>NC_059158.1:98620092-99245092 GCF_019923935.1 Bubalus bubalis | reverse complement strand
CTGTCAATCTTAAAGGAAATCAGTCCTGAGTAGTCATTGGAAAGACTGATGCTGAAGCTGAAACTCCAGTACTTTGGCCACGATGTGAAGAACCGACTCATTGGAAAAGACCCTGATGCTGGGAAAGATTGAAGGTGGGAGGAGAAGGGGACAACAGAGGATGAGATGGTTGGATGGCTTCACTGACTGGATGGACATGAGTTTGAGTAGGCTCTGGGAATTGGTGATGGATAGGGAAGCCTGGCGTGCTGCAGTCCATGGTGTCGCAGAGTCAGACACACCTGAGCAACTGAACTGAACTGATGACAATCATTGGAGGAAAGAATACTCTTGTACACAAATGGTGCTGGGACAACTGGATACTTACATGCAAAAGAATAAATTTGGATCCCTAACTCACACTGTATACAAAAAGATCTATTTTGAGGTAATTTTTGTATATGGTGTGAGTTAGGGATCCAAATTTGTTCTTTTTGCATGTAATTGTCCAGTTGTCCCAGCACCATTTGTGGACAATACACCATTTGTGTATTGTTTCCCCCATTGATTTTCATAGCACTCTTATAAAAAATCATTTGATCATAAATATATGCAATTACTTCCATGTTCTAATTCTACTCCATTGATCTCTATATCTATCCTTATGTCACTGACACACAGTCTTGATTGTTCTTGTTTTGTAGTAGTTTTGAATTCTGAAAATATAAGAATTCTAACTTTGTTAGAACTTTGTCAAACTTCTAACTTTGTTCTTTTTTTCCCCCAAGATGCCTTTGGCTATTCTAGGCCTTATATTGCTATACAAATTTAGGATTATTTTGTTAATTTTGGTATTAAATCCAGTGGGGATTTTGATAATGATTACACTGAATCTGGAGGTGAATTTGGGGATTAATGCATTTTAACAATATTGTCTTCTTATCATGAACATAGGATGTTTTTCCAGTTATTTAGGTCTTCTTTTATTTCTTTCATTGATGTTGTTAATTTTCAGTGTTCAAGTATTGCACTTCTTTTGTTAAATTTATTACTGAGAATTTTATTCTTTCTGCTGCAGTGTAAATGAAACTGGTCCAGTTTTATTTTTGGATTTTCTATTGTTATTGCATAGAAATACAGTTGATTCTTATGGTTTGATTGTGTATCCTGAAACCTTGCTGAAACTTTTCTTATTTATTGGCTCTAATGATTTTTAGTGAATTCATTAGAATTTTTATATACAAGATCATCTAAAAATGGAGATAGTTTTACTTATTTCCAGCAGAGATTCCTTTTATTTCTTTTTCTTGCCCAGCTACCTTGGCTAGAAGTGACAGTACAGTGTTGAATAGAGGTGATGAGAGGAGACATCTTTGTTTTGTTCTTGTCTAATGTTCCTGGTTAATGAGATGGTGAGTGTTATTTATGCTTGTTTTTGATGATTGTTTTTATGTTCTAAGAATCTGAGTGATGGGGCAGGAGTTGCTGCTTGGTTCCTTCAAGGGAAGGAAAAATAATAAACAATCGAAACAATAAAATCACACAATAAACATTCCCTTTGTCTTGTACATTGGAAGGTTTGGCATGGTACTTACTAGAAAAGAAGCATTTTAATTGAGGTATTTTTTCATGTAACATCTAGGTACCAAGGAGTTTGATTAAACTTTTTATTTATTATTATGTAAGCATTATTTTAAAATAAACCTTAAATTTTCCTATGAAATTTTCTACCCTATATTTCTGCAGTTTTGGTTTTCCACTGTGAATTTCAGGTACCATGTGGGATCACAGAGATGAATTAAACACAGGCTGTGCCCCTAGGGTGCTTGTGGAAAAGTCTTTTGAGGGAGACAGGAAACAGGAAGTTTAATATTCTGGCAAGTGGTTTCCATCAAAGGATAACCTGTCAGAAGAGGTGAGCTTCACCGTTAGTATTTTTGGATCTTAGTTTTCTGATGGAACATTCACTTTCTACCCCATAGAATCAAAGAATTTTGGAACTAGAGGCTTGTATATCCTTTTTAGTAACATCTGACCTCCTATTTTTTTAATAGGAAGAACCTCTTACCTTATCCACAATTGCTGTTTTCTCTTAGCAGTAAGCAACTCTTCTCACTCTGAAATGTTTTCTCGCATACACAGACACACATGAATGTACACGTACATGCTAAGTTGCCTCAGTTGTGTCCAGTTCTTTGTGACCCCATGGACTGTAACCTGCCCGTTTCCTCTGTCCATGGAATTTTCTGGGCAAGAATACCGGAGTGGGTTATCATTCCCTTCTCCAGGGGATCTTCCCGACCCAGGGATCGAACTCAGGTCTTTTATGTCTCCTGTGTTGGCAGGTGGGTTCTTTGCCACTGAGCCTCCTGGGAAGCCCTACCAATGTACACATGCACAATATTTTCCGTAGAGAGGCAATCCTGTTCAGTCCACTTCCTGCTCCATGGGTTGTCTGGCTGGGGTAATATAACACCAGCCCCCATGTTCATCTTCAGGGTGACTTGTCTAGGATTCCTGCTTCACTTTGCCGTCAAAGACTACTCAGCATTATCCTTCTGATAGGTGTTGATGACGTGGAATTGACAAGGACAGGGTGTTATCTGACTCCAAATCTGAATGACCCAGAGGTTGTGGGAGGTTTCCTGTTCTTTTTAATTGTACATTCAACATTTTTTTGTAAAGAGCATACTCCAACCATTTTAAACTTGTCAATTCGGAGGATTACATAGGACACACATAAAGACATACCCGTTTGCTTACTGTAAGGTCATCTTTCTAGAAAAGAACGCAAGTGGTATTAACAAAAGCAATTAAATAGACACATGCCTTAAAAATGTTTACAGAGGCTTTTAAAAAATGTCAATTCAGAATGGTAGGGAACATGTGTTTCCACTTGGCTATTTAAAAGAAACTTTTAATCTAACTTCATTATATATTATTTATTATTAAAATTAAAATAACATGTGGTTACTTTTTATCATTCCACTGGTAAAATGGAATGTGAAGCTTATGGTCTTAGATTACAAAAGGAAATGAATTGTCCGTACAAACCTTTCAAGTTTAATTAAATTTCAAACAAATATTAAGTTCTAGTTTCCTCTTCTCTTTTCTATTATAATGCATTTTTTTTTTCTTTTTGATTATGTGAGGGTGAGATAAGGATGCAGGAGTGCTTTCTGGTTCACACTGTTACTGTGTATGATATAGTAGCCAATTCCATCAAAAGGGAAATAGGAAAATAACTACTCTGTTTGTGCCTCGTAAGCAGTTTGTAAAGTCCTCTTTAGTCTCTATGATTAAATGTTGGCATCTTTCCTTGCAGGCTTCTAAAATGAAATTTAAAAGTGGAGCAAACAGCATTTTAAAACCAAGCACATATACTGTGTAGGGACAAATCCAGCAAAGAGAAGAATCACAGCACCGCAGACAGTCATTTGATTCAGTGCTGTAGGAAATGCTACAGAGGGAAATGGATGGGGCAGGGGAGCTTGGGAAATTTCAGGCCATTGAAAGGCTCTGATGACTTGCCCATGTTGGGGGCATTTGGGCTGGGGAGTAAGGAGCATGGGATGGTAAAAAGCAGAGCTTTGCCTCGTGTGTGTGACAAATGCATCAGTAAGGCATATTGTCACTGAGTTCCTCTTTACTTCATTCTAAGCCCTGGAGTGGTCTGGATCTTGCTCTGGGGAGGGTGTGGAAGGCCCTTCCTAGAAAAGGGGGTGGCACCATGTGGAGGAAAGAGTGTTTGGTTGGGAGTCAGGAACTGGAGTCCTGAGCTTTGTCCTTCTGGCTTCCATTCCATGACCCTGGATGAATCACCTTACTCTCTGAGTGATGGTTTCCATACTGCAACATGTAGGGCTGACCTAAGTACATGATTCCCAAACCAGATCCCCAGGCTGCCATCAACCAGCTCTGAGGCTGTTCCTGTACCAACACTGGGGTTCCTGGCCCTGCCTGCTGAAAGGAGCAGCCTCAGCCTCCTCTCTCGTAGCTGTGCTTCTGCAAGCTGTTGTTTGAACAAAGCCGTGACTGGAAAGTGAAAATTATTAGGTGGTCTGATCTTGAGGATCTGTTCTTACATTCCAGCTGTCTCTGTGACATGCCATCCCTGCTGAATGTGACAGGGGTCAGGAACACCCGTTATCCCGGCCTCTCCCATCTTGGCCAGGAAACACCAGGGACGTGTATCCTCAGCAACAGAAACATAGCTCATTAGTGAACGTGAAGCTGCAGTGAGGAAGAGTCTGTGTTTGTGGGATTTCAGCCTCTGACTCGTGGACAGACCAGTTCACTCTCTTTGGATGTAGTTTCCCCCTTTTCCAAGCCTGGGGCCTGGATCCTGTCTGTGGTCATGTGGTGTTGAGGGCAGCTGCAACCTGTACCCCTCTACCCTAGTCAGCTTTCCACGGGTGCTGTCCGGGTGGCTGAGTCCTGACCTTCACTGGTGTCTCTGAGGTTAAGGCAATGACAGCCACCTGTCAGCTGCAAGTTGGGGTTCTGAGCACTGGGCCTCTCGCAAGAGTCACTTGCTTTTTCTCCGTTGTGTCAAGTCATCACTTATCTGGTTTTGTCTTGAGATCATTCTCCTTTCACTTATTCATTATGTGACTCTCTTTGCAACAAACTTTCCTTTCTTTCTTTTGAAATGATAGTACATGTGCTCTTGTGTTGCCAGGACTGAAGGTTTAGGGAATAGGCCTTCAATTTCCCCGCTGTTTCAAGCAGATATGTTACTTATCCCAAGACAACCTGATGAGAACAGAAGCCTATAAGGAAGGTTTGGCAGAGGAAACCATCATGATAGACCTATTTTAATTGACAAATATGTAGCTGGACACCCAGGGGTGTTGAGCAGTTTGATTAATGTCTATGAGGAATGAAGACATGTTGTTCAAGAATGAAAATCTGGACATTGTGTCTCCATATCCATTTCTCTGTCATGTTGTGTTCCTTTCACTGTTTTGTAACTTAGCAGACTCTCCTTAAGTTCTCTGATGAGAGCATGGGCCTTGCTGAGCATGGGGCTGTCAGAAGTGAATGAACCCAGGCGTTGCCCTCAAGGGGCATGTGGCTGGGCTCGGGCAGGAGCTGAGTGGTGACAGCTTGCAGTGGTCACTGCACTTTCAAGAAGGTCCTTGGTGTTGGGGACACTCAGGATGGGCAGTCACGTGCTCCTGGCTGGGGCAGGGAGTGTTCTTGCAGGAGGTACCCCAGAGGGATGACCTTGAGGTGCTCCAGAAAGTGGGGGATTCTAGGGGGAGGCGAAGGACTTGGTGGGCTTGGTCAAGTGTAGGAGCCCAGAGTTGTCATTGGGCCAACCCTGAGGGAGAGATGAGGAGGGGGCAGGAACCTGGATGGGATGAGCATAATCAGGCTGGGAAGGGTCTTGAATACTTGACTGTCCTGCCTGTCAGTTTGGGTTTTACCCCCAGGGCATGGGAACCCAGAGAAGAGTGTCAGGCAGACTAGGAAGTATGGCAGGAGGTTTGCAAGGTCATTGAGCATAAAGTTAATAAGCAAGGGCTCTTGGTGCAGGGGACTGGGGTTTGAAACCTGCCTTTACTACCTTCCAACCATGGGCAGGTTACTTAACTATGTCTCTGTTGCCTCATCTTTCAAATAGGGATAATAGTCCTTTTTGTCTGATAGGGTTCTTGTGAGGAAAAAATAAGTACGTCCAACTTTTGGGGTGTCCCTGGTGGCTCAGTTAGTAAAGAATTCGCCTGCAGTGCAGGAGACGCACATTCAATCCCTGGTTTGGTAAGATCCCCTGGAGAAGGAAATGGCAACTCCAGTATTGTTGCCTGGGAAATCTCATGGACAGAGGAACCTGGTGGGCTACAGTCCATGGGGTCGCAAAAGTTGGACAGGACTGAATGAGTCAACCACCAGTAAACCATGATACTCTTACCAAAATGGGCCCATAGTAAGCACTTATTATAATGTAGTCATCATATTTTGGGCAAGGGGACATACCATATTTGCCATGAGCAGTTTCTTAGACTGTGTATCAGTTAGCTGTTGGCATAATAATGCTGGCTAACAAATATAACACAGCAGCTGACAACAGTGATTTACTATGACTTTTGCAGTGGTGGGTTGGCAGTGGAGCTTGGCGGCTCCACCTTGGACTTCACTCAGTGGCCAAGCCTCAAGCTGTGGCATGTCTGCTCAATGTGGGGTCCAGGCTGAGGGCAGCTGTGGTCCCAGGGTAGCTCCTCTCAAGGCTGTGGCAGAGCTGGAAAGGCTAAGAGGAATCCTGCGAGACTGCTTAAGGCCTGGGCTCCCTGCATCAACAGCAAGTCCAGGCCAGGAAGCCCAAGGTCAAAGGGCCAGGGATTCTGATCCTTGTTGGTGGGAGGAGCTGCAGGGTCTCTTGGGAAAGGCCATGCCCACAAGGGGTGGGGGCCAACAGTGAGGAGCCATGGGTGGTACTGGCATTCCTCCTAATGAAGCTTCTAGAGGGGAGTTTCCTTGCAGGGTGAAGCAACACTCAGCCGGACAAGGTGACCCCAGGGGCCTGACTTGAATTATTGACCTTCCTGTGCTTGTCCCAGCACCGACCTTCAGGCTTTGCAAACGCCTGCTTTCTCCTGCTTCTCAGAGTCTCAGGGAAGCCTGCACATTTCAGGGAAAATGTACTGGTGTGGGTTTGAATCTTCAAAGTGGGGATGGGCACAGGCTGTAGTGGCCCTTCCTGGAAGGATGGGAGGTCCTATTGCAGGAACACTGGGCAGCCTCTTGCAGACTCACCAGGCTGTGATGACCTCCACTAGAAGACTTACTGCTTAGACCCGAGAATAAAATGTCTTCGCTTACATGTGTTTTTAGATGTCTTTCTCCCAGTATAGTTGAGGAATTGCATCTTTTTCTGGTTTCCCTGACGTTTGCTTTCTACTCCCTGGGGACCTCCTGCGAGGTGTGCCTTGCTCTCCAGGGTCCAGCCCTGGGCAAGTGCTGGGAGGGAGGCAGGGAGAGGCAGCTGGGCAGGAGGGGTTAGCGGGTAACTCTGCCTCTTTCTCCAGCCTCCCTGGCGCTTGGGAGGAGGATGGGGACAGAGATGGGAGGAGCCGAATGTGGTTGCTTTGCCAGTTTGTAAGATAATCCCTCCTCTTCCCTGGCCTCCTTATGCTGCACACAAAAGTGTCCATTCTTCTGTGACAGAAAAGAGAGAAGCAGAGAGGACAGTGTTATAGTTGGACTTTCCTATTTTATATATGAGACAATATTGTGAAGTGGAATATCACATTTCTTAATATGCTGTTCACATATTAGATTAAAAAATTAAGCAAGATCTCTAAAATTACACTTAATAGTTAAGGATAATATTAAATTGAGCAATTTTTTCAGAGATGTGGAAGAAATGCATCCTAGGATTTTTTTTTTTTTTGGTAAGCAGCACCAGATATATTATAACAAGTACATATTTAATAGCTTGGAGAACATTCGGTGCTCAGTAATTGTACCTTTGGTGGTGGTGCTCTCTCTAGTTGGTTTTTGGTGGAGGGGGTTGAAAGCAGAGAATGCCAGGCTGAGCACTGCCATCCAGTGCCTTGGTCCAGAGGAACCGCTCAGCCATTTCTTCTCTGGTGGAAAAGCAGCAGGGACTTGAACCAGAAAAGTTCAGATTCTAAAACCAAGCCATGTATGAACCCTCGAGGTTATAATTTTTTTTTTCATACAGTGGTTGCTTCTAAAAAACCCAATTCAAAATAGTTACTGCAAGAACTGACATGCTGAAATCCTAATGGTGTAATTCTGTTTTGTTGAGTCAAAAAAATCTGGATAATGACGAGTCCTAGCTATGCAAATGAAAGATCATCATGCCTTGTGCTTCAGGGTGTGAACTGATGGCAAAAATCCGTCCACATTACTGTGTAGGGGAGATGAATTCAGATGAAAGCATTCAGTGATAATATGTTGTTTTTCTTTTTTCCTTCAAGCATCACTTATGACTGAGATGCTAAGATAGTCGATCCATTGGCAGCCTTTCCTGAGTGTCCACTGTGGGTAAGGCTCACTAGAGGTCTCTGCAATGACTATACTTGAGTCTCTCCTTCCTTCATTGGCGAGTAGCTTCAGGCTTGGCTTTCCAGGAGCTTGTGTCTTGATGGGAGTGGCAAGGTACAGACGTTAGAACCTAAAACACAAGAGACGATTTACATAGTACACACTATGTATGGTAGGTTTCTAGTAGATCTGGAGGAAAAATCAATAGAGTAAAAATCCATGATTCTGAATCTTGACCAGTTAAACAATGAATTCTTGGACTTCTTTTATTTTTCTCAGGGCAAAGGGGTATTATTTCCAGGTGTGTCAGGGTTAGAATAACATTGCCACCCAAGAAGTAGCCCATCCCCATAAAATAAGCGGAGAATCCAAACAGTTGGTGACCCAGCTGCCGTATACTTATATACCCCACAATTACATACTAAAGCCTTGTACCGAATGGGAAGAACTGATTTTAGACGGAAATTATGGCTCAGTTGACTGATGCCCCACTGAAGATGAAATGGCTTGATGATGTCTTGATTTGCTCATTATCTCTTACTGAGATTTCTTACAAAACTCTTATGTATATTTGGATTTTTACTTTGAGGTTCTTGTACTTTAAAAAGTAAATTGGAATAACTCAAATATGCTAAAATTTCAAAATAAGGCAATGAGGAAGAATTATTTAATAGATTATTTAATAAATGGTTTGGATATAGTAAGATATTAATTGGACCTTCACCAAATGTAAGCTCTGGAGAGTTGAATATTGCAAATCAAATGATAGAAACACTAGCAGAGAATATAACATTTATTAGTTCTGCATAGGAGTAACAATTTTCATGGCTTTAAAGAAAAAGAAGCAACCTGTGAAGAAAAAATGAGCAGATTTGAATACGTTAAAATTTAAAACTTCTGTACAAATGACGAGACAACATACTGGAAACATTTGCATTACATTTTTGACATACCTATATTCAAATGTATTAAAAAAACAATTGGGATTCTAATAGATGTAAAATATGATTGGTCCCATTTATTGAATATTTTTCTATGCCCACATAGATTTACAAAAAATCAGGTTATAATCAATGTTTTGTAACCAGCTTTTCTCTTACTAACTAGTCTTCACAGTTCCCAGGGGTTGCAAAATGTTGCACTGGGCAGGAAGTAACAACTCAGTTTTACTTAATTACGTTTTCAGGGCTGGATGTGAAGGTTACGGAAATCTAATTGAAGGTGATTTTTCTATCGTCTCTTCTACTTATGAAGCTCTTGTCTGCTATGGGAATGATGGTTTTGGAAAAATACATCCCCTTGTACTGTACAAAGAAGCACACCTGATACTGTTTTTATCAACAATTTTTAGGGAGTGTTTGACCCTGAGATCTGTTTTAGGGAAAGAGGAAGTAGCATTTGAGGTCCAATGCTTTTCACAACATATCATCAGTTGTCTTTAAAGGCCGTGGTAAAAGAAACATGTTAATTACCATTCCTGTGAGTGTTTCTAGGGTGGTGATCACTGTAGCGTTATGTTAGGGCTCTCTGTCAAGCATGTCATTCCCTTATCTTGCTTTTATAGTAGAGGAAATAAAGGCACTAGAGAAATGTCTTTGAGGTCACACAACAAGTTAGCAGCAGATAAACATTAGAACCGGCAGCTCCGGAATTCCCACTGTGTGTAATTAGTTCACTGCAGGCAGGAAATGGCAGCATGGGGGATAAATGGCAAGTGTGGTGTTTGGGGACCTGGAGGCTGGTAGAAATTCTCTGTGTTCTTCTGAATGCTTAATTAAGTTAGTTTCTTTCTGAGGTTCTCACTGCGCAGAACTGGGAGGCCTCTCAGCCAGGCACTTTACTCCTTAGGGTGAAAGGAAACATTAGTCACCCTCTAGTGTCTTGATGGCATGGCACCCCACTCCAGTACTCTTGCCTGGAAAATCCCATGAACGGAGGAGCCTGGTAGGCTGCAGTTCATGGGGTCTCGAAGAGTCAGACATGACTGAGTGACTTCCCTTTCACTTTTCACTTTCATGCATTGGAGAAGGAAATGGCAACCCACTCCAGTGTTCTTGCCTGGAGAATCCCAGGGACGGGGGAGCCTGGTGGGCTGCCGTCTCTGGGGTCGCACAGAGTTGGACACGACTGAAGCGACTTAGCAGTGATTGGCAGATTAGAATCACCTGAAAGCTCCTTCAACCTGCTCTCACACATCATCTAGGTGGTTATTCTCCTCAAGTTTGAGAAGCACTGGTATGTATGGTGTTAAGTTGTTTGACTCGGAAATGTAATTTGATCAGTGGCCAAACCTTTCTTCCTGATTTTATTTTGTATTTATATACTTATAAGTCTTAATAAATACTCAGTCCTTTGACATTTTGGTAATTTAAACATTTTTTTAAGTTGTTTTTCATTTTAAATTACTGCATTCATTCTAAAAGCTTCAGAAAATACAGAAAAGTGAAAAGTAAAGGGCAGCTTACCCTCAAATATACTTACTCAGAACATTTTAAAGGTAGGTTTTCTTTCTGTTTTTTCTGTGCACAATTTTGAATAACTTCTTGTTTTCCATGGTAGACATAATATATAATCCTTGAAGAAAATCAAGAAACTAGGAACAAGCATAAAACAGAATGGAAGGCATCATATTTATTAGGTTTTGGAGTTTGTATAGTGTAATAAAGAGGTGCTTCCTAGTCTTTGCCTCTATCCTTTGGTTTTAGAGGATCCTTTCAGAAAATGTTTTTAGTTCTTATGCTACTTAAAGGTTCAATTTCTTGTTTCAATTTGATAAAATTTTAGAAGATGCTGGTGTAATCACCAGTGTCTCAAATACTTATTTTTATGATCAGAACAGAGAACTTTTTTGTGCAAATGAGAAGCTTACTTGACTCCTCATCCGGGGGGTGTGCTCTGTGGTATATGTGAATCTTTGATCAGAAACTTTCCTGTGAGTGGAAAAGCCCTTACTGTTGAAGGATGCATGACCACACTGGAAGATAAAGGATGGACCAGTTAGATTGATGATCCCTAGAGAAAGTTCTTCTTTCTTGAGTCAACTGATTAGAACCTTCTAGATGATTGGAGAACACTACTGCAAAGAAGCAGATTTTTGTTACCTGGACTTTTGGCCGAGACTGGAAAAATACAAGAAAATGAATCTTTGCCCAAATCTCTACCTTTTTAGGTAGTTTGGGAGAAATCTAGGGTATGATTTTGAGTGTCTGTAGAGGAACTGGCTTCAGTGTTTAAGGTAGGCAGGGGACATCTGGTGGTGATTTTCTCTGTAACATCTTTGGCACGCTTGGTTTTGGAATATGTCATTGCCCTCAGTAATGCAGACTGCATTGTGTCAGGTGAAGAATTCACTGCATTTTTAACAGTTTTATTTTTATTTTTTATTGGAGTATAACTGTGTTACAATGTTGTGTTAATTTCTGCTGTACAAGAAAGTGAATCAGCTATATTGTACATATATCCCCTCACTCTTGAGCCTCCCTCCCATTCCCCAGGCCCCCTTCTAGGTCGTCACAGAGCTCCGAGCTGAGCTCACTGTGATATACAGCAGATTTCCACTAGCTGTCTATTTCACACATGACAGTGTATATAGTCAGTCCCAGTTTCCTATTATCCCACCTCCCTCTCCCCCAGTCGGTGTCTGTATGTCTGTTCTCTACGTCTGTGTCTCCAGTCCTGCTTTTCAGATAGATTCATCTGTACAGTTTTCCTAAATTCCACATGTATGCATTAATATATTTGTTTTTCTCTTTCTGACTTACTGCATATTTTTATGTCTGTGAACTAGACTATTTGCTCAAGTCTGGTTGTTCCAAGAATAGTTGATACAATATACCACCCAGAGGAACATAGTGCTGAAACTAAAAGGAACAAATATTTCTAAATCTCAAACTTTGCTTCTTTTAGAGAACATTAAAAAGAGATTCAGTGTTTATTTTTAAAAATTCCAAGTAACATCTCTAAAAGTTCTCTCCCTTCTCTCCTGCCTCACACTTCCCCTTTCATCTCTCCTCAACACTCATTTTCACTCCTATGATCCACACCTTCCTGGGGTTCTTAGTCACCTCTTCCCTGCAGTTTTTCACTCTATAGATCACTTTAGCCCCAATGACTTTACTTTGAAAGAAGTTCTGAAAACTTCCAACCAAGAAGAGTTATGAAATAACCCAGCAACAGGAATTTGTCCATTTTTGTGGGTGGGGCAGTGGCTGTGGCCTCAGCAGAATCTGAATGGGACGGATTGTGACTACTTAGTTATTAATAATAATAGCTTTTGAAAAAACTGTTGCTGTTATACAGGTTCCAGGTATGCCCTCTAGTCCATGCTTGTTGCCTTGGCCAAGCTGTATGCTCTTAGGAACAGTGGAGTCACTGCAATGAGTTGTGTAGAATTTCTTATGAATATTTGTTCATTAGAAGACTAAAGAATTTGAAAAAGAATAGATACAAGTATATTATAATGGAGTCACTTTGCTGTATACCTGAAACTAATGCAACATTATTAATCAACTGTACTCCAATAGAAAATAAAATTAAAAATGAGAACACTGTGTATATGATGCATGAAACTGGGCTGATCAGGACTGAATGGAATTGGAAGATATCAGATTTGAAGGTACCTCCCCCAAACCCTGCTGCCACAGATCTTGGCTGATAGCATCTTATTCTTGTTGAGAAGCTGGTTGGGCAGGAAAGGGGTGTGGCCTGGATACCGCATTAGCCAGCTTGGCATTTAAATTTGCCAGAGAGTTTGATGTATTGCAACATTTAAAAACATGTGCCTGTGGTAAATTTCAGTGCTTCAGTCTCCTGTAATTCTGCATGTTATTCTTTTTAACCAGTTTGACATCTTTCCATAGCATCGGTGCATGTCCTGTTGCCCATGGTGCTGAGCTGTGTTCTCTATTGTGATGCCTGGTCCCACTCCTATAGAAGCTTACACTCAGAACTGCAAACCATTTCCATTTTTATTAATAGGAGCTTAGGATTTTCCCCTAGGCATATGTTGGTTTGCTGTCTATTTTTTTCTTTTTATAGAGGGCAGGCTGTTCTCTTGAATTATGCAGATACAGATTCTTCAAGAAATAACCACTGGAGAGTTTTGAGGAAGTGAAAATTAGATGGAAGCGTGGTCTTTCTGTGATTGATGAAAAGGCCTATGTTGTGAAAGCAGGGTTCAGAATGGTCCTGTTCCTGCTCCTCTAGCATCTTATTTCCTCGTCTCTCCCTGTGAACGTCAGGCTCCAGCCACACTGGCCTTTGTGGGGCCCTCAACATGTTACCCATGCTTTGTCATAGAACCTGGCATTTGCATCACGTCTGCCGGAAATGCTCTTCCCCATTGATCTGTGAGCCTGCCCCCTCACTCCCTTCAGATTTAAATATGAGCCTTTCATTGAGGACATCATTGGTTGTGCATCCGTTAATTTCAGTCCCTCCCTTCAGCCCTTTGACAGTTCGTATCTAGCCTCCTTGTTTTGTTTTTCGGGTTTTTTTTCCCGCTTATCACTTATCAATACCTAACACGATATACATGTTGCTTATTTCTCTTGTTGATCTGTCTCTCTCTGTCACTGGATTAACCTTTCTGAGGGCATGGTAGGGTGTATCTCTCTGCTGTTCCTAGTGTTTAGATTCCTGCATGGACCATCATATAAATACTTTGGCATATGAAGTGCTCAATAAATAATGGCTGATAGGAGGTGGGAAGGAGGAAAGGTTGTGAATAGCTCTTGTTGGCGTTTCCCTGTCATAACTGTCCTCCCCACACTTTAGACAGCCCAGTGTCAGCTAGCCCACTCACCACACAGAACAGTGTGTGATTTCCAGGTGCATTTGGAGGCTCCCAGGTTCTGGCAGGCTTCAGGGACGGTAACCATAGGAAATAAACTTTCCTTAGTGTTTGGTGTACGGAGGCACGTCCGTGACACTGGTTCTGCTGTTTCATACATTTCCAGGAAGTCAGCAGTTGGTAACAGAGGCAGCCTGATTGATTTCTTGGAGGTAAAGACAGCGTATTTGCTATGGGATAGGTGAATGGACTCTTTGGCACTGGGATTCCTTTATCTTTTGTCCATGGATAAAAACTGTATGACTTACTTATCATTTAATCCCACACCTGGCATTAGCGGTGGCGATAGGTGAGGGGGTATAAGGAGAGGGACTTGTAAATAGTGATAAGATGGTGGGAGCGTAAAACAACTTTTTACCTCACAGGAGAGTCTGCTGGGGTTTTGCTGATTCCAGAGTGATATTAATTAACTGTGCAAACATTCTGTTCCAGATAAGACTGTAACAGTTGCCTGGGGGAAAATTCTTTTGAGTCAATATTTGTTTGATCTTGTAGAGAGTATTTTGGCTCTACTCTAGCAAAGTTCCCATAATAGATGCCATTTTCAGGGATTTGCCATATTTACACACAAGGTCAGTCCTGGAAGAGGTTAAAGGATTGAATCACTGTCTAAATAGAGGTTCTCAGGGGTTTCAAATGAAATTTTAAACATGGAAATCCTTTGTTTCCATCACTTGACAATAATTATTAAAAACTAATGGTAAGTACTCTGGAGGAAAATTAAAAAATCCAGACGTAGGATGTTGGCCCTCAATTTGCTTGTAACCTAGCTGTGGGAATAAGAGTTTAATTAGTATATGTGATACAAGATACTTAAACTAAATAACAGGGATAATGGCTCTGATTTTTGGCTAATAAACCACACCGCAACATCCTAGTACTTCCCTAAGCATGAGCTGACCCGCTCAGTCCTCCCGCTGAGGCAGGTGCTGTTGGTCAGTATGGTTTGCATGGAATAGACAATGCTGGGGGGTCTGGAGAAAGGGGAGAGAGGGGAGCAGAGACGTGAAGGAGAACCTTCAGGAAGAGGTTTCTCAATGACTGGAAAACAGTCATTGATGGCTGTGGCATGGGAAGAAGGAAAAGGGCTTGATGGACATTTGTTGGTTTTCTCTTGCATTCATACCTTCTTTCTCTCTGGGAAGTTGTCTTACCGTTCCATGACTCTCAGCACATGTGCTTCTGGTGAAGGGCACATGCTGCTGCTGCTGCTGCTAAGTCACTTCAGTTGTGTCCGACTCTGTGCGACCCCAGAGACGGCAGCCCACCAGGCTCCCCTGTCCCTGGGATTCTCCAGGCAAGAACACTGGAGTGGGTTGCCATTTCCTTCTCCAGTGCATGAAAGTGAAAAGTCAAAGGGAAGTCACTTAGTCGTGTCCGACTCCTAGCAACCCCATGGACTGCAGCCTACCAGGCTCCTCCGTCCGTGGGATTTTCCAGGCAAGAGTACACATGAAAGGCACACAAATATAGAATGAAACATACAGAATGTCAGTGTGATAAGTGCTGTGAAGAAGAAGAAATGCAGAGAAAAGAGCATTTGCGATTTAAAAAGGGTGGTCAGGGAAGGCTAATTAAGACATTTTGGTGAAGTTTGAAGGAGAGAGAAAGAGCTATGAAGGCACCTGTGGTCAGAGCCTTCTAGGCAGAGGGACTAGCAAGTGCAAAGGCCCTGGGGTGTCCACTTACTCAGGATCATCAGAGGCCAGAGACTCAGGAGAATGGCAGCAAGCAAAGCCTTTAGAGGCAATGCACGCCTGGCTCCTGCTGGTTTTGGTGATGAAAACACATATGCTGGACTATTGCCAGAGTCCTTGGGGCAGGGCTGTGATGCATGGACTCCTTTCAGCCAGGTTTGCCTGTGTCTGATCATTCCCTTTAGTCCCTGAGGCTGATCCATTCAGTTATAAGCAGAGGCTGTTTCCGGGAGGATGGGGACTTGGGATGGGGGATGGGAACCCAGACCAGGCAGGGCGAATGGAGGAGGAAGCAGATATGAGGTATCGGAAGAAGCCTCGATGGAACACGAAGCAGCCTGCTCTAAGGAAACTCAGTAAAGAGCAGAACCAGAACAAGCATTTAAGGGGTTAGGGATGAATATTAATTAACAAGTTGCAAAGGCAACAAGCATTTTCCGTCTTTTAGCTGAGACGTGACCAAGTAAAGTAAAGAAGAACGTGTCTGCCTTGGGGACCCCATGCGGGCACAGGTGGGGCTGGGTCCATATGGGTTAAGTTCAGGGCAGATGGTCAAGCTAATGTTTGCTCTGAGGGTCAGCCACAGGGTCACTGGTGTGAGCACACCCACGCACACACTCATGTACACACATTCTCACCCATTCAGTCTTTTGGTTTCTGTTTTCAGTCGTTGTTACTTCTGTGTCGATCTGAAACACCAACTTGAGTGTGGTTAAAAGGAACCATTTCAGTGCCAAGGGGCCCAGTTCTCAAACTTACAAGAGGCTGAGGTACTGGAAAGTTCTCTGCAATGAGAACCTGACTCACTAGGGGTACATATACCACATGGAAGCTTTTCTGAGTCTCCCGTGAATCAAAGCATGCTATTGGGCCCCTGTGGTGCTAGAGAAGAGTAGTGGGGTTGAAAAATGTTATTTCAATAAAAATATAATATTGGTATGATCACAGAAGGTGATTAAACTAAGGCATGTTCCTTCTTTGAAGATAAATGCTAACAAAGTAAGTGGTCTCCCCGGCTTAACCACTTACTTTCTTCGGAAATGGATAAATTTAACATTCTGTCAGCTTCCAGAATATCCTATGCAATGCTTTAAAATTTTATAATATAATTTATTTTCTGAATAGGTAATTGACTCATGTGATTCAACATTTAAAAACTACAAAAGTTTATCATTGAAAACCTTTCCTCCACTCCCTCCTTCTTGCAGATTGACTGGTTCCTTCCTCAAGGCAATTCCTGTTACCAGTTTCTGATCTATTTTGTTAATATACAATAGAATGTGCTCAACCTGTGTTAATATTAAGGAAGAACAAGGTGACTTTTCTCTTGTTAAGAACCTTCTACTGAATAAAACAAGGTGTGCAACCAATCATTTATAGCTGTGTTTTTGAAACTTTTACTGTTAAGTCCAAAAATGACAAAGTTCTTATGTGCTGAAGTCTGTATTTGCTACTCAGTTTTTTTGTTCCTCAGGGCTTCCCTGGTAGCTCAGAGGGTAAAAAATCTGCCTGCAATGAGGGAGACCAGGGTTTGATCCCTGGGTTAGGAAGCTCCCCTGGAGAAGGAAATGGCTTACCCACTCCAGTATTCTCACCTGGAGAATCCCACGAACAGAGGAGCCTGGCGGACTACAATCCATGGAGTCTCAAAGAACCAGACATGACGGAATGACTAACACTTTCACTTTTTTGTTCCTCAAACCAGCAGCGGTAACAAGTACCTGAGAGCTTGTGAGAAAGCAGAAACTCAGGTTCCACTCCAAACGGTCAGAGTCAGTATTTCATACATGCAAAGTGATTCTGAAGTGTCTGAAGGTTTGAGAAGCCTCTGCTGTACCTCATTGTCCCAGCATTGGCCTCAGGTAGCAGGGTAAGCAGAGGTCTGTGTTTGAGCGAAGAAAGGCAGAAATGGCTCTCATGTAGAGCTCTGTCCTCACCTTATTCTGAGGGCTCTGGTTTTTTTTTTGTTTTTTTTTTGTTTTTTTTTGCTAAAGTTATAGTGGCTGATCTTTTCTTAATTTGTCACAGGATTAAGTTACTATGTAAACTTTTTGTGCTTTGATTTTTAAATCCAGAAGCCTTCCTCCTTTTCTCCCCTGCTCCTCCCTTATGAATTGTTCTTAAACCTTGGCATTTGCTGTTTACTTCCTTGTGGGGCCTTGCTGAGCTAAGTGAGTAAGTAATGAATGAATGTTAATAGGCAAATGTAGAAACAGCCAATCAGATATAGATTGGCAGGTTCTGGTTCGATGGTTACATGTTTATGGTTGTGGTTTTATGTTATGCTTTGCAGTGTGTTTGTATACTTTATTAATTTTCACAATTCTGAGCACTTTAGACTTCATGTACATGTGCTAATCTCAGTGTGACGGAGGTAGTTAATGGGATTCTGAAAAAACAATTTAAATTCCTTGAAAGTTGTCAACCTTCTCTTGGAGGAAAGAAAGAAGGAAACTCTGTAAATGGAGGAGTTCTTGTTCACTCGCTCAGTCGTGTCTGACTCTTTGCGACCCCATGGACTGCAGCATGCCAGGCTTCCTTGTCCTTCACCATCTTCTGGAGTTCAAACTCATGTCCACTGAATCAGTGATGACATCCAACTATCTCGTCCTCTGTCATCACCTTCTCCTACTGCCTTCAATCTTTCCCAGCATCAGGGTCTTTTCCAATGAGTCAGCTCTTTGCATCAAGGTGGCCAAAGTATTAGAGCTTCAGCATCAGTCCTTCCAATGAATATTCAGGACTGATTTCCTTTAGGATTGACTGACTTGATCTTGCAGTTCAAGCGACTCTAAAGAGTCTTCTCCAACACCACAGTTCAAAAGCATCAATCCTTTGGCGCTCAGCCTTCTTTCTGGTCCAACTCTCACATCCATACATGACTACTGGAAAAACCATAGCTTTGACTATATGGACCTTTTTTGGCAAAGTAATGTCTCTGCCTTTTAATACACTGTCTAGGTTTGTCATAGCTTTTCTTCCAAGGATCAAGGGTCTTTTAATTTCATGGCTGCCGTCACCCACCCCCCCGCCCCGCCCCCCACCAGGACAATTTTGGAGCCCAAGAAAATAAAGTCTGTCACTGTTTCCATTGTTTCCCCATCTATTTGCCCTGAAGTGATGGGACCAGATGCTATGATCTTAGTTTTTTGAATGTTGGGTTTTAAGCCAGCTTTTTCACTCTCCTCTTTCACCTTCATCAAGAGGCTCGTTAGTTCCTCTTCACTTTCTGCCATAAGGGTGGTGTTATCTGCATATCTGAGGTTATTGATATTTCTCCTGGCAGTCTTGATTCCAGCTTCTGCTTCACTCAGCCCCGCATTTAACATGATGTACTCTGCATATAAGTTAAATAAGCAGGGTGACAATATACTGCCTTGATGTACTTCTTTCCCAATTTGGAACCAGTCCATTGTTCATATCTGGTTCTAACTGTTGCTTCCTGACCTGCATACAGATTTCTCAGGAGGCAGGTAAGGTGCTCTGGTATTCCCATCTCTTTAAGAATTTGCCACAGTTTGTTGTGATCTGCCCAGTCAAAGACTTTAGCATAGTCAGTGAAACAGAAGTAGATGAGTTTCTGGAATTCTCTTGCTTTTTCTATGATCCAGTGGATGTTGGCAATTTGATCTCTGGTTCCTCTGCCTTTTCTAAATCTAGCTTGTACATCTGAAAGTTCTCGGTTCACATACTGTTAGAAGCCTAGCTTGAAGGATTTTGAGCATTATCTTGCGAACATGTGAAATGAGTGCAATTGTGTGGTAGTTTGAACATTCTTTGGCATTGCCCCTTCTTTGGGATTGGAAATGAAAACTGACCTTTTTCCAGTCCTGTGGCCACTGCTGAGTTTTCCAAATTTGCTGACATATTGAGTGCAGCACTTGAACAGCATCATCTTTTAGGATTTGAAATAGCTCAGCTGGAATTCCATTACCTCCATTAGTTTTGTTCGTAGTGATGCTGCCTAAGACCTACTTGACTTTGCACTTCAGGATGTCTGGCTCTACGTGAATGCCAGACAACTATCATGGTTATCTGAGTCACTAAGATCTTTTTTGTACAGTTCTTCTGTGTATTCTTGCCATCTCTTCTTAATATTGTCTGCTTCTGTTAGGCCCATACCATTTCTATCCTTTATTGTGCCCATCTTTGGATAAAATGTTCCCTTGGTATCTCTAATTTTCTTGAAGAGATCTCTAGTCTTTCTCATTCTATTGTTTTCCTCTATTTCTTTGCGTTGTTTATTTAGGAAGGCTCTTTTGTCTCTTCTTGCTATTCTTTGGAGCTCTGCATTCAGATAGGTATATCTTTACTTTTCTCCTCTGCCTTTCGATTGGAGTAGAGAGCAGAAATGGACAATTCTATGATGGGTGAACCTGTAAACTAGTGCAAATAATTTGAAATTAGCTCAAAACTTGTGGAAAATTTATAAAAAGAATATTAGAAAGTAGGTCATAGGACTATGTTGTTGTTAAATGCTTTAAAAATGTTTCTAATCGCTAAAGGTTTTACCTTCTAAAAAATAGGTAAGATAAATTTGTGACATCATTTAAAAACTAATGCTAGAGTGGGGGATGATCATCTGATACACCATCCAGACCTTGGACTGGGGCTGAAAACTTGACGTCCTAGAAATAATTAGGACTTATAAATAAAATAATTTTCATACAGAAAAAAAAGCTAATGGGATACCTTTTTGAATGTGTTGTGGCAGAGTTGGAGGATGAGTGGTATAGAAACAAAGTAAATGCCTAACAAACCCTGACTTGTTAAAAGTGAGACGATTAAAACTTCCCGGGCAGTTCTACTACTGATGTGGGCAGGAGGTGTAAGGGAGGAAGGGAGCCAATTCAGGAGAGAAGTTTCCAGAGAAGAGTGGTTGAGGAGAAGAAAGTTTTCTGAATATGGGAGAGAACCCCTGAGACAGTGTGATAGTGAAAACTTAAGTTATTTGAGCATTTGGATAATTACTCACACCTGCAATAATTCTAACACTAGAAATCTATTTTCAAGGAAATGTCTGAAATTAAAAATTTTTGGCATAAAAATGTTCTTTAAAGTATAATTCATAATAAAAATGGAAAGTGAGTTTTCTAGCAGAGAGGGAATGGATGAGTTAATTTTAATATATCCATAGGATGGGATATTTTACAGCTAAAATAATGATTATGGCATATTCTAAATTAGGTAAGAAACAAGATAAAAATAGTTTGGAAAAATGACAGGAAGGAGGTTTGATGATGGTTGTATATATGTTACGGGGTTAAAAAAAAAAACCATTCTGGATCTAAAAATAGGCCATAATAAGGATATATTACTTGATCAAGTGTTGGAAAAATCCTTTTTCTAATTTTTAAAGAAGAGCAAAGGTTGAAATGAACAGAAATTTGTTGCCTTTATTTAGTGAGGATGTTATGATGATTTAAATTTGAGGTACTGAAGGCGTTTCTGTATATTCCTTAGCAATGTCACGTCAAGGTTAAGGTGTGCTGGGGTTGGAGCTGGTCATACAGGGAGGAGAGGGAAAGAAGGAATTCTTAGTGGGGAGAAGTAACACATTCCTAACGTAGAATTCACACAGTTTGCAGGCTCCCCTGACCCTGTATGTGAGGCACTTACAATTTGTGGAGATGACAGTCAGTGCCTCTGGCTATAGGTGGCTAAGTGGCTGGCTGCCTGGAATGCATGGACGGCCATGGACTACTTGGTGACCAGCGTTCTGTTAAATGCCACAGGACATTTCTAATTCTGCCGAATTCCCTTGCAACTTTGAAAAGATAAGGCGAGAGATCCTGCTGGGGCTGTACCCAGAGCATAAGCAGCCCCAGTGACGTCTGCAGGAAGCTCTGGGGACTGAAACCTACCAGACTTCCAGCAGCACGGGGAGGTACGGGCTTGGGTCTCTGGCATGCTTTTAAATAGCCGTCTGGACATAATAGATGAACCCTGAAAAATATGTCCCCTTTATATTTGGAAACTATCATATTTCTGTATGTTTGGATTTTTCTTAAAGACAATGTGACATATAGTAAGGAGTGGTAACTATAATTAAAAACAAATTTCCCCAGGATTGTCACCAGAGCAGCTTCTCAAAGGAGGTTTTAAAAGTGATTTTGAAGGGAGTGGCTTTTCAGGTTTTCATCCTTTTTCATGTATCTTATTCTTTAAAGTCGGTGAGTTGAGCACATCCACATGAACACACGCAACTATAATTGCTCCGTTTTTGAGCTTCTCTGAGCCGCAGTGAAAGATCAGCACCATTAGCACAGCGTGTAAGCCTGTAGCCTCAAAGTTCTGGATGTCTTTTTAGTGGATAAAATGCAAGTTTCATAATGTAGAAGCTGAAGTTCGTCACACTGATGTCTAGCTTTCAATTAATCATTTGGCTGAAAGTGACTGGATTTCATTGAAGAAGAAGATAAGCTGGAATGGCATGAAGTCCCAGCAGGGTAGCTTTGGGTTAAAACTTGAGTTGCTGCTTCAGGACGAGCTGAAGAGGCTGTTGAAGAGGCTGTTAAAGAGGCTGCTCTGAGCTGCTGGGTCCTCAACTGGAGCAGGAAATCCTGGGATTCACGCGAGGATGTGACTGTCAGCACTCGTAGTTTGCCTGGTGGGCTGACACTGTCAGGTCAGAGTACCACAAGGTCAGGCCAGGGGAGGGTCCTTGAAGGCCACAGGGTATCTCATGTGTAGAGTGGGAGGAATGTGCTGGCATCTCTACTTCCCCTGGGAAGATGTCAGCATGACTGGATGGAGGCCTGTTTCCTGTCATAACCCGATCTTCATCTCTGTTGGCTTTGCTTCCCTCTCTGTTCATGCGATGCTTTACTCAGATCCCCTCTGAGCTTGCTGGAGGGCATACTCCTTTGTGTAAACCAGTAATTTAAAATATGGACTTGTCAGCCAAGATATTGGGCTTCCTGGGTGGCGCTAGTAGTAAAGAATCCTCTTGCCAATGCAGGAGACATAAGAGACGCAGGTTCGATCCCTGGGTCAGAAAAATACCCTGGAGGAGGGATGGCAACTGACTCTAGTGTTCTTGCCTGGAGAATCCCCATGGACAGATGAACCTGGTGGGCTGTAGTCCAGGGGGTCACAAAGAGTCGGACACAACTGAAGGGACTTAGCACGCACGCATGCAGCCAAGATAATAAGTGCAGTTTCTTGAAGTAACCTGGTCCTGTGAAGAGTAAATCAGCGACCCTGGTTTTCTCAGTCCACCCACTGGTCCTCTTTTGAAATTGGCGCACACACAAAGGGGAATGCCCCTCCCAGTCCATACACTGTACCCAAGAGGAGCCCAGAACCCAGCTTCTGGTGTTAACTTCAATGACCACCATCAAATGATGGCGGTCTGGCTAATTTTAAGACTCAGAAGAACAAATAGAAATTTCTAAGATGTTTGTCATTAAAATTTCTCCTTTAAAGACCAGCAGATATCAGCACCGTGAGTTAACTCTGAACTCTAGTTTGAGAGCTTCACTCTAAAATCTGTGAGGCTTTTAGACAGGGCTGGTGTCTATTTTGTTCACCCCTGGATCTGACTTTGAATGGGTGGACTGCATCCAGCATGTGGCACATGCTCAATTAATATTTCTTAAATGTGTGGCTTTCCATTTAATAAAATCTGACTCTAGCCATATTGTTCCAGCTACTATTAAATACAATCTAGATATTACTGATATTTGTTGTAGTTTGAATTTTAGCCATAACTAGCACATTCCAGAGATCTATTAATAAACTCTACTGTAACACTGATTGCTTTTAGAGGTTCATTTTTATTTTCTGTGGTTGCATTTGAAATGGACACCATTGTGCAAGCTCTTTACTGGACTGACACTTTTGGAACACAATGTAGATTAATTCTATATGAAAGTTCAGAGGTGATTCTGAACTTCTGGGCTCCCTGGACGTCTTAATACTTATTAAAATGCCATTTCTATTCACTTTTTTTTCTTGCATCATTTTCAGTCCCTACATTCTTTTTAGCAGATGCAGGCCTTTGAAAAGTAATTCATTCCCCCCATGGGAATTACAAGTCTTGGCACAGGTATGCTGTGCTGGCTTAGATTTGCAGGGGTGGGGGCACCTTTGGGGACACACGTTAGGCCCCTTTCTCTGTACACACGAGCCCCCCTCGGCCCTCCCAGACAGGAGTTAGCAAGCCTTTGGGGAAAGACAGTTCACCATTTTTTTCATGCCTTTACTTATTACAACTTTTTGGATCACTTTCCCCTTGATTCCTGAATTCTAATCTTGGCCAGTGAGGGCCAATACAACATTCTGCATTATTTCTCTGTACTTGTTTCTTCATCTACAAAGCCTTAACCCAGACTCAGGACCTTAAACAGCTCACAGTTCTGGAGGCTGGAAATCTTAGATGGAGGGGTCAGCAGGTCCATGCTCCCTTGGAGGACACTAAGGAAGGATGTGTTCCAGGTCTCTCCCCAGCTTCTCATGGCACTTCTCATGGTACTTCCTCATGGCACTGTGACTCCAGTCTTTACATGGCATTCCCCATGTATGTGTCCAAGTTTTTCTATTTATTTATCTTTTTTTAAAGAAACTTTTTTATATTGGAGTATAGTTGATTAACAACGCTGTGTTAGTTTCAGGGGTACAGCAAAGTGATTCAGTTACGTACATATCAATACATATATCTATTTTTCAAATTCTTTTCACATTTAGGTTGTTATCAGTACATAACATTGAGCAGCATTCCCTGTGCTATACAGTAGGTCCTTATTGGTTATCCATTTTAATGTAGCAGTGTGTACATGTCAGTCCCCAATTCCCTAACTATCCCTTCCCTCTAGTAACCATAAGTTCATTCTCTGTGAGTCTGTTTTATAAATAAGTTCATTTGTAACATTTCTTTTTAGATTCCACATATAAGTGATCAGATCAGATCAGTCGCTCAGTCGTGTCTGACTCTTTGCGACCCCATGAATCGCAGCACGCCAGGCCTCCCTGTCCATCACCAACTCCCGGAGTTCACTCAGACTCACATCCATCGAGTCAGTGATGCCATCCAGCCATCTCATCCTCTGTCATCCCCTTCTGCTCTTGCACCCAGTCCCTCCCAGCATCAGAGTCTTTTCCAATGAGTCAACTCTTTGCATGAGGTGGCCAAAGTACTGGAGTTTCAGCTTTAGCATCATTCCTTCCAAAGAAATCCCAGGGCTGATCTCCTTTAGAATGGACTGGTTGGATCTCCTTGCGGTCCAAGGGACTCTCAAGAGTCTTCTCCAACACCAAATGGTATTTCTCTTTCTCTGTCTGATTTCACTCAGTATGACGATCTCTATGTTGCAATATGTTGCTGCAAATGACATTATTTAATTTTTTGTAATGGCTGAGCAATATTCCATTGTATATATGTACCACATCTTCTTTATACATTCCTCTGTCTATGGACACTTAGGTTGCTTCCTTGTCTTGGCTATTGTAAAGAGTGTTGAAATAAACATTGTGATTCCTGCATCCTTTCAGACCATGTTTGTCTCCAAATATATGCCCAGGAGTGGGATTGCTAGATCATATGGCACTCTGATGAGTTTTTTAAGGTATCTCATACTGTTCTTCACAGTGTCTGTGCCAATTTACATTCCTGTCAACAGTGTAGGAGAATTTTATATATATATATTTTATAACAATGCCACTTGCATTCAGGTCTATCCTCCTCCAGTATGTGAAAGTGAAAGGTGAATGTTGCTCAGTCATGTCCTACTCTTTGTGACCCCATGGACTATCCAGTCTATGGAATTCTCCAGGCCAGAATACTAGAGTTGGTAGCCTTTCCCTTCTTTAGGGGATCTTCCCAACCCAGGGATCGAATGCAGGTCTCCCGCATTGCAGGTAGATTCTTTACCAGTTGAGCCACAAAGGAAGCCCAAGAATACTGGAGTGGATAGCCTATCCCTTCTCCAGCAAATCTTCCCGACCCAAGAATTGAACCAGGGTCTCCTGCATTGCAGGCAGATTCTTTACCAGTTGAACTACGGGTAAGCTTAAAGTGAAAGTGAAAGTCGTGTGGTCGTGCAACTCTTTGCAACCCCATGGCCTGTAGCCCACCAGGCTCCTTTGTCCTTGGAATTCTCCAGGCAAGAATACTGGAGTGGGTAGCTGTTCCCTTCTCCAGGGGATCTTCCCAACCCAGGGATTGAACCCAGGTTTCTAGCATTGCAGGTGGATTCTTTACCAGCTGAGCCACAAGGGAAGCAGATAGGATTGGGAGGTTTGAAGTAATAGATCTTTCTTGCTTTTATAGAATCGGATATATTAGGGAAAAATGCCAACCTGGGACACATAGATTTGCTTTCTGATTGGGACCCTACTTATAAAGGCCAGACAGAAGTGAACTTACGTGAAAATTTTCATTTCATCCTATTTTCATGCCAGGATGTTAGTAGCATCTTGGTCCTCCCCTGAGTGCAGCAGCTGCCAAGCAGAGGTGCAGGGGCTGCCGTTGGTACGGTGCACACATGAGGACACGCGGGCTTCGGCAGGACGCTGCTGGGCCTTGTTTGTCTCCTGGCTTCTTGCAGATCCCAGACAGAAGATATAATAAAGGATCAAAGGCCTTTGATCCTAGCCCCAGTAGTTCTTGCTAATGCCTGCAGTTACTTGTACAGCAATGCAGGAACTGTCTCACTTACACATGGACTTAACATTAATTCCTAATCGCCTTGAGCTCTCACTTTCTTTGAGTGGTGATTTTATATAACACCATTTCTGAGGTTGTTTCAAAAGTAGGAGTCAGAGATCTCTTGGTATAGGAATATTCAATTGTCTTCATATTTGTTTATGAAAAATATAACTGACATACAACTTTATATTAGCTTCAGGTGTGCAACATGATGATTTGATATTTGCAAATATATAAAAAATGATTTTGTATATATTGCAAAAATGATCACCACGGTAGGTCTGGTTAACATCTGTCCCCATACATAGTTCCAGAATTGATTCCTGTGATGAGAAACTTTTAACATTTACTTTCAGTGACTTTCAAATATACCCTTTA
Organism: Bubalus bubalis; assembly: GCF_019923935.1. NCBI lineage: Eukaryota > Metazoa > Chordata > Mammalia > Artiodactyla > Bovidae > Bubalus > Bubalus bubalis. The sequence continues at coordinate 99,218,523 of NC_059158.1, read as the reverse complement.
CTATTATTAATTATAGTCACCATGCTGTACACTACACCCCTATGACATTTTTGCTGCAAATTTCTATCTTTTGATTCCCTTGAACTCATTTCACTCTTGCCCTACCTCTGGCAATCGCCGGTCTGTTGTCTGCATCTGTCAGCTTGCTTGTTTATTTTTTAAATTCCACATGTAAGTGAGATAATACAGTGGTTTTCTTTCTCTGACTTACTTCATTTATCACAGTGCTCTCGAGGTCCATCCATGTCACAAATGGCAAAATTTCATTCTTTCTTAGTGGCTGGATAACATGCCATTATGTATGTATGTATGTATGTAGATATGAACAGTATGAAAAAGCAAAATGATAGGATACTGAAAGAGGAACTCCCCAGGTCGGTAAGTGCCCAATATGCTACTGGAGATCACTGGAGAAATAACTCCACAAAGAATGAAGGGATGGAGCCAAAGCAAAAACAATACCCAGGTGTGGATGTGACTGGTGATAGAAGCAAGGTCCGATGCTGTAAAGAGCAATATTGCATAGGAACCTGGAATGTCAGGTCCATGAATCAAGGCAAATTGGAAGTGGTCAAACAGGAGATGGCAAGAGTGAATGTCGACATTCCAGGAATCAGCGAACTAAAAGGGACTGGAATGGGTGAATTTAACTCAGATGAACATTATATCTACTACTGTGGGAAGGAATCCCTTAAAAGAAATGGAGTAGCCATCATGGTCAACAAGAGTCCGAAATGCAGTACTTGGATGCAATCTCAAAAACGCAGAATGATCTCTGTTCATTTCCAAGGCAAACCATTCAATATCACAGTAATCCAAGCCTATGCCCCAACCAGTAATGCTGAAGAAGCTGAAGTTGAATGGTTCTATGAAGACCTACAAGACCTTTTAGAACTAACACCCCAAAAAGATGTCCTTTTCATTATAGGGGACTGGAATGCAAAAGTAGGAAGTCAAGAAACACCTGGGGTAACAGGCAGATTTGGCCTTGGAGTACAGAATGAACTCAATGACTATTAACTCAATGGCTAATAGAGTTTTGCCAAGAGAATGCACTGGTCATAGCAAACACCCTCTTCCAACAACACAAGAGAAGACTCTATACATGGACATCACCAGATGGTCAACACCAAAATCAGATTGATTGTATTCTTTGCAGCCAAAGATGGAGAAGCTCTATACAGTCGGCAAAAACAAGACTGGGAGCTGACTGTGGCTCAGATCACGAACTCCTTATTGCCAAATTGAGACTTAAATTGAAGAAAGTAGGGAAAACCACTAGACCATTCAGGTATGACCTAATTCAAATCCCTTATGATTATACAGTGGAAGTGAGAAATAGATTTAAGGGACTAGATCTGATAGATAGAGTGCCTGATGAACTATGGACTGAGGTTCATGACATTGTACAGGAGACAGGGATCAAGACCATCCCCATGGAAAAGAAATGCAAAAAAGCAAAATGGCTGTTTGGGGAGGCCTTACAAATAGCTGTGAAAAGAAGAGAAGCGAAAAGCAAAGGAGAAAAGGAAAAATATAAGCATCTGAATGCAGAGTTCCAAAGAATAGCTAGGAGAGATAAGAAAGCCTTCTTCAGCAATCAATGCAAAGAAAGAGAGGAAAACAACAGAATGGGAAAGACTAGAGATCTCTTCAAGAAAATTAGAGATACCAAGGGAACATTTCATGCAAAGATGGGCTCGATAAAGGACAGAGATGGTATGGACCTAACAGAAGCAGAAGATATTAAGAAGTGGCAAGAATACACAGAAGAACTGTACAAAAAAGATCTTCACGACCAAGATAATCACGATGGTGTGATCACTCACCCAGAGCCAGACAACCTGGAATGTGAAGTCAAGTGTGCCTTAGAAAGAATCACTATGAACAAAGCTAGTGGAGGTGATGGAATTCCAGTTGAGCTATTTCAAATTCTGAAAGATGATGCTGTGAAAGTGCTGCACACAATATGCCAGCAAATTTGGAAAACTCAGCAGTGGCCACAGGACTGGAAAAGGTCAGTTTTCATTCCAATCCCACAGAAAGGCAATGCCAAAGAATGCTCAAACTGCCACACAATTGCACTCATCTCACACGCTAGTAAAGTAATGCTCAAAATTCTCCAAGCCAGGGCTTCAGCAATATGTGAACTGTGAACTTCCAGATGTTCAAGCTGGTTTTAGAAAAGGCAGAGGAACCAGAGACCAAATTGCCAACATCTGCTGGATCATGGAAAAAGCGAGAGAGTTCCAGAAAAACATCTATTTCTGCTTTATTGACTATGCCAAAGCCTTTGACTGTGTGAAAGTGAAAGTGAAGTCACTCAGTCATGTCCTACTCTTTGTGACCCCATGGACTGTAGCCTACCAGGCTCCTCCATCCATGGGATTTTCCAGGCAATAGTACTGGAGTGCGTTGCCATTTCCTTCTCCAGGGGATCTTCCCCACCCAGGGATTGAACCTGGGTCTCCTGCATTGCAGACAGACACTTTACCCTCTGAGCCATCAGGGAAGTCCTTTGAGTGTGTGGATCACAATAAACTGTGGAAAATTCTGAAAGAGATGGGAATACCTGACCATCTGACCAGCCTCTTGAGAAACCTATATGCAGGTCAGGAAGCAACAGTTAGAACTGGACATGAAAAAACAGACTGGTTCCAAATAGGAAAAGGAGTATGTCAAGGCTGTATATTGTCACCCTGCTTATTTAGCTTATATGCAGAGTACATCATGAGAAAAGTTGGGCTGGAAGAAGCACAAGCTGGAATCAAGATTGCCAGGAGAAATATCAATAACCTCAGATATGCAGATGACACCACCCTTATGGCAGAAAGTGAAGAGGAACTCAAAAGCCTCTTGATGAAAGTGAAAGAGGAGAGTGAAAAAGTTGGCTTAAAGCTCAACATTCAAAAAACTAAGATCATGGCATCCGGTCCCATCACTTCATGTGAAATAGATGGGGAAACAGTGGAAACAGTGTCAGACTTTATTTTTTTGGGCTCCAAAATCACTGCAGATGGTGATTGCAGCCATGAAATTAAAAGATGTTTACTCCTTGGAAGGGAAGTTATGACCAACCTAGACAGCATATTCAAAAGCAGAGATATTACTTTGCCAACAAAGGTTCATCTAGTCAAGGCTATGGTTTTTCCAATAGTCATGTATGGATATGAGAGTTGGACTGTGAAGAAGGCTGAGCGCCGAAGAATTGATGCTTTTGAACTGTGGTGTTGGAGAAGACTCTTGAGAGTCCCTTGGACTGCAAGGAGATCCAACCAATCCATTCTAAAGGAGATCATTCCTGGGTTTTCATTGGAAGGACTGATGCTAAAGCTGAGACTCCAGTACTTTGGCCACCTCATGCGAAGAGTTGACTCATTGGAAAAGACCCTGATGCTGGGAAAGATTGAGGGCAGGAGGAGAAGGGGATGACAGAGAATGAGATGGCTGGATGGCATCACCAACTCGATGAACATGAGTTTGAGTAAACTCCAGGAGTTGGTGATGGACAGGGAGGCCTGGTGTGCTGCGATTCATGGGGTCACAAAGAGTTGGACACGACTGACTGAACTGAACTGATGTACATATATGTTTGTGTGTTTGCATATGTACAATTTCACATTTTCTTTGTCCATTCATCCATCAGTGACCACATAGGTTATTTTTTTACCTTGAAAGAAAGTGAAAAGGAAGTCGCTCAGTCGTGTCTGACTCTTTGTGACCCTACGAACTGTAGCCTACCAGGCTTCTCCGTCCATGGGATTTTCCAGGCATGAGTACTGGAGTGGATTGCCATTTCCTTTTCTAGGGGATCTTCCCGACCCAGGGATCGAATGCAGGTCTCCTGCATTGCAGGCAAATGCCTTATCCTCTCAGCCACCAGGGAAGACTCAGAACCAATTCAACTGTCATCAATCTCTTCCCCACAAGTTTTAACAACTGGGGAAGATTGACTTATCACTGGATAGGAGACTGAAAGTCAACCCAAACTTCATCCCAAACTCTCATACCTCCCATCTACTCTTCAAGGCCCCTTTCATTCTTCCTAAAAAGCACTCCCTCTCCACTAAGAGCTTAGATCTCTCTCCCTTTTTCCTATGAAGATGGTCTAATCCTGAATTCTTTGCCACCTGGGGGAGTTACTAAGCTTCTCTGATAGCTCAGTTGGTAAAAAATCCACCTGCCATGCAGGAGACCCTGGTTTGATTCCTGGGTCAGGAAGATCTGCTGGAGAAGGGATAGGCTATCCACTCCAGTACTCTTGGGCTTCCTTTGTGGCTCAGCTGGTAAAGAATCCGCCTGCAATGCGGGAGACCTGTGTTCAATCCCTGGGTTGGGAAGATATCCTGGAGAAGGGAAAGGTTACCCACTCCAGTATTCTGGCCTGGTGAATTTTATGGACTGTATAGTCCATGGGGTTACAAAGAGTTGGACACGACTGAGTGCCTTTCACTTTCATATCTTGGCTGTTGTTAATAATGCTGAATTTAACATGGGGGTTAGTGTTGGTATCTCTTTGAGATAGCAATTTCACTTACTTGGGATATGGGTATATACCCAGAATGGAATTGCTGAATGTACAGTAGTTCTATTTTAAATTTTTTGAGGAACCTCCATTTTGTTTTCCATAGTGGCTGCACAAATTTACATTCCAACCAGTGTTGGAGGAGGGCTCCCTTCTCTCCAAATCTTCTCCAACACTTGTTGCATCATTTCATTTCTTTTCTTTTTTCTTTTATAATAGCCTTACATCTAACAGATGTGAGGTGATGTCTCATTGTGGTTAATCATTTTCACATTTTTAAACTTTTGAAGTCTAACATACATATGGAAAGTACACACAGAAGAATGCGGTTCAGTGGATTTTCACATGCAGAACATTTCTATGTAACCGGCACCCATATGAAGAAATAGAAGCTCACCAGCCTCTAGTGACAGCCCTTGCCCATGGTGCCCCTTCCTAGTTACTGTTCTCTTCAAAAGTTACCACTGTTACATATGGTAACAGGTTACCATATGGTGGAAAAGCCAGTGAAAACTTGCTATATGACACAGGGCGCTCAACCCAGTGCTCTGGGACTACCTCTAGGGATGGGGTGGGGTGGGAGGTGGAAGGGAGGTTCACAAGGGGGTCCTATGAACCTATGGCTGATTCATGCTGATGTATGGCAGAAACAAACACAATATTGTAAGTTAATTATCCCATAATTAAAAATAAATAAACTTAAAAAAGTTATGAGAAAGAGAAAAAGAAAGTCACCACTATTCTGAATTCTAACAGCATTAGTTATTTTTGCTTGGTTTGAATTTCATTATATATACATAAATATATTTTAAAAATTAAATTTTAAATGAATAAATTATACAAATAAATCATATCGGTATATAGCCACATTATATACTCTTTTAGTGTCTGGCTTCTTGTGATCATTATATGAGATTTCATCCATGTTGTTGCCTGTAGTTCCCATTTATTCTGTAGGGGAGGAAGAAGAATTTTCCTTCAGTTCTGAGACCCCTGTATATAAAAGATAGGTTAACAAGAGAAAAACAAGTTAACATGTGTCCCTCATATATATATGGGTGATACAAGGGAAAATTTAGTAACTCCCTCAGGTGGCAAAGAATTCAGGATTAGACCATCTTCATAGGAAAAAGGGAGAGAGATCTAAGCTCTTAGTGGAGAGTGAGTGCTTTTTAGGAAGAATGAAAGGGGCCTTGAAGAGTAGATGGGAGGTATGAGAGTTTGGGATGAAGTTTGTGTTAACTTCCAGTCTCCTATCCAGTGATAAGTCAATCTTCCCCAGTTGTTGGAACTTCTAGGGAAGGAACTGATGCCTGGAAAATCCCATGGATGGAGGAGCCTAGTAGGCTGCAGTCCATGGGGTCGCTAAGAGTCAGACACGACTGAGCGACTTCACTTTCACTTTTCACTTTCATGCATTGGAGAAGGAAATGGCAGCCCACTCCAGTGTTCTTGCCTGGAGAATCCCAGGGACAGGGGAGCCTGGTGGGCTGCCGTCTATGGGGTCGCACAGAGTCGGACACGACTGAAGTGACTTAGCAGCAGCAGAATTGGTTTTGGAAGCTCTTTCTTTAGGCAGATAAGGGAGTTGGAGGAAACGTCTCTGTGCATTTTCTCTTCTCCCAGTGCCTACAGCTCAAGATAATCAATATACCCAAGTGACATCTTCGGGGTGACGTGTCCTGAACCCCTGTGGCCCTGTTTTGGCATGCTGTATTCTGCTCTTCTTCAATTCTAATGGCTGCATTATAGTCCAGGATTCCTTCTTATTAATAAAATATACTGCCTTCCGTGTAGTTACCAGGCGGTTAAATATTAGAGTCCGTCACTAACCGTTGGCCATCCTTCCTGTTTTTGTCCATGTTCATGTGATTCAGCTGCTGACCTCCAAGATCTGAATGCCTGCCTAACTTACTCGGTGTTTGTAGGTCTTTTTACACATTAGGGTACATAAGGCACTTGGTGTCTGGCACTAAGTAAGTACTCAAGAACTGTGGTTGTTTTAACAGTTATTGGCAATTATTTGGCCCTTTTCTTGTGCCAGCTGAGGGACCATACTAGCTGGATTCTGTTGTGTGGTTAATCATTATCAGCTTGTTAGGCGGCCGGAAAAGCCTGTTAGCTGAACTTGGCTGGGTTCAGCCATAACTCAGGCCTCCCTTTCTGCCTCACTGCCTGTAGGAAATAAGGAGTTCAGGGTGTGGAACAGCATTCTCACTGGCTGCCTGTGTGCTCCCAGCTGCACCTCCAAAAGGAAAGCCAGTGCCAGCACACAGAGCAGAGGCTCCGGCCATCAGATGAGAAAGCGGCTGCAGAACTCAGGTCCCCAGGCCAGAGTTTGGAGGCGCTGGACCAAACGCCCTTGAGTGGGGGTCACGTGGCTCTGTAGGGCATGACTGCAGAGCAGTTCTCTTAAAAAAGGAAGAGCTTCATGTGTTCCCTGCCAGTATGCTGCCCCACAAACAGTATTTTCCTCTATCTTCTCTTCTGTTAAGTTTCAGACATTAGAACATCTCACCCCTGAAAACTTCAGAATGCATCTCCTAAAAATAGGGACATTTCTCCTTCCTTCCAATAGTACAATGCTAAGTCCCTTCAGTCATGTCCGACTCTGTGCGACCCCAGAGACGGCAGCCCACCAGGGTCCCCTGTCCCTGGGACTCTCCAGGCAAGAACACTGGAGTGGGTTGCCATTTCCTTCTCCAATGCATGAAAGTGAAAAGTGAAAGTGAAGTCGCTCAGTCATGTCTGACTTGCAGCGACCCCATGGACTGCAGCCTACCAGGCTCCTCCGTCCATGGGATTTTCCAGGCAAGAGTACTGGAGTGGGGTGCCATTGCCTTCTCCGAATAGTACAATAGAATGCCTAAGAAAATGAACAGTGATTGTTTTTGCCATCAAATATCCAATATTTTCAAATTTCTGTGTTTATTTGAAAAATGTCTTAGTGTTTTTTCGACATTAGGATCTAATCAAGGTTTATGAGTTACATTTGCTTATATCTTTTTTAAACAATCTCTACACCTCCTCCTTTAATGTTTTAGGGAGTCTAGGGGGAGAATGTCCCATATTATGGGTTTCTTGATGGTTTCCTCATGTATCATGTACTTATTCTTTAATGTGTATATATAGGTGGCACAGTGGTAAAGAATCTGCCTGCCAATTCAGGAGACACAGGAGATGCCTGGATTGGGAAGATCCCTGGGAGAAGGAAATGTCAACTCACTCCAGTGTTCTTGCCTGGGAAATCCCATGAACAGAGCAGCCTGGCAGACTATAGTCCATGGGGTCACAGAGTCAGACACAACTGAGCATACACACACACACACAAACACAGGGTGTGTATTTCTTGTAAACTGGAAGTTAGTTTTAAAAGTGTGAGTAGATTTCAGGTTAAACATTATCTTAGTCCACTTGCATGCTAAATCACTTGTGTCTGATTCTGCGACCCCATGGACTGTAGCCCACCATGCTCCTCTGTCCATGGGATTTCCCAGGCAACAATACTGGAGTTAGGTTGCTCTAACAAAAATACTGTAGACTGAGTGGCTTATAAACAACAGAAATTTCTCACAGATCTGGAGGCTGGAAGTCTGAGATCAGGGTGCCCCCATGGTTGGGTGGGGGTCCCCTTCTGGGTTGCAATAGGCCTGCTTGTACCCTACATGGAAGAAGGGGCAGTGAACTCTGAAGGGTCCCTTTTGGAAGGGCACTAATCCCACTGATGAGAGCTGTGCCCTCGTGGTCTAATCATCTCCCAAAGGCCCCACATCCAAAAACCATCACCCTGAGGAGGAGACATTCAGTCTATAGCAAACAGTCACCAGAACTATTTCATAGGTGATGCTGTGAGTTTCATATCACATAACTGTATTACTGATGCAGAGCTGGTGACTGCTGGGTCTTTCCACCAGAAAAGTGTATTTTCCTTTGTAATTGGAATTTGTGGGCTGAGTTTTGGCAAACATCCTGTTTCCTAAAAAATTTTAAACCAAATTTTTACCTTCTTTTGATCCCTGCCTCAACCAGCGGTTACACTGAAAGTATTAACACTAAATGGAGACTTGGTATTCTTTTGTTCTTTCTATTTTGTTGCTCTATATTGAGCTGCAGGCGTTCAGCTGTAACGAGTTTTCCTTACTCACCATTTCCCTGAGTATCACTATAGATTTGTGGATTTCTGATGGCCATTCTTTTTGATCCTCTGGATGACCTTCATGTTGAAAGGTTAATGGGAAATTGAGGTTGTTAGTTGACAAGTTCTGCTTGTGTAAGAATGATAGTGTTGTGGTTTAGTTTCTTAACTTCAGGCAACTGGCTTAACAGTTGGTTATGTTCAGAGGATTTAGGATGCTCCAGCGATGGGGGTGGATTTGTCAGGTGGGAGGACGTTAGTTGTCTTTATGAACCAGCTCTGTTTGGGGTGGTTCTAAAACTGTAGAGCCTAAGAAGGGATTTGATGCTGAATATTGCTAGAGCAGGGAGGACAGTGAGCCATTCATCTAGTAACTCTTACGTTATGGTAACTGAAGCTTTTTTTCTGATTTGAAGCATTATCCTTTCTCCAACTTTTCTGTCACTAACGTGGAAGAATGACCAAAGACGAGTGAGAGAGGGTAAGAAGGTAGTGCTGTCCAGAAGGTTCATCAGTGAGGACTGGAATCGCTGAAAGCATAAAGTTAGACCATCAGGGCCTCTGGGTTACTGCAGGCAGCCAGAGAAAGGCCCATTAAAAACAGCTCCATCAAAGTCCAGGAGGTTGCCAAGGAGCTGTGCTCAGATGGAGGTCTGGGCCTTTTGAATGCACAGATGCACCTTAGGGGAGGTGTTTTGATGAGGGTGGAATGTAGCTCATTTTTCTTCCAAAATGAAATGTTTCCAGAATATACTCCCCCACCTCCATACACATAAACACTTCTCCAGTGTTAAACAGTCTGCCCATGTGTGGGTATATTTAATGATTGTAACACCAGAGGAGGCTCCATCTAGAAAATGGAAAGGAGCCATCAGGTCTCTCCCTAACAAGAGAGGCAAGGATGAGGCAAGTTAGTTTGGGGTTTGTGGATACTGAACTTCTTTGTTCACAGCCCTTCCCTCCCCACTTGGCTCCTCCAGACCCAGGAGGGGAAGAGGAGTCACAGGAAGTGAGCAGTAGTGGTACCATGTGCGTCAGGGTATCACAAAGTGATAACTTGTTGAGAATCTGGCTCTACTTTCTCTCTCCCCTTTTTCTTAGAGTGTTGACTCTGACCATGGCTGGCCTCCTTTCAGAACTAGGGCAAGTACCCTGTCCTAAGGAAGGTATTGGTTGAGATAGGATTGCCTTGCTGTTATACAGGTATGTGTATTAGCTTGTGAAGCCTGCCATCACAAAGTACTACAGGTTGAGCGGAGTGAATACCTACCCAGGGTTCTTCTGAGACCTCTCTCCATGACTTGCAGGTGGCCGCCTTCTCCCTGTGTCTTTATGTCATCTTCTGTGTCTGTGTTTAAATTTCCTCCTCTTAAAAAGACACCAGTTATACTGGATTAACACCTACCCTGATGATCTTGTTTTAACTTAAGCGAAGTGAAGTCGCTCAGTCGTGTCCAACTCTGAGGCCCCATGGACTGTAGTCTACCAGACTCCTCTGTCCATGGGACTTTCCAGACAAGAGTACTTGAGTGGGTTTCCATTTCCTTCTCCAGGGGATCTTCCCAACCCAGGGATCGAACCCGGGTCTCCCACATTGTAGGCAGACGCTTTACTGTCTGAGCCACCAGGGAAGTCCTTGTTTTAACTTAATTACCTCTTTAAAGACCGTATTTCTAAATACAGTCACATTCTGAGGGACTGGGGGTTCGGACTTCAACCTATGAATTCATATATGAATGTTATATCCCATAACAGTAGATATAGAAACACATCCTAATATTTGATGTGAATATTAAAAATCATCAATATATTTGTAATTTAAAAGCAAGCTTCCTGGATGCTGCTTTAGTGTGCAACTTGTCCTTTTCCCTTCTCCCAACAAAAAATACCAGAAATAAGAACAAGACCACAGTCATCTACAATAAGTGAGTTTAGTGGAGGAAAGTACTTAGCTGATGCTTTCCTTTATGTCTGCATCTCTTACTCTGTATTCAAGTTTTAGGTTTGTAAGGAAAGGAGAAATCAGTCATGATAGACTCTGTAACACTCTTAATATACTTCTCTGAGCAGATGTACATTGTTGTACAAGTACTTCGTACCTGTGCAAGTCTTGCTGCAGTTTGCTCACTCACTAACACATCTTCAAAGTCACGTGGTGGCAGCTGTCAGAAATGGAACCTTGGGCCCAAAGGAGGTTCTATAGTCTTTTGATCTGGTGCCACCTTTATCAGAATCACATGTGGTGCCTTAAATGTGCTCATCATGGGCACTACACTGTATCTAGTGCCTCAGTGTCTTTGGAAATAGGGCCTGGGAACATGCATTTTAAACACATGAATCAGGAAATTCTCAGGCAGGTAGAGTTGGAGAACTACTGTGCTGTTGGCAGGATTGCAAAGCTGCACCACCATGACTTGCCACAGTCATTTCACTTGTCCAGAAGCCACTGTTTCTGCTGCTGCTGCTGCTAAGTCACTTCAGTCGTGTCCGACTCTGTGTGACCCCATAGACGGCAGCCCACCAGGCTCCCCCGTCCCTGGGATTCTCCAGGCAAGAACACTGGAGTGGGTTGCCATTTCCTTCTCCAATGCATGAAAGTGAAATGTGAAAGTGAAGTTGCTCAGTCGTGTCCGACTCTTAGCGACCCCATGGACTGCAGCCTCCCAGGCTCTTCCGTCCATGGGATTTCCCAGGCAAGAGTACTGGAGTGGGGGTGGCATTGCCTTCTCCGCACTGTTTCTAGGTAAATAATTTAATGCTGTGGCTTCTGGCCCCTGCCGTCTTCCTTCCATGTTTGGTCTCATTAGAACAGGGTCGAAATATCCTTGTCCCCAAGTCCCCTCCCTACTCTCCGCCTTTGGAATTATTATGTTTAATTTGGTGTCAGGTGTCTCCTGGGATCATGCTTCTTTGTGATGGTGGGTAGCTTCTAGAACCTTGTATGACGTCTAGGAAACAGACTAACCATATGATGCAGAGGTTTTGTTTGAAATGCTTAGGACCAAGGTCACTTGGAGACATTTTTCTAATTATCTGTGGTCTGTGTTCAGTGTAAACTAGATTATAGCATCCCAGAACATGGTAAACCTGGCAGGGGAGTAAAGTATGAACATATACATTAACAAGTGTTCTTTTATTGAAAGCTGATATTTTAGTTTCCAGTTCTAATTATGTGAGCATGTCATCTTTTCAGTTTGAGAATTTCTTCTTTGGATCATTGATTCCTTGGAAAATCCTGATGTCCAGGAGCAAATCTCAGCTGCCTTGTCTTCTCTCCTGCTGCTTGCTGGTGGTGCCCATCCCCCTATTTACAGCATAAGACCATGATCACTGTGGTCAGCTCGACCACACACGTCCCTCTTAAAAATTTGTCTTCTAGGTGGAAGAATTTTTTTAAGCAGTGTTCCGTTTTGCACAGTGCGTGAATATTAGTAAGTTATAAATTGAACCTTTGATGTTTAGGACCATATGCAGTGGTTATTCAAAGTGTAGTGGAGTTGACAATTTAGCAGATTTTCATGGTAGTCATAAACGGTCAGGGCTGGCACAGAAAGATGAAGACTGTGATATTCTCCTATTGAAAGAAAGTTAGTCACATCAAATAGACAGTTTGAGCCTTTGAAAAGACATGGAGAAACATTATAGTGTGGTGGTTAAGAGCACAGTTTTAGGAGTGAGAACTGAACAGACCTACGACATACTTCCTGGGTGTTTTTAGAGTTGTTTACCCTCTCAAAGGCTGTTTCCTCTCCTTAAAATGAGGATAATAACAGTTTCTAACATAATAAGGATCAAAAGATACAATTAATGCAGGTAGTATAGTGCCCACCATGTTATAAGGGTATTTGTGTGCATTTCATGATCCTATGAATGTTATTTTTAATATTGAGATAGTTATTTGGCATGATGCACAACAAAAATAGAGAGCATTATAGTCCATTAGTTCACCTTCCGTTGTATGTAAATCTAATAGTAATCCAACTTGGAGTTGGTTAATGTATTTTATTATAGGTTGAAAGTGGCTAATTGTCAAGCTGCATTGAGGATGGTGAGGCTGTGTCTGAATTCCAGGGTAATTGCTGGGGTGTTTATACAGGTTCTAGAGGGAAGATTGGGGACATTCATGCTGTGCATTTGCCAATCCTCTATGTCATAGCTAAGCTCTTTGATCAGTACTGTTTTCTTCTATACCTTTTTATACTAGATAGAAACAACTGGTTCTATAAGATAATTAAAATAGGTAAATCTGATGTTAATATTTTTCCCATGTGACCATCCATATTGTATGTATTTATGGTTTGGATATATTATACTTCACTAGATAGAGTAGAACATTTAAGGAAAGAATCATTTTGCATAAGTATAGAGGAACTAAATTAACTTCTGCTGTTTATTAACAGTTCCTTTTTTTTTGGTTAGTTTTTAATTGTTGCTGTGCAGTCTTGCCTGTCCTGCAGCTTCTAATACTTTTAAAATATGTGTTTCTCCATCTATTAGTGTCCTCTTTGATTTCTTTCACCAGTGTTTTATAGTTTTCTATATATAGGTCTTTAGTTTCTTTAGGTAGATATATTCCTAAGTATTTATTCTTTCTGTTGCAATGGTGAATGGAATTGTTTCTTTAATTTCTCTTTCTGTTTTCTCATTATTAGTGTATAGGAATGCAAGGGATTTCTGTGTGTTGATTTTATATCCTGCAACTTTACTATAATCATTGATTAGTTCTAGTAATTTTCTGGTGGAGTCTTTAGGGTTTTCTATGTAGAGGATCATATCATCTGCAAATAGTGAGAGTTTTACTTCTTCTTTTCCAATTTGGATTCTTTTTATTTCTTTTTCTGCTCTGATTGCTGTGGCCAAAACTTCCAAAACTATGTTGAATAGTAATGGTGAAAGTGGGCACCCTTGTCTTGTTCCTGACTTTAGAGGAAATGCTTTCAATTTTTCACCATTGAGGATAATGTTTGCTGTGGGTTTGTCATATATAGCTTTTATTATGTTGAGGTATGTTCCATCTATTCCTGCTTTCTGGAGAGTTTTTATCATAAATGGATGTTGAATTTTGTCAAAGGCTTTCTCTGCATCTATTGAGATAATCATATGGTTTTTATTTTTCAATTTGTTAATGTGGTGTATTACACTGATTGATTTGCGGATATTGAAGAATCCTTGCATCCCTGGGATAAAGCCCATTTGGTCATGGTGTATGATCTTTCTAATGTGTTGTTGGATTCTGATTGCTAGAATTTTGTTAAGGATTTTTGCATCTATGTTCATCATTGATATTGGCCTGTATAGATGGAGAAATATACCATGTTCATGGATTGGAAGAATCAGTATAGTGAAAATGAGTATACTACCCAAAGCAATTTATAGATTCAATGCAATCCCTATCAAGCTACCAACGGTATTCTTCACAGAGCTAGAACAAATAATTTCAAAATTTGTATGGAAATACAAAAAACCTCGAATAGCCAAAGCTATCTTGAGAAAGAAGAATAGAACTGGAGGAATCAATCTACCTGACTTCAGGCTCTATTACAAAGCCACAGTTATCAAGACAGTATGGTACTGGCACAAAGACAGAAATATTGATCAATGGAACAAAATAGAAAGCCCAGAGATAAATCCACGCACATATGGACACCTTATCTTTGACAAAGGAGGCAAGAATATACAATGGATTAAAGACAATCTCTTTAACAAGTGGTGCTGGGAAAACTGGTCAACCACTTGTAAAAGAATGAAACTAGAACACTTTCTAACACCATACACAAAAATAAACTCAAAATGGATTAAAGATCTAAACCTAAGACCAGAAACTATAAAACTCCTAGAGGAGAACATAGGCAAAACACTCTCCAACGTACATCACAGCAGGATCCTCTATGACCCACCTCCAAGAATATTGGAAATAAAAGCAAAAATAAACAAATGGGACCTAATTAACCTTAAAAGCTTCTGCACAACAAAGGAAACTATTAGCAAGGTGAAAAGGCAGCCTTCAGAATGGGAGAAAATAATAGCAAATGAAGCAACTGACAAACAACTCATCTCAAAAATATACAAGCAACTCCTACAGCTCAACTCCAGAAAAATAAATGACCCAATCAAAAAATGGGCCAAAGAACTAAACAGACATTTCTCCAAAGAAGACATACAGATGGCTAACAAACACATGAAAAGATGCTCAACATCACTCATTATCAGAGAAATGCAAATCAAAACCACTATGAGGTACTATTTCACACCAGTCAGAATGGCTGTGATCCAAAAGTCTACAAATAATAAATGCTGGAGAGGGTGTGGAGAAAAGGGAACCCTCTTACACTGTTGGTGGGAATGCAAACTAGTATAACCACTATGGAGAACAGTGTGGAGATTCCTTAAAAAACTGGAAATAGACCTGCCTTATGATCCAGCAATCCCACTGCTGGGCATACACACTGAGGAAACCAGAAGGGAAAGAGACACGTGTACCCCAATGTTCATCGCAGCACTGTTTATAATAGCCAGGACATGGAAGCAACCTAGATGCCCATCAGCAGATGAATGGATAAGAAAGCTGTGGTACATATACACAATGGAGTATTACTCAGCCATTAAAAAGAATACATTTGAATCCGTTCTAATGAGGTGGATGAAACTGGAGCCTATTATACAGAGTGAAGTAAGCCAGAAAGAAAAACGCCAATACAGTATACTAATGCATATATATGGAATTTAGAAAGATGGTAACAATAACCCTGTGTATGAGACAGCAAAAGAGACACTGATGTATAGATCAGTCTTATGGACTCTGTGGGAGAGGGAGAGGGTGGGGAGATTTGGGAGAATGGCATTGAAACATGTATAATATCATGTATGAAACGAGTCGCCAGTCCAGGTTCGATGCACGATACTGGATACTTGAGGCTGGTGCACTGGGACGACCAAGAGGGAGGGTATGGGGAGGGAGGAGGGAGGAGGGTTCAGGATGGGGAACACATGTATACCTGTGGCGGATTCATTTCGATATTTGGCAAAACTAATACAATATTGTAAAGTTTAAAAATAAAATAAAATTAAAAAAAATATGTGTTTCAAATATTTGAGTTGTTTAATAAAGCAATAAAAAATAAATCTATTGAAAAACCAAAATTGCTTAATTGTACAGAGGCTAGATGAGTGCATATTTTTAAAAAAAATTTTAATTTTTATTTTGGCTACACTGGGTCTTTGTTGCTGCATGTGGGCTGTCTCTAGTCGTGGTGAGTGGGGGCTGCTCTCTAGGTTGGTGCGTAGGCTTCTCATTGCTGTGGCTTCTCTTGGTGCAGAACACAGGCTACAGCATTGGGCTCAGTAGTTGTGGTGCTTGTGCTTAGTTGCCCCGGGGCAGGTGAAATCTTCTCGGGCCAGGGATGGAACCCATGTCCCCTGCATTGGCTGTCTGATTCTTAACCCCTGGGCCACCTGGGAAGTCCGATGGGTGCATATTTGGAACACTGTTGCAGCCAACCACATTTTTCTTTTATAGGTGGGGGCAGAAATCTCGATCCTTTATGCACATATCCTACCTCACTTTCTTCCTCCACAAAAGGCACCTAACGGTGTGTGGTGGGGGTGGAGATGACCTATTCTGTCAACAGAAAATCTGTGAGTCTGCACTGATATGTATATTGGAAGGGCCAGGGAATTTGTGGTTCTTCTCTCCATATATTCTCATTGTTCCGTTGTGGTGAAGATTTTGTGTCATCATAAGATGTTAAATTAATAATAACAGGTAATATCCTGAGAAAAAGAACTTTATGTTTCAGAGATTTATGTCCTTCAAAGGATGAATTCATATAACCAACCTAAGGTACTAAAATAGCATAGTGAAAGTGAAGTTGCTTAGTCGTGTCTGACTCTTTGCGACCCCATGGACTGTAGCCTACCAGGCTTCTCTGTCCATGGGATTTTCCAGGCAAGAATACTGGAGTGGGTTGCCATTTCCTTCTCCAGGGGATCTTCCCGACCCAGGGATCAAACCCAGATCTCCCACATTGCAGGCAGACAAGTGAGCCTCCAGAGAAGCCCAAAATAGCATAGAGTTACGTGCAATTAAATAGGCATTTTTAGCAAATGGACTGATTTTCTGAGAATGGTTCAGATATAATTTCCAGCTGTCTAGTGGGTCTTACTGATTTACGTGGCAAATGAAACTAATAGCTTAAGTAATATGATTAAACCAGTCTTTCTGGATCACTCTTTTTCATTTTAAACTGCCCCGCCAACCCCCTCCCCCCACACATAAGCCAGAAGTGAGAGGTATTGACAGAATTTTAGGAGTGGAAATGATCCTTACTATTGTTGGTACTTGTTCATACAGGATTGTTCATATTAAACCAGACTGAAATTCTACATATAAGACTTCCACAGAGGAGCTCAAAATGGCAGAGTAGAGGGATTTGGAGCTCACTTCCCCCTTCAAATATATATATATATAAAATACATCTATATGTGGAGCAATTCTCACAGAATACCCACTGGAAGCTTACAGATCTCATACAACCAAAGCTGCAAGAAAGATCCCCACATTACTGAGTAGGATGAAGGAGAAAAAAAGAGGAAGAATGGGGAGGGAAACTGCCCCTGGGTGGGAGCTGTGAAGTAAGAAAGGTTCCATCACTCTGGCTGGAGATCTGCCGAGACAGTAAGGGAGCTTCTGAGGCTGGAGAGGAGAGAGTGCGAGCTTGCCTGCAGTCCTTCAGGGTAGAGGAACACCAACATAGATGGTCCTGGCCGTAGCGCAGCCCTTCCCCAGCCTGAGATGCATGCTTGCTGATGTGTGCAGTGACAGGGAGCTGAAACTCAGGCTTCAGTGGATAGATGGGGGAGGGGGGTGCAACTTGATTTGGCTGTGCAGGGACTGCCCAAAGGGCCTACAGTGGAGTGCAGACTGCAGCTAGGGGCACATGCAGGATGGAGTGCAGGTCTGCTGTAGGGGTCCCATCGTCAGCATGGAAGGGACGGGGCATGGTCTGCCATGGCTTCATTGCTGGCATGCTTGCAGTGGGGCATGGATCTGGCCCCAAGGGTTCTGTGAAGTTTGTGGGCTCACACACACATACACACATGTGGAGGGGGACCTGAAATCTGAACAAGTTACTGGCAGTCCCACTGTGGGTGCCAGGATGTGGCTACAGTGGGTTCTTGCTCTGGTGAATTTGGAGACTTGGATCTTACACCCACGTGTCTAAGGCCCTTTTGAGTCAGTTATCTGCAGGTTGGGGACATGGCTTCTGCGGGTTTCTGTGCCAGTGGCTTTGTGAATGCACATGTGTGCCTAAGGGGCTTCCTGGCCAATTACAAGGGGCCACAGGCAGAGGTCACCAGTGAGGGTGGTGCTGGCAGCAGTCATCTTTGTGGGTATGCACAGCAGGTGGCAGGTGGTATCAGAATTGCATGTCCCAGTGGACACCTCCTGTGGAAGAACGTGCAGCAACTTCTTTCCCAGTGGAGTCCTCCAGGTGGGCCTACCTCACACCACAGCTTAGAATCAGATCTGCGGCTTTTACTCCAGCAACCGGAGAGCAGACTCTGCCCCTGACAGGGTGATGATAACTGCAGAGCAAAGAGGAGAACCTGCCCAATATCCAGTGTAGGATCTGGTCACCACAATGCCTCTGTCAAGGGGATAATGGCCAGGACACCCTTAGGAAAGACATGGCATACATCTATACCAAATTCACTGGACTCAAGCAGGCTATGCAGGGATGCTCTCACATAAAAACAGCCCTTCAAGGTGAAAGTAGATAACTATTTTTCATAGAAAAAATTGAAGAAAAAATGAAAAAGCAGAGGAACCACTCCCAATTACAAGAACAAGAGAAATCCCTTGAAGAAAAATGGAATGAGACAGACCTTTCCAGTCTACCAGATTCTGAGTTCAGAAAGGAGGTGATAAAATTACTGAAGGGATTAAGAAAGGTTATTGATAGAAATGCAGATCACTGCAACTAGGAATTAGAAACTGTAAAGAGCAACTAGTCAAAATTAGACAAATCAATCATTGAGATAAAGTGATCTAAAGACAATAAACAGCAAATTAAATAATGCAGAAGAATGAATAAGTAGTCTGAAGGGTAGAATAATGGAAAACACCCAATTAGAGGGGCAAACAAAAGACAAATGAAAAAAAAATTAGACATATGGGTCAATGGAACAGAATAGAGAGCTCAGAAACACACACACACCTACATCGATTAATCTTCAACAAAGGAGGCAAGAATATACCATGAAGAAAAGATAGTCTTTCAGCAACTAGTGTTGGAAAATCTGGACAGCTATAGTAAATCAGTGAACTTAGAACACTCCCTCATGCCACACACAAAAATAAACTCAAAATTGCTTAAAGACTTAAATAAAAGACAAGTCATTATGAAACTTCTAGAAGAGAACATAGGCAAAACGTTTTCTGGCATAAATCCTAACAGTGTTTTCTTAACTCATTCTCCCAAGGCAATAGAAATAAAAGTAGTAATAAATGAATGGGACATAATCAAACTTAAAAGCTTTTGCACAGCAAAGGGAACCATCAAAAAAGTGAAAAGACAACCTGTGGAAGGGGAGAAAATATATTTGCAAACAATTCAACCTACAACACTTTAATTTCCAATAATATACAGACAGCTCATACAGCTCAATAACAACAATTGAAAAAATGGGCAGAAGACCTAAATAGACAGTTCTCCAAAGAAGACATGCAGATGACCGATAGGCACATGAAAGATTTTCAGTGTCACTAATTATTAGAGAAATGCAAATCAATCAAAACTGCAATGAGGTAGTCACACCAGTCAGGGTGGCCATCATCAAGAAGTCTACAAAAAAATTCTGGAGAGGGTGTGGAAAAAAAGGAACCCTCCTACCCTGTTGATGGGAATGTAAATTGATAATAGCTACTATAGAGAATAGTATGGAGTTGGGCTTCTCTTGTAGCTCAGTCAATAAAGAATTTGCCTGCAATGCAGGAATCTGCCTGCAATGCAGGAGACCCAGGTTCGATTCCTGGGTCCAGAAGATCCTCTGGAGAAGGAAATGGCAACCCACTCCAGTATTCTTGCCTGGAAAATCCTGTGGACAGGAGGAGCCTGGTGGGTTATAGTCCATAGAGTTGTAAGAGTTGGACACGACTTAGTGACCAAAGCACCACCACCACCATAAAAAAAACTAAAGACAGAGTTACCATATGATCCAGCAATTCCACTCCTGGGCATATATCCAGAAAAGACAAAAGCTCTAATTAAAAAAGATACATGCACCTCAGTGTTCATAGTAGCACTATTTACAATAGCGAAGACATGGCAGCAACCCAAGTGTCCATCAACATGAATGGAGAAAGAAGATAATGACACTCCATGGAATGATCAGGGTTCAGTTCAGTCACATAGTAGTGCCCACTCTTGGTAACCCCATGGACTGCCATACTGGCATGTATGGCATTCCATACACACCATGGAGTGCTACTCAGCTATAAAAAGGAAATCATGCCATTCACTGCAACATGGATGGACCTAGAGATAATCATACTAAATGAAGTAAGACAGAGAAAGACATGATATCACTTATATATGGAATCTTAAAAAGTATACAAATGAACTTATTTACAAAAAGACTCACAGATACAGAATGCATATATATGGTTATCAAACAGGCAATGGGGGATATATTGGGAGTATGGGATTAACAGATGTACACTACCATATATAAAATAGATTAACAAGGATTTGCTGTATAGCACAGGGAATTATGTTCAATATATTGTAATAACCTGTAACAGAAAAGATTCTGTAAAAGAATATGTATATATGTATAACTGAATCATTTTGCTACATACCAGAAACTAACACTACATTGTAAATCAACTATACTTGAATGAAAAAAATTTTTTTTAAAAAAAGGAATGAAGGTCTACTGTGTATTATTCTGGGACAATCTCCATTGGTTCCTGATGATCCCCATGCTTTAAGTGCTATGGGTCATTTCTTTTTTTTTTTTTTTTAAATTTTATTTTATTTTTAAACTTTACATAACTGTATTAGTTTTGCATGGGTCATTTCTTTAAAGATCACATTTAGGTTCTTTTCCTTGGATTTGATATTTTGAGCTGCACGTGGCTAGTGAGGCTTCATTATCTAGACAAGACTGGGTCTCTTTCTTTTTTTATCTCTTTCTGCATGTATATTCTACCATTTTCTTCATTATCCCAGGCTCCTACAATTTGTAATTTTCTCTTTCCCATAGAACGTTTTTACACTTCTTGTATTTATTAAAAATTTGCATTTTGTTTTACTTCTTCAGCTATCTGTGAATAATTAGATTTTTCCCAACTTACGATGGCTACTTAATTTTTAAAAAATTTTTTTCTCAGCTACACTAGTTTGTGATGCATTTTATCCTTCTCTTACCATTTTGAGATTCCTTTACATCAACTTTGTCTTTCTAATTATATTAAAACAAGAGTTTTCTTTACTTATTTTTGCTCCTGTTGTATTCTAATGCAATATTACTTTGGTCTTGAAAAGTTGGTATAAAGTTGTAGAGCAATAAATAGGTAATATAAACGTGTAATGAATAAGATTTCCTCTAGCAAATAAGAAAACAATTATCTACTTAGTTATCTCATTTAATTATTTTTGGTCCTTCTGTGTGAATGAATAGACATAATAAAATAGTACATAGATCAAATCTCTTTTGTCTCCCTTTTTAAATGTTCAAGCAAAGATCTGAATGCCAGCATGCAATTTCACTAAATATATATGAATGATGTTTGGACATAGGAATGATTGGACTCTGGCTCCCATGAGAAAAAATTGAATAAAGCCTTGTAATTTCACTTCTGGAATGCCAGGGACACAATATAGTCTGGGGGACATATTTTGCCTGTAAAGATCATAATTAGATTTGCTGAACCAACTGTGTATCCAAAAGATTGCCTGAAAAATACTCCTGAACCTCAGGCAAGAAGAAATGAATACTTAGACTGCTACCCTGGGGTTAACCACTTAGGGAGTAAGTTTTGCATATGCTGCATATTAGAACAGGAGAGTAATTACACATTTCCCATAAGACTGGAATTCTTTGAGAATACTTGTTAATTCTCAGATTCTTCTTTGAAAACAAGAATGAATAAAAGTAGATTTTACTTTAAACTTAAATTATTTAAAAATGAAACATTTATAGACAAAAGAACATAGGTACCATTTGCATCCCTATTTTCATGACTGATCCTTCAGTTCAGGTCAGTTCAGTCTCTCAGTCACGTCCGACTCTTGGTGACCCCATGGATTGCAGCACACCTGGCCTCCCTGTCCATCACCAATTCCCGGAGTCTACCCAAACTCATGTCCACTGAGTTGGTGATGCCATCCAACCATCTCATCCTCTGTTGTCCCCTTCTCTTCCCACCTTTAATCTTTCCCAAAATCAGGGTCTTCTTTAAGGAGTCAGTTCTTTGCATCAGGTGGCCAAAGGATTGGAGCGTCAGCTTCAGCATCAGTCCTTCTAATGAATATTCAGGACTGATTTCCTTTAGGATGGACTGGTTTGATCTGCTTGCAGTCCAAGGGACTCGCAAGAGTCTTCTCCAACACCACAGTTCAAAAGCATCAATTCTTCGACGCTCAGCTTTCTTTACGGTCCAACACTCACATCCAAACACAACTCTGGAAAAACTATAGCTTTGAGTATATGGACCTTTTCTGGCAAAGTAATGTCTCTGCTTTTCAATATGCTGTCTAGGTTTATTGTAGCTCTTCTTCCAAAGAGCAAGCGTCTTTTGATTTCATGGATGTAGTCACCATCTGCAGTGATTTTGGAGCCCAAGAAAATTAAGTCTGTCACTGTTTTCATTGTTTCCCCACCTGTTTGCCATGAAGTGATGGGACCAGATGCCATGATCTTCGTTTTCTGAATGTTGAGCTTTAAGCCAACTTTTTCACGCTCCTCTTTTACCTTCATCAAGAGGCTCTTTAGTTCCTCTTTACTCTCTGCCATAAGGGTGGTGTCATCTGCATATCTGAGGTTATTGATACTTCTTCCAGCAATCTTAATTCCAGTTTGTGCTTCATCCAGCCCAGCATTTTGCATGATATACTCTGCATAGAAGTTAAATAAGCAGGATGACGATATACAGCCTTGATGTCCTCCTTTCCCAATTTGGAACCAGTTCATTGTTCCATGTCTGGTTCTATCTATTGCTTCTTGACCTGCATACAGGATTCTCAGGAGGCAGGTAAGGTGGTCTGATATTTCTGTCTCCTTAAGAATTTTCCACAGTTTTTGTGATCCACACAGTCAAAGGCTTAGGCATAGTCAATAAAGCAGAAATAGATGTTTTCCTGGAATTCTCTTGCTTTTTCAATGACCCAACGGGTGTTGGCAATTTGATGTCTGGTTACTCTGCTTTTTCTAAATCCATCTTGAATATCTGGAAGTTCATGGTTCACTGCTGAAGCCTGGCTTGGAGAATTTTGAGCATTACTTGCTAGTGTATGAGTTGAGTGCAATTTTGCTGTAGTTTGAGCATTCTTTAGCATTGCCTTTCTTTGGGATTGGAATGAAAACTGACCTTTTCCAGTTCTGTGGCCACTGCTGAGTTTTCCAAATTTACTGATATATTGAGTGCAGCACTTTCACAGCATCATCTTCCAGGAATTGAAATAGGTCAGCTGGAATTCCATCACCTCCACTGGCTTCATTCATAGTAATGCTTCCTAAGGTCCACTTGACTTCACACTCCAGGTTGTCTGGTTCTAAGTGAGTGACCACACCATTGTGGTTATCTGGGTCATTAAGACCATTTTTGTATAGTCCTTCTGTATATTCTTGCCACCTCATTTTAATCTCTTCTGCTTCTGTTAGGTCCTTACCATTTTTGTCCTTTATCATGCCCATTCTTGCACGAAATGATTCCGTGCTCCCAGATAAATACAGTTGAAAACATTTCATTCACAGTGAAAATTAATGTGTGTGTGTATATCTCTAGCTGGGCTTTCCCCCTCCAGTTGGGACTATGGTTAAGCACAGTTGTGCTTTAGTGATTTGTATGCCCTTGGGTTGAATATGGAAAATGATTTACTCTTAGCTAATCTGGTTAATTATTGCTCTGTGTTTGATGTTGCAGGCATTAGATTCCGTGAGGTGGCAGAGAGGGACTGAGAGCCAAAACATGAATGCAGTGATGTGAGAGAGCACAAGTCAGAGCAAGAGATGTCAGGGGTGTTAGCAGGAGAAAGAGACACATACAGACCCAGAGAGGAGGGAGGAGGGAAGGAAGAAAGAGGGAAGGAAGGAGAGAAAGAGAATATGCAAAAACAAGCATCAGCAGGGGAGGGAAACGGAAGGTTGGGAATATGGTTGAGGAGGTCTTTGTTACACACCTTGGTAACTTCCTGTATTCCCTCCTAGTGAGTGATTATGGAGCAAATGTAGGTTTGTTATATGCTGTTTAAGAAGCAGAAAACCATTTGAGTGAGAAGTAGCAAACTTACCCCTATGGGTTAAATTTCTTTGATTTCCACTTAGTCCATGCTTTCAGATTCTGAACTTGGGTCCTGAGCTGTGTTAATCATTACTTAATACTTATATGGAATTAGGCTTACCCTGTCGCAAGTTCCAGTTTCAATCAGTAAGTAATTATGAAAATTAGTCTTAAAAATGTTGTGAAGGGGTCTTGCTTTCTAGGCAATAATTAAGCCTCTCAGCCATCCCTGGGTGGTGTTTTTTTTTTTTTTTTTCTTCTAGTTATTTTTTTGTCTCAAACTTAGTTTCTGCAGGTGGGAAGAGATAGCAGGTTGCTGCCGGGGATGGGGAACCCTGGTGGGCTGCCGTCTATGGGGTTGCACAGAGTCGGACACGACTGAAGCGACTTAGCAGCAGCAGCAGCAGCTGAATGAGGGATTCATTAGTTGAGGTAGATAAAGTTTCTATCAAGAGAAGGAATGAATGATCAGGATATTTTAAAGCTAAAGAAAAGAAGGATATCCTACTTTCTTCTGGCCAAAAGAAATATATATTTTTTAAAATGTGAACAGAACTTTTAAAACTCCAAGTGTTTTCATGGGAGTATTTTTGATCTCAAAACATGGAGCTAAATCTCCATCTTCAGTGGGAGCCAACTAAAAATGCTTGTGAATTTTAGTTCCTGGCATTTAGTAAGCAGGTGCTCAGAAATAGCAACACATAATAATAATAGGAATAATAATAATGATCAGCATCCATAAAGTGCCATGGTGGCTGAGCATTTTTATATAAGTAGAGCCGATAAATCTTATAGACATGCTGCTCTGGTGGCACCAGACACCATTGCCTTCTGTTCCTCCCGGGGAACCTGGGGTTTTAAAGGTTCTGTTGACATTTTTTAAAAAATTAAACTTCCCCAAATCATTGACTATTGATCCATCAGTGAGAAATACAAGTGAGCTTGAATGTAAATATCAGTAGTTTTCTTGGGCTCTTTGATTATTTAATTATGTACCCTACATGAGTTTTAATGTACAGCCACAAAATTTATTTAATGAGGAAAGAAAAGGGAGTCTAATATTTTTAAATTATTGAGAAAAGTACTGCATTTTTATTACTTTGAGGCAGTATTGTTTAAAGATCTTGCAAATAAAAATTGTTTTATTTATTGCATTTTATTTATTTTGCTGTAACGTAGGCTTTTGTTTGCTTTTTGAGGGTGTTAGCATAGGAGGGTGGAAAATCCTGGGCATTAAAAGGCCCAGTCTTTTTTTTTATTCATTTATTTTTTTATTGAAGGATAATTGCTTTACAGAATTTTGTTGTTTCCTGTCAAACCTCAACATGAATCAGTCACAAGTATACATATATCCCCTCCTTTTTGAACCTTCCTCTCATCTCCCGCCCCATCCCACCCCTCTAGATTGATACAGAGCCCCTGTTTGAGTTTCCTGAGCCATATAGCAAATTCCCATTGGCTATCTATTTTACATATGGTAACGTAAGTTTCCATGTTACTCTTTTTTTTAAATGTTATTCTTTCCACACATCTAACCCTCTCTTCCCCTTTCCCCATGTCTGTAAGTCTAGTCTCTGTGTCTGTTTCTCCATTGCTTCCCTGAAAATAAATTCTTCAGTACCATTTTTCTAGATTCTGTATCTATGTATTAGAATACGATATTTTTCTTTCTCTTTCTGACTCACTTCACTCTGTATAATAGGTTCAAGGTTCACCCACCTCATCAGAGTTGACTCAAATGCATTCCTTTTTATGGCTGAGTAATATTCCATTGCATATATGTACCACAACTTCTTTATCCATTCATCTGTCCATGGATATCTGGCTTGCTTCCACGTTCTACCTATTGTAAATAGTGCTTCAATGAACAATGGGATACATGTGTCTTTTTCAGTTTTGGTTTCCTCAGGGTATATGCCTAGGAGTGGGATTGCTGGGTCATATGGTGATTTTATTCCTAGTTTTTTAAAGAATCTCCGTACCATCTTCCATTGTGGCTGTTAATTTACATTCCCACCAACAGTGCAAGAGCGTTCCTTTTTCTCCACACCCTCTCCAACATTTACTGTTTGTAGACTTTTTGATGAGGCCTGACCTGTCTGAGGTGATATCTCATTGTAGTTTTGATTTTCTTTTCTCTAATAATGAGCGATGTTGATCATCTGAGTTAAAAGACCCAGTCTTGATGCTCTCCCTCAGTTATTTCCTTTGTGAGCAGGTGCCAGTGTTTTTACATCCTGAGTATCATTTTGAATTCTTGCTATGTAGATTTTCAGAGGTTTCCTTAACATTTATGTTCTCAAATTGATATGGATCCATGTTGTTCCTTGCGTGAGTCCTATGGGACATGACCAAAGGGAATTTTAAAATGAGTTTGATTTCTTGCATTGCTTCTGTAAATTAAGCTTATCTATTGTATGAGTATGAGCTGAAGAAATGATGCTTTTGAACTGTGGTGCTGGTGAAGACTCTTGAGAGTCCCTTGGACAGCATGGAGATCAAACCAGTCAATCCTAAAGGAAATCAACCCTGAATATTCTTTGGAGGACTGATGCTGAAGCTGAAGCTCCATTACTTTGGCCACCTGATGTGAAGAGCCAACTCACTGGAAAAGACCTGATGCTGGGAAAGCTTGAGGGTAGGAGGAGAAGGGGATGACAGAGGATGAGATGGTTGGATAGCATCATTGACTCAATGGGCATGAATTTGAGCAAACGTTTTCCAGGAGATGGTGAAGCCTGGCGTAATGCAGTCTATGAGGTCACAAAGAGACACGACTGAGTAATTGTACAATAACAATGATATTTTATTATTGTAACAACTCATACAATAACAACAATTGTATGAGTACTTGAAACTCGGAGATATCTGTGGATTGATCATTGATATATATGTAGACATACATATATCTAGTGTTTTTTTTTTTTTAATTCATGCTGTTTTCAAAGTGGAAGGTTTAAGACAAGTATGAGATGACGGGCTGTTGATGTTCTGCCAAATCCTGCACTTTAACAAGGCCCTAATGCCTTTCCCACGTATTGACTGTCACAGCAATGATCAGTGGCTTAGAATGCCTCCTGAATTCCTGACCAGCTGCCAAAACAAGTGCTTAAGAAAATGTTTCCTGATGTCTGGTGACCGTCAGTGTCCTCCGTATCCACTGGTTATGAGCTGAGATTTGAAAGATGTAACTGTTTGTACTCCAGTGAAATCTATGAAGAAGCTTTATTGTTGTGGTCCACTGGATGAGGGAGAGCAAGTAAAGCCTTTCAGAGGGACAGATGCACTTATCTTTACATCTGTTTCTTTAGAGACCACAGTGGGTCTCTGAACTGCCTGATGACTCCCATGGTAGCATCATGCAAGTACCAGGAGGAGACATGCCTTGTTCTAAGATCCCCCCAAGCTTGGAACCCTCCAGTAGAATCCTAAGACTGTTGGATATCATATCTCTGAATAACAAAGTAAGCCCTGGTAACCTGCATGTAGCGGAGCCCATCTAAGACTTCCCCCAGTTCTCCAAAGCTCTGTGTGTGGTACCAGGGGTGGTGCCTGGTCTAGGATTATGTGTTTCTTGTTATGGTGGCTGATCTGCAGGAATACAAGTCTTAAACCTCAGTCAGTTCAGTTCAGTTGTTCAGTTGTGTCCAACTCTTTGCAACCCCATGGACCGTAGCACGTCAGGCCTCCCTGTCCATCACCAACTTCTGGAGTTTACCCAAACTCATGTCCATTGAGTCAGTGATGCCATTCAACCATCTCATCCTCTGTCATCCCCTTCTCCTCCTGCCTTTAATCTTTCCCAGCATCAGGGTCTTTTCAAATGAGTCAGCTCTTCACATCAGATGACCAAAGTATTGGAGTTTCAGCTTCAAGATCAGTTCTTCCAATGAACACTCAGGACTGATCTCCTTTAGGATTGACCGGTTTGATCTTGCAGTCCAAGGGACTCTCAAGAGTCTTCACCAGCACCACAGTTCAAAACCATCAATTCTTCAGCATTCAGCTTTCTTTATAGTCCAACTCTCACATCCATACATGACTACTGGAAAAACCATAGCCTTGAGTAGACGGACCTTTGCTGGCAAAGTAATGTCTCTGCTAGGTTGTCTAGGTTGGTCATAACTTTTCTTCCAAGGAGTAAGTGCTTTTTAATTTCATGGCTGCAGTCACCATCTGAAGTGATTTTGGAGCCCCCCCAAAATAAAATCTGCCACTGTTTCCACTGTTTCTCCATTTATTTGCCATGAAATGATGGGACCAGATGCCATGATCTTAGTTTTCTGAATGTTGAGCTTTAAATCAACTTTTTCACTCTCCTATTTCACCTTCATCAAGAGGCTCTTTAGTTCCTCTTCACTTTCTGCCATAAGGGTGGTGTCAATCTGCATATCTGAGGTTATTGATATTTCTCCTGGCAATCTCAATTCCAGCTTGGGCTTCCTCCAGCCCAGCATTTCTCATGATGTACTCTGCATATAAGTCAAATAAGCAGGGTGACAATATACAGCCTTGACGTATTCCTTTTCCTATTTGGAACAAGTCTGTTGTTCCATGTCCAGTTCTAACTTTTGCTTCCTGACCTGCATACAGGTTTCTCAAGAGGCAGATCAGGTGGTCTGGTATTCCCATCTCTTTCAGAATTTTCCACAGTTTATTGTGATCCACACAGTCAAAGGCTTTGGCATAGTCAATAAAGCAGAAATAGATGTTTTTCTGGAACTCTCTTGCTTTTTCGATGATCCAGCGGATGTTGGCAATTTGATCTCTGGTTCCTCTGCCTTTTCTAAATTCATCTTGAACATCTGTAAGTTCATGGTTCATATATTGTTGAAGCCTGGATTGGAGAATTTTAAGCATTACTTCGCAAGTGTGTGAGATGAGTGCAATTGTGTGGTAGTTTGAGCATTCTTTGGCATTGCCTTTCTTTGGGATTGGAATGAAAACTGACCTTTTCCAGTCTTGTGGCCACTGCTGAGTTTTCCAAATTTGCTGGCATATTGAGTGCAGCACTTTCACAGCATCATCTTTTAGGATTTGAAACCTAGGCATTTGTAAAACTTTATTTTCCCAGAGACTGAAAGGAGAGCTAGCATTCAAGGTGAGATCACCATTGCTGGCCCAGCATTAAAGTTAGACACAGCAGCATGATAGTTAATAGATAAGTGGCTACAGGTTTTGATCAGGGACTATCTGCTCAATTCATGCAGGCTGTGTAGAGCCATTCTCAGCAGGAGTGGTCCTCTGTTACAGAGTCCAAGCTCGCTCTACTCACCGCAAAATAGGCCAGTAAATCCCAGAGACTGAGGTGTTGAGACAAGGAAAATGACTTTATTCAGAAAGTTGGCTGACCGAGAAGATGGCACATTAGTGTTTCCAAATGACCATATTGTCGGGGCCTGAATGCCATATTCTTTTATGGATCAGAGTTGGGGGAGGTGAGGAAACAAAGTAAAAAGATCATTTAATTCTTGCAAATATCTCCTAGAATGGGGAGCCTTGGGCAGGGGGATGTGTTCGTTTCACTTCCTCACAGTCGTCTCCAGGTGGGCGGGCTCAGATTATCTCACTAACAACAAGAGGGGCAAGATAAGGGTAAAGGTCACAGAAGCAGATCCAGTATGAATTCAGAATTAACCCCTACATCTCCATGGTTTTAGCACTGTTCTGAATGAAGGTTTGTCCTCATTTTGTTCAGTGTGAGGAATTTCACATTTTTGCTCTAAAGAGAACCATTTATACTTGTTCCATTTCCTGTTAGGAAAAGACCGACTGTTGATGTCTGCTAGGGGCTACTGGGGAGGGATGGAGTGTGGTGGAGTAATTCATAGTCTAAACTTGATGGTAGTATATTTTCAAGTTACATTAAAGTTTAAAGTTATAGGGCTTCCCTCATAGCTCAGCTGGTAAAGAATCCGCCTGCAATGCAGGAGACCCTGATTTGATTCCTGGGTCAGGAAGATCCCCTGGAGAAAGGATAGGCTACCCACACCAGTATTCTTGGGCTTCCCTGGTGTCTCAGGTGGTAAAGAATCTGCCTGTAATGCGGGAGACCTGGCTTTGATCCCTGGGTTGGGAAAATCCCTTGGAGGAGGGCATGGTCACCCACTGAAGTATTCTTGCCTGGAGAATTCCATGGACAGAGGAGCTTAGTGGGCTACAGTCTATGGGGTCAGAAAGAGTCGGAAATGACTGAGCAATTAAGCACAGCACAGCACCTAAAGTTATAGCCTCTTTTCTTGGGGTTCATGTATAATGCCAGAATGTTTCTCAACTCAGTGTTCCAAGTTGTTATTGTCCTTGCTCAGTTGTGTCTGACTTTTTGCAATTCCATGGACTGCAGGACCCCAGACTTCTCTGTCCTTAACCATCTCCCAGAGCTTGCTCAAACTCATGTCCATTGAGTCAGTGATGCCATCCAACCATCTCATCCACTGTCATTCCCTTTTCCTCCCGCCTTCAATCTTTCCCAGCATCAGGGTCTTTTCTAATGAGTGGGCTCTTTGCGTCAGATGGCCAAAGTTTTGGAGCTTCAGCATCAGTTCTTCCAATGAATATTCAGAAATGATTTCCTTTAGGATTGACTGGTTTGATCTTGGAGTCCAAGGAACCCTCAAGAGTCTTCTTCAACACCACAGTTTGAAAGCATTAATTCTTCGGTGCTCAGCTTTCTTTATAGTCCAACTCTCACATCCATACATGACTACTGGGAAAACTATAGCTTTGAGCATATGGACCTTTATCAGCAAAGTAATGTCTCTGCTTTTTAATACACTGTCTAGGTTGGTCATAGCTTTTCTTTCAAGAAGCAAGCATTTTTAAATTGCATGACTGCAGTCACCATCTGCAGTGATTTTGGAGCCCAAGAAAATAAAGTCTGTCACAGTTTCCATTGTTTCCCCATCTATTTGCCATGAAGTGATGGAACTGGATGCCATGATCTTTGTTTTTTGAACATTGAGTTTTAAGCCAGCTTTTTCACTCTCTTCTTTCACCCTCATCAAAAGGCTCTTTAGTTCCTCTTAGCTTTCCACCATAAGGGTGGTGTCATCTGCATATCTGAGGTTACTGATGTTTCTTCCAGCAATCTTGATTCCGGCTTGTGCTTCATCCAGCCTGGCATTTCGCATGATGTACTCTGTATGTAAGTTAAATAAGCAGGGTGACAGCATGCAGCCTTGACGTACTCCTTCCCAATTTTGAACCAGTCCATTGTTCCATGTTCAGTTCTAGCTGTTGTTTCTTGACCTGCATACAGGTTTCTCAGGAGGCAGGAAAGGTGGTGTGGTATTGCCATCTCTTTAAAAAAATTGTTTTTTAAATGTATTTATTTATTTTAATTGGAGGCTAATTACTTTACAATATTGTAGTGGTTTTGCCATACATTGACATGAATCAGCCATGGGTATACATGTGTCCCCCATCCTGAACCTCCCTCCTACCCCCTTCCCCATCCCATCCCTCAAGGTCATTCCAGTGCACCAGCCCTGAGCACCCTGTATCATGCACTGAACCTGGACTGGTGATCTATTTCACATATTGTAATATACATGTTTCAATGCTATTCTCTCAAATCATCCCATCCTTGCCTTCTCCCACAGAGTCCAAAAGTCTGTTATTTACATCTGTGTCTCTTTTGCTGTCTTGCATATAGGGTCATTGTTACCATCTTTCTAAATTCCATATGTATGTGTTAATATCCTGTATTGGTGTTTTCTTTCTGACTTACTTTACTCTATATAATAGGCTCCAGATTCATCCACCTCATTAGAGCTGATTCAAATGCATTCTTTTTAATAGCTGAGTAGTATTTCATTGTGTATATGTAGGTATTCCCATCTCTAAGAAGTTCCCACAGTTTTTTGTTCCAAGTCATCACTGCTACTCATTTGGCCTTGATTCATAATGCAGGTTTTCTACTTCTGTTTTAGCTGAATTAGTTTCTCTGCTTCCTTCTCTAGAAATTTGTATTCAAAAGTGGCTTTTTGGGTCTTTTAAAAGCAGGTTTCAGTTGGTGTCCCTTGGCTTTGGCAGAAAAAAAGGCCAGGACTGGGGACATCAGGGGTTTGGCATTGGAGTCCTTGCTTTTTCCCAGTATGTCTCCCTGCCCTGTCACCAATGGGGAGTGTGTCCTTGGCCTAGGCTAGAGGACCTCATAAGAGACTTACCTTCAAGGACAGTGAACTTGTTAATATGCCTTCTTCTTGGACAAGTTTAATTCCTTCTTACCGCCCTCTCCCATGGGACCTTATGGACCTTTATTTATATGGACTTTAAAAATAGTGGCTTTGTGTGAGCTATTGTAAAGTGAAAGTGAAAATGTTAGTCACTCAGTCATGTCCGACTCTTTGCAACCCCATGGACTGTAGCCTCTGTCCGTGGAATTCTCCAGGCAAGAATACTTCAGTGGGTATCCATTTCCTTCTCCTGGGATCTCCCCCACTTAGGGATCAAATCTGGGTCTCCGACATTGTGCAGATTTTTTACCATCTGACCCACCAGGGAAGCCCAAACTATTGCAAAAGGCTAAATGAATTCATCTTTGAACTTAACATTTTAGAATCTTCCTTTTAGAATCACCATGCAGGTTTGGCTGCGAGTTACCCAGAATTTGGAGTGTAAATAGTGAAACAAATATAAATCTTCTGCCTGTCTGTGCCAGTACTAACTTAGGCCCCTCTGGCCACCCATCTCTTTGTAGCATTTTTAATTGGCACTCTCGTTGCTTGGACCAGCCCTTGTCGGTGTTCTAATTTTTCAGGGCAGAGCTGTGTCTTCACACAGAATCCATTGACTTAAACAATAGACCTTCTTGTCAGTTCTGTTGCTTTCAATAATTTACCTTGACTTGAAGTTCATTAGTGTGTGCTGTTGGCAAAAGAGGCATACCTTCAAACTTAGCTAATTACTCAGCTCTTCAGTAGCAGCATGACTAAGTAGAGCCTAGCCATCTCCACAAAGGGGGCTTCTCTGCCAGAGCCAGCCTCGAATGTAGTAGGTGACCGAGACAGGGCTAGCATCGATGAGCCAAAACCAGAGGAGTTGTAAAACTTTGAAGGCAACTGTTAGTACATCCATTCTCCCCCAATAAATTCCCCTTCCACATTGCTGTGGAAGTACTGCTGAGCCACTGCCCAGCCCAAAAGCTGGAAATGCAAAGGAATTGGGGTGGAGTGGGGAGCGGACACCAGACAGCCCTAGAAAGTCAGTAGACTTTCGAATTTAGTAGTAACTGGTGAAAGTGCTGAGGCTTAGCTCACGCTTGGCAAACCATCAAGTATAGTTGTGCCTATTGTTCATTGCACAAGGGCGCTGAGCCAGAGGGTTAAGTGGGGTCAGAATCCAGCCCTTGTTCTGTCTGGCAGAAGGCTGTATTGGCCTGGAGAAAGGGAGGTCTTGTTCAAAGGCTGGCCTAGACACTGTCCTCTTACCACGCCATGCATACACACAGGGCTCGTTTGCTCAGGGAGGGCACCTTTCCCTAGTCTGCTTAATGGTGCTCGGTGGGCTAGTAGGAGCTGTGCTGCTTATCCACAGTCCTCAGAGTATGTCAGACTTGTGTGGATTCTGAGTCCATCTTGACCTCAGTGTCTCCTGAGGCGATGGGTTCTCAGAGATCCTCGAGGGCACAAGAAGATTTCAGGTACACACAACAGCACATGCGAGAGGTTGTGTGTGTTCTGTCACTAAGTCGTGTCCAGCTCTCTGCGACCCCATGGACTGTAGCCCACTAGGCTCCTCTGTCTGTGGGATTTTCCAGGCAAGAATACAGGAGTGGGTTGCCATTTCCTTCTCCAGGGGCTCATCCCCAACCAGGGATCGAACCTAGGTCTCTTGCTTTGGCAGGTCAGTTCTTTACCGCTGAGCCACCAAGGACTACACATGTAAGAGATCATTCCCTTTGAATTCTTTTAGTCCTGCTCACTACTCAGGAAGAAGGTATCAGGGTGTTGAAAAGGACTGTCAGCAGGCTTCCTTGGGGGCTCAGTAATAAAGAATCAACTTGCCAGTGTAGGAGACACAGGTTCAATCCCTGATTGGGGAAGATCCCACAGGCTGCGGAGCAACTAAGCCCGTGCACCACAACCATTGAGCCCGTGTGCCTAGAGCTTGTGCTGTGCAATAAGAGAAGGCGCTGCAATGAAAAGCCCTTGCACTGCAACTGGGGAGTGGCCCCCGCGCGCTGCAACTAGAGAAAAGCGTACGCAGCATCAAGACACAGCACAGCCATAAATCAATAAATTATAAAAAGATAAAGCACTGTCAGCAAGTGCTGGAGATGCCAGGTTAGCCACCCAGCCCCACGAGAGCTAAACTTAGACCCAGAAACCTTCATGCATGTCCATAGCATTTGTTGTATTTATGTTTAGAATATTCTTTTATCTATGCCAAGGGGTCCTGGTTTCCTACTTAAAGAAGTGAAGTAATGCTTAAAATATAAGTAAATATATAAAGAAAGGAATTGCTGTCTTCATTATTTTAGTCAAATCTAAGTTGTCACTGGCATGGACTGAATTTAGGAAACAGATTTAGTGTGATAGACCAAATATGAGAGTGAAGAAGAGAGGCCTTTTCAGAAACAATAATATAGGTTTCTGACAATTCTAACGAGCGTAGAAGGAAGCATTTGCACTGTTGTTGGAGAGATTTGGGTTCACATGTGCAATGTGTGTTAGTGTGCACTTGTTCCACAAAGGAAAGTTGAGAGATTGTAAACTGAATTTTGGAGGGTGGGACTGGAATATGTAGGAGAGCCTGGAGCTATTTCGAAGTCAAGCAACTGACCCCACATTTTTTTCTGAATGGAAGAAAGCCAGAAAGTTCCAGAAGGGAAACACAGCTATTAATTGAGATTTGACTCAAAGGTCTCCTTTCCTGTGTCCCTCGCCTTCATTTTCTCTTTCTCACACACGCGTGCACTCACACTTGTATACACACCCCAACCCACCAAAGATTCAAATCTGCTGCTGTCTCCCTGGTAGGAGAATTTCCTGTAGAAATGACAATGTAAAGTAACAGGCGTGCCGTGGAGAACTATAGAAGCATTGTTCTGAGACGTCTTCAGGTGAAGAAACATCCAGCTCTCGGCATGAGCATGACTGAGATAACTGCAGCAAAAGCGTTGCTTGGTATCCAGTGGCAACCGTTACTTATGTTTACATAAAGGGAAAAAAGTGTCCTCTGATACACTCTCAGAAAACTGCTGCCACAGGCTTTTGAAACAATTAGACTATTTCACAGAGCATTAAGCTTAACCATGTCAGTCTGTTCCTAAAAGTTCTTTAAGAAAATGTTTGCAATGAGGTCAAAATTTAGCTTGGCAAAAGAGAAACCTCAAAAGGCAATTTCATCCTTAAATTTTTTTTTTAATGGCTTTTTTGAGATATAATCAACCTAAAGTAAACTATTTAAAGTATATACTTTGCTCATTTGACATGTGCATATCAGTGAAACAGTCACCATAGTCAAGAAAATGAACACATTCATCACCCTAGATGCTTTCTTTTGCACCTTGGTAATCCCTACCTCCCACCTGCCTCTGTGCATCCCCTTCACAGGCAAGAAAGTGCCTCTGTCACTACAGATTAGCTTGTCCTTACTGCTGCTGCTGCTAAGTCACTTCAGTCGTGTCCGACTCTGTGTGACCCCATAGACGGCAGCCCACCAGGCTCCCCCGTCCCTGGGATTCTCCAGGCAAGAACACTGGAGTTGTATATTAAGAGCACTTATATGTGCACTTTTATCTGGCTTCTTTCAGCATAATTATTTTGAGATTCATATACATTGTATCTTAGTTCATTCCATTTTTCCATTCAGTAGTATGTATGGGTATGCCACAATCTATTATCCATTCACCTATTGATAGTCATTTGTTGGGTTGTTTGTAGCTTTAGCCTATTACAAATAAAGCTACTATGAACATTTGTGTACACATTTTGGTGTGGATATATATTTTCTTTTCTCTTGAGTAAAAGGCTAGAAGTGCAGTGGCTGGTAGTTGTATGACTGACTAATAAATTATCCAATGTTTTCCAAAGAGTTTTATCATTTTACATCCTCAACAAATGAGAGTTCTGCTGTTTCCCATGTAAGAGAGTTCCAGTTCCTCTGCACCCTCGTAAACACTTGGCATATTAGCCATTTTCTCTCTTTGTGGTTGTAATTTGCATTTTCTGAATAATGACACTGAAAAGTCAAAGTGTTAGTTGCTCAAATGTGTCTGAGTCTTGGCTCCTCTGTCCACAGGATTCTCCAGGCAAGAATATTGGAACGGGTAGCCATTCCCTTCTCCAAGGGATCTTCCTGACCCAGGGATCAAACCTGAGTCTCCCACATTGCAGGCAGATTCTTTAATGTCTGAGCTGCCACGGAAACCTATTGAGAGTATCCTTTATGTATTATATACCATTTGTGTATCTTCTTTCATGAGATGTCTGCATATTTTTAAAAATTGGGCTGTTTTCTTATTCACTTTTGAATCTTTTTATATATTGTGAATGTTTGTGCTTTAAGAATCTGTTGAAGAACTGAAGTTTTGGATTTTGATGAAATCCAATTTAATTTTCATGGTTTAGGTGTTACATCTAAGAACATCATCTTTGCTTAACCCAAAGTCACAATTATTTTTCCTACCTTTTCTTCTAGAAGTTTTATAATTTCAAGTTTTACATTTTTATCTATGATCTATTTTGAGTTCAGTTTTCTCATATGGTGCATGATATGGATCAAAGTTCAACTGTTTACAAACAGGTACCAGCTGGTTACAGCATCATTTGCTAAAAAGTCTGTCCTTTTCTCCATTGAATAGCCATTGCATATTTGTCAAAAATTGCTTGTTTATATATTTTTCAGTTCAGTTCAGTTGCTCAGTCGTGTCCGACTCTTTGCAACCCCATGAATCGTAGCATGCCAGGCCTCCCTGTCCATCACCAACTCCCAGAGTTCACTCAGACTCACGTCCATCGAGTCAGTGATGCCATCCAGCCATCTCATCCTCTGTCGTCCCCTTCTCCTCCTGCCCCCAGTCCCTCCCAGCATCAGAGTCTTTTCCAATGAGTCAACTCTTCCCATGAGGTGGCCAAAGTACTGGAGTTTCAGCTTTAGCATCATTCCTTCCAAAGACATCCCAGGGCTGATCTCCTTCAGAATGGACTGGTTGGATCTCCTTGCAGTCCAAGGGACTCTCAAGAGTCTTCTCCAACACCACAGTTCAAAAGCATCAATTCTTTGGCACTCAGCTTTCTTCACAGTCCAACTCTCACATCCATACATGACCACAGGAAAAACCATAGCCTTGACTAGATGGACCTTTGTTGGCAAAGTAATGTCTCTGCTTTTGAACATGCTATCTAGGTTGGTCATAACTTTCCTTCCAAGGAGTAAGCATCTTTTAATTTCATGGCTGCAGTCACCATCTGCAGTGATTTTGGAGCCCCCAAAAATAAAGTCTGACACTGTTTCCACTGTTTCCCCATCTATTTCCCATGAAGTGATGGGACCAGATGTCATGGTCTTCGTTTTCTGAATGTTGAGTTTTAAGCCAACTTTTTCACTCTCCTCTTTCACCTTCATCAAGAAACTCTTTAATTCCTCTTCACTTTCTGCCATAAGGGTGGTGTCATCTGCATATCTGAGGTTATTGATATTTCTCCCGGCAGTCTTGATTCTAGCTTGTGCTTCTTCCAGCCCAGTACTCCGCATATATGTTAAATAAGCAGGGTGACAATATACAGCCTTGACTTACTCCTTTTCCTATTTGGAACCAGTCTGTTGTTCCATGTCCAGTTCTAACTGTTGCTTCCTGACCTGCATATAGGTTTCTCAAGAGTCAGGTCAGGTGGTCTGGTATTCCCATCTCTTTCAGAATTTTCCACACAGTCAAAGGCTTTGGCATAGTCAATAAAGCAGAAATAGATGTTTTTCTGGAACTCTCTTGCGTTTTTGATGATCCAGCGGATGTTGGCAATTTGGTCTCTGGTTCCTCTGCCTTTTCTAAAACCAGCTTGAACATCAGGAAGTTCACGGTTCATATATTGCTGAAGCCTGGCTTGGAGAATTTTGAGCATTACTTTACTAGCATGTGAGATGAGTGCAATTGTACGGTAGTTTGAGCATTCTTTGGCATTGCCTTTCTTTGAGATTGGAATGAAAACTGCCTTTTCCAGTCCTGTGGCCACTGGTGAGTTTTCCAAATTTGCTGGCATATTGAGTGCAGCACTTTCACAGCAGCATCTTTCAGGATATGAAATAGCTCAACTGGAATTCCATCACCTCCACTTGCTTTGTTCGTAGTGATGCTTTCTAAGGCCCACTTGACTTCACATTCCAGGATATCTGGCTCTAGGTCAGTGATCACACCATCATGATTATCTGGGTCGTGAAGATCTTTTTTGTGCAGTTCTTCTGTGTATTCTTGCCACCTCTTCTTAATATTTTCTGCTTCTGTTAGGTCCATATCATTTCTGTCTTTTATCGAGCCCATCTTTGCATGAAATGTTCCCTTGGTATCTCTAATTTTCTTGAAGAGATCTCTAGTCTTTCCCATTCTGTTGTTTTCCTCTATTTTTTTGCATTGATCGCTGAGGAAGGCTTTCTTATCTCTCCTAGCTATTCTTTGGAACTCTGCATTCAGATGCTTATATCTTTCCTTTTCTCCTTTGCTTTTCACTTCTCTTCTTTTCACAGCTATTTGTAAGGCCTCCCCAGACAGCCATTTTGCTTTTTTGCATTTCTTTTCCATGGGGATGGTCTTGATCCCTGTCTCCTGTACAACGTCATGAACCTCAGTCCATAGTTCATCAGGCACTCTATCTATCAGATCTAGTCCCTTAAATCTATTTCTCACTTCCACTTTATAATCATAAGGGATTTGATTTAGGTCATATCTGAATGGTCTAGTGGTTTTCCCTACTTTCTTCAATTTCAGTCTGAATTTGGCAATAAGGAGTTCATGATTTGAGCCACAGTCAGCTCCTGGTCTTGTTTTTATTGACTGTATAGAGCTTCTCCATCTTTGGGTGCAAAGAATATAATCAATCTGATTTTGGTGTTGACCATCTGGTGATGTCCATGTGTAGAGCCTTCTCTTGTGTTGTTGGAAGAGGGTGTTTGCTATGACCAGTGCATTTTCTTGGCAAAACTCGATTAGTCTTTGCCCTGCTTCATTCTGTATTCCAAGGCCAAATATGCCTGTTACTCCAGGTGTTTCTTGACTTCCTACTTTTGCATTCCAGTCCCCTATAATGAAAAGGACATCTTTTTGGGGTGTTAGTTCTAAAAGGTCTTGTAGGTCTTCATAGAACTGTTCATCTTCAGCTTCTCCTTGTTACTGGTTGGGGCATAGACTTGGATTACTGTGATATTGAATGGTTTGCCTTGGAAACGAACAGAGATCATTCTGTCATTTTTGAGATTGCATCCAAGTACTGCACTTCGAACTCTTTTGTTGACCATGATGGCTACTCCATTTCTTCTAAGGGATTCCTGCCCACAGTAGTAGATATAATGGTCATCTGAGTTAAATTCACCCATTCCAGTCCATTTTAGTTCGCTGATTGCTAGGATGTTGACGTTCACTCTTGCCATCTCTTGTTTGACCACTTCCAATTTGCCTTGATTCATGGACCTGACATTCCAGGTTCCTATGCAATATTGCTCTGTACAGCATCAGACCTTGCTTCTATCACCAGTCACATCCACAACTGGGTATTGTTTTTGCTTTGGCTCCATCCCTTCATTCTTTCTAGAGTTATTTCTCCACTGATCTCCAGTAGCATACTGGGCACCTACTGACCTGAGGAGTTCCTCTTTCAGTATCCTATCATTTTGCATTTTCCTACTGTTCATGGGGTTCTCAAGGCAAGATTACTGAAGTGGTTTGCCATTTCCTTCTCCAGTGGACCACATTCTGTCAGATCTCTCCACCATGACCCGCCGGTCTTGGTTGGCACCATGGGCATGGCTTAGTTTCATTGAGTTAGACAAGGCTGTGGTCCTAGTGTGATTAGATTAATTAGTTTTCTGTGAGTATGGTTTCAGTGTGTCTGCCCTCTGATGCCCTCTTGCAACACCTACCGTCTTACTTGGGTTTCTCTTACCTTGGATGTGGGGTATCTCTTCACGGCTGCTCCAGCAAAGTGAAGCCACTGCTCCTTACCTTGGATGAGGGGTATCTCCTCCCCGCTGCCCCTTCTGACCTTGAACATGGAATAGCTCCTCTAGGCCCTCCTGCGCCGGTGCAGCCACCACTCTTTGGAGGTGGGGTTGCTCCTCTCGGCCGCTGCCCCTGACCTTGGACGTGGGGTAACTCCTCTTGGCCGCCTCCCTTCGGGCATGGGGTCCTCCCGGCTTCTGCCCCTGACCTCGGACGTGGGGTAGCTCCTCTCGGCCACGTTAAATGCGTGGGTCACAGCCGCCTGTGCTAAATGAGCCGGTGTTTCATTGATGTGTGCCTATCCTGTTGTGATTACTGCAGCTAAGTCTTTAAATCAAACAGTTGTTTTTGTTTTACTGGTACTTTTAATTTACATATGAATTACAGAATCAGCCTGTCATTTTCTATAACAAGGCTGTTGAGGTTTTGATTGGGTGGTATTAAATTTATACTCTGGAGAAGGAAGTGGCAACCCACTCCAGTATTCTTGCCTGGAAAATCTCATGAACAGAGGATCCTGGTGGAGTACAGTCCATGGGATCTCAAGGAGTCAGAAATGACTGAGCACGCACACACGTGTGCACACACAGACACACACCACACACACACACCCAAGTTTATAGACTGATTAGTGGAAAATTGCAGATTTAACAATATGGGCTTCCCCAGTGGCTCAGACAGTGAAGAATCTGCCTGCAATGCGGGAGACCCAGGTTCAATCCCTGGGTTGGGCAGATTCCTTGGAGAAGGAAATGGCAACCCACTCCAGTATTCTTGCCTAGAGAATCCCATGGACAGAGAAGCCTGGTGGGCTACAGTCCATGGAGTCACAAAGAGTTGGACATGACTGAGCGACTAGCACTAACACTAATCTATGAACAAATCCATAACTCTCCATTTATTTAGGTTTTCTTTACTCTGTTCCAGCAATGTTTTGTAGTTTTCAGTAAACAATTCTTTCACATTTTTATTAGATTTATCTTTCAGTGTTTTTTAAATTGTATTGTAAATGACTTAAAATTTTTTTTATTTCTTATTGTTGCTAGAGACTAGAAATAAAATTGATTTTTGTATATTGATGTATCCTGCAACCTTACTAAAGGTAGAAGTAACTATTTTGAGGATTCTGTTAGATTTTCTACATATATAATTGTGGTGTCCTCCAATAAGATGGTTTTACTTGTGTAAGTCTGTCTAGTCAAAGCTATGGTTTTTCCAATAGTCATACATGGATGTGAGAGTTGGATTATAAAGAAAGCTGAGCGCTGAAGAATTGATGCTTTTGAACTGTGGTGTTGGAGAAGACTCTTTTAAGTCCCTTGGACTGCAAGGAAATCCAACCAGTCAATCCTAAAGGAAATCAGTCCTGAATATTCACTGGAAGGACTGATGCTGAAGCTGAAACTCCAATACTTTGGCCACCTGATGCGAAGAACTGACTCATTTGAAAAGACTCTGGTGCTGGAAAAGATTGAAGGTGGGAGGAGAAGGGAACTACAGAGGATGAAATGGTTGGATGGCATCACCAACTCAATGGACATGAATTTGAGTAGGCTCCTGGAGTTGGTGATGAACAGGGAAGCCTGGTGTGCTAAAGTCCATGGGCTCGCAAAGAGTTGGACATGGCTGGGTGACTGAACTGAATTTTATTTGTAACTTCTTGATCCATGCTTTATGTAGAAATGTTTAGTTTTCAAACATTTGTTTAGTTTATAAATATTTGGGGGTTTCCCAGAGATCTGTTATTGATTTCTACTCTAATTCCATTGTAGTCAAAACTATGACTTGAAGTAGTTTAAATCTGTTTAGGCTTGTTTTATGGCCCAGAATATATTCTATCTTGATAAATGTTCCATGAACTTGTGAAAAAGTATGTATTCTTCTTTTGATTGGTGGAGTATTCTATAATTGCCGATTAGGTCAAGTTCGTTGATAATATATCCTTACTGATTTTCTGTCTACTTGTTCTACCAATTAGTGAGAGAGGAGTATTGAAATCTCTGGTTATAACTATAGATTTGTCTATTTTCTGTTGCATTCCAATGAGTTTCTGTTTCATATATTTTGTAGCTCTGTTAATAGGTTCATAAACATTTAGGATTCTTATGTCATCTTGACTAATGACCACTTTATCAAATGGCCATTTTTAATCTTGGAAATATTTCTTTGCTCTGAAATGTTCACTATTTGTTAACACTGTCACTCCAGTTATTTATTTATTTGTTTTAAATACTGGGGCTGGCATGGTGTATCTTTCTCCGTTATTTTGTCTTTAATCTGTTTGTTTTTACATCTTAAGTGTGTTTCTTATAAGCAACATGTTGTTGGGTCTGTCTTTTTCATCTGGCTGACAACTTTTGACTTTAAATCGGGTTGTTAGACCACCTATATTGAATGTGATTATTAATATGGGTCAGTTTAAGTTTTTGATCTTACTGTTTGTTTTCTAGTAATACCATTTTCTCTTGTTCCCCTTTCCTTATTTTTATGGATTCTTTTGAAGTTTTAAAAAACGTTGCATTTTAGTCACTTTGCTGACCTATTCGATATATCTGTTTTTTAATGGTTGCTTTAGAGTTTATTATATGTCTTCAACGGAGTCTAAAGTGGTGTTTTTCACTCACCGTATAAGGATTATACAGTAGTATACTTTCATTTTTACTTATTTCCCCAGCTTTTATGCTACTTTTTCATGCATTTTATTTATCTGTGTAAGTAAAGAAATGTATATGTATATATAAGAAACCCCACAATCCACTGATATTGTTGTTTAAATAGTTATTTATTAAAGAGATTTAAATAATAAAAAATATAGACAACAGTGCTGTATTATAATCATGAAACTTGGTAAGAGATGAGAACTTAAGTATCCCAACCACTAAAATAAATGGTGTTTATGGGAACTTCCCTGGCAGACCAGTGGTTAAGACTCTTGTTTCCACTGCAGGATGTGGGATTCGATCCCTGATTGAGGAACTAAGTTATCACATGTGGCACAGGGTGGGGGAAAAAGATAATTATGTGATATGATAGTGGTACTAATTATTGCTACAGTGGCAATCATATTACAATATACAAATGTATCAAATTAACATGTTGTATGCCTTAAATTTAACAGTGCCATATGTCAAATATATTTCAATTAAAAAAAAATTTTTGGATAAAGTATGTATTTATCCATGTACTTCTGGTATCTTTCATATTTCTGTGCAGACTTATACTTCTGTTTGTTTTCACTTTTCTTCTGTTTAAAAGACTTCCTTTGACAATTTTTTAGTGCAGATCTTAATGCGTTTGTATGTCTGAAAAAGTTTTTATTTCCCCTTTGTTTTTGAAATATATTATTGCTATGTATACAGTTTTCTAGGTTGATAATATTTTTCCTTTCAGAACTTTAAAAATACTCAATTATCTTCACACTTGGATTGTTCCTGATGAGAAATCTACTGTCTTGAGTTTTGTTCCTGTGTATATAATTTAGCTTTCTTCTTCTGGCTACTTTTAAGACTTCTATTATTCATTTTGAGTTTGATCATTATGTGTCTTGCTATAGTTAGTATTCATGTATCCTGTCCTTGAGGTTTATTGAGTGTCTTAGATCTGTCAGTTTATAGTTTG
The DNA here is from genome assembly GCF_019923935.1 of Bubalus bubalis. Classification (NCBI taxonomy): domain Eukaryota; kingdom Metazoa; phylum Chordata; class Mammalia; order Artiodactyla; family Bovidae; genus Bubalus; species Bubalus bubalis. The sequence continues at coordinate 99,174,587 of NC_059158.1, read as the reverse complement.
CATCAAAATTAGAAAAATTTTAGCCTATATTTCCTCGAATATTTTCTGTCCCCTACCCTCATTTCTTAAGGGAACTTCAATTACATACATCTTCCCTGGTGGCTCAGAGGGTAAAGCATCTGCCTGCAATGCAGGAGACCCAGGTTTGATCCCTGGGTCAGGAAGATCCCCTGGAGAAGGGAATGGCAACCCACTCCAGTATTCTTGCCTGGAGAATCCCATGGACAGAGAAGCCTGGTGGGCTACAGTCCACGGGGTCTCAAAGAGTCAGACACGACTGAGCGACTTCACTTTAGATAACAAAGTTGTTTTTCAGTTTATCAATGGTCTTTCCATTTTAAAAATTATTTTTTCTACCTTTGTTTCATTTTGAGTAGTTTTAATTACTTTGTTGTCAAGTTCCTTAATTACCTATAGGGAATCTCAGACTTTGTCAAAACTGAACTCTTGTGGGTGAGAAATGGGGAGGAAAGATGAAATTAAGAATGGCATCAAAGTTTTATTTTTTTGCTAGTGCTTGCCCCTCCGTCCCCCCTTACCAATAAGAGAAATGAAGTTGTCGTTTACTGGAATAGAAAAGAAAAGACTGGGAGAAGAGAATCAAGAGTTCAATTCTGAGTGTTTGAGGTTTTCTTTAAGTTGTCAAGAAGGCAGTTGGACATGTAGGTCTGGAGTTCATGGGAGAAGTATGAGCTGAAACCTGGGTTGAGAGTCATCAACATATAGAAAACATTTAAAGCAAAGCCTGGGGATGAGATCATCTAGGGGTAAGTATAGATGGAGAATGAAAAAAGGCTGAGAATTGGGGTCATCCAACATTTAGAGGTGGATAGAGGAAGAGCCGTTAAAGGAGATTGAGCTCTGGGATCCCTAGGGCCTGCAACCAGACTCTCGGAACCAGCTTTGCCTTCCAGTAGTCTGGGATTAACGCCAAAATCTGGTTTTACCTGCCAGTGGGTGGGCAACAGCCAGAGCCTTCTGGACTCTGACTTCACCCAAACATGAGCCAGCACTAGCCCTTGGGCCTTATCAGGTTCTACAATGAGCTACCTCATGACTGGCCCCACGAAACAGCAGCCAGCAGGATCTGCGCAAGACAGGGCCTGGAAACCACTCAGACGAGGGGCCAACCAAACCTACCAGACCATCCACATAGCCTGCCACAACAGAGAGACCCATGTAGCCTCTTGGGGAAAACCCCTAGAGCCTGGGTGATGAGAGGGGTGTGCACCACTGGGATGCGTAGGACGTGTCCCAGAGAAGGCCGCTTCTCCAGGGTCGAGAAACAGAACTAAATGTCCACACACATAACCATACAGATGGCAACTTAGACAAAATGAGACAGTGGAGGAACATATTCCAGCTGAAGGAAAAAGAACAACCCCCAGAAGAAGAACTAAGCAAAGTGGACATAGGCAATCTACCTGAGAAAGAGTTCTGAGTAATGATGGTAAAGATGATCAAAGAACTAGGAAGGAGTGAATGTATAGAATGAGAACTTAGAAGTTTTTAAAGAAGAGTTAAAAAAAGTGTAGAGAATAACCAAACAGGGATGAAGAACACAGTAACTGAAATGAAAAATATACTTGAGGAATCAATAGTAGACTAAATGATACAGAAGAATGCATCCGTGAGCTGGAAGACAAGAGTAGTGGAAATCACTGCTGCTGAACAGAATCAAAGAAAACAGAGTGGAAAGAAATGAGGACAGTTTGGAGACCTCTGGGACAATGTCAAATGCACCAATATTCACATCATAGTAGTCTTAGAAGGAGAAGAGACGGAGAAAGGGCCTGAGAAAATGGTTGAAGAGATAATAGTTGGCAACTTCCTTAACCTGGAAAAGTTAAAGTCAGTTAAATACAGGAAATTCAGAGTCCCACCCAGGATTAACCGAAAGAAAAACACACCAGGAGACATTGTAATCAAAATGAGAAAAATTAAAGAAAGAATACTGAAAGCAGCAAGGGAAAAGCAGCAAATAACATACAAAGGAACTCCTATAAGGTTTGTTCTTGTTTTTGTTTAGTTGCTAAGTTGTGTCCAACTTTTTGCAACCCTATGGACTGTAGCCTGCCAGGCTCCTCTGTCCATGGGATATCCCAGGCAAGAATATTGGAGTGGGTTGCCATTTTATTTTCCAGTGGATCTTCCTGACCCAGGGATCAAACTCGTATCTCCTGCGTTGGCAGGCGGATTCTTTCACCATTGAGCTATCAGAGAAGCCCTCCTAAAAAGCTATCAATTGACTTTTCATCAAAAACTCTGCAGTCCAGAAGGGAGTGACATGATTATATTTAAAGTGATGAAAGGGAAAACCTTTTGATACAGTCAAGAATACTCTGCCTGGCAAGGCTCTAGTTCAGATTTGACAGAGAAATCAAAAGCTTTATAGACAAGCAAAAGCTAGAATTCAGCACCATCAAACCAGCTTTAGAATAGTTGTTAAAGGAACTTCTCTAGGAGAAAGAAAAGGTCACAATTAGAGACAAGAAAATTGAAAAATAAAAAAGCTCATCAGTAAAGGCAAATATATAGTAAATGTAGAAAATTGTCCACACCCAAAGTTAGTGGGGAAGTTAGAAGATAAAAATAGTAAAATCATCTATATCTACAATAAGCAGTTAAGGGATACACAAAACAATTAGATATAAAATATGATACCAGAAACAGTAATCATGAGGGGCTGCTGCTGCTAAGTCGCTTCAGTCGTGTCCGACTCTGTGCGACCCCATAGACGGCAGCCCACCAGGCTCCCCCATCCGTGGGATTCTCCAGGCAAGAACACTGGAGTGGGTTGCCATTTCCTTCTCCAATGCATGAAAGTGAAGGGTGAAAGTGAAGTCACTCAGTCGTGTCCGACTCCTAGCGACCCCATAGACTGCAGCCTTCCAGGCTCTTCCATCCATGGGAGGAGAATACAAATGCAGGGTTTTAAAAATGCATTTGCTATCAAGACATCAGAAACTTAAAACAATTATATATATATGTATATAATATATATTATATACATATATATATATGTAGAGAGAAAAAGAGATTGTTATACAAAAATTTCACAGTAACCACAAACCAAAAATCTGTAATAAACACTCAAGAAAGAGATCCAAACATAACACTAAAAGTAGTAAATCACAAGAGGACAGAAGAAAAAACTTTTGACAAATTCAACATCCATTTATGATAAAACCTGTCAACAAAGTGGGTGTAGAGGACACCTACCTCAACATAATAAAAGCCATTTATGACAGACGCACAAGTAACATCATACTGAATGGTGAAAAGCTGAAACCATTTTCTCTATGACCAGGAAGAAGGCAAGGATACATACTCTAACCACATTTATTCAACATAGTATTAAAAGTTCTATGTTTAACAATTAAACAAGGAAAAGAACTAAAATAAATCCAAATGGGACAGTAAGAAGTAAAACTGGCACTTTTGGTGGATGATACGATATTATACATAGAAAATCCTTAACACACCACCAGGAAACTACTAAACTCAAAAAATTCAGTAAGGGTGCAGGATATAAAATTAATATACAGAAACCCATTGCATTTCTATATACTAACAACAAACTATTAGAAAGTAAGAAAGCAATTCCTTTTACCAATGCATCAAAAAGAATAAAATACCTACAAATCATTCCAAGGAGATGAATGAAAACTATAAGACACTGGTGAAAGATATCAAGGACAACATACACAGATGGAAAGAAACCACATAGATTAGATTGTGTTCATAGATTAGAAGAATTACTGTTGTTAAAATGACCATATTAACCAAGATGCAATTCCTATAAAAATATCAATGGCATTTTTTTTTATAGAACTAGAACAAAGAATTCTAAAATTTGTATGAAAACACAAAACACTTCAAATAAGCAAAACAATCTTAAGAAAGAACAAAACTGGAGGTTTTGCACACCCTGATTTCAAACTATATTATAAAACTACAGTAATCCAAACGGTGTGATACTGCCACAGAAATAGATAAATCACTGGAACAGATCAGGGTTCTGAGAGAATAGAGAGCGCAGAAATGAACCTTCATTTACATAGGTGATACATGACGAAGGAAGTAAAATATACAATATTGAAAATATAGCCTCTTTAGTAAATTTTAATGCGGAAACTGGGACAGTTATATGCAAAGGAATCAAATTGAACTACCTTCTCACATCATAAACAAAAATAAACTCAAAATAGATTAACTAATGTAAGGCCCACAACCATAAAGTTTCTAGAAGAAAATACAGGCAGTATACATCAGTCTAAGCAATATATTTTTATATATGTCTCCTCAGGTGAGGGAAATAAAAATATAATTAAATGAATGAGGCTACATCAAACTCAAAAGGTTTTGCACAGTGAAGGAATCTTTCAACAAAATGGAAAGGCTTTCTACTGAGTGGGAGATTTTTGCAAGTGATATAGCCAATGTATCCAATAGTGGCTTAATATCCAAAATATGCAAAAAAATCATACCATTCAGCATTAAAAAGAAAAAAAACCCTAAAGCAACCAGACGGCCAACAGGTACATGAGAACATGCGTTTCATCACTTAATAAGGAGGGAAATGCAGATCACAACCAGTGTGACATACTGCCTCACACCTGTCAGAATGGCTGTCATCAAAACCAGCAAATAGTAAGTGCTGGTAATGACGTGAAGAAAAGGGAACCCTTGTGCACTGATGGGGAAAAATAAATGATGCAGTTTCTATGGAAAACAGTGTGGCGATTCCTTTACAAAATAAAAATAGAACTACATGTCATCCAGCAAGTCCACTCCTCGATATTTATCCTAAAAACACAAAAACACTAGTTAGAGAAGATACATGTACCCTTGCATTCAGCATTATTTACAATAGGGAAGAAATGGAAGCCGCCTGTTTCCATTGATCGATGAATGAAGTTGTGGTATGTGTGTGTTTGTATGCAGAATAGAATATTCAGTTCAGTTCAGATGCTCAGTTGTGTCCAATTCTTTGTGACCCCATGAGCCGCAGCACTCCAGGCCTCCCTGTCCCTCACCAACTCCCGGAATTCACTCAGACTCACGTCCATCGAGTCAGCGATGCCATCCAGCCATCTCATCCTCTGTCGTCCCCTTCTCCTCCTGCCCCCAATCCCTCCCAGCATCAGAGTCTTTTCCAATGAGTCAACTCTTCGCATGAGGTGGCCAAAGTACTGGAGTTTCAGCTTTAGCATCATTCCTTCCAAAGAAATCCCAGGGCTGATCTCCTTCAGAATGGACTGGTTGGATCTCCTTGCAGTCCAAGGGACTCTCAAGAGTCTTCTCCAACACCACGGTTCAAAAGCATCAATTCTTTGGTGCTCAGCCTTCTTCACAGTCCAACTCTCACATCCATACATGACCACAGGAAAAACCATAGCCTTGACTAGACGGACCTTTGTTGGCAAAGTAATGTCTCTGCTTTTACTCAGCCATAAAAATAATATCTTTTTCTAATTTTCCTTGTTATGACTTCTTAGATACAACCATCATTTAAAAGTAGACATTTAATTACCAAATACACAGGTTCTTAAGTTATCTTTGATATTAATTTCTCATTTTGCTATTTCTCACTTAAGTGCTTTCTTTTCTGCAAACACTCTCTGTTGAGTTTTCAGTCTTCTAACTTTACCGAGGCTTTTAATGGCTAAGTCAAAGATCTCTCTTGGTAAGTGTCACATTGCACTTGAAAATATGTGGGTTATTATAAAATATCTTTTGATATTGATTTCTAATATAATTCCACAGTGATAAGAGAACAGACTCTGTATGATTTCAATACCCTTGGACCATGAAAGTTTTGCACATTGTTTTATGTCTCTGGATATGTTCCAGTATCTCCTAGTTTACAGTCAAGTTCCTATGGGAACTTGGAGAGAATTTGTATCCTACTGTTGTGTGAAAATTATATAAATCTTAATTATGTTGAATTGGTTCATAGTGCTTTTCAGGTCTACTGTATTCTACTTTTCTGTATATTCGTTCTATTAAATTTTGAGAGTTTGATATTGAAGAAAATAAAGGGCTTATAATCTTAAAAACAAAAAGAATGCTATCTTGCCATTTGTATCATGGATGGACCTAGGGTTTTATGCTAAGTGAAATAAGCCAGACAGAGAAAGATAAATACTGTATGGTTTGACTTATGTGTAGAATCTAAGAAAGGGAACAAATGAGCAAACATAACTAAACAAAAACAGAGTTACAGATACAGAGCACAGACAAGTGGTTGCCAGAGAGGAGGGACGTATGAGGAGGAGAGAAATATGTGAGATTAAGAGGTGTAGACTTTCATTTACAAAATAAATAAGTCACAGTTATGAAATGCACAATGTGGGGAATATAGTCAATAATTATGTAATATCCTTATATGGTGACAGATGACAGACTTATCTTGATCATTTTGAAATGTATAGAAGTATCCAATCACTGTTGTATACCAGAACTAATCTAATTTTATAGGTCAATTACACTTCAAAAACAAACAAACCTGTAGAAGAAGAGATCAGATTTGCGGTTAACCAGAGGAGGGGGTGGGAGAAAGGGAAAGTGGATGAAGGTAGTCAAAATGTGAAAACTTGCAGTTATAAATACTAGCGGTGTTATGTACAATGTGATAAATACAATTAACACTGCTATACGATATGTAAAATGAGAGGAATCCCAAGGGTTCTCTTCATAAGAAAAAAAATGATTTCCTCTATATGTTTCATGTTGTATCTATATGAGGGGATGAATGTTCACGAAACAATGTGATAATCATTCCATGATACAAGTCATTATGCTGTACACCTTAAACGTAAGACAGCGCATGCATGTGCTCAGTCGCTAGAGCTGTATGTCAATTATATCTCAGTAAAACTGGAAGAAAACATTTACTACTTCCATTAAGTGTTACTGTTAAATTTAAATGGGATAGCATATGTTAAGTCCCTGGAGATTAGTAGGTTCTTGGTCCATTATTATTATTCCTCTTATCTTGCCATGTTTTCCAGTGTTTTAAAAGGGACACATTACACATTTTTTTTTCTTGTGTCATTAAAACTTAGAACCACTAGAAACAGACTGGAACAACCGACGAGAGGCTTGTAAAGAAGGTGATATTGGTCCTGGTGTCATTATTTGGTGTCCCTTTCTCTTTCAGAAGTGGAGGATACATTATATGATCCCCCTATTTGAGGAATGCAGAGCCTTTACATGTTTTCACAGGACTCTATAGTGCTCATTGGAAAAGACCTTGATGCTGGGAGGGATTGGGGGCAGGAGGAGAAGGGGACGACAGAGGATGAGATGGCTGGATGGAATCACCGACTCGATGGACATGAGTTTGGGTGAACTCCGGGAGTTGGTGATGGACAGGGAGGCCTGGCGTTTTGCGATTCATGGGGTCACAAAGAGTCGGACACGACTGAGCGACTGAACTGAACTGATAGTGCTCCTGGGTGGTTTTGCTGAGAGTTGTATTTTAGGCTGGGAAATAGGATGGTGTTCCAGTGAGATTAAAAGGATATCTAGGTTAACTTCCAGATTTAAATTCTGCCATGAAGTTGAGAAAGATAAATAACATTGAGGATGGAAAGACAGACCCCTCCACAGTGAAGTTTTCTGTCCTGGTTAGGGGGCAGTGTTATCTATGGCTGCCTGTTATAGGCCAGGGGGAGTCATATTAGGTAAAATATGCTGCAGACTCTATTCAAGTGTATAGTCCTTTCATGTGTATTATTCCATTTGAATCTCAACATATTCTCTAGTGTTGTTTTTTTTTAGTAGCTAGTAAGTGATCTGGGACTAAAACTCACATATCCTCATATTCTTTCCCTTATGACAAACATCTGGGAGCCTTCTCCACTCTTGGGGTAGGGCTTTTACTGACAAGGACAAAAAGTGAGTTTAGGTGGTTTCCTGGAGTGAACTACAAGGTTACTTTTTCAGGGACCAATTAACTTTACTAGATAGGATATCTTTGCTATATAAGGTATTGAGAAGATGTAGGGTTTTGGACTGAAAAAAAAAAATTATTGTTCATTTCCAAGATGAAATAGTCACGGGTTGACTACTGTCAGATTTGGGTATGTGCCCCAGATGGCGCTGGTGGTAAAGAACCCCGCCTGTCAGTGCAGGAGACGTAGGAATCATGGGTTTGATCCCTGGGTCTGGAAGATCCCCTGGAGGAGGGCATGACAACCCACTCCAGTATTCTTGCCTGGAGAATCCCGTGGACAGAGGAGTCTGGCAGGCTACAGTCCTTAGGATCACAAAGAGTGGGACATGACTAAAGCAACTTAGCAGTTACAGCATGCATTTTTCTTGATGCTAGAAATTTAATTCCTTTCTCTTTCCCTCAGAAAACACAATAAAGCAAAGGGAAGGAAAGCTGTGGGCAGAATTCTTAAAAGAGCTTCTTCAAAGGGCTGACCTGATAGCATCTGAAGCTCTTACTTAGTACCTTACTCACACACCAACTTCTAAATCAAGGATTACAGTATGGAATTTAGGAATTAAAAGAAAAAATAAGAGCTTATGGCTAATTGCTCTTTCAACTCTTTTTTTCTGAATAACTTTGGAGAGAAGTCTTATAAATTCTTCTATCTCAATGCCAGGCAATATTTCATTTTGATCTAGGAATCCAGGGTTTGGCTATATATTTCTTTTTGAAAAATGTTAGCATTTTTTTGCTGCTGAATTAAGTAACTACTTTAAAAAATCCCTATACAGCTCTTTCCTGCTGTCCTAAAACCATATCAAGACCCCACATAGCTGAGAAAAGGAAATTGTGCCCCAAGGCTTAACACAGAAGTCATCAAGGCTGTTCTCTGTGAAAGCTCAGCTGTCAGCAGCCTGGAAATTAGGACTGTAGGGAATGTTGAAATTTAAAGTTCGTTTTTAACATGAAGGGGGTTCACACAGTGCTACTCTGAGGGCTAATCTTCAGTGACAGATGCAGAGAAAGAAGCCTAAAGTGTTATTAGGAGAACCCAAGCCTTCCCTCCTAAGTAAGCCCCTTTGACTTTCAGTTCAGGTGTCAGCCAATCATTGCCAAGAACATGTCTGAAGAGACTGATCCCAGCTATTTCAAGGGGACATCTTTTGTGCAAGGTACTTAGAGAATCATGTTGTGTTATGCTCTGTGGTATGTATTATGTAAACCATAATGATCACAGATATCAATGATGCTAGTGATATTTTTTTCCCAAGTTAAGCATAGACTTGTGGAAAGAAAGCTCATATTGTTGGGAAACTATCCTTGTTACAGTGAATTAGATATTACCATTAACTAGATAAATTGTTTAAACTTGTTTCAATTTTCATATCTGCAAATGGAGCTTCTAATAACTTCTCTATATACTTTGTTGGGATGTTTTCATGGTCAAATGGATAATTCGATGTCAGATCCTTTGAGAAACCAGCCTAGCCTCTGTCTAGCCTACATTGCGATGATTTTCCTCATTATCATTAAATTTTTACTTAATGATAATTAAGTTTGTCCATTTAGACATTTTACATTTTTATGTAATCAAATATGTTATTTTTTTAGGCTTTTGAAGTTAGTGTCAGATTTAGGGGATTAGCTTATGATGTGCGATGTAATGATGCTTAAAATGTGAAAGGAGTGTCTGTTTTAAAGCCACTTTCTCATGCATAGGAGGGATGTGTTCTACATGTTCTTTGGATCATGTAGCTTTACAGTGAAGGGGCTATGTTATTCCAATTCATATTATTGCCAAATTACCCTGGTTAGTGTAATAATAATCTATTGCAGTGTAACAGCACCCCCCAAAACTTAGTTCCTTAAAACACCAACAGTCATTAATTATCTCTCATGGTTTCTGTGGTTCAGGCATTCTGAAGTGGCTTGGCTGGGAGATTCTGTATGAGAGTTTCCAGTGACATTGTAGTCTGCTGTTGGCCAGGGCTGCAGTCATCTGAAGGCCTGACGGAGGCTAGAGGGTTAATGTCTAAGGTGACTCACGTAGCTGCCAGCTGTGCTGGCAAGTTGGTCCCTCTTCATGGAATGACTTGAGTGTCCTCACGACACAGTGTTTGACTTTCCCTAGAGCAGGTGATCGCAGAGACCAAGGCAGAAACTCCAGTGTTTTTTATGACATAGCCTAAGGAGTCATATATTATCATTTCCACCTAATTCTATTAGTTGTGTAATAAACCAGCCCTTGCTTCAGTGTGTCTGTGTTGGAGGAAGGGGAGAGCACTGCTAAGGATATGATTACCAGGAGGTGAGGTCATTGAGGGCCATTGTGGAGGCTCACTCCCACAGCAATCAAAGAGCTTGAATAAATAAAATTTATTCAAGTGTATACTTTAAAAAAATTATTTTTATTGAAGGATAATTGCTTTACAGAATTTTGCTGTTTTCTGTCAAACCTCACACGAATCAACCATAGGTATACATATATCCCCTCCCTTTAGAACCTCCCTCCCATCTCCCTCCCCGTCTCACTATACTTTTAAACTTAGAAAACTGGAAAGCCAGATAATTAGCACTAGGGTTTATCCACAGTCCTGTTAACCTTACAGTCAGATAGAAATGAGATGGATGAGGTTTTGCAGACTGTTGGCTGGTAAAGAGCCCTCCATACAGAAGGTGTCCAAGAGTGCACTGATGTGGTACTTTTGGTATACTTTCTGGGACTAACTGTGTTATTCTTGATATTCTACTTCATTAAATTTCTGTGAATCCAGATGTTTTGAAGAAAATAAATCAGGAGCAAGACAATGTTTGACAGAGTAAAATAGCTGCTAATAACAGCAGTATGTTTTATTTACTGTCTGCTGCATGTCAGACTCTTTTCATAAGTTACATCTTATCTAGTCTTGCCAGTAGCCATTGATGGAAGGTGATATTATCCCCATTTAAAATCTGCCACAACTGATGCTCATAGTAATTCACCTAAGATCATGTCATAGGTAGGGCTTCCCAGGTGGCGCTAGTGGTAAAGAACCCGCCTGCTAATGCAGGAGATGTAAGAGATGCTGGTTCGATCTCTGGGAAGATTCCCATGGAAGAGGAAATGGCAACCTACTCCAGTATTCTTGCCAGGAAAATCCCATGGACAGAGGAGCCTGGCAGGCTACAGTCCATGGTGGCGCAAAGAGTCAGACATGATTGAAGCAACTTAGCACATGCACAGCACACATGTAATAGGTGGTTAAGCTGAGACTTGAACCCAGGTGTATCTTCTGTAAAGGTTGTGGTTATTCTATTACCTCTCACCATATCCCACTGATATATTATAAATGCACACATACATAAAATATATGGCTGAGAGAGAGTTGAAAAACTGCAGAGTTGTGTGTTATCTGGAAGGATTTGTCAAGGGTAAAAGATCTAGGAAAATGTAATTCCAAATACAAAAGCACTTTGAAAAAGAAAAGTGCTTTATAAATGTAAGGTGGCAGTGTCATTAATATTATTCAGCTTGGAGAAATAAGAAAATGAATCATGTATAATTTCTCTATTTCTTCTTCAATGAAATTATAGCGGAACACCTGCCCATTAATCCTTACCCTGTTAAAACAATAACTGCCTATGCAGGTAATACATTGGAATTAATGTGTAATTAAAGAAAATTATCATCCACTTGGCTATGAAATAGGAATGGCAGTATTTCAAGTTGATATATATTCTAGACCAATAAATGTTTTAGACTAGGAAACTCTGCTAAAATGTGTAATTCAGGAAGATATCAAATCATCAGTTTAAAATTAAAGCGTAAAGAGCTTTATGCCTGTAAAAGCATTTTGTTGTAATGTTGATATGGTGTCATATTTGTCTTCAGCACAAAGACATTGCCTTTTTGACAACTGCTGTTTAAAGAAAATACACCTTGGGAATGGGAATAGCATGTTTCTTTTGGATTTCTCCTCTCTCAGCATGTTTGTTGGGGGTATTAGCACATTAATAGTGAACTGAGTCGGGTGGGGGATGATATGTAACCCTCGTTACAGCACCTTGGCACCCAGCCCACAGACACCAGCAGCTAGAGCCCTGATTTCATTGTGAAAGGAGTTAGAAGAATTTGAAGAAGGTCACAGCCATCTATCTGTTATCACTCTGCTAGATACAATCTCTTTAAGGAGGAGCATGAAACATATTTTAAAACATGCAATGAAGGCCCCCAAATGACGATGTTCATCTTACCAGTTTCTAATGAAACTGCTCAGCCTCTGAAACAGAGCTCACAAGGCCTGCACCACAAAATGTGAGCAAATGCCTTCGCTTTACATTGTCCCAGCTGGAGTCAGCATATACAGTCACTGTATACAGCGAGGCAGGTTGTTACTGTTGTTCAGTCGCCAAGTCATGTACAACTATGACCCCACAGACTGCAGCATGCCAGGCTTCCCAGTCCCTCGCCATTTCCCAGATTTTGCCCAAGTTCATGTCCATTGAGTCAGTGATGCCATTCAACCATCTCATTCTCTGTTGCCTTCCTCTTCTTCTGAGCAGGTACAGGAAAGCAAAAAAATATTTTTCAGTCCTGTTAGGTTTCATTGACTTTGCCTTCTTGTGAGTAGGACAGTAGTCAGTCCTATTGCAGAGGGAAAAAGAAAATGGAGACTGAAGTTCAGTGTTCTGCTCAAGGCTGTTTGTTGATTGGAGAGCAGCATAGAGTCTGGAGGAGCCTTGATCTCCCAGAATGCTCCTCTCTTGTCACCAGGTGTAGCCGTGAATCCTGAGTATTATGCCCTTTGTTTTTCTTCTAAGGATATTTCAGAGAATAAATTGAATTTGAATCCTCCAACATGGGATTTAGTTTTGTGAAATTTTATCGAATGTTTACGTGCACGTTCAGTCGTGTCTGACTCTTTGTGACCCCATGGACTGTAGCCCACCAGGCTCATCTGTCCATGGAATTTTCCAGGCAGGAATACTGGAATGTTATTGCTATTTTCTCCTCTAGAGGATCTTCCCAACCCAGGGATTGAACTCACATCTCCTGCATTAGCAGGTGGATTCTTTAACTCTGTTTCACCTATGAATGTTTAGGCGAATGCACATTTGTTCTTACATAATTAAAATTCAGATGTTCAAATCCGTTTTGCTTACTATTGTTTGCTACTACAAAATCTTAATTATAATAATATATCATGGTAACATCATAATCCATCAAGTTCATTTATCATAATTCAACTGTTGCATTACTATTACACATCTAAGGTTGTTTCCAAAATTTCCTCTGCTGTTGTCATGAATATAGCTTCCCCCCCAAATTATTGTTTTTCTTAAGCTGAAAATTTCACTATCAACTTAGAAGGTCAAGGCCAGTTTTACAGTTTATTTGATTATCATCCTGATAGATGGTGAGTGCTTTCCTCATAGATGATGTGATTTTTTTTAAATCTTAATTTTTCAGAGTCTAATCTTCACCTAGAGGTTCATATAGTACTGATTTGTCTGACCAGATTTAATGATTGTATCAGTAATGATCCCAGCAGGACACACGAACTTCACCTCATTGGTTCGAATGAAGAGAATTAAGTGAAGGGCGGCTCATAGAAGTGTGTGAGGTGAGAGAACCAACAAGAAACTACAGCAGTGGGAAACTGTGGCAGCCCTGGACTGAAGGTGTTTCAAGAGCACTCAGAGCTGCAGTGGAGGAAGCGAATGCCTGCTGGTCTGTGGAGGGATACCGTTTCCAGCACTGGTGATGAGCATGTCGGGAGTGGAAAGAAGCACCCCAGCTTCCCTTTCCTCCCTTGCTCTCATCTCCTACCAGGGCTTCCACTGGCCCAACCCAACCAGAAGTCAGCTGATTCAGGAACCTGGGTGATTCAGTTTACAGGGATTACCCTCCCAGGCCGCAGAGCAGCATAGACAGTGGATCTCAGGCTAGTGGAGGCAAAGATGCAGATGACTAAAAACTAACACAATGGTGGGAACTTTCTCTCAATGGCACTACAGGGCCTATTTTCAAGTTTGGATTATGTTTCATATCTCTCTAACCTATAGTCTTATGGAGAACAGTATGGAGGTTCCTTAAAAAACTAAAACTAGAACTACCAATTGGGACCCAGCAATCCCACTACTAGGCATATACCCAGAGAAAGCCATAGCTCAAAACATGTACCCCCAGTGTTCATTACAGCACCATTTACAATAGCCAGGGCATGGAAGTAACCTAAATGTCCATCAGCAGAGGAATGGATAAAGAAGATGTGATACATATATACAATGGAATATTACTCAGTCATAAAAAGGAATGGAATTGGGTCATTTGTAGAGATGTGGATGGACCTAGAGACTGTCATACAGAGTGAAGTAAGTCAGAAAGAGAAAAACAAATATTGTATTTTAACACATATATGTGGAATCCAGAAAAATGCTATGAGCCACCAGGAAAGCCCAGAAAAATAGAACAGATGAACCTATTTCCAAGGAAGAAGTAGAGACGCAGACATAGAGAACAAACAAATGGATGCAAGGGAAGGGGAGGTTGGGATTGACATATATACACTGCTATGTATAAAATAAATAACTAATGAGAACCTACTGTATAGCACAGGGAACTCGATGTTCTGTGGTGAGATAAACGGGAAGGAAGTCCAAAAAAGAGGGGACATATGTGTACATATAGCTGATTGACTTTGCTAGAAAGTGAATGGTAGAAACGAACACAACATTGTAAAGAAACCATATTCCAATAAAAATTAATTAAAAAATAAACTGGAGTCTCTGAGAAAGCTCTGAAACACTGCATTTTCTTTATTATGAAAACTTAGTGAGAGAGCATGGGGCCTCAGAAAGGGCACTCGGCACTCGTGAGAGCAACTCACGTCTCTGCTGGGCTCTGTGTTTGCTCCTTGGCAATTTTTGTTGTTATCTTATGTCAACTCTGGTTTTACCCTATATCCTAGCTGTTCCACCTCTCCTTCAGCTCCTAACCTCACCCCTCATGGTTCTGATCCAAGTATGTTCTTAGTTTCAGGGACACATTAAGGGTAGATTATTTGTAAGAACTTGGTCACAGCATTCCACAGGGCATTTCTGACATTGGAAGGTGAATGTGAGCATTTGTAGACCTTGGGGGTTTGTGATTCTTCCATAAGAATTTTAAAATGTTGCTTCACTTTGGATAGCAGTAAAAGTTTAGACATAATTCTATATCTTTGGATAACTGTCTTATAACTAAGCACTGTGACATGGTTTTTGTGTCTCCGCCTGCCTTTAGGTTTTTGGTTCGTGTTCAAATTAGCGTCAAGTCAAACCAAAATAAATGTAGAGGGCTCTTAAGAAAAGTCAGAGTTGAATTAATTTGATGCCAAAGTACTATTTATATTTAAAGACCAAATGCTGACAGAGCAGGTTTGATGAAAAAAGGTTTCACAGTAGTTCCAGTGGGGAAAGTGGTGGAGAATACAGTCACTGCATTGAACGTGGAGGTAAATGCTTGCTGAGCTCAACAGGGCCCCGTGCTACAGCACTCAGTGACCAGCACCACCTAAGTCTTCATTTGGGCAGCAGTGTGGTTTCAGCGGAACATCATATAGTATGTTTTATTCAGGCTATTTGGAATGCTATTGGTTTTATTTATGTACTTTGAAATTTTTATTGACGTATAGTTGATCCACAATGTTGTGTTAGTTTCTGGTGTGTATATAAATATATGAATTCCTCTGCTGTAAATAGACTATACACTATATATAGTGCAGAGAATATATAGTATATATACTATCACACACATATATAATTCTTTTTCAGCTTCTTTTCCATTATAGTTTATTGCAACATACCGAATATAGTTCCTTCTGGTACACAGCAGGTCCCTGTTGTTTGTCTTTTTTACGTAGAGTTGTTTGTATCTGTTAATGCTGAACTTCTCATTTATCCCTACCTCCTCTTGCCCTTTCCCCTTTTGGTAACCATAAGTATTTTCTATGTCTCTGAGTCTATTCCCATTTGGTAAATAAGTTCATTTGTATCATTTTTTTTTAGACTCTGCATGTAAGTGATATTATGATACTTATCTTTGTATACTTAATATGATAATCTCTAAGTCCATCCATGTTGCTACAAATGATATTATTTCATTATTTTTTATGGCTGAGTAATAGTCCATTGTGTGTGTGTGTGTGTGTATATATATACACACATAGTCCATTGTGTGTATATATATATATTGTGTGTATATATACACACACACCACAGCTTCTTTATTCCTCTGTTGACAGGCATTTATTGTAGGTAGCTTCCATATCTTGGCTATTGTAAACAGTGCTTGGGTGCTAATGGTTTTGTACTTAGGTTGTATTCATTTCTACATGTGCTTTGGTTTGTATTGGTTAAAGGTGATACATCTAAAGATTTCGTACTTGGTTTTATTTTGGTTTTTTCTAAAAAACACACTAAAAACAATAGTCAACGCTGGGAGATTTGAGAACACATTTTTCTTTTAAAATATCTGTATATAGTTCAAGTTGGACAATTACTGAGTGGAGTTAGGAACACTAGACTGGTAATCTCAGCCTCTGTGCACTGGATAAGGGAGAGAAGGAAGGAAGGAATTTTGCAATTATCTGTTTTAACCCTATGAAGACTTTATGAATCTTCACCCCAAGAAATCATGAGGTTTTGGTTTATTTAAGAGCTCATATTTAGGAGATACATCAGCCAATGGGATCCCTCTGGCTCATTTGCTTTGTGCTTTTCAGTTTGGGTCTCTTTTATATGGAATCCAAAGGCTGTTCTTCATGTTTCTGCCATAACCAAGTATATACCATGATGAAATCTTGTAAAAATTTGCTGACTGATTTTCTAAAATATTAATTTCATTGGTTGGAAATATTAAAGATATCTCTTTAATTCCTCACTGTGCTGCCCCTTCAATAATGTGGATTTTGAATGCAGGACTCGTTGGGGTTACCAATACATAGCCCTCTTTGGGGCTGGGAAATACTTCGTAATTACCAGCAACAGTATTTTCACTGGGCATTGTCTTCTCTGTGCCCATAGCAGATAGTTAACAACACTCAGGGCAACTACAGGCACGTTGGAAAATCAGGAAATAGTGTGTTTGATAGTAAGTTCACAGGTCTGTCCTTTGGGCAGGGGTTATAAAACATGTTATGTGCTCTGTGATGACCTAGAGGGGTGGAATAGGGGAGCGAGGCTCAAGAGGGAGGGCATGTATGTATAATTATGGCTGATTCGTGTTGTTGTATGGCAGAAACCAACATAACATTGTAAAGCAATGTTCCTCCAATTAAAAGCTGAAAAAGAAAGCAAACAAAAAAAATCCCACATTATGTGACTGAGGGGTCATATGATCCCATGGGCAGGTGTGCATGCTGGCGTAGCCTGCTCGTCTCAGCTAGGCAACACCTTTCGTTCTTAGCAGCTCTCCAGGGTAGAATCACTTCTCATGCTTCTAAAGCTGTGGTAACAGGGCAGTTATTAACCACTGTCACCACTCACTAATTCTTCAAATGGAATTTGTCAGAGGGAGAGATAATCTGAATAATAGTTTATAAATAATTTGGAGCTGGCATTGAAACGAGTCCTGCAGTTTCTTCCTTGTCTATTGACCTTTCTACTGTTTGCTTTAGGATCAAAAGGGAACCTACATTCCACAGGTTAGCATTCCACTTACAATGCTGCTCCTCTGCTCCTCTTGCCACCTCCTTCTCCCGCTTTAAGTCTCATTGCCCAGGTTGTCATGAAACGTGATAAAGAAATGACCACAAGAAGCTTCTTTAGGTTGTTTTCCTGGATGCCGACCCTAATACTGAGGAAGACCGCAACTAAATAACCAGGTTGCAAGGAAGCCTTTGAAGAAGGAAGGTATGGGCTGTGATTTTTATTTTCCCATCAAGAACATTGATGGGGGTGGATGAGGTCAGACTGCATCTAACAGAAACATTCCAGGAGGAAATTGGGCTTTCTCAGTTGAACGTAAACCTTTCTCTTCTCAATACCTCTTGATTGGCAAAACCCAGAAACTCAAACACATCCTTGCCTACCAGTCCTTGCAGTAACTTTACAAATCACTCATCTCTAAGCCTGTTTGCTATAGTCAAACAATGCCCAGCCCCTACAAAGCCCTCCACAAACATAGCCACACCCAGCCTGCAGGTCAGGGTAAGTAGATTACTTTGGAGACAGCTGAAAGTTCGGCTGCCCAGACTCTCTGCCTTTCCTTCTCCTCCAGGCCTTTTCTTTGCTCAGGGCTCTTCCTCTGCTCTCAGGGAACCCACCCAGAATTCTGTTCTGTCAGGAAATGCATCAGATCTGCTGGTCTCACCCCCAACCCCTTCTGGCTTAGATTACAATTAAGGAGAGTAGGTCTAGGGTATGAGGGGACGTTCAGGTGGATTAAGGCCATGCTTCTTTCCCCCCCACTGAGAATGGAGTTAATCGGTATCATAACCTCTCTTCCAAATGACACAGCACCTTAGAGTATTGTAACTCATCAGCTTCTTTTTTTTTCTGAGGTATAATTGACATATAACACTATACTGGGGCTTCCTAGGTGACTCTTGTGATGGAGAATTCACCTGCCAATGCAGGAGATGTAAGAGACGCAGGTTCGATCCCTGGGTTGGGACGATCCCTTGGAGTAGGAAATGGCAACCCACTCCAGTATGGGCTTCCCTGGTGGTCAAATGGTAAAGAATCCGCCTGCAATGCAGGAGACCTGGATTCGATCCCTGGGTGTGATCCCTGGGTGTAGAAGTTTCCCTGGAGTAGGAAATGGCAACCCACTCCAGCATTCTTGCCTGGAGAATTCCATGGACAGAGGAGCTTGGTGGGCTACAGTCTGTGGGGTTGCAAAGAGTCGAGCATGACTGAGCAACTAACATTTTCACACTTTTCAACATTATATTAGCTTCAAGTGTACAACATAATGATTGGATATTTGTATGTATTATGAAATAATCATGCAGTAAGTCTAGTTGATATCTTTCCCTGTACATAGTTATAATTTTTTCTCCTTGTGATGAGAACTTCTAAGAATTTCTTTCTCAGCAACTTAGAGATATGCAATATGATATTGTTAAGCGTAGTCACCATGTTGTAAATTACATTCCCAGGACTTATTTGTTTTATAACTGGAAGTTTGTAGCTTTTGACCTCTTTCGTCTAAACCACCACCTTCCCACCGTCTCTGGTAACCAGCAGTCTGTTCTCTGTATCAGTGAGTTTGCGTTCTCATCCCCTAACATAGTGTTACATGTGATCCAGCAATCCCATTTCTGGGCATGTATCTGGGAAAAGATGAAAGGTCTGATTTGAAAAGATACATGTACCCTAATGTTCATAGCCGCTCAATCTACAGTAGCCCAGACATGGCAGCGACCTAAATGTCCATCAACAGATGAGGGGATAAAACATGATATGTGTATCTGTGTGTGTGCGTAAATAATGGAATATTACTCACCATAAAAGAATGAAATACTGCCATTTGCAGCAACATGAATGGATCTAGAGATGATTAATTAAGTGATATAAGTCAGAAAGAAAAGACAAATACCATATGATATCATTTATTTGTGGAATCTAAAATATACAAATAACTTATTTACAAGACAAACAGACTCACAGACATAGAAAACAAAGTTATGGTTACCAAAGTTACCTAGATATTTACCAAGTTTTCTGTTCACCATTTCTTGCATTTCAACATTTCTTTGGGTTCATTTTCTTCTTTTCTAAAGTATATCTTTTAAACATTTCTTTAGTGAAGTTATGTTGATAATAAAGTCTCAGTTTTTGTTTAGAGGAAAATGCTTTCATTCTTAAAAAATAGCTTCACTGGGATTTCTAGTTATTTCCTCCTAGCACTTGGAAGATAACTTCTATCTTCTGCTTCTGATGCCAGAGACTGAATAGTGTCTTCTTCCAGAGTGATCTTGACTAATGTATGTGCTTGCCAGTTACGATTTTGAATTTACCTTAAACTTCTTCCCTGTTCCTCCCTCCCTCCCTTTGCTTTCCATTTTCTTTCCACTCCTTTTAAATATTTTCTTTACTTTCTTTGATGGTCAGAAATGCATTATAAAGTTTGCTTTTCTATTTATCTAGGACCTTGTAATACTGTAGCAGGACGGCCTCTCAGAATATGGGATATAAGTAGAAAATCTGACTAATCTCTCAATACGATGCCCCAGTTCCTTGATGCCTCTTGGTTATTGCTAATGTGTGTGTGTAAGAGTAGGCTGATCCTTGGGACTACTTTTGGCTTCTGAGGTATAAAGGTGTGCTAATCACCTAGTGTTTCACACACTAAATAACTTATGATCTTCTTTTACTGTACTGATACTCTGAGGTCGTTGGTTAGGAGTGTGTCTTCAAAATACAGTACTACATAGGCAAATGAGTATTTTTTAAGGAAGAAATAGAATCATATATTTGGGGTTTTAATTTCTTTAAGAGGTTCATTTTCATGTAACATATGCATTCAACTGATTTATTTATTTAAAAGAAAAAGACATAACCCATTTTCAAGTCGCTCTTTCCACACGAATATGGTATTGCCAGCATTTGCTTCTTGAAAATCAGGTTTGTATCTTATTTTTCTTTTTAAATTTTTATTTTTTTATTGAAGTTTAGTTGATTTACAATGTTGTGTGTCTGGTATACAGCAAAGTGATACACACACACACACACACATATATATATATGTATAATCTGATATATATGTATTCATGTATATATATTTTTGGATTCTTTTCCATTATAGATTATTACAAGATATTGAATAAAGTTCCCCATGCTATACAGTAGGCTCTTGTGGGTCTTACAAGATCCTAATTAATTAAAAGCTCCTAATTTATCCCTCCCCGCTCTTTCCCCTTTGGTAACAAGTTTGTTTTCTGTGTCTGTGAGTCTGTTTGTGTTTTGTAAATAAGTTCATTTGTGTTTTTCATTTGTGTTTTTTTTTTTAGATTCCACATATAAGTGATATGATATTCATCTTTCTCTGACTTCAGTTAGTATAATCTCTAGGTACATTCATGCTGCTGCAAATGGCATTATTCTTTATGGCTGAATAATATTCCATTGTGTGTGTTTGTATGTATGTGTGTCTATGTGTGGATATACACAGACATATCACATCTTCTTTATCCATTCATCTGTCAATGGACACTTAGGTTGCTTCCATATCTGAACTATGGTAAATAGTGCTACTGTGAACATTGTACCTTTTTGAATTAGCTTTCTCTAGATATATGCCCAGGAGTGGGATTGCTGGATCATATAGCAATGCTGTTTTTAGATTTTTGAGAAACCTCCATATTGTTTTCCATAGTGGCTGAACCAGCTTATAGTCCCACCAACAGTAGAGGAAGTTTCCCTTTTCTCCACACCCTCTCCAGCATTTATTATTTGCAGACTTTTTGATGATGACCATTCTGACTAATGGGAGGTGATACCTCAGTATAGTTCTGATTTTTATTTCTCTGATAATTAGCAATGTTAAGTATCCTTTCATGTGCCTATTGGATATCTGTATGTCTTCTTTGAAGAAATGTCTATTTAGATCTTTTGCCCATTTTTGATTGATTTTTTTTGGTTGTTATTGAGTTTTATGGGCTGTATATTTTGGATATTAATCCCCCTTTTTTTGGTAGCATCATCTGCAAATATTTTCCCCCATTCTGTAGGTTATCTTTTTGTTAATGGTTTCTTTGCTGTGCAAACACTTATAAGTTCATTTAGGTCCCATTTATTTTTGCTTTTATTTCTTTTGCCTTGGGAGTCTGACTATTAAAATATTGCTACAATTTATGTTAGAGAATGTTTCATCCACATTCTCTTCTAGGAGTTTATGGTGTTATTTCTTAAGTATTTAAGCCAGTTTGAATGTATTTTTGTATATGTTGTGAGGGAGTGCTCTAACTTCATTGATTTACATGTGACTGTCCAGCTTTCCCAACTCCACTTTCTGAAGAGAGTATCTTTTCTTTGTTGTATATTCTTGCCTCCTCTGTTGAAGAGTAATTGACTGTAAGTGTGTGGGTTTATTTTTGGATTCTATTCTGTTTCATTAATCTGTATGTTTATTTTTGTGCCAATACCACACTGTTTTGATTACAGTAGCCTTGTAGTATTAGCTGAAGGCCAGAAGGGTTATGACTCCAGCTCTGTTCTTTTTCCTCAGGATTGCTTTGACAATTCTGAGTCTTTTGTGGTTCAGATAAAATTTAAGATTATTTATTCTAGTTCTGTGAAAAGTGTCATGGATAATTTGATAGGGATTGTATTAAATCTGTAGATTGCTTTCAGTAGTATGGCCATTTTAGCAGTATTAATTTTTCCAATACAAGAGCATGGTATATCTTTACATTTCTTTGAATCATCTTCAGTTTCTGTTATCTGTATTTTATAGTTCTTAGCATATAAGTCTTTCACCTCCTTGGTTGGGTTTATTCCTAGGCATTTTTAAATGTGATTTTAAAAAGGATTTTTTTTAACATTCTCATTCTGATACTTCATTGTCATTGTAAAGGAGTGGAACAGATTTCTGAATGTTAATCTTGTATCCTGCTTCCTTGATGAATTCATTTATCAGTTCTAGAAGTTTTTGTGTGAAGTCTTTAGGATTTTCTGTATATAGCATCATGTCATCTGCATATAATGACAATTTTACCTCTTCCCTTCCAGTTGGGTATCTTTTGTTTCTTTTTCTTATCTGATTGCTATAGCTAGGACCCCCAGTACTGTGCTGAATAGAAACGGTGAGAGCGGGCATCCTTGTCCTGTTCCAGATTTTAGTGGAGGGCTTTCAGCTTGTCACAGTTAAATGTTATGTTGGCTGTGAATTTGTCATAAATAGCGTTTATGATGTTGAAATATGTTCCCATTATACCTGCTTTGGTAAGAGTTTTTGTCATGAATGGATATTAAATTTTATTCAAATACTTTCTCTGAATTTGTTGAGATGGTAATGTGATTTTTGTTTTTTCTTTTGTTGACATGGTATATCACATTGATTTGCATATGTTGAGCCATCCTTGTGACCGTAGGATGAATCCAAGTTGAGTGTGGCATATGATCTTTTTTTTTTAATGTGTTGTTACATTTGGTTTCCTAATATTTGTTGAGAATTTTTGCATCTATATTCATCAAAGATGTTGGTCTCTAATTTTCTATTTTTGGTATTGTCCTTGTCTGGTTTTGGTACAAGGGTAATAGTGGCTTCATAGAATGACATTCAGAGTGTTCCCTTCTCTTCAGTCTTTAGGAAGATTTTGAGAAAGATAGGTGTCAGTTCCTCTTTGTACATTTGGTAGAATTCCTCAGTGAAGCCATCTGGTCCTGGACTTTTGTTTGCAGTAAGTTTTTTTTTTAGTACCTGGTTATTTAGTGATCTTTCTTGCAGCTTAGGTTGTATGACATCTTTTGCCAGCATTCAGTAGGTATTCCATGAGAGATGTTTAATATGTAGAAGTATTTTTGATGTATTTGTGGGGAGGAAGTGCATTCCATTTCTAATATTCTGTCATCTTGATCTCCCAGACAGATTATTTTTCTTTTTGTATCTGGCTACACTTCAGTTCAGTTCAGTCGCTCAGTCGTGTCCAACTCTTTGCGACTCCATGAACCTCAGCACACCAGGCCTCCCTATCCATCACCAACTGCCGGAATTTACCCAAACCCATGTCCATTGAGTCGGTGATGCCATCCAACTGTCTCATCCTCTTGTTGTCCCCTTCTCCTCTTGCCCTCAATCTTTCCCAGCATCAGGGTATTTTCAAATGAGTCAGCTCTTCCCATCAGGTGGCCAAAGTATTGGAGCTTCAGCTTCAACATTAGTCCTTCCAATGAACACCCAGGACTGATCTCCTTTAGGATGGACTGGTTGGATCTCCTTGCAGTCCAAGGGACCCTTAAGAGTCTTCTCCAACACCACAGTTCAAAAGCATCAATTCTTCGGTGCTCAGCTTTCTTTATAATCCAACTCTCATATCCATACATGACTACTGGAAAAACCATAGCCTTGACGAGACGGACCTTTGTTGACAAAGTAATGTCTCTGCTTTTTAGTATGCTGTCTAGATTGGTCATAACTTTCCTTCCAGGGAGTAAGAGTCTTTTAATTTCATGGCTGCAATCACCATCTGCAGTGATTTTGGAGCCCCCCAAAATAAACTCTGACACTGTTTCCACTGTTTCCCCATCTACTTGCCATGAAGTGATGGGACTGGATGCGGTGATCTTAGTTTTCTGAATGTTGAGCTTTAAGCCAACTTTTTCACTCTCCTCTTCCACTTTCAAGAGGCTCTTTAGTTCCTCTTCGCTTTCGCCATAAGGGTGGTATCATCTGCATATCTGAGGTTATTGATATTTCTCCCAGTAATTTGGCTACACTTAACCATGTGATAATTTTCTGGAATTGAATTACATTTTTCCAAGTAGCTTGACAGAGATCTGGGTAACTGTGACATTTTAGGGATGTACCTTCAAATAGCATTTGAAATCTCCTGATAGATAAGTCTTAATTAGCAGAGCAAGTTGTTTGGTTCACCTTATAGATCCAAATCATGGACTTTAAAGATATTTTCTGAAAACAGATTCCTTATCTTGGTTCTCATCATTGGTACCACTTCTCCCTTTCTGTTATTGATGAATAGCTGCTGTAATTGCACGTGTCTCCCAGGATGGAAAGTGAAGGATAGAAATGGCTTTTATTTATTGTTAAGGCAATTTTGGGACTTCCCTGGCAGTCCAGTGGTTAAGACTCCACCTTCCAATGCAGGAGGTATGGGTTGAATTCCTGGTTGGAGAGCTAAGATCCCACATGCTTTGTGGCCAAAAACCAAGACATAAAACAGAAGCAATATTGTAACAAATTCAATGAAGATTTAAAAATGGTACACATAAAAAAAAATCTTTTAAAAGAAATCAAGGCAGTCTTTCGTGTTCTTGTCTCATCTGGGTAGAGATCATTGAAAGAAATGTGTAAGGTACTCAGTGTTTCAAATGAACAATGATAAGAGAATCTTTGCATGTGAAACAGTTCCTAAATTTTGTCTTTTCAACATGTCGGAATTTCAATTACAGAGACATTTGTACTAACAAAATAGCAAAAAGATGTGTTGTAGAAAGTTAAAGATCTGCTCATTGCTCAGATGCGATGGACATGCCGCATCACGTGCCTTTTTTTTTTTTTTTTTTTTTTTCTTGAGACAGCTTGACTTTTAATGTTGCCTAGTTTTCTAATGCCCTTGATTATACTCCAGAAGAAAATCTGGTGAAAATTATATAGGCCACCTGCCTGAACTTCACAAAGGAGAGGAAGGGAGAACTCACAGGGAGAACTCACAGGGGAGAAACCTTTGCCTTTGAATAGCAAAGGGTTGTATGGAGTTTTGAGGTCTACTGCATGCTTTCAGCATATACGGGATACCCTTCAAATACATGGAAGCCTCTGCTAGTTATATACTGGGGACATGCAAGACAAGAATAACCAAAATCCATATGTTTAGGAAGGTTCTTTAAATTGATCTCTTCTAGACTTCTAAGGGACTTCCCTGGTGGCCCAGATGGTAAAGAATCCGCCTGCAATGCAGGAGATCTGGGTTTGATCCCTGGGTTGGGAAGATCCCCTGGAGGAGGGCATAGCAACCCACCTCAGTATTCTTGCCTGGGAAATCCCCATGGACAGAGGAACCTAGCAGGCTACAGTCCATAGTGTCGCAAAGAGTCAGACATCACTGAGGTACTAAGCACAAGACTTCTAAGACACTAACAAAAAAAGAAATATCTAAGAGTTACAGCATGTGAAATTACTTCAGAGCAAGAATAATTTTCTGAACTTGAGAATATATAAAAAATAGCAAACAGGATGTTTTTTGGGAGTGTGGCCTGAAAGAATTAGGACAGGTGGCAGGCCTGGGCTGACCTCTGCATGCACATATACTCTGTACATCTTTTAGGGAACCAACCCTCAGACTCTGCATCCATCCCAAAGGGAGCAGTTCAGGTAGTTAACTCCTTCATACAGAGCTATAAATCACTAATAAGTTCCAGGAGTTTCCTCCTCTTAGTTTTTAATCGGAGACAATCTTCCAGTCAAGGGAATGCAGCTCCATTGTGTGAGAACCTTTATATCTACTTGGTGGGGGAAGTTACTTTTTGAAGGAGGAATGGGGAGTATGAAGTGCTTTATAGAATCATAAGGCTTTTTCTGTGATGTTGACAGCTTCTGCAACTGTTGGTGCTCATGATGAAATAGATGAAGCTGGTAGATTCCATCCAGCTTTCTTTTCTTTCTGCTCTTTGTATCTTCGGAGCAGAGAACCTGTAGAATGCTTCTCTGCATACTTCATTTCTAACTCAATTCCTGGTGCAAGCCAGGAGCTCTATAAATCTTGGCTGTTGAATGGATTGGCTCAGGACCTACCAGCAGGGCTAGAGTATCTGGGAAGGACAAAGAAAGAGACATTCAGACAGGTACCTGACTCCGAGGGCTAACATGCTGAACACAAAAAACATTGTCTCATTTTTTTGTCTCGTATTTTTGCCATGGTCCCAGATATCACTTTGCCAACTAAGGTCCATGTAGTCAAAGCTATGTTTTTTCCAGAAGTTATGTACAGATGTGATAGTTGAATCATGAAGAAGGCTGAGTGCCAAAGAATTGATGCTTTCAAACCTCTGGTGAACTTCCCTTGTGGCTCATCTGGTAAAGAATCCACCTGTAATGCGGGAGACCTGGGTTTGATCCCTGGGTTGGGAAGATCCCCTGGAGAAGAGAAAAAGGCTACCCACTCCAGTATTCTGACCTGGAAAATTCCATGGACTGTACAGTCCATGGGCTCGCAAAGAGTTGGACACAACTGAGCAACTTTCACTTTCACTTTTCAAACCTCTGGTGCTGGAGAAGACTCTTGAGAATCCCTTGGATAGAAAAGAGATAAGACCAGTCAGTCCTAAAAGAAATCAACCCTGAATATTCACTGGAAGGATTGCTGCTGAAGCTCCAATATTTTGGTCACCTGATATCAAGAGCCGACTCACTGGAAAAGACCCTGATGCTGGGAAAGATTGAGAGCAGGATGAGAAGGGGGCAACAGATGATGAGATGGTTGGGTGGCATCACCGGTTCAATGGACATGAATTTGAGCAAACTCCAGGAGAAGGTGAAGGACAGGGAAGCCTGGTGGGCTACAGTCCCTGGGGTCACAAAGAGTCAGACATGACTAAGTGACTGAACAACAATGGCAGTCCTTCTTGACATGGATTTTCCTATTGTGAACAAAGTGGCTCTTTGTTCTGTTTGTTTTTTCCTCCCTGGACTCCTGCTTCTGCTCCATCAGAGGCCCTCACCTTTGATCCAGGAGCCTGGGTGCTTTAGGCCTTATGCTCAAATATAAGGAATGCACCCCTTCTCTGTATTCCTTTGAAAGGCCTATTGGACCAGGACCCCGAACAGCTGCTCTTCTCCCTCCACATTTTAGGACAAGCCTTATATTTCTGTGCTTTGGGTTTCTCTAAGACACAGCCAGGCCCCGCTCCATCTATGAGTCTCCTGCTGAAGACTTCATTTGTATCTCTCCAGCCCCTTCTTCTAAAATGGCAGATTTCCTGATGTATTGCATTGTATTGTTCTAGGGGGGGAAAAACCTTTAAATATTCTTTTAAGGGGAGGAGAAAGAGGAAGAGCCAACTGTTTTAATTTGGACATCAGCGTGTTTTGGCTTCTGTCCTGTAGCCGTTCGATAATGAGTCTTTATTTAGGCAGACATCCATGGAGTGATTAATCAAGGATGGATTAAAGTTAGTCATCCATCTTAGGTACTTGGCAAGTTCTTTTTTATACCTGGAGGTAAAGTTCAAGGTGCTTGCTCAAAAACCAAAGGTTTCCACTTATGAAAAAGAGAGGGTGGCCTGATCCCAGTAAGTTCTGTGTGCATATGTGCTCAGTTGTGTCCGATTCTTTGTGACCTGATGAACTACTGCAGCCCACCAGGCTTCTCTGTCCATGGGAGTCTCCAAGAAAGAATATTGGAATGGGTTTCCATGCCCTCCTCCAGGGGATCTTTCCCACCCAGTGATCGAACCCACATCTCCTGTGTCTCCTGCATTGGCAGGTGAATTTTTACCCACTGAGCCACCTGGTTATAGCAGGGCTGAATTAAGTGATTCTCTGGGATTGGAAAGAGGAGCATTGCCTGTGCTCTCTCCTGTTCCCGCCACTGCTGAAAATTTGCATCCACTCTGTCTACATTCTTTGGATATTTCTGCCTGGGGACAAGAGGACACTGTCGGAAGTCTGGATCTTTCTTGTATCTGGTTTGTGGCTGGGAAAGGTTACTGAGCCTAAGGACCTCCTTAAGACTTGCCCCCTGCCAAAGCCTCTTACTTACTATAAAAGCCTTTTATCCCAATTGTCTACAACATCAGTCATAATGATACCTTTCCATGTTCATTTGTTTAGATATGCCACACTGCTGCCTGCCTTTGGCAACCCTCCTGGACTAGGCTGCTTTTGTTAATCACATGGATGTTGTGAGTATTATGTTCACAAGTGGATGCAGAGAAGATATTTTGATTGAACTACAAATCCTTACCGTATGAGCTACTCGTGCTTAGCGAAAACTATATTAAACAGTGGTGATCCGGAGTTTCATTAATCTTAGGGATTATGCTGCTTGCACATCTGTTAAAGACTGTGATTTCTATATCTTCTTGTAATCATATCGACTTTTTATGAAAGAACTTTTGATACTGAGCTGTGTCTTGTAATGTTTCAATGTAGCGGTGGTTGTTGATCTTAATTTGTGATCCTGAATTCATTTCATCTCAAGTACTTTTATGTTGTAGCTTCCTGAATGTTTTTAACAGGAATGTACTTCAAACAGCTCTCAGTCCTAATCTTGTACTTCTGTTCATTGAAGATAAGCAGCAATTTCTTTTTTTAAAATTCAAATAAGGTTGATTTAAAATGCTGTTAGTTTCCGGTGTACAGCAAAGTAATTCAGTTTTGTGCATGTGTATATACACATGCACATATATATACATACAGAGATATATGTGTGTGTGTATGCTTTTTTATATTCTTTTCCATTATGATCTATTATAAGATATTGAATGTACTTCCCAGTGCTATACAGTAGGACCTTGTTGTTTATCTATTTTTATGTATAGTAGTCTGTGTCTGCTGATCCCAAACTCCCAATTTATCCCCCCGCCCCCTTTCCCTTTTGGTAACCATAGTTTGTTTTCTGTGTGAGTCTGTGTCTGTTTTGTAAGTAAGTTCATTTGTGTCATATTTTAGATTCCACATATAAGTGATATCATATGATATTTGTCTTTCTTTTTATGACTTAATTCATTTAGCATGATAATCTCTAGGTCCCTCCCTTGCTGCAAATGGCATTATTTCATTCTTCTTTAGGGCTGGGTAATATTCCATTGTATGTATATGTGTGTGTGTACACACACACATTCTTTATCCATTCATCTATTGATGGACGTTTATGTTGCTTCCATGTATGGGTTATTGTAAATAATACTTCTATGGACATTAGGGTGCATGTAACTCTTTGAATTTGCATTTTCTCTGGATATAGCCCAGGACTGGGATTATTGGCTCATATGGCAACTCTGTTTAGTTTCATGAAGAACCTCCGTACTGTTCTCCATAGTGGTTGCACCAATTTACATCGCCATGAGTGATGTAAGAGGGTTCTTTTTTTTTTTTTCCCATACCCTCTCCAGCATTTATTATTTGTAGACTTTTTGATGATGGCCATTCTGACTGGTATGAGGTGATCCTTCATTGTGGTTTTGATTTGCATTTCTTTAATAAGTAGCAAAGTTGAACATTATTTCTTGTGTTGGCCATCTGTATGTCTTCTTTGGAGAAAGTCCATATTTAAGTCTTCTGCCCATTCTTTGATTGGGTTGTTTGTTTTGTTATTGAGCTGTATGAGCTGTTCATATATTTTGGAAATTAAGCCTTTGTCAGTTGCTTCTTTTGCACATATTTTTTCCCAGTCCTTAGGTTATCTTTTGTTAATGGTTTTCTTTGCTATGCAAAAGCTTATAAGTCTGATTAGGTCTCATTTATTTTTGCTTTCATTTCTATTGCCTTGGGAGACTGAACTAAGAAAACCTTTCTATGATTTATGTCAGAGAATATTTTGCCTGTGTTTTCCTCTAGGAGTTTTATGGTATCATATCCTATATTTAAGTCTTCAAGCCATTCTGAATTTATTTTTGTGTATGGTGTGAGGGAGTGTTCTAACTTCATTGTGGCAAGCAGCAATTTCTTATTTTATTTCCCATCAGTTATCAACAGGTCTAAACAACTCTCTTAGTTGTGCTGCCAGGACTGAGAAAAGATGAGAAAGAGGGAGGGGAAAAAAAGACAGATTGACAAAGTATGAGATAAAGAAGGAAGGAGATAAAAAAGGAAGATAGCATAGTGGGAAGGTGATGTAGGCTGCTAATCATTTGAGGGCTGTCAGTATCCTGCAATAGTTTATAAGTTGAATGTACCTGTTACCTGTCTGCAGGCCCCCAAAGAAAATGTGGGTGTGGGCCATGTGTCTGGTCAGTGGCACTTCTCCGTAAGTTTGATGACCGAAGGATGGGACAGCTGTCAGCGATGAGGGCAACAGAGAGCTCAAGATTGCTGAGTGTTAAGTCCGTCTCTTAAGTGACTTGAATAGTCTCACAGGAAATTGTCTAGAGTAAGACTGAGTGAGACCCCCCCGATGACCTGCATTTCAGACATGGCTCTTCTTTGGATATGATAACTCAAACTCTTGTCTGCCCTGTTTTATTTGATTTTCTGCAGCATAGCTGATGGCTCACGATTCCATTTCTAGAAGAGGCAGCCTAACCGTATGGAAAGGACCTGTGATACACCGCTTTGCTGCCACATACTGTGTAATTTGGGGCATGTCACTTCCTCTCTTGGTCTCGGTTTCCTCATCTTCAAATCACAAAGAGGAGGCTAAAATGATACCCAGGAGTGCTGTCACTCGAGGAGTCTCTAATTCTGTGGATTTTTCTGAGATACTTTTCTCTTTGAAGGAATTATTTTCATCATCAATCCTTTTTGGCCACTCTTTGTGTTTTTTGTTCTTACTTATCCCCCAAAACTTTACTAGTAGGCTGCCTTTTCCAGGCTTAGCGAGACACCCCAAGTGCAGCAAACAAAAGCAACATTCTAGGTGGAGTCCAGGCTTCCTGGTACACACTTACACTCAAAAGGTTGATGTGGAAATGGACTCACCTTCCGTGTGACATGATTTGATTTCCTTTGGGGTAAGGGGAAAGAAACTTGGAAAAAGTGTGTAGGTTAAGGCCAAGTAGACATGATTCCTTGTGTCTTTTCTCCAGGAAAGGAATCAGATGCTGCTTGAGTCTTTCCATTCATGGCTCCGGTGGCTGCAGCGGTGCTGGGTAATGCTTCATGTTTTGCCAGCCTCTTTTCTGCAGATGGAAACAAATTCATTGGCAGCTACACACAGAGAGGGAGAAAGGCTTCAACACTATTTCGGAGCTCCTTAGCAAGGAGAGTTGCTGCTGAAGATGAAGACAGCTTATTTCCATCTTACAGATGTGCAGTTTGTTAAATGCGCTTGGCCCTGCCCCATTAAATTAGCCTTCCACTCTCGGTAGCTTGTTGAAAGAATTGCTAGGGCTCTGCTTCATTGCTCCTTGGCAGGCAGTTTAGTAGAGCACTTTGGTAGCAAACGTCAAGCCAGAGAACGGAGGTTTAGAATTATGGCCTGCTTGAAGCCCCTTGGCTTCTATGGGCTGATGATTTTATTTATTTATTTATTCTTAAATTTCTTTCTTTCTTTCTTTCTTTTTTTTTTTTTACTGTGGTCTGTTCCCTTGTAGTGACAGAACCAAGAGCAACTGTGGATTAGATAGTTTACTGCTTATTTAGTTGTATTTTATGATTCTCTTTTTGTCGGTTCCTAGATCTCCTGTGATTTTAGTGACCCGCAGCCACCGATTTCTGTGCATATCTGGGTTACTTCCTCTTTAACTAAACTCAGTAAGGGCTTTACAGACTCATATTTGGGAAGGTGAATGTTTTGGCTGCAGAGATTCTGAAGTTCAAAGTAGCCTTTGTACCCATGGTACTCCGGGGCTGTGTGGTCCATTTAATGAGGTTCATGAATGCTGTATAGTATCACTGTGTGTGTGTGCGTGTGCGTGTGTGTGTGTGTGTGTGTGTGTGTGTTTAGTATCATTGTTAATCAGTGGTCTTACACTCTCCCAACTTCTTTTGGCTTAAGATATTGGAAAGGGAGTCAGTATAACCATGTTCCATTTCAAAGACATAACCAGACATTTTCTTTGATTTCTGTTCCCTTTGAGAAACACTCAGAACATTTTGGGAACCATGAAGAGTGGGCAGGTTTCAAAGGTGTCAAAACTGCTAAGTCAAAATACAATCAACGGTTGATCTATACAGTAAGGTTCTAGGTGGGCTTCCGCAGGAGTAACAGAACTTCTTGGAGCATTTTTTTTTAATAGCTTTGGCTTTTTGTAGGATGTTGTTCTTTGCTAGAGTAAAGGAGAAGAAGAGGTTGGGAAGTATCCTTTCTTCCTTCACTGTGCCTTAGTTTTTAGTATTGAGCTGCAAGGATGGAATGTGAATGAGCTAAACAGATTTTGAAAAACATCATTTATTTATTCAACAAATATTTACTGATGTGATTTCTTGGTGTCAGGAGTTGGAGATATAGTAGTGAACTTTTCTAGGGCATATATTGTATTAAAGAAAGAGGGGAAACAAGTGTGTTTCTGGTCATAAGTGGTATGCAAAAATAGGGAGAGGAAAGAAAGAAGAAAGGAAACTTCCTTCCCTTGCTGCTTTGGATTTATAAGCTAGATATTGTCATTTTCACCACAGGTTTATGAGGTGGTTGCTGTTAAATGGGAGTCATGCATATGAAATATTTGTTATGGTATTTGTTGTTGTTAAGTATTATCTATTACATGGTATTCTGACTTTTTTACAAAGTCACAAAAAAGACTCCAACCCACCAAATCCTTTATTGCTTCTGAGGTATTTGTAGGCATAGAAACTATTCCTTTGGGGATGGGAATGCTACATAAATGTAAAATTGTTTTACTTCCCCTGAAGTTCTAATCACTAGAAAGTGTTCCTCTGAAATAAAAGCAGTTTGCTTAGGGATAGATTTGAATCAATGGTAGAACTTGAAATGATGCCAGGCACCCCATGCTCTCACAGTGAATGACGTGGCAGAGGGGAAGGTTGGTGGAGGAGGAGGCAAAGGAATGCACTGGTTTTGCATTAGCCAAATCTGGAAGTAAGCCAGAATCCACCTAGAAAGTATAGAGTCCATCTGTGTTGTCAGTCACCATCTACCAACCCAGAGCTACTGGATCAACACCTCTGGGGTTGGTGTGCTCAACAGTAGTGAAGAGGCAAGGCTGAGAATGTGCTTAGTAAGAAGATACCTTCATATTTTTAAACAAAGTTACTTTGGAATCATGGAAAATATTCATGGCAAGAATGAACTCTTCAAAGCAGATTACTCCTAATTAGGTCTGGTTTTCCTAGAGACCTTGGTAATATCCTATTGTAAGCTATGATTTTATAACTTTTGAGAGTTCCTTTAAGTTAAAAGGATATTGTTTAGTGACTTTTATGGAAAGATTGAAGACAGGAGGAGAAGGGGGAGACAGATTGGATGGCATCACTGACTCAATGGACATGAGTTTGAGCAAACTCCAGGAGACTGAAGGACAGGGAAGCCTGGGGGGCTGCTGTCCATGTGGTCGGAAAGAGCTGGACATGACTTAGTGACTGAACAACAGCAACAAAGCTGTGTTTTTATAAAATTTGAGGGTTCCTTTAGGTTAAAAGAATATTGTTTAGTGACTTTTATTTGTATGTCTAAATATGCATATGTATTATTAAGTATGTATTTTTTTCCAGTCTCTTTCTATGAAGGTTTAAAATTATTTTTAAAGAAAAAATTAGAAACATCAGAAATCAAATGGGAGATAATTTACCAAGAACCAGAGATGATATCCAGAGAAGGCAATGGCACCCCACTCCAGTACTCTTGCCTGGAAAATCCCATGGATGAAGGAGCCTGGTGGGCTGCAGTCCATGGGGTCGCTAAGAGTCGGACATGACTGAGCGACTTCCCTTTCACTTTTCACTTGCATGCATTGGAGAAGGAAATGGCACCACTCCAGTGTTCTTGCCTGGAGAATCCCAGGGACGGGGGAGCCTGGTGGGCTGCCATTTATGGGGTCGCGCAGAGTCAGACACGACTGAAGCGACTTAGCAGCAGCAGCAGAGATGATATCTTATTGAATGTTTTGGGTGGCACCTTCCTTGATTCTCCCTGCTCACCCCTCCATTTCCCCAGGCTGGATGAAATGCTATTTCTATGAGCTCTCAGATTATCCTATGTATATCTCAGTCACAGAAATGGTCCCTTCTTAATTCAGTATCTGCCCATGGCTTTCTGAAAAGCTGACTGTACCCTTGAGCTCTGAATCATCAGGACTTTGCATGGTCCTTGACATGTAATAGGGGCTCCATATATGTTTATTGAATAGATGAAGGAATAAATGAGTTACTAAGATTTACATCTGGTTTAAACGTCTCGGTAAGCAAAGCAAAAAGAAAAATATATTGACTACACAGTTCTCATAGGCATATAAAACAGAGAATTATTTTTACAGTATTTTTTTTTTCTTGGTGCTAAGTTCCCGAAAGTATCTGATGAAACATGATATAAAGATAAGATAGTAAGTTTCGAGAAGTGTTTTCGGTATTTAATCAGCTACTTGTGCCCTGGACTATATGAAAAATTACTTTGGTAGAGCCTGGCAACTGGAGGCCAACTCCAGCACCTGGAGAACCTGGGTCTTCATTAGCCTTCTAACAGATTACCTGCTAGAGCATCACTTTCCCAGATGGCAGGAGCTCCATGAGACAACTTATTTTATGCCACTGGACTTTATTTTCATGATTGGAACTGTTTAATAGATACTCTATTGAAAGATTTTATTGTGCTCACAGTCTCAGGTATTAAATGGAGTGTGTGAATTAAGGGAAAACATCCAATAGAAAGCAAATGGTGAGGGTGCTGCGGTCAGTTTAGGACTTCAGCATGCCCGTGGGTTTTTCAAATTCTGTAAAAAAAAAAAAAAATTTTTTTTTTGCCCTTGCTGACATGTAGGCTTTATGAGAAAAGGATTATTTTTTGGAAACAAAAGTGACTATCAGAATACAGGTGAGAATAAGTTAATAGATATCTGCTTAATTAAAAAATATTTTTAAACCTGCTTCCTTTATGAAGAAGGAATAGTGCTAAGAAGTACAAAGATATAGCTGCTGAAGGAAAGAAGTGTTTTTTTTTTTTTTCTCCTGTGATGTATGAACTGAGACAGGAAAGAGAGCAAGGAAATTAAAAATTCTTTGATTCAGCAACATAAATATTATTTGAATGTTTTTAAAGAATGTATTTTCTTTTAAGTTGGATAATAAATTAGTGGAGAAAGACACTGAGTGGTTAAGGAATCTCGAGACAGTTTGAAAAGAAAGGACAGGAGAAAGAAATTTATTGAGTATCTACTTTTTTTCCAGGCAGCTCTAAAGGGTTTTTAGACTTTTTTTTTTCTTTTTGTCTAAACTCTTGTGGTAATTCTGTGAGTCTGGAATGTAGACGTTAAATAAATTGAGATTGTACAGTTAGTGTATACATCAAAGCCAGGACTGAAAGCCAGTTAAGTGTGTTTTAAAGTTCAAGCTGGTGTTAATTTTTTATTTTAAACCTGCTCCAGTGGCTTCCTATTTGCATGGAAGGGACTCACAGGGGCTTCAGAGCTTTACAAAGGTTTCATTCAAGAGCGCATCTGGCATTACATATATTACAGAAAAGTCATACAGATATATGCATGTCTATACTTCAAGAATGCGTAGAATGTATTTGAAACCATTATGTCTAGAATATAATCTCAACAAGACCAGAGATTTTTTGGTATATTTTTTGTGAGGTAACAAACTGCCTAGAACCCCATCAGTACAGCAGATGCTCAGTATTTGTGCATGCCAAGAATGAAAGAGTCATGGTTCTTTGAACTAACCATGCTGTATTTCTATTAATAGAAATTCACCTGTTTCTGTTTTTCTTTTTATAAACAATACTTATACAGGCTACAAATACGTTCTTATACGTACTTCTTTGCACTTGATAAAGAAATAGAGAAATATTATATTTTTTCATTGTAATAGAGTCTTTGGAATGGAACTGCTGGATGAAAGGAATAGATAGTTTGGATTTTGATATGAGGGCAATTCGACACAACGTATCAATGATATTATCTCTAATAGCATGTGAGATTATTATTTGTTTCACCTCAACCTGGCTGACAGGAGGAGTTTTCAGGCTTTTCCCTCTTAAACGCTCATTAAATTTCGAAGTTTGGTAGGCTTACTGCTTTCTCACAGTTTCTATTTATCTTTCTTAGAAGCTGGGACAGTACAGTGTGACTTCTTTTCTTCTGTGTTGAGAGAGTATGTATGATGATGCTACTCAATGAAATTATTTTTTTTAGCCCAAATTATGTTCTTTTTCCTACTCTCTGCATTCCTGTTCGAATATATGGACTCTGTCTTGTCATTGGTGACTATGTGCCTAAAGAGAAAAAAAATAAGTCTAGAATTGGTTGTATCTCATTAGCAAGTGCAATTGGACCACTTGGTGAGAAACCATGGATACATTTCTAAACCAGATTGACCACTGTGGGCATGATCTGTCATTGGGAGCGTGGGATCTCTTGTTCTGGCCCAGCCAGCAATGCAAATGCCTGAGAGCCCATAGTATGTTCCTGCTGGCTGTTAAAGATGCACAGAAACAGCTGCTGGCTGTTAAAGATGCACAGAAACAGCTGCTGTCTGACCTTGATTTTTTCTGCATAAGCAGATGTGGGTGGGGTACAAATATGTTCTTACACGTATTTGTGCAACCAACAGATCTTTCTGTTACCAACCAGGATTCTTGGCTTCCTCGATCAATAGAAATTGATCAGAAGCCAGGCAGGAAATTCAGGCTCGGGCCCCTGCTGCAGCAGAGGGGAAGGAGAACAATCAACAGGTTCCCTTGCCTGCTCACTCCCCCAGAGGGGTGAGCTGATTCCTTCCAAGGGGTGAGGTGGGGAGAGTGCCCATGGGTTGGGTCAGGGGGTTGGCATAGGTGGTCTGCCCACCCCTTTGGTGGTGGTGTGTGCAGGGGACGTGTGCCAGTACTCTGCTTTTGCTCCTGGCTCCTCAGAGGGGGCCAGGAGTTTTGTATCGTTGTCCACAGTTCGCCCCAACTACCCATGCACACAGTTATCTTTAGTTTCTCTGTGTTTTGCTGCTGGAGGACATGTTTGTGCAGGTGCAAGCACCACAGCAAAGGGTCCCAGGTCTCATCTCCACCCAGGAAGGAACATAGAGGGCCCTGGCTTCTTGCTGGCCTCTGCTTTGCATGGGTTTGAAAGCAGAGGACTTTAAAGAACTCAGAAGCATGTGCTCAACATTCTCCAAAACAATGCTCGCAGTCTGGATCTTCTGACAGCGTTAATATTCTGTCTTATTCACACAAGAAAACTTTGTAAACAAGTATAGAGTTGACCCTTGAACAAGCTAGGTTTGAGGTGTATGGCTCCACTTGTAGGGGAATTTTTTTCAATAGTAAGTAACACAATACTACATGATCTCTTGTTGGTTGAATCCACAGTTGGTTGAATATGGCTGTGGAATCACAGACACTGAGGACCAACCCTAAGTTACATGCAGATTTTTGACTGCACGGAGGGTTGTCACCCCTACCCTCCTTCTCCTCTTTTTCTTTTTACTGGGTATTTTATTTTTTATTTTAAATTCTTATTTATTTAATTTTGGCTATACTGGGTCTTTGTTGCTACACTTGGACTTTTCTCTAGTTGTGGCGAGCGGGGCTGCTCTCTAGTTGCAGTACATGGAGGTCTCCTTGCAGTGGCTTCTCTACAGATCACTGGCTCTAGGAGTGGGAGTTTTGGTAGTTGCAGCTTGTGGGCCCTAGAGTGTGTAGGCTTCAGTAGTTATGGCACACAGGCTTAGTTGCCCTGTGACATGAGGGATCTTCCTGGACCAGGGATCAAATCTGTGTCCCCTGCATTGGCAGGCAAATTCTTAACCCCTGGACCACCAGGGAAGTCCTCCTTTTTCCTGTCTTTGCTTAGGCTACCAGGAAGTTCAGAACCATGGGTAAATTCTAATAAC
This sequence comes from Bubalus bubalis, assembly GCF_019923935.1. Taxonomy (NCBI): domain Eukaryota; kingdom Metazoa; phylum Chordata; class Mammalia; order Artiodactyla; family Bovidae; genus Bubalus; species Bubalus bubalis. The sequence goes on along the minus strand of NC_059158.1, from coordinate 99,136,338 downwards.
TCTTTCATTATGGCTTCAGTAGAAACATGCAGGGAGCTCCTATTCCATGTCAAGTACCGTGAAAGTGCCTGTGGGTTCAGGTTGCGGCTCATGAAGGAATAGTTTCTTGCCTTCTCGAGCCCCTTGTTTTGGATGCTTGCCCTGGAAGAGGAGAGCCCAGCTTTTCCCATGGAACATAACCGTCTCCATTAAACTTATTAGCACTAGAAAGGAGGTGGCTCATTTTGCTCTCAGGTGGAGACAAAGGCTGCTCTTGTCCCGGGTGAAGGGCCTTCGGTGACTTGATTAGTGCACAGGCTGGCCTCTGCTGATTTTCAGATGGAGACCATCAGATATCATCCGCCGCCTCATTAGGCTGACACTGGTCCTGCCCCCTCTTGTAATAATGTCACCAGAGCACTTAATAATCTTGGTAAGTGCTATAAGCATGCACTGCAGAGGTAACCCAGGGTCAGCAGTGATAGATGCTCAAAAAAGCACTTGTTTTCTCATCCCCGGCTCTGGTTAAAATATAACAAGGCAAGAGGTATAATAATCGCACATATTTAAATATTGAAGGAGCAGTACTGTGGCCATATAGCTGTCTTTATGTCTGATTCAAGCTTGCAGGTTTTCACGATTGAGGGGACCATGAAATAAATTGGCTGATTGCCATGGACTTACAAAAGGGTTCATTTGTTTCAGAGAAGAGAAGGCAAAGAGGGGCCCTTAAGTGTTGGAAGATATATAAGGTGGGCAATATTTATGAACTCTTCTTTTCCAGTGATAATGGGAGAAATAAGTCTTATGTTGATTCAAGGAGTAATTAGATTAGACTGTAAGAAGAACTTGCTGGCTAAAGATTGGAAAAGCCCATGGGTGGGGAGTGGACTAGGCTCCCGCCTTTTTAAAATATGTTTACACATATGTGTATATGGTCTTCCCTGGTGGCTCAGTGATAAAGAATCCGCCTGCCAATGCAGGAGATGCAGGTTCGATCAATGGGTCTGGAAGATCCTCTGGAGAAGAGCATGAAACTCACTCCAGTATTCTTGCCTGGGAAACCTCATGGACAGAGGAGCCTGGCAGGCTGCAGTCTGTGGGGCTGCAAAAGATGTAGACATGACTTAGCAACTAAACAATGACGATAATGTGTGTATATATGTATGTGTACTACTTTTTAGAGTAGACAGTTATTTTCTTTATTGGAATTGGATTCCAGAAACTGTTGGGCTGATACTGGGCTGTGCACTAATTCATAAATGTATATATAACCTGCCCTCTGAGAACCAGGGGATGTGGCAGGATTTGAACAGGTCATTCTATATTTTGTGGGTTACAAGGATGCAGTGGGAAGGGCTGGGAACAATGGAGCATTTGTCTTGGTGCCGCATAGCTGACACCATCTTCTCTCTGTGGGTCAGCGCTGGAAGAGTAGAGCCATAGGTGAGCCTGTGACAGTACTTCCCAGGATGTGGTTGTTGTTCAGTCGCTAAGTTGTGTCTGACTCTTTGATACCCTGTGGACTGCAGCACGCCAGGCTTCCCTGTCCTTCACTATCACTCAGGACGTGGGACTCCCTTAACCAAAAAGGGGGCGATGCCTTCAAAACAGAACAGTCTGGAAATGGCAAAGTGGAGAGACTACTTTCTGTCCCCATGATTCTCTGACACAGGTTAGCACCATTTCCCTGGTGAATGAAGCTGGGGGAACGTAAGTGTGAGGAGTCCACTAGAGAGCTGAATTTGATGGGAGTCCAGGGTGTCCTGCCAGGGGACAGGCAGCTGGATGCTTGATCCTCAGGGACTTCATTAGATCTCATACACCTGCTTCTCCACGAGTGCTGAAGTCCCTCCCAGATGAAATAACTTCATTGAAGTTATCCTTGCTTTTAGAATACTTCTGTAGCATTGGGGTTTTATTCCTCATACTGTTTGAAAAGATTTTCCCTAACTTTTACAATTGGATGGCCAGGAAAATAAATGATTCTGAACCTGTAACATATTAGCTTGGTGAATTTAAACAAAATCCATCACCAAGGTTACAAGTTCTTTTTCCCTTTGTGAGTCTGTTCTTTCTCCAGAGAGAACTTCTCTCCATTTGCCCTCCCTTTGAACACTGTCTAGGTTAAAAGACTAGAAAAAGCTGCAGTCTTAAAAAATAAACTTACAATAGATGGGGTTTGGCCAGAAGATGAAGAAAACTATGCTATAGATTTCCTGAAAATTTAATTTATGTCACGTACATTTATTTAGTGCCTACCGTATACTTTTAGGGACTGGTGAATAGCAGGAAACCTTGCCCTCAATGCTAGAAAGGGCTCACCTCGCATGGGAAGTAAACAAATATGCATGTTAGGTAGTGCTGAGTGATGGGGAAAGTATAAGGGTAAGGGGATCTCAGCAAATCCACGGAGTAAGTCATGTGACTGTCTGGTGATGTGCTGCTGGGGTTGGTGGGAGTTGGAGGGGTATGGGTGGGACCAACCCAGGAACCAAGAATAGCACCTGCCTTGAGAAAGGGCTGGAATTTCCCTGGTGTGTCCTTTGGGAGTAGGGAGGGAAGAGAGATCAGAAGGTAGCCAGGATTTATTAAGCTGGTTTGCCGTGAAAGGAAGTAGTCTTCCATTTGTTTGCACTGCTTTTGGCCTGTAGTTTTTGAGTGAGCACTTTCACGTGTACCAGTCACGTAATGAACCTCTCGAAAACCTTGTTGAACGTGTTTGCTGGTTTAACTGCACAGACATGTTAGACCTAATAGTTCATCATTAAAGGAATTTAAAGGGAATGTGCAAAAGAATTTGGAATATCTGCAGTTTATTAGGCTTCTCACTAGAGACTTCATTTTATTTAGATGCTGTATTTTAAATGAACGAATAAAGTGACTAGAGGCTTTTTGCCTGTTTATTATTTGAATAGTAATTCATAGAACATGGTAAAGTGCAGATCATTTCTTTTAGTCAAAATAAGTCTTCCCTGTCTCCCAGTGCTTACAGAAGCAACCATTGCTAGCAGATTCTGTTAGCATGGTATTTTTCTCGAATGAAAATAAAGACCCTTTTCCTTATAAAAAATAAATGAACGTGACTATATACATTGTTCCACACCTTAAGCATTTTAGAGCTCTTCAATATCATAAACATGGCACTGTGTCATTCTTGTTACTGTTCAGTAACCTGAGAAGACCACAGTTTAATCCTTCCCACATTGATGGACGTTAAAGTTTTTGTATCTTTTGCTATAACAATCAATACTGTAATGAAAGTCCTTGTACACTCTTCTCTTTGCACATGTGTAAGTGTATCTATATAAAAAATTCCAGGAATGGATTGGTGGGCAAGGAGGAAATGTGTATTTTAACTTTTGATATTGCCAAATTATGACAATTAAGACTCCCACCTTGGCCAGGAGTCCATGTTTCCTTACATCCTAAACAACACCTTGTGTTAGGCTTCACTTGTGTTTGCAATATAGGCAAGAAATGCTGTTTATTGTAGTTTAATTTTTATTTCTCTTAGAACAAAGTTGAATTCAGAGATGAGCAGTATTGTATTTTGGTCAAGAAAGGATTGTCTGTGTGACCATGGTTCTTTGAAATATGTGGGGACTTCTTGGAAATCTGCTGCTGCTGCTGCTAAGTTGCTTCAGTCGTGTCCGACTCTGTGCGACCCCATAGACGGCAGCCCACCAGGCTCCCCCATCCCTGGGATTCTCCAGGCAAGAACACTGGAGTGGGCTGCCATTTCCTTCTCCAGTGCAGGAAAGTGAAAAGGGAAAGTGAAGTCGCTCAGTCGTGTCTGACTCTTAGCGACCCCATGGACTGCAGCCCACCAGGCTCCTCCGTCCAAGGGATTTTCCAGGCAAGAGTACTGGAGTGGGGAGCCATTGCCTTATTGGAAATCTAGTACCTGGTTAATTTTAAAAATTGTCCTATGTGCTAAAAAAAGAAAAAAGAATGTGAATTCTCTTTGTTGGGAGCAGGGCTTTGAACGTATTTTTGGGTTAATCTTGCCGGTTAAATTGTTCACATTTCTGTTGGCCTACTGGTGTTTTTCTCATCTGTTCTCCCATCACTTCTTTTAGAAGAGAATATCTCCCACTCTGGGTTTTTCCAGTTGTCCTTATAGTCATCTTTCCCTTGACATTTTTGTAGATGATTGTTGTTTAGGAACATTGCATTTATTTCTTTCTGGTGCATTGCATGCATGAATTGCTCCTTTTTATATCTCTGATATTAATATTGCTACACCTGCTTCTTCTCTTTTTAGGTGGTGTCTGGTATATCTTTCATTTTCTGTGTTATTTCTACATTCCTATCATTTTGTCCTGTCCTAGAAATGTCATTTGAAAACTGCATAGATGAATCAGATTTGTAAACCCATTCAGCATTTTGTATTCTAATAAATGAATTTCATATGTTCGTACTTTTTGAATTACTGGTGTATTTGAATTTATTTCTGTTATGTTATTCTGCATTATGTAAAAACTTTTTTTTTCCTATTAGGAATAACTCCTGTATTCTGTTGAATTAATCAAATTTTCTGTTATTCTTTTTCCCCCCTCCCTAATTGGAAGCTGAGTTAGTTTTCTAAGGCTGCTGGAACAAAGTGTCACCTTCTGGGTGGCTCAAAACCACAGAAATTTATTCTCACAGGTCTGGAGGCTAGGAGTCTGAAATCAAGATGTCTTCAGGGCCATGATCCTTGGAAACCTGTAGGGGAGTCCTTCCTTGCGTTGTCTCAGTGTCTGGTGGTTGCTGACAATGTATTTAGTATTTCTTGGTTGGCACCTGCATCACTCCAAACCCTGGAGTCCTGATCACATGATCTCCCAAGGGTCTCTGCAGGGTTTCTGCTCTTATCTTTATTATTTCCTTCTGTCTGCTTGCTTTGGGTTTATATTGCTCTACTTTTTCTAGATTCTTGATATGAGAGCTAAAGTATTGCTTTGAGACATCACTTTTTTAATGTTTTCATTTAGTGCTATACATTTCCCTCTTGGCACTACTTTAACTGTGTCCAACTTATTTTGACCTATTGTATTTTCATTTTCATTCAATTTAACAAACTTTAAAGTTCCTTTTAAGACTTTGACACATTTAGAAGTGTCGTTTGAAGTTTTACCTGTTACCCTTCCATTACTGATTTCTGGTTTGCTTCACTGTGGTTGGAAAATATGCTCTGACTGATACAGATTCTTATAAATTTGTGGAGGTATGTTTCATGGTCCATGATGCTTCTTTTGGACAGAGTTCCATGGGCATTTGGAAAGAATTTGTTTCTGCCGTTTTGGGGTGGAGTTGTATAAATGTCTATTACTTTCTGTTGATTGATGGTATTTTTGTCTTATATTTTTCTGTATCCTTGCTGATATTCTGCCTAGTTGTTCTATTAATTGTTGAGAGAAGGCAATGGATTTTTTAGTCTTTCTCCTTGGAATGCATTCTTCCTCTCTGAAGACCAAAATATTTTCTGAGTTCATCAGATCAGATCAGATCAGATCAGTCGCTCAGTCGTGTCCGACTCTTTGCGATCCCATGAATCGCAGCACTCCAGGCCTCCCTGTCCATCACCAACTCCTGGAGTTTACTCAGACTCACGTCCATGGAGTCAGTGATGCCATCCAGCCATCTCATCCTCTGTCGTCCCCTTCTCCTCCTGCCCCCAATCCCTCCCAGCATCAGAGTCTTTTCCAACGAGTCAACTCTTCGCATGAGGTGGCCAAAGTACTGGAGTTTCAGCTTTAGCATCATTCCTTCCAAAGAAATCCAGGGCTGATCTCCTTCAGAATGGACTGGTTGGATCTCCTTGCAGTCCAAGGGACTCTCAAGAGTCTTCTCCAACACCACCGTTCAAAAGCATCAATTCTTCGGTGCTCAGCCTTCTTCACAGTCCAACTCTCACATCCATACATGACCACAGGAAAAACCATAGCCTTGACTAGATGGACCTTTGTTGGCAAAGTAATGTCTCTGCTTTTGAATATGCTATCTAGGTTGGTCATAACTTTCCTTCCAAGGAGTAAGCGTCTTTTAATTTCATGTCTGCAGTCACCATCTGTAGTGATTTTGAAGCCCAGAAAAATAAAGTCTGACACTGTTTCCACTGTTTCCCCATCTATTTCCCACGAAGTGGTGGGACCGGATGCCATGATCTTTGTTTTCTGAATGTTGAGCTTTAAGCAAACTTTTTCACTCTCCACTTTCACTGTCATCAAGAGGCTTTTGAGTTCCTCTTCACTTTCTGCCATAAGGGTGGTGTCATCTGCATATCTGAGGTTATTGATATTTCTCCCGGCAATCTTGATTCCAGCTTGTGGATGAGTAATAATCTATTTTGTGTGTGTGTGTGTGTGTGTGTGTGTGTGTGTGTGTGTACCAAACCTTCTTAGGCCAGTTTTCTGTTGATGGGCACATGGGCTGCTTCCATGTCTTGGCTATTGTAAATAATGTTATGAACATTGAGGTGCATGTTTCTTTCCAAGCTAGAGATTTCCCAGGATTGGGATTGCTGGGTCATTCGGTAACCCTGTTGATTAAGGAAGCTCCATACTGTTCTCCGTTGTGGCTGCACCAGTTCACACTCCCACAAACAGTATAAGCAGGAGGGCTCTCTTTTCTCCACACCATGTCTAGCATTTGTTATTTGTTGACTTTTTAATGATGGCCTTTCTTTGAGTCTTCTATAGAAATGTCTATTGAGATTTTCTGTCTATTTATGAAAAGGTTTTTCATTTATTTGATATTGAGTTGTATGAACTGTTTGTATATTTTGGATATTAATCCCTTATCAGTTTTCAAATATTTTCTCCCATTCTGTAGGTTGTCTTTCTGTTTTGTTGATGGTTTTCTTTGCTGTGCAAAAGCTTTTAAGTTTAATTAGGTCCCATTTGTTTACTTTTGCTTTTACTTTTTTGACTTAGGAGATTGACCTAAGAAAACATTGATATGTTTCATGTCAAAATGTTTTGGTTATGTTCTCTTCTAGTAGTTTTATGGTGTCATGTCTTATATTTAGATCTCTACAGCATTTTGAGTTTATTTTTGTGTATGGTGTGAGGGAGTGTTCTAATTTCATTGGTTTACATGTAGTTGTCTAGCTTTCCCAACACCTGTTGAAGAGACTTTTTCCTCACTGTGTATTCTTGCCTCCTGTGTCATGTTTTAATTGACCTCAGTGCATGGGTTTCTCTCTGGGCTTTCTCTCCTGTATTTTTTTGTGTCAGCACCACACTCTTTTGATTACTATATATATGTAGTGCAGTCTGAAGTCAGGGAGCATGATTCCTGCAGCTCTGTTCTTCTTTCTCAAGTTTGCTTTGGCTATTTGGAGTCTTTTGTGTTTCCATACAAATTTAAAATTCCTTTGTTCCAGTTTTGTGAAAAATGCCATTGGTAATTTGATAGGGATTGAATCTGTGTAGACTGCCTTAGGTAGTATTATCAATTTAGCAATATTGAGTCTTCCAGTCCAAGAACATGGTATATATTTCCATCTCTGTGATCTTCAATTTTCTTTTACCAATATCTTATAGTTTTCAGAGTACAGGTCTTTTGCCTCCTTAGGAAGGCTTATTCCTAGATATTTTATTCTTTTTGCTGCATTGGTAAATGGGGTTGCTTCCTTAATTTCTCTTTTTGATATTTTATTATTTATTGTTAGTAAATAGAAATGCAACAGATTTCTGTATATTAATCTTGTACCCTATAAGTTTACTGAATTCACTCCTGAGTGCCAGTAGTTTTCACCATTGAGTATGATGTTAGCTGTGGGTTTGTCATATATGGCCTTTATTATGTTGAGGTAGGTTCCGTCTATGCCCATTTTCTGAAATTTTTTTATTATTATAAATGGATATTGAATTTTGTCAGAAGCATTTTCTGCACTTATTGAGATGATCATATGGTTTTTATTCTTCTATTTGTTAATGTGGTGTATCACATTGATTTACAGATACTGAAAAATCCTTGCATTCTTGGCATAAATCCCACTTGATTATCATGGATGATCCTTTTAATGTATTGTTGGATTCAGTTTGGCAGGATTCTGTTGAGAAGTTTTGCATCTATGTTCATCCATGATATTGGTCTGTAATGTACTTTTTCTGTAGTATCATGGTGTGGTTTTGGTATCAAGGTGTTGGTGGCTTCATAGAATGAGTTCAAAAGTGTTCATTCCTCTGCAACTTTTTGGAATAGTTTTAGATGGGTAGACATTGATTATTCTCTAAATGTTTGGTAGAATATACTTGTGAAGCTATCTAGTCCTTGATTTTTGTTTGTTGGGAGTTTAAAAAATTACTAGTTCAATTTCCATACTTGGTCTGTTCATAATTTCTATTTCTTCCTGGTTCAATTTTGGGATACCATGCCTGTCTAAGAATTTTTCCATTTCTTCTAGGTTGTCCGTTTTATTAGCATATAGTTGCCTGTAGAAGTGTGTTATGATTCTTTGTATTTCTGTGTTGTCAGTTGTAACATTTTTTATTTCTGATTTTATTAAATTTTGCCCTCTCCCTTTTTTTTTCTTCATGAGTCTGGATAAAGATTGATCAGTTTTGCTTATCTCTTCAAAGTATCAGCTTTTAGTTTCATTAATCTTTTCCATTGTTTTTTTTGACTCTATTTCATAAATTTTTGTTCTGATCTGTATGGTTTCTTTCATTTTATTGAATTTGGGTTCTGTTGGTTTTATTTTTCTAGTTGCTTTAGAAGTAAAGTTAGGTTATTTGAGGTTTTTCTTGTTTCCTGAGGTAAATTTATATCACTATAAACTTCCCTCTTAGAACTAGCTCTTGCTTTGTCCTACATGGTTAGATTAATGTGTTTTTGTTTTCATTTGTCTGTAGGTATTTTTTTATTTCCTCTTTAGTTTTGTCAGTGAACCAATGGTTGTTAAGTAGCATATTATTTATGTCTTATTTTTCCGTCTCCTTATTTAGTCCTTCATCTGGAACATATTCTTCTGCTGCCTCATTTTGTCTGAGTTGCTATTTGTGTTTTTATGTATATGATAGGCTATCGTTTCTTGATCTTGGAGAAGCGGCTTTCTGTAGGAGACGTCCTATAGATCTTACAGTGCACTCCCCTTTCATCACCCAAGCTATATGCTCTAGGGCTTCCCTTAAGAGGGCTGCACGAGGCCTTCTGTTGTGGCAGACTGACTACGTGGGCAGTGTGTGGTAGGTTCAGTTGGTCCATAGTCTGATTGGTTTCCAAGCCCTGCCTGTGTGGATGCTGCTGGTTGCTGTTTGGTGGGATTTGGTTATAAGGTAGTGGGTGCAGAACCCTAGGGGGTCCTAGGGCTAGTGCTGACTCACTAGTGGATGGAGTCAGCATCTGGAAGACTCTGGGGCTGTTGCCCACCCACTGGCAGGTGAAGCCAGATCCTGGGATTAGTGCCAGTCAACTGTCAACAGAGCTGGTTTCTGGAGCCTGGCTGCAGGCCTCAGGGGTTCCAGAGCTCACTGGTGCAGGGATTCTGGTTTCTGATGCAGTTGGACATGGGGTCCCGGGTGTCTTGAGAGTTGTGCTGACCTGCTAGTGGGCAGGGCCAGGGCCCAGGTGGCCCAGGATAGGGTCTGGTCTGTGTTGGTGGACTGGGCCCACAGGCTGCAGGGATCATAGTTGTTTTGTTTCTGGTGTCTACCCTGTGGTCAGTGAGGTGGTCTAGAGACTTGTGCAGGCCTCCCGGTTGGGGGCGCCTGCCTACCTCTAGTGAGCCGGACTGTGTCTAGGGGTTTGTCCAGAGGCAGGAGTGGGCTCAGGAAATCTTTATGCAGCCTTTGGATGGTTGGAGCTTTGTCTCCCACCTCTTCTGTCTAAGACCAGCAGTTAGGTCTGGCCCAGGCTCCTATCAGAGTACTGCTTTTGTGCTGGGTCCTGGTGCACATGAGATTTTGCGTGTGCCTTTTAAGAGTGAGTCTCTATTCCCCTCAGTCCTGTGGGGCTTCTGCAGTTAAGCCCTGTTGACCTTCAAAGACAAATGCTCTAGGGGCTTGTCTTCTTGGTGCTGGAACCCAGGTTGGGGAGCCTGGTGTAGGGCTCAGAACTCTCTTCCTACGGGAGAAACCTCTACAATTTGATTATTCTCGTTTGTTGGCTCCTCACCTGGGTGGTTTGGGAGTCAACTATATAGAGATTCTGTTCCTCTGACCCCACTCATTGTGGTTCCTTCTTTATATATTTATATGTAAATCTTTTCTGGAATGTTCCAGTCTCTTTCATCAATGGTTGTTCTGCATCTGCTGTGACTTTTGTGTGCTCGTGCAAGGAGGTAAGCTAAGGGTCTTTTTATTCTGCCATTTTGGCTGCTCTCCCACTTTCTGTGTCATTTCATCTGCTCCTCATTGCTTCTAAATTGGTTTTTATCTCAGCAATTGAATTGCCTTCTGCATCTTTATATTTTCTAGTTTCTTTTTACTGTGATCTGCATTTCTATCGATAATCTTTCTTAATACCTTTAGCATTTTTATTACCTCCTATTTGAACTCAGTCTAATAAACTGTTGAGATTCGTTTCATTATTTGTTCTTTCAAGGGCTTTCTCTTGTTATTTTACTTGAGAGTAGTTCCTTGAATATTTTGTTTTACTTAACTGTTTCTCCTAAATTCAGAGACAGAGTAAGTTATCTACTGTGGTTTTTGAATGGGTGTTTTTATGTGGGAGCATTCCTCAGTTCAGTTCAGTCGCTCAGTCATGTCCGACTCTTTGCGACCCCATGAATCACAGCACTCCAGGCCTCCCTGTCCATCACCAACTCCCAGAGTTCACCCAGACTCACGTCCATCGAGTCAGTGATGCCATCCAGCCATCTCATCCCCTTGCCCCCAATCCCTCCCAGCATCAGAGTCTTTTCCAATGAGTCAACTCTTCTCAGGAGGTGGCCAAAGTACTGGAATTTCAGTTTTAGCATCATTCTTTCCAAAGAAATCCCAGGGCTGATCTCCTTCAGAATGGACTGGTTGGATCTCCTTGCAGTCCAAGGGACTCTCAAGAGTCTTCTCCAACACCACAGTTCAAAAGTATGCACAAATTCCAGGAGATAGGGGAGGACAGGGAAGCCTGGCATGTTGCAGTCCATGGGGTCGCAAAGAGTTGGACACGACTTAGTGACTGAACAACAACATTCCTGTGTAGACCATGTGAGTCCACTATTTTTAGTTTGAGGGGTGGTGTGGCTGCTGGCCACATCTTTCCCCAGAATGTGTTGGCCGTTATTCCCTTGGACTGGTGTTGTGGTGAGTTTGCACTGCTTGGTGGGTGGGGCCTCTTTGCTCCATGGCCATCCCTGCTTGGTTTGGGGTGGGGTCTGTTCTTCAGTCTGAGTGGAAGCCCTGAGGAGTTTGGTCAGGCTCTGTTGCCCTCAAGCATGGGTCCAACCCCAAAGGAGGTGCCCACTGAAGAAACTTAGGCCCATGTAGTCACAGTGGACCTACGTGCCACCCAGGCAGGTGTCTGTGTTTCTGCCCAGGAGCAGCCTAGGGTCATCCCCCTGCAGCCTCTGTATTCATCCCAAACCAAGTGCTAGGCTGTGATGTGTCCTGAGCTGCGGCTTGGGCACTGTGGCTGCAGGAATCAAGGTGGTTGTGCTGGGGACCTGGACTGCCTCTGTGGCAGGGCTCTCCCAGGACTCTGTCCATCCCATCCCCCTACTCTGTCACTTGATCCCCTTCCCTGTCCTTAACTTTTAAAAGCAGAACTACTGTACACATTTCAGCTGCTCCAGACATGCACGGTGAATTATAGCTTCTGAAGGAAGAGAAAATAGTAATGACTTGAAATTCCCACACCTGTACTGCTGTAATAAATACTTAACTGATCTCCTCACATCCAGGCTCGGTTTACTCTAGCTTGTCTTATAGCCTCACCCTATAGACTCAACCCTGCTGCATTTTAGAACCTCCTAGGAAGCTTTTTAAAAAAAATACTGATTTTTTGGCTCACACCCAAGACCAATTAAAGCAGAAACTCTGTTGGCGTGGCTTTGGGCATTGTTCTTATTAAGAGCTCCCTGGGTGAGTTCACTGTCCAGGCAGGGCATTGCCCGGACAGTCTCCCCAAGTGCTTATGAAGCACCCACAGTCCGCAGGCCCTTTGCTGGGTCTAGAAGGGCACAGCTGAGGAAGGTTTTTGCATATTCTGAGAATGTTGTCCCACAGCATTTATTGAGGGTCTTCACCTTCAACTCAGTTAATATTCCTTGATTGGTTGATTTAGTCCCAGAAACCTGATAAGCTGCCTATGGTAGGAGTCAAAATTCTTAAGAATGAGGAGGGAGGTGGAGGATAGCAGCCTAATATTTATTTAGGGAGAAAAAGAGATACTACATTCTTAATGTGCAGTTCTTAATTTTTGCCTTGTTCATCTTTGCTGTACTGTGCTCAGTTGTATACGACTCTTTGTGACTCCATGGACTATAGCCTACCAGACTCCTCTGTCCATGGAATTCTCCAGGTAGGAATACTGGAGTGGGTTGCCATTTCTTCCTTCAGGGGAAGGAAGCCCCCACCCCCCACCCCCAAATATATTCTTATTGCCTGCATTCTCTTGGATTAAAATTTTCAAAAAATTTACGTTTTCCTTCCCCATGTAATTGTAAACTACATATATTAATTATGTTCTTTAAGGCAATGGCAACCCACTCCAGTACTCTTGCCTGGAAAATCCCATGGGTGGAGGAGCCTGGTAGGCTGCAGTCCATGGGGTCACTAAGAGTTGGACACGACTGAGCGACTTCACTTTCACTTTTCACTTTCATGCATTGGAGAAGGAAATGGCAACCCACTCCAGTGTTCTTGTCTGGAGAATCCCAGGGACGGGGGAGCCTGGTGGGCTGCCGTCTATGGGGTCGCGCAGAGTCGGACATGACTGAAGTGACTTAGCAGCAGGGGTTACTTCTATTTTTAAAAGTTAATAAAGTTTTTTGTACTATTTATTTATGACCTCTGTTGCATGCACGTTTAAAGTCATGGTGATGGTTTTTTCCTAGTACAGAGTAGCAGTTCAATAATACATTTTTTTGCGGGGTAGGGCATGCTGCATGGCATGTGGGATCTTAGTTCCCTGACCAGGGACTGAACCTGTGCCCCCTGCATTGGAAGTGTAAAATCTTAACCACTATATGGCCAGAAAAGTCCCAATACACATTTTACATTAGAATAGTTCTAGATTTTAGGAAAAGTTGAAAAAATAGTACAGAGAGTTCCTCTATACCCCACACCACTATTTCCACTATTATTACCCTCTTATATTAGTATGGTACACTTGTCACAATGTATCAACCAGAAATGACACATTATAATTAACTAAATTATAATTTTTTTTCACATTTCCTTAGTTTTCACCTAATGTCTTTTATCTGTTCCAGAACCCATCTGGGATACCACATTACATTAACAGATTTTTTTTTTTTTTTTTTTGGCTGCATCAGGTCTTAGTCGAGGCATATGGAATCTAGTTCTCTGACCAGATATTGAACCCAGGCCCCCTGCATTGGGAGCATGGAGTTCTAGCCACTGGACCACAGAATATCTTTTATTTTTTTGTATTCATGAATCAATTTATTTTCCAGCAAAGTTTGTTAACTGGTAGCTTTCTCTCTTATAAGACAAGAATATTAACATACTTTAATTCCCTTTTGTTTTTCCACTACAACTTCTTAGCTAGTGTTATGTAAATTTTGGTTCCAACTCTTTTTAGGACTGTAAATGCTAATGAGTTTAGAATTCTGGCAAGGACATTCAGTGAGAAATGTCTGTTCTTGGTCTTCCTATGTTTAGAACATCAGTGAAAACCACAGGTCTATCAAGTTTTAGCTATCCATTTGATGATTTTTGAAATTTGTCTTCTGAAATTGCAAAATGATATTTTTCTCAAATCACTCCACCTTTACTCCAAAGAATGGCCAAGAAAATTATCTGTGAGTGGCAAAGACTTGTTTCAGTCTCAGCAGTTTCTCAACAAAGATATTTCCATTCAATTGTCTCATTTGGGGAGCATAAAGACAGACTCATCATGAGATGCAGTAAATAACACTGACAGAGTTTAATTGTTTTTTTAAATTGCAATCATAACTAATTAAATACTGAGATGTGAACAGCTGCACAAGAATATTTAACAGATTTCTTGGAGTCATCCCCACTTTTGATATGACTTTTGAAAAGCCTAGCTTATGGAAAGCTGAGTGAGTGGTTATCTTATATTTTACATTAGAAAGTGAAAAACCAACCTGAAAACTAGCAAGAAATGAATTGGCAGGTCTTCGTGAAGGTGTCATCTAAGCTCAGTCTTGAAAGACGAGTAGGATCCTTTCATTCAACCTGTATGTATTAAACTTCCATCACTATGTTAGAACGTGGACCCCAGGGTGACTTTTGCCCCTGAGGAGCTTATAGTGTGGTGGCGGTGAGGACTGGGGATGGGCTGACTCATTGGTGGTTAGTGCAGGGGCCTGTGGCCAAAGCCAGCCTGTCACCTGGTTTTGTATGACCCATGAGCTGACAGTGATTTTTACAAAGCAAAGAGGAAGCAGGGATGAGTAAGGGACTTTCCAGCCCTGCTTTTTTTTTTTTTTTAATGTTTCTAGCCTAAGTGGAGCCCCTGTCTAGCCCTTTGGATAAAGACTTAATATTTTATGGTTAGAATTGCAGCATACCCAAGGGGCTACAGAAACAGAGGAGGGACAGCTAACTATGACTGGGGAGACCAGAGAAGTCACCCCCAGAAGAGGAGAGACTAGGGGAACAAACATCAGATTGTGCTTGCTGGGTCTTCAGATACCAGCTGCCACGTTGTCCTTCCTTGATTTTTTTCTTTTAAGATTTAGTCCTTCTTTCATCTGCTCCTTATAAAACGTGACTTTGGTTGCTGAACTTGTCATTGTCCATTGGCTATGTTCCCTGTAGATGGGGGTTCAGGGGTTCTGAGGACCCCCTAAATGGATACACGTGTGCATTTTTCTGGGAGAAAGACTCACGGCTTTCATCACATGCTCCACAGGCTCCATCATTCAGAAATTTTGGAAGCACAGTTT
This sequence comes from Bubalus bubalis, assembly GCF_019923935.1. Taxonomy (NCBI): domain Eukaryota; kingdom Metazoa; phylum Chordata; class Mammalia; order Artiodactyla; family Bovidae; genus Bubalus; species Bubalus bubalis. The sequence goes on along the minus strand of NC_059158.1, from coordinate 99,121,328 downwards.
TAAAGTGGATGTCTTTAAAATTGGGACTGTTGATGGTGGGTTCTGCCTAGTGCAGGGTTAAGTAGAGGGATTATGCGTTTCCTGAATATTCATTGGAAGGACTGATGCTGAAGCTAAAACTCCAATACTTTGGCCACCTGATGCGAAGAGCTGACTTGTTTGAAAAGACCCTGATGGTGGGAAAGATTGAGGGCAGGAGGAGAAGGGGATGACAGGGGATAAGATGGTTGGATGGCATCACCAACTCAATGGACATGGGTTTGGGTGGACTCTGGGAGTTGGTGATGGACAGGGAGGCAGTGGTGTGGTTCATGGGGTCACAAAGAGTCAGACACGACTGAGCGACTGAACTGAACTGAACTTACTGGTCCAGGCCCAGATGCCCAGGGTCTGTGCACTCAGAAGATGTTCAGTGAGAGGCTTCTCTCAAGGTATTCTGTGCTAGGGCTGCAGGAGGGGTTGCTTCAGGGACACTGGGAATATCAGAGGATATCAGCCTGAATGTTTGAGAGAACAGGGTCTGAGAGAAGGACTAAGAGGCCAACAATTTGTTGGGAAGATGCGAGCCCTGGGTGATGGGGGCAAAGAAGAGGAGACTGCTTTACTGCTGGCTGACCCCTTTCAGCAGCTGTGAGGTGCCATATCTGTCCCTCAGCCACTTACTCTTGGCTCCACACTTCTCTGGGAGGACTGCAAGAAGGGGCCACACCTCGCAGCAGCCCCTCGGAGAGAGGAAGGCGGTTTAGGTGCCAGCTTCACTTGTGTCTCCTTGTCATGTTAGTAAAGCTAATTTTCCTCACTTCAGGGTGCTCCCCGCCAGCCTGCAGGGACAGCTCGGGGAGCTGGATCACATGCACCGCAGGGCTGGAGTCTGGTCTATCCAGAAGCAGAGAGCCAACCAGGCAGAAGCGGGAAAGACCATTAGAAGAAGAAGAAATTTAGAGAAGCGTGTCACGGAGTCGGAAGGTGCAGGTTTGTTTCTATCAGTAGGAGGTAGACCTCTGAAGAAACAGCAGGTGTCGGGTTGGGGTAGGACCATCTTGGCAGAGGACACAGCTGATCAGAGGTGGCAATGGAGGGAAGAGGGAGGGGAGAGTAGTCCCCCCGAGGTTGTGTATCACCCTCTCTTCTCTGCACCTGTCTGATACTTACTTGGCTTCTGTTCTGTGCCAGGGGTGATATGATGAGTGAACAAAACCAGATCTGGTCTCTTCTCTCACAAGGATTAATCCAGTGTGGGAGACAGAGAGTATGCACATCATCGCACTGGCAAATGTGAAATTGCAGCTGTGTTAAGTGCTCCTGGGAGACAGCTCTGAGAGCCTTTGTTAGATGGATTTAAACACAGTGAGAGAGGTCAGATAAGACGTCCTTTTAATTTTTTATTGGAGTATAATTGCTTACAATGTTGTTAGTTTTTGCTGTACAACAATGTGAATCAGCTATGTGTATACATATATCCCCTCACTCTTGGACCTCCCTCCCACCCCTCTAGGTCATCACAGAACACTGGGTTGAGCTCCCTGTGTTATAACAGCAGTTTCCTCTAGCTCTCTGTTTCACACATAGTGGTGTATATATAGTCAGTGCTACTCTCCCGATTTGTCCTATCCTCCCCTTCCCCTCCATGTCCACATGTCCATTATCTACATTTCTATTCCTGCCCTGCAAATGTGTTCATCTGTACCCTTTCCCAGACTTCCCTGGTGGCTCAGACTGTAAAGAATCTGCCTGCAATGAGGGAAACCCAAGTTCAATCCCTGGGTTTTGAAGATCCCCCTGGAAAAGGGAATGGCAACCCACTCCAGTATTCTTGCCTGGGAAATCCCATGGATAGAGAAGCCTGGCAAGCTATAGTCCATGGGGTCACAGAGTCGTATACGATTGAGTTGGACACACACACATACCCTTTATCTAGACTCTGTATGTGTGCATTAATATAGGATATTCATTTTTCTCTTTCTGACTGACTTCAGTCTGTATGACAGATTCTAGGTTCACACACGTCACTACAAATGACCCAATTTTGTTCCTTTTTATGGCTGAGTGATATTCTAGATAAGGCTTTCCAGGCCAAGTGGCTTATGACCTGGAATAGAAAGGACTGGTGGGAGTTAAGGGCAAGAGCAAGACAAGGGAAAGCTCTTTTGGTTGGAGGACAGACACCATGTCCAAAGGCTCTGTGGTAGGCTGGAGCCTGGCACACGTGAGTGTCAGAAACCAGGCCAAGGTGACTGGAGCAGTGAGAACACGTGGGACGGGAGGTAGGTGTCGGGGGCGGGCTTCAGACTTCCATGCCAGAACTGGGGCTGTTGGAGCCCTTCCCAGCAAATACCAAATATTAACAACCCCAAGGATATCTGAAGGACTGGCAACTCCAGGAAAATCTCGGCAGCACCAGGCTAAAGGTGGTAGAGACTTTGGGGTAGCTGTGAGCCGGGCTTCCCAGGTGGTGCTAGCGGTAAAGAATCTGCCTGCCAATGCAAGGAGACACAAGAAATGTGAGTAAACATGAGTTCAATCCCTGGGTCGGGAAGATTCCCCTGGAGTAGGAAATGGTACCTCAAAAAGACCCTCATACTTGCTTGCTGGCCCCAGGAACATTTTTAAATGTCGCAGAGGTTTTTCTTTTTATTATTTTTTAAATTCATTTTTTAATTGGAGGAAAATTACAGTGTTGAGTTGGTTTCTGTGGTACAACAATGCTAATCAGTCATAATTATATATATATACACATATATATGTGTGTGTGTGTCTGTGTGTGTATCCCCTCCGTGTTGAGCTTTCCTCCCATTCTCCCCTCAGCCCACCCCTCTAGGTCATCACGGAGCACCAGGCTGAGCTCCCTGTTACACAGCAGCTTCCTGCCAGCTCTCTGTTTACACATGGCAGTGTGTATATGTCAATGCTACTTTCTCAGTTCATCCCACCCTCTCCTTCCCCCTCTGTGTCCACAAGCCCATTCTCTATATCTTCCGGAGATTTTTTTACATGATTCTCTTTTCAGGTTTTCTAGCAACACTCTCACATGGGGCATGAATCTCAAGGTGCCTGCATGGAAAGTTCCAGAACCGAACCTAGCATACAGACCTCGTCCTGGGCGACATCCCACAGCGGCAGTGCTGGGGCAGGTCAGGCAGAGGGCTGGCCCACGCAGTCCTGGGCCAGGACTCCTCGTAGGAGGACACGCAACCCCAGTCCTCAGTGTTTGCCCCGGGGATTGACTCACATTCTCTTGGGGCAATGTCTGCGCTGCTTCCAGGCACTTTGCAGATGGTTATATGGCCCGTAACTCTGCACACTTCAAACAAAGCACAAACAAAGCAGAAACCCCACAGTGAAGCTATTTGAGAAAGAACTTTTATCGGTCTGACTACCAAGTTACCTTTAGCTTGTGATAAACAAAATAATCCAACTCATTAACCTGGGAGAAAGTATCTCTGAAGGGCAGGCTTTTGGTATCTTGAAAAGCTTTGAGAGGAATTTAAATGTATTCTCATTTGGCAGAAATTTATGTATTGTGATTACCTCCAGTCAGAGCAGATTGTCTGATGTGACTGCAAGAAGCCTTGGGATTGGTTAGAGCAGTCTTGGCTGATTACAAATTTATTCATCTGAGCGTGTGTGTGTGTGTGTGTGTGTGTGTATTTTTCAAGTCAGAGATGGTTGTTGTCTTGTGTTCTGAGCTGTGAGTAGTTTTGATTCTTTTTTTTCAGAATATTTCAAGAGTGCTGCAAGAGCAGACCTCTCTGGACCCTTTTATCTATGTAATTTTAATGCAGGAAAATAATAGGGGAATATTTAGATACAAAACTCCAAGTCCTTTTGGACTCTGGAATGCTTGGCATTTTTCCTTTCTAAACTGGGCAGCTGCCTGTGAGAAGCTGATTTAACATGTCAAATCTTGGATATCCCTTGTAAAAGCTCTTAGGCACACTCTTGATTGGTAACTCTGAACTGTGGGAAAAGAAGTGCAGGACTTCATGAGTGGATTTGAACAAATTGGAGGAATTTAGAAAGAGTCATAAAAGTGATTAAGGGTTAGAGGGAGTGACTGAAAAGAGATTAAAGGAGTGAAATGCATGTCTTGGCCAAACTACAGATGTGGGAGAAGCAGAGGGCAGAACCCTTAGAGCATCATAAAATGCTGGGAGGAAGTGGGGCTGATTCAAGGCTCTTAACTTCTTTTGGGGTCACGGACCCTTTTGCAAATCCAGTAATAGCTCAGAATCTCTCTTCAAAGGAGCGCCCAGGCTCACATAGGCTTGGTTTACCTGTTTCTTGCTCTTTGTTCTTGGCTCTAGACATGTTGGGTTCCATGAGTCTGGAATTACTGCAGCTTTTAATTTCTTTAAAGACAAATTGGAAGTATGGATTTCTACGTGATTTTTTCCAAAGAAACAATACTGACCAAATTAAATGCCATTCTGGGCCACTGTAGCCTCTAGATTGCCATGACATCTTTGTCTTTTTTGTTGTCCCTGAGTTTCTTGTATCTGTTTATCTGTTTAGTTGGTTCTACTTTCTCACATGGAGACTTTCCTCAAAGGTCTGGTGATCCTGGCTGTAAGTGGGTGGGATTTTCCTGTAGGTGATGGATGGTGAGTATATATGGGTGTTTCTTTGCAGCACTTAGTTTTTCCAGAGAATTGCCCAGTCTCCCAAGAGAGGGAGCAGTGAGGTGGGGTATAAAGGGGGACGGGGGAGAGAGAAGGTCTGTGGTTCTGTAGCTGGATGCTGCTGTTGTAGGAATGGGCGTTTGAGTATGTGGATTACTGATAATCCACCTCTTGTCAGTATTCTACTTCATCCCACTGCTCCACTGTGCCTGATCCCTTTGAAGCCAGAGAATCCTCTTCTTGATTTTTACCAAAGGGTGAAGCCCTATTTTTGTAGGGTTGGATGTCTTGCTGTGCAGAGCTGGGGAGAGGCTCTGGAGGTCTGAGTTGGCCTGACTGCTTTTAAACAAGCTTTTTTTGACCTGAGAGCCGCACTTGCCCTCTTGCTGCCTAGTCTTCAGGTGCTGAACCCTCCAGGGATTCTGCAAAACATATTAGTTTGTTTCCTGTTGGTATCCCACTTGGTAGGTTATTGGTAGAGCAAAGAATATCATAAGCTAAATTAGTTGCCTTCTATTTTCCAAAATCTCTCTTCTGTAGTTAGCTCCTTCTAGTTCTTTAGTAAAGAAAAATTCAATCGTTTTGACCAACAATCTTTTTAGTGGGGATTTGGGAAAAGGACAGAAATTGTATATTATAGTCTGCTATTAAAAAAGTTGAAATACAGATGACTCGCAATATTGTATTTAAGGGATACAGCAAAATGATTCATTTATTTTTTCAGATTATATTCCGTTATCAATTATTATACAATATTGACTATAGTTCCTTGTGCTCTACAGCAAGTCTTTATCGCTTATCTATTTTATGTATAGTAGTTAGTATCTGTTAAGCCTGTGCTCCTAATTCCCTTCCTCTCCCCTTTGGTAACCATAAATTTGTTTTTTATGTCTGTCAGTCTGTTTCTCTTTTGTGTATAGATAACTTGTATTATTTTTAGATCCCACACATAGTATTTGTGTTTCTCTGTCTTCACTAAGTGTAATATTCTTCAGGTCCCTCCATGTTGTTACAAATGGCAATATTTATTTTTATGGCTGAGTTATATTCCATTGTATGTATATATGTGCATATGCATACCATATCTTCTGAAGACAGTGGGCACTTGGGTTGTTTTTATGTGTTGGCTATTGTAGATAGTGCTGCTATGAATGTGAAGATAGGCACAGAGATTAGAGCTGTGCAGTTACAAGCCAAGGAATGCTAAAGGTTGCCAGTAGCCACCAGAAACCAGGAAGAGGTTGGCATGGAACACATTCTCTCTCAGAGCCTTCAGAAGGCATCAACCTTGCTGACTCCTTAATTTTGGTCTTCTGGTCTTCAGAATGCTGAGAGAAGAAATATCTGTTGTTGTTTTTTTTTTTTAAGCCACTAAATATGTGGTAATTTGTTATAACACTTTAGGAAACTAATATAGCTATGTTCAGATTTTAAAACAGAGGACAGAAATTTGCTGACTTTAGAGCTCTGTCTGTAACCTTGCTGTTTTGTTTGATCTTCTGAAAAGATGGGCATTCATTGTGATCATGCTGTTGCTGACGTTACCTGGCTGGTGGCATAGACGGCAAGAATGAGGAGAGGCTTGCATTATTGAGTAAGTGAGGCAGGTGGGTTTCTCTGGTGGCACAGAAGGTAAAGAATCTGCCTGCAATGTAGGAGACCCAGGTTCGTTCCCGGGGTCGGGAATATATCCAGGAGAAGGAGATGGCTACCCACTCCAGTATTCTTGCCTGGAGAATCCCATGGACAGAGGAGCCTGGTGGACTACAACCCATGGGGTCACAGAGAGTCGGACATTGAGCAACTAACGCTTTCACTTTCAAGTGAGGCAGATGCAGTGGATTTGCTTCTCTGCAGGGAAAACTATTTCAAAGACAAAAGTGAAAGTCACTCAGTTGTGTCCGACTCTTTTCGACCCCATGGACTATACAGTCCATGGAATTCTCTAGGCCAGAATACTGGAGTGGGTAGCCTTTCCCTTCTCCAGGGGATCTTCCCAAACCAGAGACTGAAACCAGGTCTCCTGCATTGCAGGCGGATTCTTTACCAGCTGAGCCACAAGGGAAGCCCTCAAAAACAAAAAGCAATCAGTAATTGATCCTTTATCATGTTTCTGTCTTATGTACAACAGTATCTCTTGTTCAGTCATTCAGTTGTGTCTGACTTCTTGTGACCCCATGGACTGCAACACGCCAGGCTTCCCTGTCCTTCACCATCTCCCAGAATTTGCTCAAACTCATGTCCATTGAGTCAATGATGCAGAGAGATTAGAATTAGATTCCATGTGGACTCTTGAGATGCTCACAACTCAATAATTGAAACAGAATCCTTAGCAAGCTAATATATAATCAATTGGTAAGAGGCATAAGGAAGGCATAAGGAATTGAACTGGATAAGGAACCTCAGTTTATTTATTAGTTGGATACTTGATTTTTTTTTTTCTTCAGAATTCATCACTCAGTTTCAGGTTCTGTGACAAAGTCACTCAGTAGGATGTGTCCCTGGATCCCATTAGGGTCAGATTACCCCTTGGCTTGAGTTGAGGTGTGTGCTGATTGCATAGCAGAGCACTGGCATTTGTAGGCCGAGATCATCCCTCTTTTTCCCCCTTACCTCAGTGCTTGGAAAATGCAGTGCAGCTGGCAGAATCAGCAGGGGTGGGAAGCACAATCACCCTCTAGGATTGGGAATGGAATAAATTAAAGTACTGTTCTATCTAAATGGTGTGACAAGTTCCCATTTGCCTGGCTAATTGCATCAGTCCGCTCTCCTTGCTCCTCCAAGGCTGGGATTCTCAGGCTAGAGTGTTAGCAGCCCCTGCCCTGGAGTGTCCCCAGCCCATTCCTACAGCCTAGAGGGGACCCCGGGGTTTTATCTGCTGACCCCAGGAGTGCTCCAGGGCCCTTCTTTTAATAATAGATTTCACAGTCATTGCTGGATACTTCCCTACAAAGCTGTGCCTAGCTTGTGTTAACTTTAGGGAGATGGGCTGAGCAAGACTGAGGAGCCTGGGGAGATCAGTGAAGCTGGGACCCTAGGACTAGCTAGGTGCTAGCTTTGTGCTCCTGCTGTCACTTGTGACTTACCTCCAGGAGTCCATCTTGTTAGGATTCCCTCTGAGTCTAGCACAGGCCCCTTCAAGTCGTAGCTCCTGGAGCCAGATAGATAACCTTGGGCAGTTGGCCAAACATGGAGAGTATGGAAATCAGACACAGTGTTCATGGCTCCCAGCACTAACAAAGCCCATCAGTTAACTCTCCTGGATGAACTTTTCCAGTGAAGGAAAAAATAATTAGTGAGAATTGAGTGCTAAGGCAACTGCCAGTCCTTTTGTCTCTGACGATCTCTGGCTCTGGACTTGCTTCTAAAATGTACGAGGTGCTTAGGCCCCCAACTCTGCCTTTTCTCTTTAGGAAGGATAGGGAACTGAGGTTGCCCAAGGCATCTGAGCCAGCTGCAGGGATTGAGGCAAGAGAAAGGAGGACTCAGTTTCTGGGAAGAGTATCCCAAGTATGCTGTTTGCAGGGCAACTTCTAGTTAGCACAGAGCATTTGGGAGAAGTGGAGGAAATTCCTGTAAAATGGAAGTCAGAGGCTTTGGGGCAGGCAGTGGCTCCCTCTTTGGGTGTAGGGGTCTTCAGTTTATTTGAGAGATGTTCCTATTTGTCACTCTCTTTGGATTTAGAGATTACCCATTTGGGGTAAGGACATGGATGGGGTGGGGGACAGTGTCCCTGTGACTTTTACAGACTCCTGCCTGGGAATCCTGGCATTCTGAGGAGAAAGACAAAGACAAGGGATTAGTTACCTAGGCCTGCTGTAACAAGTCATGCAGGTTTGGTGGTTTAACAGCAGGCGTTTATTTCCTCACAGTTTTGGAGGCTGGAAGTCTGAGATCAAGGCAGGGTTGGTTTCTTCTGAGGCCTCTCTCCTTGGCTTGCAGATGGCCGTCTTCTCCCTGCGTCTTCACGTTGCCTCCCCCCTGTCATTGTCTGTGTTTTGTATCCAGATTTACTCTTGTCAGAACCCAGGTCATATTGGATTAGAGCCCACTCCAGTGGCCTCATTTGAAGTCCATCACTTCTTTTAAGACATTATCTTCAAATATAGTCACATTCTCAGGTTCTGGGGGTTAGGACTTAAACCAGTGAGTTTTGGAGGGAGAGGGACACAATTCAGCCCAGAACAGAAGCAAACTGGCATTCTACTAAGTGTAAGTTTAATTTTGTAACTACTGGTGAACCCTAGTTGTCTTGTTGGGGTTTCTTACCTTTGAGAATGTTTTCAGGCCATGGGACATTTTTTTTTTGAGGGTGTGTGTATGCATATCAGAAAGGCTTGAGTGAACTTAACCTTACTTAGATGTATGGAATGAGTATCACAGATAAAATCTTAGTACTCAGTTTATGCCTCTTATCCTTTTCCAGAGTGTATATTACTGATACCCTAAGAAGAGGGGTTGAGTAATTACTTGGGATGGAGAGCTGAGTATGTTCTTATTCAGGAGTCTGCTGATCAGACAAATTTGAGATCCATGCTATTAAAATCTTCATTTCAGCCTGTTGGGGACTGGCTTCTATAATCTATGGAAATGTCTCTTGTTCTAGAGACAATGGATTCTTTACCTATTTACTAAAAAGAACAATCTTTCTGGCATTTATTTTGTTTTTATCTTAAAAAAAACAAAACAAAACAAAAACAAAACCTCTTGCTCTCAAAGTCATTCTTAAAAAAAAACATACAGGAGGAGCTCAAGGCTGGATTCTCTGTAATTTTCTCAAACAGCTTTTGTGTAAATGACATGTTCCTAGCTAAGTGAATGCAGAAGTAGCGGATGAGCTTAAACTCAGCCAAGTGGTAATAGTCTGGGGTGACAGCAGACCTCTCAGCTGAGAAGTTCATGCTGTACCAAGTAGCCTGCATCAAAGCGGCTCTTGATTTTGCTGGCAGTTCCCTTGCCAGAGTGCGAAAATGGTTGTTTTTCATCAGCTTCCTGCAGACATCTTTTGATGACTCTCACCAAGCCACCGCTGTGAACTCAGGAGTACAGTGGCATCCCCGTCATGCCCCTTTGTGCACTCTGAAGGTGGAAGCCAGAGTGCAGTGCAGCTTCTCACTTCTTCTTTCAAGACTAAGATGTCTTGCTGCGGAACTGTGTTCTTCTTAGGACCCATGTCTCCATGCAGAGATTGGTTATCTTATTTATGTGCCCTAGAAATGAAAAGCTTCTGATGGATAGCAGGCAGGTGAGGGGAAACATGCGCTTTTATAGTTGACTTTGTCAGAGTATTTCATCTGCAGAGAGAAAGAAAGCAGAGCCTTGCGGTCCTGCAGTTTCTCTGACTTCTTCATGTCAGCTGTTTTGATAGCTCATTATCAGTGGAGCAAGGGTCAAGAATGACACGTTATAAGCTTTAGGCACCATGATATGGAGAGTCGCCGTGTACACTGGCCACAGAGTGAGGCCATTTTCATCTCAGGTCAGCTTTCAACATGAAGAATGTTAATTAAGATTATAGTGGGGGATTTATTTAACTCTCAGGGAAGGAAAACTATTTAACAGACTATTGTTTTCTCTCTGCTGCTACTGACTCTGAAGCTAGGACTTGTACAATTAATTGGCTCCTTGCAGAATAGCTGTTCTGCCTCTTACACACTGTTCTTAGAATAGAGTTAATACTTAAAAAGTCGAGACTTTGTACATTATATTCGATCATTGGTGGTGGTAGTGGTTTAGTTGCTCAATTGTGTCCGACTCTTGTGACCCCGTGGACTGTAGCCTGCCAGGCATTTGATCATTATTTGTTGAATTAGTTATGTAAAATAGTATATACTCATAATAATAATATTCAGCCATAAGGAAACATGATGAACCTTGAAAGCATTATGATAAATGAAATACAGACACAAAAAGACAAACATGGTATGATTTTACTTTTATGAGGTATCTCAAATAGGCATATTCATGGAGACAGGAAGTAGAATGATGGTTACCATGGGCTGGGGTCAAGGGCGTAAATAGCATAGTGGTTACCATAAGCTGGGGTCAAGGGTATAATGGGAACTTTCTGTTTAATGAGTACGGAGATTCCGTTTGGGCTGATGAAAAAGTTCTGGAGATGGATAGTGGTGATGGTTGCACAACTGTGAATGATTTAATGACACTAAATTATACTTAAAAACAGTAAATTTTATGTTATGTATACATTACCATTAAAAAAAGTTTTAAAAAATTGATTCCATTTCAGGAAGAGCTTCTAAAAATGCAGAAATATAAAAAAATTTAACTTGCTATTTCTTAGACATGTATTACCTAAGTTTATAAACCTGAGGGCAGTTTTTCTGTGGTTCTGCCCTTAATCAGCAATGCTGCTAAGTCGCTTCAGTCGTGTCCGTCTCTGTGAGACCCCATAGACGGCAGCCCACCAGGCTCCCCCATTCCTAGGATTCTCCAGGCAAGAACACTGGAGTGGGTTGCCATTTCCTTCTCCAATGCATGGAAGTGAAAAGTGAAAGTGAAGTTGCTCAGTCGTGTCCGACTCTTAGTGACCCCATGCACTGCAACCCACCAGGCTCCTCTGTCCATGGGATTTTCCAGGCAAGAGTACTGGAGTGGGGTGCCACTGCCTTCTCCGTAATCAGCAATAGAGACAACCTTTACTTCATGGATGGAGTAGTCATGTATGGATGTGAGAGTTGGACTATAAAGAAAGCTGAGTGCTGAAGAATTGATGCTTTTGAACTGTGGTGTTGGAGAAGACTCTTAAGAGTCCCTTGAACTGCAAGGAGATCCAACCAGTCCATCCTAAAGGAAATCAGTCCTGAATATTCATTGGAAGGACTGAAGCTGAAACTCCAGTACTTTGGCCACCTGAGGCAAAGAACTGACTCATTTGAAAAGACCCTGATGCTGGGAAGGATTGAAGGTGGGAGGAGAAGGGGATGACAGAGGATGAGATGGTTGGATGGCATCACCAACGCGATGGACATGAATTTGAGTAGGCTCTGGGAGTTGGTGATGGACAGGGAAGCCTGGCATGCTGCAGTTCATGGGGTCACAAAGAGTCAGACACGACTGAGCAACTGAACTTAACTGAACTGAACTCCTCCAGTAATTGTAATTTTTCTCCTTAGCTCAGGACAGATGATCAGATGGCTGTGTGCTTGGCCTCCTTTTTTGACTTTGCTCAATCACTTCTGCATGAATTGTGCTTTGGCCTCCTCTCTCACATTGAAGGAGCAACAGGAAGCATTTCAGGAGACAACCTACTGTCTATACCTAGAGGCACTATTAACTGATTACTTCCCCTCCCCAATTTCCCAGTGTTGGATGATAGAGGATACTTTATCACAATTTACCCAAGGAAGGGAAGGTTAAATACTTTGGGAGAAATTCTTCAGTGATAAGAAAAACTAAGCTCTGGAAGTATGTACATTGCATTGTCTTTTACAGTCAATGTCTATTTTATGTCTGTTTTCTTCTTTACCGTGGCTACTAGGATGCTCGGAACCTAATATATGAACCACATCAAATAATAGTTTCAGTTCAGTTCAGTTCAGTTGCTCAGTCGTGTCCGACTCTTTGTGACCCCGTGAATTGCAGCACACCAGGCCTCCCTGTCCATCACCAACTCCCGGAGTTCACTCAGACTCACGTCCATCGAGTTGGTGAGTTTAGTACTTTATAAAAATATGTCTGTGGACTGCCTTTTCCTCATGCTCTTCTAGCCTTTTTTTTTTTTTTTTTTTAATGTTGTCTTCTTGACATAGTGAACATATTTTATGTCATTCCATCCTATTTTAACATTAGATGGTGTATTGGGGTTCTGCAGAGAACCAGGACCAGTAGGAGGGTGTTTGTGTGTGTAGAGAAGGAAAGAGAGAGACATATTAATTTTTAAGGAATTGACTTACATGACTGTGGAGACTGGCAAGTCCAAAATCTCAGGCAGGCTAACAGACTGAAGATGCAGGAAAGAACTGATGTCACAGTCTTGAGTCCACAAACTGTCTAGAGGCAGAATTCCTTCTTCCTTGGGGCACCAAAGGCTTTTCTCTTAGGGCCTCAACTGATTGGATAAGGCCCTCCCACACTGGGCTTTCCTGGTGGCTCAGACAGTAAAGAATCTTCCTGCAATGCAGGAGACCCAAGTTCAATCCCTGGGTCAGGAAGATCCCCCGAAGAAGGGAATGGCAACCCACTCCAGTATTCTTGCCTGGGAAATCCCATGGACAGAGAGGAGCCTGGCGGGATACAATTCATGGGGTCACAAAGAGTTGGAAAAAACTGAGGGACTAACACCTTCACCGCCCACATTATGGAAGGTAATCTGCTTTACTAAAAGTCCACTGATTTCATTTTGATTAAAATATAGTCTTTGTATAATATTACATGTTTTACAGGTGTACAATATAGTGAGTCACAGTTTTTAAAGATTATACTCCATTTATAGTTATAAAATATTGGCTATATTCCCTGTGTGGTACAAAATATCCTTGTAGCTTATTTTATACATAATATTAATAGTTTATACCTCTTAATTCCCTACCCCTATATTGATATTGCCTCCTCCTACTTCCATCTCCCTACTGATAACCACTAGTTCTCTATATCTTTCTTTTTGTTCTGCTCACTAGTTTGTTTTAGACTCAACTTATAAGTGATATAATACAGTATTTGTCTTTCACTGTCTGACTTATTTCATTTAGTATAATACCCTTCAAATCATCCATGTTGGAAATGGCAAATTTTGGTTCTTTTTTATGGCTATTTAGTGTTCCATCGGGATTCCCAGATGGCTCAATGGGTAAAGAACCTGCCTGCAATACAGGAGACACCAGAGACATGGGTTTGATTCCTGGGTTGGGAAGATCCTGTGGAGGAGGGCACAGCAACCCACTCCAGCATTCTTGCCTGGAGATTTCCATGGACAGAGGAGCCTAGCGGTCTACATTCATAGGTCACAGAGTCGGACACGACTGAAGCGACTGAGCACAGCACAGTGTTCCATTGTGTGCGTGTGTATGTTGTGTGTGTGTGTATGTTGTGTGTGTATGTGTATATATATATACACACATATATCTATATTTCATAGCTTCTTTATCTATTCATTTGTTGATGAACACTTAGGTTGATTCCACATCCTGGCAATTGTAAATAATGCTGCAGTAAACATTGGAGTGGGGAGTTTGTTTGTTTTTTTGGAACTGGTGGATCATAATGGTAGTTTTATTTTAGGTTTTTTTTTTAGTTGGTGGATAATTGCTTTACAATGTTGTGTTGGTTTCTGCCATACAACAATGCAAATCAGCCACAGTTATATATATATATATCCCCTCCTTCATGAGCTTCCCTCTCCCCTTCCATCCCACCCTCCTAGGTCATCGCAGAGGGCCAGGGTGGGCTCCCTGTGTTATGTAGCAGCTTCCCACGAGCTATTTTACACATGATAGTGTATATATGTCAATGCTGCTTTTTCAATTTGTCCCACCCTTTCCTTCCCCCATTGTGTCCAGAAGTCTGTTCTCTATATTTGTGTCTCCATTCCTTCAAATAGGTTCATCAGTAGTATATTTTCTAGATCCCATATATATGTGTGTTAATATACATTATTTGTTTTTCTCTTTCTGACTTATCCCACTCTGTATAACAGGCTCTGGGTTCATCCATCTCACTACAACTCACCCAAATCCATTATTTTTTATGGCTGAGTAATATTCCATTGTATATATATATACCACGTCTTCTTTATCCATTCATCTGTCCATCTGTCAGTGGACACAGGTTGCCTCCATGCCCTGGCTATTGTAAATAGTGCTGCAATGAACATTGAGAAACAAGTATCTTTTCAAGTTAGTGGGGTTTTTTTTTTTTGTTTGTCTATATACCCAAGAGTGTAATTGGTGGATCATATGGTAGTTTTATTTTAAGTTTTTGAATTAACCTGTATACTGTTTTTGCACAGTGGCTGCACCAATTTACATTCCTACAAACAGTATAGGAGGACTGCCTTTTTTCCATGTCCTCACCAACATTTTTTATTTGTGTACTTTTTGATGAGTCCTTCTGACAGGCATGAGGTGATAGCTCATTGTGGTTCTGATTTGCATTTCCCCCAGCGCTCACTGATGTTGAGCGTCGTTTCAAGTGTCTGTTGTCCATCTGCATATCCTCTTTGGGAAAGTGTCTATTCAGTTTCTCTGCCCACTTTTTAATCAGGTTGTTAGTTTTTTGATGTTGAGTTATATGAGCTGTTCATATGTTTTGGGTATTAACCCTTTACCAGTCATATCATTTGCAAATATTTTCTCCCATTCTGTAGGTTGTCTTTTCATTTTGTCGATGGTTTCCTTTGCTGTGTAAAAGATTTCAAGTTTAATTAGGTCCCATCTGTTTATCTTGGAGAAGGCAATGGCACCCCACTCCAGTACTCTTGCCTGGAAAATCCCATGGACGGAGGACCATGGACGGAGGAGCCTGGTGGGCTGTAGTCCATGGGGTCGCTAAGAGTCAGATATGATTGAGCAACTTCACTTTCACTTTTCACTTTCATGCATTGGAGAAGGAAATGGCAACCCACTCCAGTGTTCTTGCCTAGAGAATCCCAGGGATGGCGGAGCCCGGTGGGCTGCTGTCTACGGGGTCGCACAGAGTTGGACACGACTGAAGTGACTTAGCAGCAGCAGCAGTAGCAGCATCTGTTTATCTTTGCTTTTATTTCCTTTGCTTTAAGAGACAAATCCAAAAAACATTGCTCCAATATATGTCAAAAAGTGTTCTGCTTGTTTTCCTGTAAGAATTTTATATCCTGCAACTTTACTGTATTCACTGATTAGCTCTAGTAATTTTCTGGTGGAGTCTTTAGGGTTTTCTATGTAGAGGATCCTGTCATCTGCAAACAGTGAGAGTTTTACTTCTTCTTTTCCAATTTGGATTCCTTTTATTTCTTTTTCTGCTCTGATTGCTGTGGCCAAAACTTCCAAAACTATGTTGAATAGTAATGGTGAAAGTGGGCACCCTTGTCTTGTTCCTGACTTTAGGGGAAATGCTTTCAATTTTTCACCATTGAGGATAATGTTTGCTGTGGGTTTGTCATATATAGCTTTTATTATGTTGAGGTATGTTCCTTCTATTCCTGCTTTCTGGAGAGTTTTTATCATAAATGGATGTTGAATTTTGTCAAAGGCTTTCTCTGCCATTAAAAAGAATACATTTGAATCAGTTCTAATGAGGTGGATGAAACTGGAGCTGATTATACAGAGTGAAGTAAGCCAGAAAGAAAAACACCAATACAGTATACTAACGCATATATATGGAATTTAGAAAGATGGTAACAATAACCCTGTATACGAGACAGCAAAAGAGACACTGATGTATAGAACAGTCTTTTGGACTCTGTGGGAGAGGGAGAGGGTGGGATGATTTGGGAGAATGGCATTGAAACATGTATAATATCATATATGAAACGAGTCGCCAGTCCAGGTTCGATGCAAGATACTGGAGGCTTGGGACTGGTGCACTGGGACGACCCAGAGGGATGGTACGGGGAGGGAGGAGGGAGGAGGGTTCAGGATGGGGAACATGTGTATACCTGTGGCAGATTCATGTTGATACATGGCAAAACCAATACAATATTGTAAAGTTAAAAAGTAAAAAAAAAAAGAAAAAAGACAATAAAATATAATAAGAAAAAAAAAAAAGAATTTTATAGTTCCTGGTCTTACATTTAGGTATTTGATCCAGTTTGAGTTTGTTTTTATATGTGGTGTTAAAGAATACTGTCTGGTCCTTAGCACCACTTCTTGAAGAGATTATCTTTTCTCAATTTTATATTCTTGCCTTCTTCATTGTAGATTAAGTGACCTCTAATACATGGATTTATTTCTGGGCTACCTTTTCTATTTTATTGATCTATGTGTGTTTTTGTGTTAATACCACACTGTTTTGATGATATGTCTTTATAGTGTGGGCAAACGTCAGGGAGCTTGATTCCTCCATGTCTGTTCTCCTTTCCCAAGATTGTTTTGGCTGTTTGGGTCTTTTCTGTTTCCATACAGATTTAAAATTATTGTTCTCATTCTGTGAAAAATGTCATTGGTATTTTGACAGGGATTGCACTGAATCTATACATTGCCATGGGTAATATGGTCATTTTAACACTCTTCTTTCAATCCAAAAAATGGTATATCTCTCCATGTATTCACGTGACCTTCAGTTTCTTTTATCATTGTCATACAGTTTTTGGAGTATAGATCATTTTGTCCTTAGGCAGGTTTATTCCTAGGTATTTTGTGTGTGTGTGTGATGTAATGGTAAATAGAATTGTTCCCTTAATTTCTCTTTTGAATCTTTTGTTTTACCGTGTAGAAAGGCAACAGATTTCTGTATATTAATTTTGTGTCCTGCAACTTTACTGAATTCTTTGATGAGTTCTAGTAGTTTTCTGGTGGCATCTTTAGGGTTTTCTATATATAGTATCCGGAGAAGGCAATGGCACCCCACTCCAGTACTTTTGCCTAGAAAATCCCATGGACGGAGGAGCCTGGTAGGCTGCAGTCCATGGGGTTGCTAGAGTCGGACACGACTGAGCGACTTCACTTTCACTTTTCACTTTCATGCATTGGAGAAGGAAATGGCAACCCACTCCAGTGTTCTTGCCTGGAGAATCCCAGGGACGGGGGAGCCTGGTGGGCTGCCGTCTGTGGGGTC
The DNA here is from genome assembly GCF_019923935.1 of Bubalus bubalis. Lineage (NCBI taxonomy): Eukaryota > Metazoa > Chordata > Mammalia > Artiodactyla > Bovidae > Bubalus > Bubalus bubalis. The sequence goes on along the minus strand of NC_059158.1, from coordinate 99,104,001 downwards.
GCACAGAGTAGGACACGACTGAAGCGACTTAGCAGCAGCAGCAGCAGCATACATAGTATCATTTCACCTACAGTGACAGTTTTACTTTTTCCTTTCCAATTTGGATACCTTTTATTTCTTTTTGTCTGACTGCTGTGGCTAGGACTTCCAATACTGCGTTGAATAAATGTAGCTGGAATGGGCATCCTTGTTGTTCCTGATTTTGGAATGCTTTCTAGCTTTTCACTGTTCTTATGATGTTAGCTGTGAGTTTGTCCATTATGGCCTTTATTAAGTTATGGTAGGTTCCCTGTATGCCCTCTTCCTGGAGAATTTTTTTTTAAACATTCATAAATGGATGCTGAATTTTGTCAGAAGATTTTTCTCCATCTTTTGGGATGATCACCTAGTTTTTATTCTTCAGTTTGTTAATGTGTGTCATGTTGATTTACAGATATTGAAAAATCCTTGCATCCCTGCAATAAATCCCACTTGATCATGGTATATAATCCTTTTAATATATTCTTGAATTCGGTTTGCTAGTATTTTGTTGAGGATTTTTTGCATCTGTGTTTCTCAGTAATATTGACCTGTAGTTCTCCTTTTTTGTGGTTATCTTTGTCTGGTTTGGTATCAGGGTGATGATGACCTCACAGAACGAGTTTGGGACTGTTCCTTCCTCTACAATTTTTTGGAATAGCTTCAGAAGGTTGGGCATTAACTCTTCTCTAAATGTCTGTTAGGATTCATCTGTGAAACCATCTAATCCTGGATTTTTGTTTGTTGGGAATTTTAAAATTACTGATTCAGTTTTACTAATGGTAACTCAACTGTTCATTTTTTTTTTTTTTTTTAAATTTCTTCCTGGTTCAGTCTTGGGAGACTGTACCTTTCTAAGAATTTGTCTGTTTTTTCTAGGCTGTCCATTTTATTGGCATACTGTTGTTCATGATAGTCTATGATGATTCTTTGTATTTCTGTAGTATCAGTTGTAACTTCTCTTTCATTTCTGATTTCATTGATTTGGGTACTTTCTTTTTCTTGATGAATCTTGCTAAAGGTTTATCAGTTTTGTCTATCTTTTCAAAGAACTAGGTTTTACTTTCATTGATCCCTTCTATTTTGTTTTAGTCTCTATTTTTGCTCTGCTGTTAATGATTTCTTTTATTAATACTAACTTTGGGTTTTGTTTGTTCTTTTTTGTGTAGTTGCTTTAGGTATAAGGTTAAGTTGTGTATTTGAGATTTTTATTCCCTCAGGTAAACTTACTATAAAATCTCCTCTTAGAACTGCTTTTGCTGGGTAGAGTATTCTTAGTTGTAGGTTTTCCTTTTCATCACTTTAATAAATCATGCTAGTTCCTTCTGACCTATAAAGTTTCTGCTGAGAAGTCAGCTGGAAAGCCTTATGGGTGTTCCTTTGTATGTTATTTGTTGCTTTTCTCTTGCTGCTTTTAATATTCTCTTTTTTTCTTTAGTTTTTGCCATTTTAATTACAACGTGCCTTGATGTGTTCCTCTTTGGGTTAATCCTGTATGGGAATCTCTGTGCTTCCTAGGCTTGGGTGACTGTTTCCTTTCCCATGTTAGGGAAGTTTTCAGCTATTATGTCTTCAAATATGTTCAGAGCCCCTTTGCTCTCTCTTCTCTTTCTGGGACCCCTATAATGCAAATATTAGTGTGCTTGATGTTGTCCCCGTAGTCTCTTAAACAGTTCTCATTTCATTTCATTCTTTTTTCTTTTCTTTTCTTTTAAGCCTCAGAGATTTCCACTACTCTGTCTTCCAGCTCTCTGATCCACTATTCTGTATCATTTAGCCTATTGTTGATTCCTTTTAGTATATTTTTCTTTTCACGTATTGTGCTCTTTATCTCTTCTTGGCAGTTCTTTGTATTTCACTTTGTTTAAAATTTCTAACTTCTCGCTGTGTGCATCTATTTCTCTCCTGAGTTCTTCCATCTCCTTATAATCACTATCCTGAACTCATGCTTGGGTTATTTGCCTGTCTCCAGTTCACTTAGCTCTTCTTCTGGGGATTTATCTTGTTCCCTCATCACCTGGAGCATATTTTTCTGTCACCTTAGTTTGCCTTGGGCTTCCCTGGTGGCTCAGACGGTAAAGCATCTGCCTGCGATGCTGGAGACCCGGGTTGCTGTTTATATTTTTATGCATCTCTTACATTAGTTATGTTTTCCAACCTTGAAGAAGTGGCCGTTTGTAGGTGATGTACTATTCATCCCAGAAGCACACTCTGCTCTTGTCACCCAAGCTATAAGCTCTAGGAATTTTCCTTATGAGGAGTGTGGGTTCTTCCATTGCAGTGGGCTGTGTGGGCAGTATGGTAGGCTTCAGTTTCAGTTCAGTCACTCAGTCGTGTCCAACTCTTTGCGATCCCATGGACTGCAGCATGCCAGGCTTCCCTGTCCATCACCAGCTCCTGGAGCTTGCTCAAACTCATGTTCATCGAGTCAGTGATGCCATCCAACCATATCATCCTTTGTCATTCCCTTCTCCTCCTGCCTTCAATCTTTCCAAGCATCAGGGTCTTTTCCAGGGAGTCATTTCTTCACATCAGACGATCTTAGTTTTTTGAATGTTGAGTTTTAAGCCAGCTTTTTCACTGTCCTCTTTCACTTTCATCAAGAGGCTCTTTAGTTCCTCTTCACTTTCTGCCATAAGGGTGGTGTCATCTGCATATCTGAGGTTATTGATATTTCTCCTGGCAATCTTGATTCCAGCTTGTGCTTCATCCAGCCTGGCATTTCTCATGATGTACTCTGTATGTAAGTTAAATAAGCAGAGTGACTATATATATATCCTTGATGTCCTCCTTTCCCAATTTGGAACCAGTCTGTTCTTCCGTGTCCAGTTCTAACTCTTCTTCTTGACCTGCATACAGATTTCTCAGGAGGCAGGTTAGGTGGTCTGGTGTTCCCATCTCTTGAAGAATTCTCCACAGTTTGTTGTGATCCACACAGTCAAAGGCTTTGGTGTAGTCAGTGAAGCAGAAGTAGATGTTTTTTTGGAACTCTTGTAGGCTTGGTTGGCCCCTGGTCCAGAAACTTGCCAGCCTCTGCCTTGTACAGAGGCTATTGGCTTCCAATTTGCTGGACTAGGTCATGAAGACTGTGGAACTGGGGAGTGTCCTGGGGCTAGTGCTTGCTTACTGGTGGGTAAAAAGGATATAGAAGATTCTTGCCTGCCTGTTGGATGGAGCTGGTTCTGGGGTTAGTGCTGGACTACTGGGAGGTAAAGCCAAATCCTGGAATCTGGTTGCAGAGCCAGGGATTCCACAGCTGGTGTCAGATTGCTGGGAGGCAGGAGAATGCAGTTCTTGACACGGGTCCAGGCTCCAGAGTTTCCTACAGCTTGTGTTCACCTGCTCGTGGACAGGGCTGCAGCCCGTCTGGGCCCAGGTCAGGGTCTGGCTTACTGGTGGGCAGGCTGAGTCTGCTGGTTGTGGGATTGTGTTTCCTTGCATTTGGTGGACGAGGCTGGTCCAGAAGCTAAAGCCAGCTTCCTAGAGTGTGGGGCCAGGGCAGATTCTGAGACTGATGCCTGCCTTCTGCGGGGTGGAGCTGGGTCCTGGGCCCCCTGGTGGTCAGAGCCATGTACAGAGGCAGCTGCAGGCTCAGGGAGTCTTGAGGCAGCCTGTCTGCTGGTGGGTGGGTCTGTGTTCCCACCCAGTTAGTTACTTGGCCGGAGGCGTCCCAGCACTAGTGCCTGTAGGCTGTTGGGTCAGGGAGGGCTGGGTGCTGGGGACAATAAGCTATAGAGAAGATTCCAAAGTGGTGTCCACCAGTGCCAGTGTCATGTGGTAGAAGAGGCTCCCAGGAATAGCTGCCAAAGTGTCTGTGTCCCTAGGGTGAGCTCCAGTTGCCTCCTGCCCCTCTGGAAGACTCTCCAATGCCAGCAGATAGGTCTGACCCAAACTCCTATCAAATTACTGCTTTTGCCCTGGGTCCTGAAATATGTGAGATTCTGTGTATGCCTTTAAGACTGATGTTTCTATTTCCTCCAGTCCTCTGGGGCTTTCCTGAATTATGCTCTGCTGGCCTTCAACACTAAATGCTCTGCGGGCTCATGTTCCTGGTGCCAGACCCCAGGCTGGGGAGCCCAGTGTGGGGCTCAGGCCTCTCACTCTTTTGGAAGGCCTTCTCCGATTGTAATTATTCTCCAACTTGTGAATCACACACCTGGAGACACAGAATTGACTCTATTGTGAGTTCACCCCTCCTCACCCATCTACTTATGATTCCTTCTTTGTTTCCTTAGTTTAGAAGAACTTTTCTGATAGGTTCTGATTTTTTTTTTTCATTGATGGTTTCTCTGCAAATAGTGGTGATTTTGGTGTACTCACAGGAGATGGTGAGTTCAGTGTTTTTCTACTCAGCCATCTTAGCTGGTCTCCCTTGTTTAAATGTTAATCATATCTAAAAAATACCTTCACAGTGATGTGGAGCCTGCTATTTGGCATCATAACCTAGCCAAATTGGTTAAACTCATAAAATTAACCATCACAGATAGGAATATAAATATATAATAGAATATCCTTAAAATTTGGCATGATTGTTATTTGTCTTTTACACTTGCTTCAGTTCATGCAGAAAAAATATTCTGACTCTCCCATCTCCTCATCTAGGTTCAAGTCTCATGTCACTATTTCATCAACTATCAGGGCTTTCTTCCAAGGCAGTGTTGGTTAAATGGCATAGAGTCTTCATTGTATGTGGATGTGTGAATGCTCTGACCTGCCAACATACCCTGATACATGTCGGTGTTATACAGAGTTCTGCCAGCTCCTTGGTAAACAGCCATTTTTGTGGAGGGATTTGATGAAGTGTATGATTTCACCAATTATTACCATTTCCAATTAGCCAGGGTCCAGGTGTGTGTGAATAAAACCTTAGCTCATCCTCTCTGTAACCTTAACAGCCTCCACCTGACTTGATTCCAGGGCTTTCATGTGTTAAATATTGTTCAGTTGATTATATTGTTGCTCTTCAATTCTGGAAAGTCTTCAAATATCTGGGGACTTGCCTTCTGTTAGAAAATACAGTTGTTCAGAAGTATAACTCATCCTTGAGGGTGGCTCTCCCCTTATCTCTTTATCTTTGAGAGGCCGATTACTTTATTTGGTTACAAAACTCTTCACTTTTGGAGAGAGGAGCTGACAATCTCCCTTGCTCTCTTCAGCTAAGAATTAGGAGATTACGGACGATGGTCGGCTTCTTGTTTGGGAGCGCTGGGCTAGGTCAGAATCCTTGTGGACGCTGGAACATCTTGGGACTCTGTCTTTGACCATCTCCTCAGCAGTTTGCCAGGTCTCCTGTTCCATCCTAACCCTTTGCTTCTCACTGTCGTCCTGGGATTCAGAACCCTGGTTTTGCCTTAAGTTAATTATATTTCTGATGAGCCCAAGGGAGGAGGGCTGATGCCTAGGGAATGGTTAGTGGTGAGACTTCTCTGCTTCCCATGTGATGCACTAATTTGATCAACTGAGAGAAACTTCCAGAATAACTGTCCCAGAGATGGGGGTGGGGATATATGTGTGTTTGGGGGAAAGGAGGAGGGGTAGGAGCAATGCTCAAAAGTGTTCACATCAAGTGAAGTACATTGGTAACTACTTGCTATTCTGAGCATTTGTAATTATAGGACATTTATATGTTCAGGATTAGAAGATATTTCCTGATCCAAAACAGGATGAGGGTGTGTCCCCAGCCAAGAAGAGGTGGCAGCATCCATGTGAGCATGTTTCAAGTTACATGTTTTGCTGATGATTGCTCTTTACCTCATTCATTTGGCCCTTTTGGTTTTAGGTGTGGTGTTTAATACACAAGTCAACCAGTATTGATTGATAGGTCTGTCTCCATTTTCCTGGTGAAAAAAACTGAATCTAACATCTGGTTTTCCAAGGTCCAGGCTACCAAGGCCAAGGAATATCTTCTTGAGGCCTCAGGGACCTTAGCCTGCCTGGTCTACTGAGTAGTCATCTGCCTGACTGGGCTCTCAGCTCCCAGCCCAGAGGCCCTTTGCCTTGTAACCAGACCTCCAACCTTGCATCTGATGAGTGAGGGAGGCAGCCTCCACAGGAAATTGTCTGAGATTGTGAACTGATGGGACCAAGGCCATGTTTACCCTTCCTGTTTCTTGTCTACAAAGAGCAGATTGAATCATTAGTGCTCATGTTTGTTAATGATAATTACATGTTTCAAGTATAAAGCATTATTCTGCAGAATATTTACTAAGATGGTTTACTCCTTGCCTTTTTAAAAGGACGACATTGTACTACCCTAATTAGGTTCAAGAAAACAAGTAGGAATCTACATAACATCATCACTTTTCTCCCTAGGGCATATTGGGTGGTGTGCAAGCTATTACTTGAACTTAAGAGTCTGCTATTAACCTGAAGAATATGAAGATCAGAGAAGTGATGTCCACCAATGAGACATACAGAGAGCATTGGGTTATCTCCCAAAGCTAGGCAACGTAATTCCTTTATAGTTACAGGTTCAACACAATGTTAGGAACACGGTAATGATAGTCATGATAATCATAATAATAATGATAACAATGGCAATAAAAATAATAACTCTAATGTGAACTATCTCTATCTCCACCATCACAACAGCTAATATTGGTTGGCTCCTACTTTCTACCAGGCCCTAGATTAAGCATTTTATTTGCATTCTCTCCATCTGCATAGAATGCTGATTACTATGAGGAAGGTCCTATTAACATTCACTTTTTACAGTTGAGGAAATTGAGGTTCAAAGAGATTAGATAAGTAGCCCAAAGTTAGACCGCTAAGTCCCAAAGGGGCAGAACAAGAAGTAACCCTCCAGATAGCACAGAACGTGGTCCAACCTCGCTGCAGCTTTGACCCACAGGCAGGTGTTGTGGCCAGTACTCTTCCAGGTTTTCACACTTGTCCCTGCTCACCTGCCCTTTGCCCTTTGCCCCTACTATTGACATTTTGTGTCTTTTCATTGAGGCAGCCAAAACATTCAAATATATATAAATAGTTCGAGATCATTCAAGAATATTCAGGCTCTAGGGGACAGCAGAAGGAATGAAGAGTAAAAATCACCCAGTTTTAAAAAATCCCAACTCTGAAATCACAAACACATTAGTGTGTCCTGCTGTGGCTTTTCCTCTTGTAAATAGTTTGTCCATATTTATTCCATAGTTATTCCATATTTAAGTTTTGAATTTTAAGTTTAACATAAGTATTTTCTTACACCTTTGCTCTCATAATCCTATCTTTTTTAATTTAATATTTTTTAATTAAAAACATTATGTACTTATTTTTGTGCTGGGTCTTCATTGCAGCGAGGGCTTTTCTCTAGTTGCAGCAAGTGGGGACTACTCTCTAGCTGCAGTGTGTGGGCTTCTCATTGTGGCGGCTTCCACTGTTGCGGAGCACAGGCTCGAGGGTGCACGGACCTCATTAGTTGTAGTGCATGGGCTCAGGCGCTGGGGCTCTCGGGCTTTAGAGCACAGGCTCAATAGTTGTGGTGCATGGGCTTAGTGTGGGATCTTCCCAACCCAGGGATCAGACCCTGCATTGGCAGGTGGATTCTTTACCACTGAGCCACCAGGGAAGCCCTCATAATCCTATCTTAATGGCTGCTGAGCTCTCTACTAAGTGCATATGGTTAGCGGGCTTTTAAGTCTATGCCACAGGAGGTTGTGTCCTTCCGTTGCTCCCATGTGCCAGCTGCAGGCTTTTGCTCAGCATACTGAGTGCTTGTTTCTGTCTGCTGCCAGGTGGGTTGGAATTCTGGGGTGTCTCTACCCCCTCACGTTGTAAATAGCTTGTATCTTGAGAGGGGTCTCTATGGGGTTTGGCAGGAGTCCTACTGGCTTGGAGCTCAGGAGACCCAGATTAGGCTTTGTGTGAAATTAGCTGCAAGTCCTTCAGGTAAATTATTAATATTAATACTTCATCTTAGCATCTCCACCTCTGGGCCACTTACATCTAGTCAGGGCTGTAATTGTGTGAAATCAGGGGTTTTCTGCACTCTCTTGGTTTATAGCCCAATTAGTTCCAAATCGCTGCAGCAATTTTGGTAGGGCTCAGCTGAGTTTCGCTGAGTTACTTCAAGCAGAGAATTGGTTTTCAAGATGACCAGACCCGTGGGCTCTTGAAAGCTGCAGTGTCTTAGCTGCTTCAATTTGATTCTTGCCGTTCCCACTTCTGTGTTCCCACCCTGCCAACTTTTTCCCCGGCCTACTCACCAGCATAGATAGTACAAAGTCTGTGCTAAACAAATGTGAGTTGAGCAAATGAATACATGTGCAGACAAATGATCTTGGTCCTTGTTTAAAAATCTTTAGCACAATGGCTGACCTACCTCGTCAAATTAATAAGTAAGATTAGTTCATGTAGATGCAATGGTCTTATTTGTAATAAACAGGGACTTAAGCTTGTGAGTCTCTCATAACATCTTTCAGAGCAATTTTCCTACAAATTTGATTATCATTTCTTCCCTCATGGTACAGGAAAAAAAACAACACACTTTGTGGAACTTCGTATTTTGTTCCCTGTATTGTAGGGTGAGATGGGTTTTTGTTTATGTCATAGCAAAATCACAGCTTAGGATGTAATCATTGTCTCATTTGACCAGCAGAAAAAATTAGAGAGTTTAGGTTTCCTGCTTTCTTAGAGCCACAGAGCTGGACCCATGGGGTGACGTGGTTTCTTCTGACTGGCTCTCTGAATCTTCCCTGGTGATACTAACCTTTAATTTGTTTGCTTGTGTCTTGAAGGCATCTACCCGCATCATCGTACAATATCTAAGACTCTAGAATAAAGGTGCTTCCAAGGAAGCCAAATCTTTGCATTTCTGGCCCTATATTCTATCACAGACTAAAAGAAACAAAATTTTGAGTTCCCACTGCCCTCCTCGGAAAGACTTAATTTGGTGTCCACCTCAGTGCAGAAATCTTGCCTCCATCTCCCCAGATATCATGAATTGGTCTTAGTTTTCCCAAGCTGATGTGCTGACTGCAGTGGGCCCCGGTGGGTGGATGAGAGCTTGGAAGCAGCATGTGGTGGTTGGTAAATCTGCTGGCAGATAGACAAGTGGCCTGGTTTTGTGTGTGTGTGTTTGACATGTCATTGATAATAATGCCTCATTTGTTTAGGCCTTTGTATCTGTTATCTATTGTGTAACCGTAGATACACAAACTCAGTGGCTTAAAACAACCACCATTGTATTTCTCATGATTCTGTGGGCCAGCGACTGGGGCTGGGCTCAGCTGGATGGTGGGTCTGCTAGTCTCCCATGGGGTCCGTGCCACCATGTTCAGCCAGTGTCTGGGAAGTTGATATAGGGGCCTCAGCTAGGATGACTCAGGTCTGTCACGTGGTCTTCTCCTCCAAAGGTTCTCTCAGGCTCCTTCACAAGATAGAAGTGTCTGGTAAGAAGGTAAGTATTGAGGTAGCACAGTCTGTTGGCCAAAGAAAGTCATAGATTCAGCCCAGAGTCAAGGGGAGAGTGTTGAAAATAGACTCCAACTCTTGGTGGGAATAGCTGCAATGGATTCACAGCCATTTAAAATTTATCTGGGCTCTTAACTTTGATATGAAAGCATTCTGAAATTAACATTACTTTATATGACTTTAAGGGCTTCCCTGGTGGCTCAGTGGTAAAGAATCGGTTGCCAAGCACAAGATGTGGGTTCAGTCCCTGGGTTGGGAAGATTTCCTAGAGAAATGGCAAACCATCCAGTATTCTTGCCTGGGAAATCCTATGGACAGAGGTGGGCTATAGTCCATGGGGTCGCAAAAGAGTCAGACATAACTTAGCAACTAAACAACATCAACATTTGACTTTAAATCATCCTGGAATAGAGATAGTGTTGTCATTGCATCTGAGAGCAGAGAAATTTGGAAAACAGTTCTTCTGTAGCATACCCAAGAGTATAAGAATAAAGATAATGATAATATCAGCAAATATTAATAATTGTTATTACTATATGCCAAGCAGTGTTTAAGTCCTCTAAATATCATAATGCATTTGGTCATTATGGAATCTTATGAGTAGGTATCACTTTAATCCCCATCTTGGTGAGAAAACTGAGGCACAGTGAGGTTGAGAACGTCCCCCAACATTGTAGGGCTGCTAAATGGCAGAACAGGGACTTCTCCCCAGGTGCTCTGGCTCCAAAGTCTGTGTATTAACCGCAAGTGCCTGTCAAGTGATGGAATTTAAATCTCCCTCTGAGAGTGCTCTCTTGGGCCATGTAATTTTTCTAGAGACAAGGGGATTGGCTATTTGGAGAGGGACATTAGGTCTTTCTGGGTACACCCATGGGGCCAAAAATGGATCTAGTCACACTGCTAGAGACCCTAATTGGACATAATAAAGACACCAGATCCCTGGAACAAAGAGGAATTCTCCTGGATGTGTATGGGGAGTGTGGGGTGTCTGATCATGGTATCACTCTGCTGTTCTTTTGCTGGGAAAGGCATTGAGGAATGAGACTATTTACTGTTCTTGCCAGTCTTTCGACAGCCTCTTGTTCTTAGATTCAGGTAACCAGAAAACTTCGGCTCCAAAGAAAAGAATGTTGTGTTTACTTAGCTTTTTGTTTGAGGACTACCCCTGAGAAACCTTTTTTATACAGTGTTTGTCCATCTCCAGGTGGGACCAGTTGGTTTACCTAAGGGGAGAGACACATTTTGTTGAATTTGTAAGGCCATCCTCACAGCCATGGATTAAGTGGTCCACAGCACCTATATCTTAATCTTGAGCCTGCAGCCCCTCCTCAGTGTGGGTAGTGTAGCTGTGAGTCAGATTTTAGAGCCAGGATTACACTGGAGTCTCAAAGTGGTGATTTCCCACTTTGCATTTAGCACCAGAATGGGGGAAGAGACCACATTCTAAGGCTTAAGAGCAGTCATTCCAGCCATCTGACGTCTCCTCTCCATTAGATCCCATTGTTGTCTCTTGACTCCACACCTAGCCTCCTGCTAGTTGGACCTGATGTCCTGGTCCTCCTGTGGTGACTCATGTTATCATCAGTTCCTGTTTCCACTCCTGAGAGGCATTTGCTATTAATATATCTTCTGCATAGATGAGAACCTGCATATTCATGCCAATGGACTCGAGTAGAAACTGAGTGGAAAGCCAGGCAATCTGGATGGGCACAGCCCACCAGAACAGGCAGAAAGTGGGGACGGACTGGGGAGACCCACACTGCTGGCTGCCCCTCCCTTTCCAGCACGTCTCACCTTCTTACCCCAGGAACTTCTTGATTGTCAAGTTCAAACTCCTAGAGAAGCCTTCCCCATAGCAGTGGAACCTCTGTTAACCTTTATCATCTTTTCCTTCAGCTACTCTTGAAGAGTTAATGATCCTGTCCTGCATTAAGTATTTTTCCTCTTTGGATGCTTACATCCTATTTTTCTCATTCAAACCAGCTGGAACAGTTGATCCCCTAGCATAGAAACAAAACCCTGCCAGGCAGGTCTCTACAGGAGAAATTCTCCAAGCAGTGCTTGGCTGTTGGAGATCACAGCCGAATAGCTCAGACTGCCTTTAGGACAGGGAACGAGAACAAGCAGGAAGCTGCTTTTGTGTCCGAGGACTTTGGGGCTTTTCTTTCCTGGCCATAACCTAATTGCTTCCTGGGATGGACCTGGTCAACAGACTAGTATTCCTTTAGCTCCCTCCTGTCTGGTCAGCCTGGAGTACCAAAGCCTGCACCTTCATCATTGGATGGGTTGAATACCATTGGTTGCCTTTGGCTCTTGCTGGCATTGCCTATTTTGGGGATTGGCAGTGCCCAGGAGATGGATGTGAGCATGTGTGTGGTGGGGAGGCAGGTGAGAGACACAGCGGTGAGCAGGATGAGACTGTGTATTTCACACACTGGGGTCCACTCTGCTCTTGAGTGCACTCAGATGGGTGTGCTCCAGAAGGGTGTTTATTCATCTTATCCCCTTAGAGGATGCTTCCAATGTGGCATTTCCTTGAATTTACAGCAGTTTCGACTCAACCTAGGATTGCTATGTTTCATTGTTCCCCTTTCTGGTTGGTTTTATGACCAATGTTGCAGGATGACAACCCCTGAGAGTTTGTGTAAGCTCCCCTTTCTTTTCCCAGCAGTGAAGATGATTGCTCAACAATAATCATAGAAAGGAAGTTAAAAAAAAAAAAAAAAAACAACTTTGCTCTAGGCTGGCTCTTGGCAAGGAAAGCTGAGCTGGCAAAGGCAGTTCCTAAATAGGATGCATATTCACACGCCCCACAGTCTAGGGCTTGTTAGTAAGTTTCTTATCCTGTGGCTCTTTCTGGAAAGGTGGTTATCAGCAATCCAATCAAAAGGCAGCATTTCAAATTTAACCAGAAGTGGCTCTTGAAATTTCATCTTCAGGAAGTCTTTCTAGAGAAGAGATGAAAACTTCCTCTGTGTCTACACATGTCAAGCCCATGCATAATTCTCCTGTTCTCACCATGGTGACTTTCCCTATTTAACCCGGGAACACAGAGTCCTGTCCACTAAATAGCTATGTTTCTCCTGTTTGTTGAATGTGGGTCCATCTTAGGATAAAAAGGGCAGAGTTGGTTATTCTGGGATGGCAGATCTGTGCTAACTACCCAGGATAGCACCACCAGATGGACAGTGAATGAACCTGTTAGAACAGTCATGTCACCTACACCATACACTCTGATCACAGGGGCCCAGTGTCTCTTCTGCATTTAAACTTCAGGTATACTTCGGTCCCAGGTGGCGCTAGTGGTAAAGAATCCACCTGCCAATGTAGGACATGTAAGAGACATGGGTTTGATCCGTGGGTTGGGAAGATCCCCTGGAGGAGGAAATGGCAACTCACTAGAGTATTCTTGCCTGGAAAATTCCATGGGCAGAGGAGCCTGGTGGGCTGCAGTCCGTGGGGTCTCAAAGAGTTGGCCAGGACTGAGTCACTGAGCACACACATATTTTGATCAAGTGTGTGGTCAAGGCTTTTTATTGAAGTTTACGTTGGAGTTTCAGCAATATATCCAATTAGATTATTGCCAGAATCACACATGGTATCAACCTATTTGACTTTTATCCCATAGAACTCAAATAGGAGGCAGTAATGTAGGTGGTTGCTTGCCATCTATTAGTTTAGTTTATATATTTTTATTTTAGTGCTTTATTTGTAATTAAATTATATTCTAAAATTTTAAGTGAAATATATTTAACACATAACTGTAAATTTAAGGTATACAAATAAATACATTTGTATACTGTAACATGATTGCCGCTGTAGCAATAGCATCTCTGTCATGTCACATCATTATCTTTTTAGTGGTTGGAATAATTAAAACGTAGTCTCTTCAGTTCAGTCGCTCAGTTGTGTCCGACTCTTTGCGACCCCATGAATCGCAGCACACCAGGCCTCCCTGTCCATCACCAACTCCTGGAGTTCACCTAGACTCACGCCCATTGAGTCAGTGATGACATCCAGCCATCTCATCCTCTGTCGTCCCCTTCTCCTCCTGCCCCCAATCCCTCCCAGCATCAGAGTCTTTTCCAATGAGTCAACTCTTCACACGAGGTGGCCAAAGTACTGGAGTTTCAGCTTCAGCATCATTCCTTCCAAAGAAATCCCAGGGCTGATCTCCTTCAGAATGGACTGGTTGGATCTCCTTGCAGGCAAGCTTGATTTTAATGCAGAATTGTTGTCTATATTCACTATACTGTGCTTATTTGTCTACTAGTTTCAAGTTAACAATATTTTAACCTCTCTCCCCCAAGCGGTACCTGCCTGGTAGCTCAGATGGTAAAGAATCCGCCTGCAATGCAGGAGACCCAGGTTTGATCCCTGGGTCGGGAAGATCCCCTGGAGAAGGGAATGACAAGAACCACTCCAGTATTCTTGCCTGGAGAATTCCATGGACAGAGGAGCCATGGGGTCACAAGGAGTCGGACAATAATGAATGTAAAACAGTTTCACTTCCCCCCCCAGAAAGGGTAAATTAGAGTAAAGCAGTATGGAGAATAGTGGGGAGAATCAGATTAATTAGGGAATGAGAGTACCTAGTGCATTTCTTGGAGAAGGCAATGGCACCCCACTCCAGTACTCTTGCCTGGAAAATCCCATGGACGGAGGAGCCTGGTGGGCTGCAGACCATGGGGTCGCTAAGAGTCGGACATGACTGAGCGACTTCACTTTCACTTTTCACTTTCATGCATTGGAGAAGGAAATGACAACCCACTCCAGTGTTCTTGCCTGGAGAATCCCAGGGACAGGAGAGCCTGGTGGGCTGCTGTCTATGCGGTCGCACAGAGTCGGACACGACTGAAGCGACTTAGCAGCAGCAGCAGCAGCAGCAGCAGTGCATTTCTGGATTTGCTCCCTGGATTGGTTACAACTCTGAAAGGGAAAGGTTTTCAATTTTCAAGTCTTTAAAATGTACTGCCATGGCAGAGGCTTTTACTTTCACTCTTTTGCATGTGTTCACTCTATTATCATCTTAGTTTTATAGAAGGCATTCCTAAAATAGCCAAGGCAGTGACCACAAGCAGAGAGCCATGTGCTGTTCCTCTAGGATTTCTCTCCACTAAGGTCACAGATGTTCTCGCCTCCATCTCTGCCCATCTCCTCCATCTCTGGGATCACTAGGGGCCTAATGGGGAGTTCTGTGGAGAGGTTGCCTGGAATTGTGGGCTGAAATACAGACTTTAAATACTGAGTTTTAAGATGTGAGGAAGGAAAGTGACATTGATTTATTTGTTCTGTTCTTGGCCAGCCTGAGAAACCTGTCCCATCAGGTAATCAACAACTGCTTTTATCCTAACTAGTGACTTCAAGAGGGTGATTACTCACCCCCTCATTACCATTCTCCCTGAGTCATCCAGGCTGGCTCCTGTTGGTTTCAACTGAATAAGAATCTTCAGGCCGTGGACTCTAGGGCCAAGGTGCCTGTTTAGTAATGTGAATTACAGACACAGGCCTTGGACATGGAGCCATGGCTTGTTCTTCTTCTTCTTCTTTTTTTTTTTTTTTTAATTTTTATTTTTGGTTGTGCTGGGTCTTCGTTGCCACACACAGGCTTTCTCTAGTTGTGGAGAGTGGAGGCTACTCTCTAATTGCAGTACACGGGCTTCTCATTGTGGTGGCTTCTCTTACTTTGGATCACAGCTTCTAGGCACGTGGGCTCAGCAGTCGCAGCTTGTGGGCCCTCGAGCCGGGTAGTTGTGGCACACCGGGCTTAATTGCTCTGCAGCCTGTGGGATCTCCCCGGACCAGGATCAAACTCGTGTCTCCTGCATTGGAAGGTGGATTACTACGGAGCCTCCAAGGAAGCCCCATGGCTCATTTTGAGAAGATATTGTGTAGGTTCAGGTTTTTAGTTATGTGTCTATTTGAGGAATTGAATTGTCCGATATCATCTAAGTGGCCATCTTAATGGTCAACATAGAATGATTCTATGAGTAACCAGACCCTCCAGCCTGCCTGGTGATGATATAAAGGACAAAGATATGATTATGCAAAAGGATGGTGACTTGGGGGCATCTCATGCTGGTTTCTTCTCAGAAGTGCTTCAGATTGACCACTGTGCATTAGGGGGAGGTCTTAGCAAAGACCCCTGAAAGCTTTGGCCTTGTGATGGTGCTGGGAGGGCTTTGACACTTAGGAAGATGTGTGCTGTTATGAGTATGCTGAAAGGAAGCCAAGATCATGTCCATTTTACAGATACCCCCTGTCCCCTGCTAAGCCACTCTCCTCAGTACTTCTTGGGTCATATTATGACACTAAATTGTCTTGGGCCAAATTTGGATGTATGGGTAGTTGTAGAGATTAATTTTGCTTGGCACATGTGTTTAGTTCCGGTTCATTCCAAAGTTCAGTCTGTTTCCAAGTTTTGAATTTTTATGTTCATCACAGACCTAAAGAAACTTAGTTTTGAAGGGGAGCAGTCTTGTAAGCCTTAGTTGAGGCATCACACGTTTATAGGAGAGTTTGACATGTTTTGAAATAGAAAAGGAAAAGGCAAATCTTGGGATACACATTTATGGGTTAGTTGAAAATCCTACCCCTTTTACAGTTTCTTACCTAATCCTACCCGGGTTTAAATAAAATCAACAGTTGCTTTTACAACAGCTATTCTGTCACTGTTGTCTATCTCCAGGCACTTGAAATATATCATTAAACAACATCAGAATTAATCCAAGGCCCTTTAAACTGTAGACTGAGCTGCTTGGGGCAGGGACCTTTCCTTTTTCATCTTGAATTCCTAGGACTGAGGAAAACAAGGACTGGGAAAAATGCTTGTTTTGTAAGCAGGCATATGTGAAATAGTAATAATGGAAAGAAGAAATACTGTGATCCTGAAGTGCTGGTGGATTGGTAGCTTGTCCTGTAGGGTCTGCGTTGGATGGGAGCCTGGATGCAGGTGGGAAGCAGCTGCTCTGAGGCTCTTGGACAGGCCTCAAAGAAGGCACTAATGCAGGTCACTTGGTGGGTTGACTTTTACCATCCTCCATGATTCCTGTGTTGAAATAGGAGGGTTCAGCCCAGACAAATGCTAAGGAAACAAAACCAACTCTTATTACTCTCTCCAACATTTATAGCCAACTCTTATTCAATGTCCTTATCCTGGAGCCATTCTGACAGTCATTTTAATGATTTATTTTCTTTTTCACAACCAAAAAACAAATAAAATATTTTATCACCTTTTGGGTAGACTTGATGTCTTTCTCTTCATTTCATCACTTTCTGGGTCTATAAAATTTCCCTTACCTTTCAGTTTTTATAACACAAGGGATAGGAATTCTGTTTTTTTCATTCTTTATGTGAAAAAAATTTTTTTTCAGTCTGAGGATTTTTTTGGTCCTATATCCCCAGGCTGTTGTTGTTATGTGTGGTGGAGGGAGGGGGTTAAGGAAAGGGGGACACAAGGCCACATGTTTGCTGAAATATGTGGATGGCAGGGAGAGGTTTTGAATAAGAAAAATATATATTTTCAGTGCTGTTCTCCACTATGGGGCTGTTGGAGCCTTTGGTGGTGAAGAAGTGGTTGTGCTAGTTTAAGAGGGAAATACTACTGCAATTTGCTGTGGTTTCTTTCCCAGGATCTACGATAAAAACCAATGATCTGTGCGAGAACCCACAACATTGTGATTACCCTTCTCCACTCAGAATTATATGTCTTCACCCTAAGCTTCCTGCTTTATAGCTCACATAGGCTTTTTTTTCTTCGGCTCTTTGCCCTGTTTTGCTTATTTCTGCCTCATTTTTTGTATGCCTCCTTACATTAAGGTGTTAGATGAGTCATCTTGAGCCACAGAAGCTACACGGCCACATGTGTGGGTTTGTCAGGACAAAGCTCTTCTCAGGTTATTCTCAATCCGAGTTGATGTAGCATGAGATTGTATCAAGTTCAGCAGTGCACCTCAGTGATCTGAGATGTCTATCTCCTGCCCTCTGCTCCCTTCACCATCAGCTTTAATGAAGACCATAGAATTGAAAGGGTTTTGGGAGTCTTTTCTCTCAAGGATCCTGATCTCAAGTGTGAAAATGTATTTGATAGCATCCCCATTGGTGGTTACTCCTCCATCCTCTCCTTGAATGATTCCATGGGCAGGGTGCTCCTCAATCTCAGGCAGCCCATTCCCTTGTCAGGCGTTTTAAAACTTGACCCCAAATAGGTCTTCCTGCAGCTTTTATGAAGTCATCCTCTGAAATTACTTTCTCCTCTCCAGTGATTTGTAAAGTTATTAGTTCAGGTCTAACTCTCAGTCTCCCCCTCCCTCCACCAAAGTTTTCATTTCTTTGGGCAAACAAGTGTAGCTCTCTCAAATATTATAATTTAGGCAGAGTTTTTTTACCTCTCACCATCCTAGATATTTTGTTCTATAGGCCGCCTAATTAGAAGTGGATGTTGTATTCCAAAGGTGATCAAGACTCATGAAGAGGAATTTTACTCGACTGAGATGTTGCGATTTAAAGATGAGACTCAGTTGTACATTAGTTTCATTAAGCAGCCTTTTTTTTGTTGTCCAGCCTCTAAGTCATGTTCAACTCTTTGTGACCTCAGGGACTGCCAGGCTCCTCTATCTTCCATTCAGTTCAGTTCAGTTCAGTCGCTCAGTCATGTCCGACTCTTTGCAACCCCATGAACCGCAGCACACCAGGCCTCCCTGTCCATCACCAACTCCCGGAGTCCACCCAAACCCGTGTCCATCAAGTCGATGATGCCATCCAACCATCTCATCCTCTGTCATCCCCTTCTCCTCCTGCCCTCAATCTTTCCCAGCATCAGAGTCTTTTCCAATGAGTCAGCTCTTCACATGAGGTGGCCATAGTATTGGAGTTTCAGCTTCAACATCAGCCCTTCCAATGAACACCCAGGACTGATCTCCCTTAGGATGGACTGGCTGGATCTCCTTGCAGTCCAAGGGACTCTCAAGAGTCTTCTCCAACACCACAGTTCAAAAGCATCAATTCTTCGGCACTCAGCCTTCTTCACAGTCCAACTCTCATAGCCATACATGACTATTGGAAAAACCATAGCCTTGACTAGACGAACCTTTGTTGGCAAAGTAATGTCTCTGCTTTTGAATATGCTATCTAGGTTGGTCATAACTTTCCTGCCAAGGAGTAAGCGTCTTTTAATTTCATGGCTGCAATCACCATCTGCAGTGATTTTGGAGCCCAGAAAAATAAAGTCTGACACTGTTTCCACTGTTTCCCCATCTATCTGCCATGAAGTGATGGGACCAGATGCCATTATCTTAGTTTTCTAAATGTTGAGCTTTAAGCCAACTTTTTCACTCTCCTCTTTCACTTTCATCAAGAGGCTCTTTAGTTCTTCACTTTCTGCCATAAGGGTGGTGTCATCTGCATATCTGAGGTTATTGATATTTCTCCCAGCAATCTTGATTCCAGCTTATGCTTCTTCCAGCCCAGCGTTTCTCATGATGTACTCTGCATATAAGTTAAATAAGCAGGGTGACAATATCCAGCCTTGACGTACTCCTTTTCCTATTTGGAACCAGTCTGTTGTTCCATGTCCAGTTCTAACTGTTGCTTCCTGACCTGCATACAGGTTTCTCAAGAGTCAGGTCAGGTGGTCTGGTATTCCCATCTCTTTCAGAATTTTCCACTGTTTATGATGATCCACACAGTCAAAGGCTTCCATTATCTTCCATTATCTCCTGGAATTTGCTCAAAGCATTTGCTCATGAAGCAGAAGTAGATGTTTTTTCTGGAATTCTCTTACTTTTTCTATGATCCAATATGTTGGCAATTTGATCCCTGGTTCCTCTGCCTTTTCTCAACCCAGCTTGTACATCTGGAGGTTATCACTTTACATACTGTTGAAGCCTAACTCGAAGGATTTTGAGCATTACCATGCTAGCATGTGAAATGAGCACGGTTGTGGTAGTTTGAACATCTTCCCATTGCCCATCTTTGGGATAGGAATGAAAACAGCAACACTATGTATATAGAGCTTCCCAGGTGGCTCAGTGTTACCAAAAGTGTTGAATATGATTTAGCGACTAAACAACAACTAAATATGTAAAATTGTGAGTCTTTATATATATATATATATAGTCACACACATATATATTATCTATCTATATTTGTATAAAAAATCGTGTGTGTATATGATGTGTATGTGTGTGTATATATGTATATATTGAATGACATGGTGTTTTTAGTTACTATAAAATTCATATAAATTGATTTGTCTAGTAAGGTCGTGGTTATTCTTTGCCTATGCTGTTGATAATCTAAACCAAAATATATCACTTTATATTTAGTATCCTGTAGATTTCAGCTTCATGATATAATCTGTCAAGAATTTTTTCTGTCATGAAACAGTAGCTGTCTTTCCTGGCTTTCTGCCCTCAGTAGGTTTCATAGGAAATCTTATCTTCATTCAAGTAGCTGATAAAAGTATTAAAACAGCATAAATAAAGACAGAATTCTGTAGTACTACTAGAATGTTTGGGGTTGAAAGTGAAAGTGTTAGTCACTCAGTCATGTCCAACTCTTTACGACCACATGGACTATAGGTCACCAGGCTCCTCTGTCTGTGGAATTCTTCAGACAAGAATCCTGGAGTGGGTTGGCACTCCCTTCTCCAGGGGATCTTCCCAACCCAGGGATTGAACCTGGGTCTCTTGCATTGCAGGCAGATTCTTTACCATCTGAGCCACTTGTTTATCTATTAAAAAAACATAATTTGGTAGCTCATGATTTGCTGTTGTTCCCATAAGGATAAAGAATTTTATGTATTGAGTTGCCAAATCCAGGTCATGTGTGGAATCACTGCAGATGGTGACTGCAGCCATGAAATTAAAAGACGCTTACTCCTTGGAAGAAAAGTTATGACCAACTTAGATAGCATATTGAAAAGCAGAGACATTACTTTGCCAACAAAGGTCCGTCTAGTCAAGGCTATGGTTTTTCCAGTGGTCATGTATGGATGTGAGAGTTGGACTATGAAGAAAGCTGAGTGCCAAAGAATTGATGCTCTTGAACTGTGGTGTTGGAGAAGACTCTTGAATCTTCTGGGAATCCCTGGGACTGCAAGGAAATCCAACCAGTCCATTCTAAAGGAGATCAGCCCTGGGTGTTCTTTGGAAGGAATGATGCTAAAGCTGATACTCCAGTACTTTGGCCACCTCATGCGAAGAGCTGACTCATTGGAAAATACTCTGATGCTGGGAGGGATTGGGGGCAGGAGGAGAAGGGGACAACAGAGGATGAGATGGCTGGATGGCATCACCTACTCAATGGACGTGAGTTTGAGTGAACTCCAGGAGTTGGTGATGGACAGGGAGGCCTGGCGTGCTGTAATTCATGGGGTCGCAAAGAGTCGGACGTGACTGAGCGACTGAACTGAACTGAAGTATATCACAAAAGGAGAGATTGGTTTGGCTATATTTTACATTACTTTACCCATCCTGCTGCTGCTGCTGCTGCTGCTGCATCGCTTCAGTCGTGTCCGACTCTGTGCGACACCATAGACGGCAGCCCACCAGGCTCCCCTGTCCCTGGGATTCTCCAGGCAAGAACACGGGAGTGGGTTGCCAATTCCTTCTCCAATGCATGAAAGTGAAAAGTGAAAGTGAAGTCGCTTAGTCGTGTCCGACCCTCAGGGACCCCATGGACTGCAGCCTTCCAGGCTCCTCTGTCCATGGGATTTTCCAGGCAAGAGTACTGGAGTGGGGTGCCATTGCCTTCTCCGTTACCCATCCTAGACCTTACTAATCACTTCTTTCTTCTCTATTTGCTCACAAACCAACTGTTTACTAATCTGCACCTTTGTTTATTCAGATTCAGAGAAGTTTATTTGTGAAACTTCAGTGTCTAGTACAGCACTCAACATATGTGACATAGTTCTTGCTTTTAAAAGGATTATAGTCTAGTGAAGGAAAGAGACATATAACTATAATACTCTGTTGATAATATACATATATGCACATGGGTATTTATGTTACTTATATAATAAAAATGGAGTTTTATAAACACACTATAGTAAATAACACCTAGTAAAGGTTTGTCCAAAAGATCACGGACAAATGCAATTTGGGCCTTTCAGAATAAGGAATTAATGGTTAGTTTTGGAAAGGATAGAAGCCATTCAATGAAAGGTTATAAAGTCTTCAAGGATAAGTGGCCTGTGCCTAGATTCCAGACCCTGGCCTGCCTAGGACTTTCTGACTGACAACATGACCTCCAGATTCCCAGACCTGTGGCTTGTACTTGGTCATGTTAACTGCTGTTTTGTTCTGTTTTTGCCTTTTCTTTAACTATTTGACTTACAGATTTCTAAACAAAGCCTGATTTTTTGGTTTTGAGGCATTTAGTATAATCAGGTGACTACAGGCAGTTGACAGGACCTATCAGGTAGCTGCATACATCCCAGCATGACAAGTCCCCCATAGATACTGTGGAAAGCAGTGGTGTTATGACCCTAAAAATTGTCACATGCAACCATATAGGATTTATGTCTGACAAACTTTAAAATTAGGTCGTGCCTCTGTTTTAAACCAGTAAGTGCTGAAAAGATACCTTTCCCCATCCATATATCCACTATCCTCATGCCCTAGGACATCCAACCAACTTTACTTTGAAATGTCTCATCTCCTTTCATCCGTTGTTGAATTGCTCGGGAAGATGTGAAGTGGATCAATTCAGCTGTGTTTGCATTTTCTAGAGCATGAAAAACGGTGTTCACTGATTACCTGTGGAGATCGAGGAACCATTTGTACAGCCCCGTGTCTTAGATTGCAGGTGGAATTGGTAGTTAGAGAAACGGCCCCCAAGCATGGGAGCTGAATAAATTCAGTTCATGCTGCACAGAGAGAATAAACCTGGAAAACCACAACGGTGTTTTCTTCAAGTGCATTTCCGACCATTCCTCATTTGCTGAAGAAGAACTTGTGTTTTTCCACGTTGGCCCTATGTTTCCATCAAACATGTAGCCAGTTGGCTAAGATAGTAACTTGCAAAGCTGGCTGGAATCCTGCTTTTAGCATCCTGGCAGGAAAGAGATGTTTGTTATAGTCGGGCGCCTTAGCTGTTCTTCCATCTGGCCGTTTCCTCCTGTCTTACTCCCCCTCACCGTGTTTCTTTGGGAGCCAGTAGTGGCACGAGTGGTAAAGAATCCTCCTGCCAAAGCAGGAGATGTATAGGAGAACGTAGACGTGGGTTCGATCCCTGGGTGGGGAAGATCCCCTGGAGGAGGACGTGGCAACCCACTCCAGTATTCTTGCCTGGAGAATCTCATGGACAGAGGAGCCTGGCAGGCTACAGTCCATAAAGTCACAGAATCGGACACGACTGAAGCGACTTGGCGTGCACACATGCACCGTGCTGCTTCTTATATGGAAGTGTGATGTGTTATTTGTCTAGGTGTGTCCAGACTCTTTCCGACTCCTTGGACTGTAGTCTGCCAGGCTACTCTGACCATGGAATTTTCCAGGCAAGAATACTGAAGTGGCTTGCCATTCCCTTTTCTAGGGGATCTTCCCAACCCAGGGATCAAACCTGGGTCTCCTGCATTACAGGCCGATTCTTTACCATCTGAGCCACCAGGGATGCCTCTTTACTGTCTGTCTCATTCATTTTATATGGAAAATGGGTGTAAATGACTAAGGGCCATGAAACAGCTCATGCATCGCATTTTGGCTGAGAGGGTGGGCATTTTGAGAGTCAATAGCAGGAAGCTTTGCAGTGAGTTCTGCAGGGGGTTGGGAGAGATGGCTAATGCTCTGTGAAGAAATCTCACACCTGTCAAGCACTGTGTTACTTGCCTGCAACAAGCTACTCCAGCAGGCAGTCCTCAGAGCCTGCTTTCAGGACTGAGAGTGATTCAGCTGAATCTGCCACCTGAACAAGAATAAAGCTCACACGGTGTCAATTTCTTATGCTCCCTGGCCCTGTTCCTTTGCCACAATTGAAAGTTAACCTAAAAAGGGAACTAACATTTATTGAGCACTTACTGTATGCCAGGCATTGTGAAACATACATAATAGCTAATTCACCGAATTCTTTTTCTTATTTACTTCTTACCATGCTGAGCACCAACGAATTGATGCTTTTGAACTGTGGTGCTGGAGAAGACTCTTGAAAGTCCCTTGGACTGCAAGGAGATCCAACCAGTCCATCCTTTAGGATATCAACTCTGAATATTCATTGGAAGGACTGATGTTGAAGCTGAAGCTCCAATACTTTGGCTACCTGATACGAAGAGCTGACTCATTGGAAAAGACCCTGGTGCTGGGAAAGATTGAGGGCAGGAGAAGGAGGTCACAGAGGATAACATGGCTGGATGGCATCACTGACTCAATGGACATGAGTTTAAGCAAACTCCAGGAGATAGTAAAGGGCAAAGAAGCCTGGTGTGTTACAGTCCATTGGGTCACAAATAGTTGGACATGACTTAGCGACTGAACAACAACAGTTTTGAAATTGAAAGTTTACCATCCTGATTTATAGATAAGGAAACTGAGACTTGAAGAAGTTTAGCGACTGGCTCAAGTTAATCAATTTCTGACAGTGATGATCAGACCCTGAGTTTAGGATCTAAATAAGGTTTCACTGACTCCAATTAAATCCAGTACACCAAACCTTGAGAAAAACTTGTGTTCTTCTGGGGGTTGGAGATATAAGTACTCAGGCTGAGAAACAACTGGGCTTCCAGCACAGCTTTTTATATAGAATGTGACATATAGACAATGACGTGTTCTTTATCGCCATCCAGTAATGTCAGTTCAGTTCAGATCAGTCACTCAGTCGTGTCTGACTCATTTCGACCCCATGAATCTCAGTACACCAGGCCTCCATGTCCATCACTAACTCCTGGAGTTTACCCAAACTCATGTCCATCGAGTCAATGATGCCATCCAGACATCTCATCCTCTGTCATCCCCTTCTCCTCCTGCCCCCAATCCCTCCCATCATCAGAGTCTTTTCCAATGAGTCAACTCTTTGCATGAGGTGGCCAAAGTATTGGAGTTTCCACTTCAGCATCAGTCCTTCCAATGAACACCCAGGACTGATCTCCTTTAGGATGGACTGGTTGGATCTCCTTGAAGTTCAAGGGACTCTCAAGAGTCTTCTCCAACACCACAGTTCAAAAGCATCACTTCTTCGGCACTCAGCTTTCTTCACAGTCCAACTCTCACATCCATACATGACCACAGGAAAAACCATTGCCTTGACTAGACAGACCTTTGTTGGCAAAGTAATGTCTCTGTTTTTTAATATGCTTTCTAGAGCTTTATAGAAATTGTAAGATATTGTAATGACAGCATCTTGTCACTGCTGTGACCTAGAGGTCAGTGTAAAATTAACTCAGTTTTCTATCATTCTGCCCTCTCCCAACCCTCTGAAAGACCAAATAGTGCAAGCTGTATGTGCTGTCCTTTTGTTCTTTAACGGTTAAGTCATGTCTGACTCTTTAGAGACCCCATGGACTATAGCCCACCAGGCTCCTCTGTCCATGGGATTCTCCAGGCAAGAATACTGGAGTGGGTTGCCATTTCCTCCTCCAGGGGATCTTGCCAGCCCAGGGATGGAACCTGCGTCTCCTGCATTGGCAGGCAGATTCTTTACCACTGAACCGTTAGGGAAGCTCATGAGCTTGTCCTGTAGTCTATGACAGACAACAGAAATGACTGAAACTATGCAGAAGCTGTGCCCTGCTCACAGAGCAGAGTCTGCCAAAATTAAAGACCTCTGCATTTCCAACAGCTTCAGACAGATACTGGCAGCTGACTCAGCTTGCTTTTCAGATTTTTTTTTCCCTTTAAACTTGAGAAATGCCTTTAATGTTTTCCTCCTGATGATAATGCATTGTAGATAAGATCTTCTAACCCAAACAGCTGTGTTTTGAGGTCCTGAAAGCCTGTTGAAGGTATTCATTTTCTTTCTCAACACATGGTGTATCCCTGCACTTGCTCAAGCCAGTAGGTCTTGTCAATAAATCTGCCAAAGGCCAGGCCGGTCTGCACAAAGCATGCTTTACATCTTCTCCAACAGGATGAAAGGCAGCCTCTTAGAGCTTGGTACAGTGGACATTATCGAGCTCAAGAATAAAAGTGTACATCTATCAGTTTGCCTTCTTGCCTGCCTACTGCAGTGGTCAGGAGATTATTTATTGTTCCTTCATTTGTTGTTGTTCAGACGCTCAGTTGTGTCTGACTCTTTACAACCCCATGGACTGCAGCATGCCAGGCTTCCCTGTCCTTCACCATCTCCCGGAGCTTGCTCAAACTCATGTCCGTTGAGTCAATGATGCCGTCCAACCATCTCATCCTCTGTTGTCCCCTTCTCCTTCTGCCTTCAATCTTTCCCAGCATCAGGGTCTTTTCTAATGAGTTGGCTCTCTGCATCAGGTGGCCAAAGTATTGGTGCTTCAGCATCAGTCCTTCTAATGAATCTTCAGGATTGATTTCCTTTAGGATTGATTAGCTTGATCTCCTTGCAGTCCAAAGGACTCTCAAGTGTATTCTCTAACACAACAGCTCAAAAGCATCGATTCTTTGGCACTCAGCCTTCTTTATGGTCCAACTCTCACATCCATACATGGCTACTGGAAAAACCATAGCTCCTTCATTAGCTAATTTGTAAATACCCACGTGTGGGGCCAAGGAAGGAGAGTCCCAGCCATGCTCTGTGATCTCAGAACCTCGGACTAGTGGCAGGCAGGAGAGAGAAGTGCATGCCGGGAAGTTCACTTTCCTGTCCCACAATGATGCTTGAGTGCTATTCGTTCAGGAATAATTGAAAGGGAGGTTTGTGCATACAATTACCAGACAGGGGATCAGAGAGCCTCAATTTCTCCTGGCATAATTATGGGTCTTCCAGGGTATTAGAAAGCTCTGCAGTTATGCAGATGACTTGCAAAGGCAACATGAGATATTTTACTACTCAAACCAAGTTGAGCCATCTCAATAACCCAGCTGCTAGCTGACAGTGCCAATCATTATTGTAAAATCAGGAGCTTTTGTGTTGGTGAATTGCTTGGAAGCCCAGAGAGCTGGTTAACCTATTTTAAGGAGATTTTTATATTTCTGACAGGGGTGATTAAAAAACAGGCTCTACTGCTCATATCAGCAGATAGGCTGCAGACATCATATTTTCCCCAGATTGCTAAGTGGGATACAGTTCTGTTTGCAGTGTTGGTGAGTGCTGGAAAAGTCATTTTGATTTGTCATTTGGTAAACTGGGCATTCTGAATATGAAGGAGTTAATCAGCTCACAGAGGGCTGTCATTAATCCATAACTTACAGGCCCTTTTGGAAATGTCTCTTGCCACTAATGTCATTGCAGGCAAAGTCACAGTCCCCTCAGAATCCTTCATCCCGAAATGGTCCCTTCCAGTCCTGCCAAGGGCGAACTCAGCGTGCACTGTTGGTTTGTATATCATCTGTATAAACTCCAATTTTCCTAAATTTACAGTTAGGAGCATTGATAGTTTAGGAGCTTTTTTAATTAGATGAGATAATCCACAAAACTGGTAAGAAATCTTTCAACCTTAGTTAAAATGGAAAGAGCTATATCTTCAGTAGAAATTGTCTGTAAAATTCTACCACCTTTGCTTATTTTTCTTGACAGTAAGGAGAGGAAATACCAGAGCTGAAAGTCTGTCCCTTAGTAACTGACAAAAAGGTATGTTCTGGTCTCCCTAACTTTTCTCTGGGTATATTTAATCAGTGTTTGCTGTCAAAGAAGAGAAATGTCTAGCTTCAGCAAAGACGCTTTGTCCATCTCGATAAACACGGCTAAGGTGACAGTAGGCCCTGTGTGAAGAAGTGAGGAGAATGCTTTTTTTATGACTGGAATGCAAAAAGACAGATTTACTAGGGACTCTGCTGGGCTTTTCTCCCTAAACTTCCTGATTCAGCGGGTGATGCAGTCTCAGGTACGTTATGTGCTGTTATACAAGTGAAACCAGCAGATTTAATGACTCTGTGCTTCTGGGTCATAATTCTTTGGTAACAGCGAGAATCTCAAACCTGCAGCACTCCTTTATCTTCCCCAGGGCATAGACATTTCTCTTCGTAAGGTGGGGTTTTGTTTTGTTTTGTTCTGTCTTTTTGCCTTAGTCTCCAAAAAGACTACAGTGAGGAAAAGAAATAACAAAGTGTTGAAATATGAACGAGTCAGAGAAAAGTATTAACCAGACTCTTGCCTTATTAGACGTTCCCTAAGAGGCTTAATGTGGGAAGAAGCTTGAGCGGACATCAGTCCCACTGCTCTGAGGCCAGCCTGCTGAGTGTGTGCAGGGGCTGTAGCCCTGTCATGGTCCCTGCCACCTGTGTGGGTCGGTGTAGGGCACTGGCTTAGGCCACAGGCACAGTGAAGGACTGGGGGACCCTGGCCTGGGTCTTCAAAGTACGTTACATGGTTTTTGCTTTCTGAGTTCTCAGTTGCCCAGTGCCCCCACCAGCCACCCCCAGCTTTACTGAGGTGAAATTGACAAAATTGTGTTAAGGTATATAGCATGGTGATTTGATATGCATATACATACATATTGTGAAATGATTACCACATTAAGTTAATTAACACTGCCATCACCTTACCTAGTGACCATTTCTAATGGTGAAAACACTTCTTAAAATTTGCTGTCTTAGCTAATGTCAAGTATGCAACACAGTATTATTAACAACAACAAGAAGTCACTGTGCTGACCATTAGGCCCCAGAACTTATTCATCTTATAACTGAAAGTTTGTGTCCTTTGACCAGAACCTCCTACTCCCTCTACCCCCAGCCCCTAGCAACCACCACTCTACTCTCTAGTTTATGATTTTGACTTTTAAATTCAACTTTTAAATGATAGTAATACACTAGTTGTCTTTCTTTCTTTGGCTTATTTCACTTAGCATATGGCCTTCCAGGCTCATCCATGTTGTCACAAATGGCAGGATTTTCTTCTTCTTTTTTTTAATGTCTGAATAATATTCCTTACATATGAATCCCAAATATATATACTACATTTGAAAAGAATTCATTCATTGGTTGATGGACTTAGACTGGTTTCATATCTTGGCTATTATGAATAATGGTGCATTGAACATAGGGGTACAGATATCTCTTAGAAATACTGATTTCATTTCCTTTGAATATATACCCAGAGGTAAGATTGCTAGATCATATGGGAGCTCCATACTGTTTTCCATAGGAGCTGCATCTTTACTATCCCACCAACAGTGGACAGGGTTCCTTTTTCTCTACGTTCTCCCCAAGAATTGTCATCTCTTGTGTTTTTCATTGCTAACCATTCTAACAGGTGTGAGGTGATATCTCATTGTGATTTGATTTGCCTTTCCCTGAGCACTAGTGATGTTTGTGCTCAGTCCCTCAGTCTTGTCCAACTCTTTGCGACCTCCATGGACTGTAGCCCACCAGGCTCCTCTGTCCATGGGATTTTCCAGACAAGAATACTGGAGTGGGTTGCCATTTACTCCTCCAAGGGGTTTTCTTGACCCAGGGATCAAACCCATGTCTCTTGCATCTCCTGCATTGGCAGGCAAGTTCTTTACCACTAGTGCCACCTGGGACGCCCCTAGTGGTTTAGCACCTTTCATGTACAACAGAGGACGAGGTGGTTGGATAGCGTCACTGACTCAATGGACATGAATTTGAGCAAACTCCAGGAAATGTTGAAGGACAGGGAGGCCTGGCGTGCTGCAGTGCATGGGGTCACAAAGAATCGGACACGACTGAGCGACTGAACAGCAGCAAACGTACCTGTTGGCCATCTGTATGTCTTCTTTGGAAAGTATCTCTTCAGGTCATTTGTCCATTTAAAATTGGATTATTTGGGGTTTTTTTTTTTTTTTTTTTTTTTTTTTGCTGTTGAGTTGTATGAGTTCCTTATATATTTTGGATCTTCATGCCTTATCAGATATTGGTTTACAAATATTTTCTCCTGTTCAGTAGGTTGCCTTTTGACTTTGTTGATTGTCTCCTTTTGCTGTGGAGCCTTTTCAGTTCCTAGTTTAAAGTGTTAATAGTTACAAATGCCCCTCAAGTGGCCTCACTTGCCTGTGACCTTGAACCAGGCCCTACATCTCTCTGTCCTGTCTTCTTCTTCTGTTTGTGGCTAGGATTGGACTGAATCAATGGCTTTTTAGTTGTTTTAAGCCATAGAACTCCTTACCCATATGAAATTTTGTGAAATATCCAAATAAAAGCAATTTTATAAAATCAGACCTATTCTCAGTTGAGTGTAGGTGAGGGATGCAGGGTACCTCCCACCCTATTCAAATCCCTTCATCTGTTGGAGCTACAACAGCTTGTAATCAGTTCAGCCTAATAACAGCCTGGCTGAATGCAGGAAGTCAAACGAAAGTCTAAAAATGCAGGTAATTTTACCTTTGTCAATCCTAAATGCTTGAGACAGCGTATTTTATAAGCTTTATGTCAACCAACCTAAAATGACTTAATCCATCATAAATTTCTAAGCACCAGTCATCCTTCTTTTATATGCCCTGTTCTTGTAACCGGAGTATTTTTAGCTTTGCTGTTGTTAGTGACATGCAAATGAATTGGGTGATTAATTCTGTAAAGCATGTCCACCTCAACATTTTAGAACTATGCCAGGTCATTCCTCCCCCCACTCCCCCGCTCCTGAATTCCAAAAACTCCCTACCATCCACTTTTCTAACCTGCCTGCTGCTGGAACACCATGTCCCCTTTCTTAACCTCTATATTGTCTCATTCCAAAAATATAGCCTCTTTGCTAGAAAGATGAAAACTCAACTCCTGATTTCAACTTTCTGCAAGTTCCATGATTATTTAGTTTTCCTATCAAGCTGTATTTCCTACTTCCTTCTAATATACATCTCCTTTCAGTAAGTTGTTCCCTCCTAGTTCTCTGCCTCCAAGCCCATGGTCATGTTCTTTGCCTATTTCTCTCTTTTTCTTTCTCCATGAAGACCCCATATCCTTTCTGTTGCTTACCAGTACCCTGTACAGCTCCCCTTTCACATCCTTCCACACTCCTTCCTCTTCTCCAGTGGTACTTAGCAAAGAAGCAGCATGATGTGGCACCAAGATTACAGAACAGAGAGGCAATGCTAATACCACTACCCTGGAACTCTGACACTTATTTGCAAGGTGCTCTTGGCTACCCTGGACCTCACAGTTTCCTCGTCTATAAATGAGGTTAATAATGCAGTATCTCCCTTGCCTACCTCACCATGTGGTCATCAAAATCAAAAGAACTATTGCATGTGAATGTATTCTATTATCACTTACTGTACCCTAAAGCACTTTTTATAATAATTAATCATCTCTGCCCTGTTCTCACTGTAGTCATTTCATGTGTGATATCTAGTCCCAATAGTTCTTTAGGTCAAAGACTTTTCTTAAATATAAAGTATAACTCCATTTCAACTCTGTAGTGGTCATCACAGTCCTGATGACACGCAGGTACTTCATATGGATTTAATAGAATTTTGATCTCTGGTATTTCCCAAGAACCTACTATTTTGGATGTGCTGGCAATAGTGGTCATTTAATTATCAGTCGGTTATTTGAATTTCCGGCATCTTCCCAAAGCAAGATTGAAATTCTAAGGATCTAAAAATGGATGTGGGAGACCTTAGAAGCAGGGTTGAATAAGTTGTTTGGGTGAGATACTCTCTTGAAAATGAACTCAAGGTAGAACTCAGTTCTTGGACCAGTTGTAATGAGTCTGATAGTCATCACTACAGCTTGTAAAATTCTGTCATGTTATTATGGTTCCCTGCACCGTACAGTAGGTCCTGGTTAGTTACCCATCCTGTATATGTGCTGCACTGTTATTTCAGTCGTGTCTGACTCTCTGACCCTACGGACTGTAGCCCGCCAGGCTCCTCTGTCCATGGAATTCTCCAAGCAAGAGTACTGGAGTGGGTTGCCATTTCCTGCTCCAGGGGATCTTCCCTGACCCAGGGATTGAACCCACACCTCATTTTGTTTCCCATATTGGTAGGCAGGTTCTTTACCATTCCCAGACTCCTAATTATCCCTCCACTGCTCATTTCTCCAGGGGTAACCATAAGTTTGTTTTTGATATCTGCAAGTCTGTTTCTATTCTATAAATAAGTTTGTATTATTTTTTTAAGATTCCACATATAAATGATATATGAAAGTAAAACAAAACAACAAAAAAACTTTAAAAAACTCTGTGGATGCTCACAACAGACAGGGAGAAAGTGTCAGTAAGTGAGGCTGCCTCCCAGACTCTAAGGACTACACCACATTTCACTGAGGAGACTGCTTCAGTCTGAAACAGCAAAAGAGCCCTTTGCTGGCTTCAGCTGATGACACATGTTAGCAGTCCACATGAATTTGCATCCAACTTTTCCAAGTCAAAATAGGAAACAGGTTCTTATATTATGTCCATTGTAAGAGTCAGGGCTCTTGGTGCTCAGTAAGGTGATGGCAAATACTTCATGTAAGTGAAAATTATTTTATTTTGAATCATACAGAAATATACCATTTCTAAAAGGTATCTAAAGTGCCTTCAGGAAAGTAAGCTAAACCTGTTGTGACAAACTCACCTTGGAGGACAGAGACATACTGGGTACCTCTTCCTACACTGGACATTTCATTTGCAATGAGTAAACTCGTCATCAGTAAAACTTGATTTTTCCAAGCTTGTCATATCTAGTGTACTTTATGCTTCTGGGAGAATTGAACTTTGTTGGAAGGGTGAAGTTTCTGAACTGAGAATGAGGACATGAGGGCTCTGAAGTTTGCTGGAAAACAGAGTGCTAGGCTACCAAGTTCCTAGTTCAGGATGTGGACACAGAGCCTCAACATGCTCCCCGTCAGACCACAGGTCTCAGTGTGTCCACCCCCACTCATTTATTCTGGTGATACCTGTGGAAAGTCACAGCCACATGCTTCTTTTTATCTTGGTAAGAAAAAGAGGTTTTTTTCTCTAGACATTTCTTCTGTTGAACCAAACTAAACACATGTAGATTTGTTCCTTGCAGACTTGCTTCTTTCTAGGAGCCTCTCTACAAGATTTCAGCATAAATAATACACTTCCCTACCTACTACAAGCTATGGGGATCACTAGAAATCATTTTATAAAAGTAAATGGAGTAGAGTTAGTAACCCTGCACAATCCACTGTATCTATAGCAACCTTCACCTATTTGCCATTTGTGCATAAACTATCTTCATCACTGTATTCAAACTTTAGGGCATGGACCCTGTCTTACTTAAATTTTTATTTCTAGCTCCTCATATAGTGCGTAGTAGGCATTCAAGAATGCCTATTGGAGAGAGTAGCATTGACATATATATACTGCCAAGTATAAAACAGACAGCTAGTGGGAAGCTGCTGTATAGCACAGGGAGCTCAGCTCAGTGCTCTGTGATGGCCTAGAGGGGTGGGGTTGGAGGAGTGGGGAGGGAGAGGCTCAAGAGGAAGGGGCTATATCTATACACATGGATGATTGACGATGTTGTACAAGAGAAACTAATGCAACATTGCAAAGCAATTATACTCCAATTTAAAAAATATAAAGAGGTTTATATATATATATATATCTGTGTTTACATATATGTGTGTGTGTATGTATATATATCAGTTTTCCATTTACAAAGTTTGTTAATACTTCCTCAGCTAAGAAAAACTCCAGAGATAAGTTTGGATGGATGGTGCTGAACGTGACACTTCTATTCCAGTGCTCAGCTAATCACTTACACAGAGGGAGCCAAATCCATGGGCTACATGGCCATGGCTGCAGGGCATTGCCAAATTTTCTTTGGTCTGTTCTGCAGGGCCCAGTGAGCCCAGACCCAGAGGAATTCTAGTGACACTGCTCTCTCAACTCTCCATCTTGAACCACCATTGCCAGAAGGTATAGGAAGCTAAGTAGAAGCCTAAGCAGGGCTGACAGTATTTTAATATACAACCCACATCGTAGGTCTCAGTAAGGTATTAAGTTCCTGCAGTTCTGAAATTTTCCTTGAAGGATTTCATAACCAAATTAAACTTGTGAGAGTGTTGGTTATTGCTCCCACTGCTGTTTTTCTCCGTGTAAACTCCTGATTCTATGTCTGTCTGATACTTTTCCCCTGTATTTCAATTGCAGCTTTTAACTGTTTTAAGTTAATAGTGAAAACTCACTAGTATTTGCTATAAAATATGTACTAAGGGCTTGCCTTGTCTTTTCAACATTCTTTCTTTTTATTGAATTATAGTTGATTTACAATGTTATTTTAGCTTTCACATGCATAACAAAGTAATTCAGTTATTTATATGTATTCTTCTTCAGATTCTTTTTGACTATAGATTATTACAAGATATTGAGTATAGTTCCCTGTGCTGTAAAGTAGATCCTTCTTGTTTATTTTATACACAGTAGTATCTGTTAATCTCAGATTCCTAATTTATCCCACCCGCTTCTTTTTTCTTTAACAGTTCTGTTCAGTTCAGTCGCTCAGTCGTGTCCGACTCTTTGAGACCCCATGAATCACAGCACGCCAGGCCTCCCTGTCCATCACAAACTCCTGGAGTTCACCCAGACTCACGTCCATCGAGTCAGTGATGCCATCCAGCCATTTCATCCTCTGTTGTCCCCTTCTCCTCCTGCCCCCAATCCCTCCCAGCATCAGAGTCTTTTCCAATGAGTCAACTCTTCACATCAGGTGTCCAAAGTACTGGAGTTTCAGCTTTAGCATCATTCCTTCCAAAGAAATCCCAGGGCTGATCTCCTTCAGAATGGACTGGTTGGATCTCCTTGCAGTCCAAGGGATTCTCAAGAGTCTTCTCCAACACCACAGTTCAAAAGCATCAATTCTTCAGCGCTCAGCCTTCTTCACAGTCCAACTCTCACATCCATACATGACCACAGGAAAAACCATAGCCTTGACTCGACAGACCTTTGTTGGCAAAGTAATGTCTCTGCTTTTGAATATGCTATCTAGGTTGGTCATAACTTTCCTTCCAAGGAGTAAGCATCTTTTAATTTCATGGCTGCAGTCACCATCTGCAGTGATTTTGGAGCCCAAAAAAATAAAGTCTGACACTGTTTGCACTGTTTCCCCATCTCTTTCCCATGAAGTGATGGGACCAGATGCCATGATCTTTGTTTTCTGAATGTTGAGCTTTAAGCCAACTTTTTCACTCTCCTCTTTCACTTTCATCAAGAGGCTTTTTAGTTCCTCTTCACTTTCTTTAACAACCAAACTTTATTTTCTATGTCTGTGAGTCTCTTTCTGTTTTGTAATTAAGTTCATTTGTATAATTTTTAAAGATTATACATATAAATGATATAGTATTTATCTTTCTGAATTCACTTAATACAGCAATCTCTAGGTCCATCCACATTGTGACAAATGGCATTAATTCATTCTTTTTTATGGCTGAGTAGTATTCCCTTGTGGAGAAGGCAATGGCAACCCACTCCAGTAGTCTTGCCTGGAAAATCCCATGGACGGAGGGGCCTGGTGGGCTGCAGTCCATGGGGTCCCTGAGGGTCGGACACGACTAAGCGACTTCACTTTCACTTTTCACTTTCATGCATTGGAGAAGGAAATGGCAACCCACTCCAGTATTCTTGCCTGGAGAATCCCAGGGACGGGGGAGCCTGGTGGGCTGCCGTCTGTGGGGTCGCACAGAGTCGGACACAACTGAAGCGACTTAGCAGCATTTATCAGTGGACTGAGTAAAGACATATCAAGGAGAATAATTGTTCAAGTTTGGGGCTTCAGACTCTAATATCACATTAACCTGGAAAAATAGCAGCAGTGATTGCCATCAGCTGACACACCACCCCCAGAGAGAGTGGTTGTTCTAGGCAAGCCAGGCCTCCTGTGAGCAGAGTCAGAAAAGTATCCCTAATTAGAGTAGCTCCCTGAGCTGGTTCATAATTTGCTTAATCACACTCACTTCACTAAACTATGATTTTGATTTTAGGGGGGAAAATGCAAGGTTTGGGGAAAGGGAAAGGAAGCAATTAAAATTCAGACTGATCCTCCTCCCTAGTCAGTTTGGGATTGGCAGAAAAGACAGCAAATGACATCAATGACCAGGTGTAAATATAAGGAAGCTGATTTGGAAAATGGGTCCTTTGAGTCTTGTTTGGGTGAGAATCATTGAGATCACAAAAGGAAGCAGCTGGTAAGTTCCAGAAACCTTTTTTATGTCAGCCTAGAATATGAATAATACACTAAATGGAGTGTAGTGCATATATTTAAATATTTATGTTCAAATGGCTGTCATTTTTTAGCCTACTCTGCCATGGTCCCATGACTGGATACAATTGCTTTTAAATGATCATTTTGTAGATGCTTGAAAGACATTGTTTAGAAGATGAAAATCACAGCAAAGCAAACAAAGAAAATGCAGAAGAGACCATTAGAAACCAAATATATCCATCCTGGCCAACTCTATTTAGAAAGTTTTGAAGGCAGTTTAGTTGTAAGGATTAAGATGGAGGAGTTTGTAATTGGACCTGAATTTTCATTCTGTTTGTGATTTACTGGCTATGTGGTTTTGAGTAAGTTACTTTTCCTGTCTTTAAATTTCAAACTCATCTGTAAAAAGGGGATAATAAAAGTACCACTTCACAGAGGTGCTGTGAGAATTAAATGAATTAATGGTGTTCAGCGCCTGACACCCATAAGCCCTCAATAAATGTTAGCTTAAAAAAAGGAAGTTGTTCTACATGAGGGCTCATGGAGGAAACCATTAGCAAAGCATTGGAAAGTCTGACCTCTGAGAGCAGCATCTGTGTTTTAGGGACTAAAGCTATGGTGGTGAACAAAACCATGCCGGGCATGTGGTAGGTGCTCCATAAATACTGATTGAATAACTGAAAAAATGGATTGTGTGCATTTACAGTGTATAAACTGGATTATTCTATGAAATTAGCATGTACTTTTTTTTTTTTAATTTTATTTTTAAACTTTACATAACTGTATTAGATTTGCCAAATATCAAAATGAATCCGCCACAGGTATGCATGTGTTCCCCATCCTGAACCCTCCTCCCTCCTCCCTCCCCATTCCATCCCTCTGGGTCGTCCCAGTGCACCAGCCCCAAGCATCCAGTATCGTGCATCGAACCTGGACTGGCATCTCATTTCATACATGATATTTTACATGTTTCAATGCAATTCTCCCAAATCTTCCCACCCTCTCCCTCTCCCACAGAGTCCATAAGACTGTTCTATACATCAGTGTCTCTTTTGCTGTCTCGTACACAGGGTTATTGTTACCATCTTTCTAAATTCCATATATATGCGCTAGTATACTGTATTGGTGTTTTTCTTTCTGGCTTACTTCACTCTGTATAATAGGCTCCAGTTTCATCCACCTCATTAGAACTGATTCAAATGTATTCTTTTTAATGGCTGAATAATACTCCATTGTGTATATGTACCACAGCTTTCTTATCCATTCATCTGCTGATGGACATCTAGGTTGCTTCCAGGTCCTGGCTATTATAAACAGTGCTGCGATGAACATTGGGGTACTCGTGTCTCTTTCCCTTCTGGTTTTCTCAGTGTGTATGCCCAGCAGTGGGATTGCTGGATCATAAGGCATGTCTATTTCCAGTTTTTTAAGGAATCTCCACACTGTTCTCCATAGTGGCTGTACTAGTTTGCATTCCCACCAACAGTGTAAGAGGGTTCCCTTTTCTCCACACCCTCTCCAGCATTTATTACTTGTAGACTTTTGGATCGCAGCCATTCTGACTGGTGTGAAATGGTACCTCATAGTGGTTTTGATTTGCATTTCTCTGATAATGAGTGATGTTGAGCATCTTTTCATGTGTTTGTTAGCCATCTGTATGTCTTCTTTGGAGAAATGTCTATTTAGTTCTTTGGCCCATTTTTGATTGGGTCATTTATTTTTCTGGAGTTGAGCTGTAGGAGTTGCTTGTATATTCTCGAGATTAGTTGTTTGTCAGTTGCTTCATTTGCTATTATCTTCTCCCATTCTGAAGGCTGTCTTTTCACCTTGCTAATAGTTTCCTTTGATGTGCAGAAGCTTTTAAGGTTAATTAGGTCCCATTTGTTTATTTTTGCTTTTATTTCCAATATTCTGGGAGGTGGGTCATAGAGGATCCTGCTGTGATGTATGTCAGAGAGTGTTTTGCCTATGTTCTCCTCTAGGAGTTTTATAGTTTCTGGTCTTACGTTTAGATCTTTAATCCATTTTAGTTTATTTTTGTGTATGGTGTTAGAAAGTGTTCTAGTTTCATTCTTTTACAAGTGGTTGACCAGAGTTCCCAGCACCACTTGTTAAAGAGATTGTCTTTAATCCATTGTATATTCTTGCCTCCTTTGTCGAAGATAAGGTGTCCATATGTGCGTGGATTTATCTCTGGGCTTTCTATTTTGTTCCATTGATCTATATTTCTGTCTTTGTGCCAGTACCATACTGTCTTGATAACTGTGGCTTTGTAGTAGAGCCTGAAGTCAGGTAGGTTGATTCCTCCAGTTCCATTCTTCTTTCTCAAGATCGCTTTGGCTATTCGAGGTTTTTTGTTTTTCCATACAAATTGTGAAATTATTTGTTCTAGCTCTGTGAAGAATGCTGTTGGTAGCTTGATAGGGATTGCATTGAATCTATAGATTGCTTTGGGTAGTATACTCATTTTCACTATATTGATTCTTCCAATCCATGAACATGGTATATTTCTCCATCTGTTAGTGTCCTCTTTGATTTCTTTCACCAGTGTTTTATAGTTTTCTATATATAGGTCTTTAGATTCTTTAGGTAGATATATTCCTAAGTATTTTATTCTTTCCATTGCAATGGTGAATGGAATTGTTTCCTTAATTTCTCTTTCTGTTTTCTCATTATTAGTGTATAGGAATGCAAGGGATTTCTGTGTGTTGATTTTATATCCTGCAACTTTACTATAGTCATTGATTAGTTCTAGTAATTTTCTGGTGGAGTCTTTAGGGTTTTCTATGTAGAGGATCATGTCATCTGCAAACAGTGAGAGCTTTACTTCTTCTTTTCCAATTTGGATTCCTTTTATTTCTTTTTCTGCTCTGATTGCTGTGGCCAAAACTTCCAAAACTATGTTGAATAGTAATGGTGAAAGTGGGCACCCTTGTCTTGTTCCTGACTTTAGAGGAAATGCTTTCAATTTTTCACCATTGAGGATAATGTTTGCTGTGGGTTTGTCATATATAGCTTTGATTATGTTGAGGTATGTTCCTTCTATTCCTGCTTTCTGGAGAGTTTTGATCATAAATGGATGTTGAATTTTGTCAAAGGCTTTCTCTGCATCTATTGAGATAATCATATGGTTTTTATTTTTCAATTTGTTGATGTGGTGTATTACATTGATTGATTTGCGGATATTGAAGAATCCTTGCATCCCTGGGATAAAGCCCACTTGGTCATGGTGTATGTTCTTTTTAATGTGTTGTTGGATTCTGATTGCTAGAATTTTGTTAAGGATTTTTGCATCTATGTTCATCAGTGATATTGGCCTGTAGTTTTCTTTTTTTGTGGGATCTTTGTCAGGTTTTGGTATTAGGGTGATGGTGGCCTCATAGAATGAGTTTGGAAGTTTACCATCCTCTGCAATTTTCTGGAAGAGTTTGAGCAGGATAGGTGTTAGCTCTTCTCTAAATTTTTGGTAGAATTCAGGTGTGAAGCCGTCTGGACCTGGGCTTTTGTTTGCTGGAAGATTTTTGATTACAGTTTCAATTTCCATGCTTGTGATGGGTCTGTTAAGATTTTCTATTTCTTCCTGATCGAGTTTTGGAAAGTTGTACTTTTCTAAGAATTTGTCCATTTCTTCCTCGTTGTCCATTTTATTGGCATATAATTGTTGATAGTAGTCTCTTATGATCCTTTGTATTTCTGTGTTGTCTGTTGTGATCTCTCCATTTTCATTTCTAATTTTATTGATTTGATTTTTCTCCCTTTGTTTCTTGATGAGTCTGGCTAATGGCTTGTCAATTTTATTTATCCTTTCAAAGAACCAGCTTTTGGTTTTGTTGATTTTTGCTATGGTCTCTTTTGTTTCTTTTGCATTTATTTCTGCTCTAATTTTTAAGATTTCTTTCCTTCTACTAACCCTGGGGTTCTTCATTTCTTCCTTTTCTAGTTGCTTTAGGTGAAGAGTTAGGTTATTTATTTGACTTTTTTCTTGTTTCTTGAGGTGTGCCTGTATTGCTATGAACTTTCCCCTTAGGACTGCTTTTACTGTGTCCCACAGGTTTTGGGTTGTTGTGTTTTCATTTTCATTCGTTTCTATGCAAATTTTGATTTCTTTTTTGATTTCTTCTGTGATTTGTTGGTTATTCAGCAGTGTGTTGTTCAGCCTCCATATGTTGGATTTTTTAATAGTTTTTCTCCTGTAATTGAGATCTAATCTTACTGCATTGTGGTCAGAAAAGATGCTTGGAATGATTTCTATTTTTTTGAATTTACCAAGGCTAGCTTTATGGCCCAGGATGTGATCTATCCTGGAGAAGGTTCCATGTGCACTTGAGAAGAAGGTGAAATTCATTGTTTTGGGATGAAATGTCCTATAGATATCAATTAGGTCTAACTGGTCTATTGTATCATTTAAAGTTTGTGTTTCCTTGTTAATTTTCTGTTTAGTTGATCTATCCATAGGTGTGAGTGGGGTATTAAAGTCTCCCACTATTATTGTGTTATTGTTAATTTCTTCTTTCATACTTGTTAGCATTTGTCTTACATACTGCGGTGCTCCCGTGTTGGGTGCATATATATTTATAATTGTTATATCTTCTTCTTGGATTGATGCTTTGATCATTATGTAGTGACCATCTTTGTCTCTTTTCACAGTCTTTGTTTTAAAGTCTATTTTATCTGATATGAGTATTGCTACTCCTGCTTTCTTTTGGTCCCTATTTGCATGGAATATCTTTTTCCAGCCCTTCACTTTCAGTCTGTATGTGTCCCCTGTTTTGAGGTGGGTCTCTTGTAGACAACATATGCAGGGGTCTTGTTTTTGTATCCATTCAGCCAGTCTTTGTCTTTTGGTTGGGGCATTCAACCCATTTACGTTTAAGGTAATTACTGATAAGTATGACCCCGTTGCCATTTACTTTATTGTTTTGGGTTCGAATTTATACACAATTTTTGTGTTTCCTGTCTAGAGAATATCCTTTAGTATTTGTTGGAGAGCTGGTTTGGTGGTGCAGAATTCTCTCAGCTTTTGCTTGTCTGAAAAGCTTTTGATTTCTCCTTCATACTTGAATGAGATCCTTGCTGGGTACAATAATCTGGGCTGTAGGTTATTTTCTTTCATCATTTTAAGTATGTCTTGCCATTCCCTCCTGGCTTGAAGAGTTTCTATTGAAAGATCAGCTGTTATCCTTATGGGAATTCCCTTGTGTGTTATTTGTTGTTTTTCCCTTGCTGCTCTTAATATTTGTTCTTTGTGTTTGATCTTTGTTAATTTGATTACTATGTGTCTTGGGGTGTTTCGCCTTGGGTTTATCCTGTTTGGGACTCTCTGGGTTTCTTGGACTTGGGTGATTATTTCCTTCCCCATTTTAGGGAAGTTTTCAACTATTATCTCCTCAAGTATTTTCTCATGGTCTTTCTTTTTGTCTTCTTCTTCTGGGATCCCTATGATTCGAATGTTGTAGCGTTTAATATTGTCCTGGAGGTCTCTGAGATTGTCCTCATTTCTTTTAATTCGTTTTTCTTTTATCCTCTCTGATTCATTTATTTCTACCATTCTATCTTCTAATTCACTAATCCTATCTTCTGCCTCTGTTATTCTACTATTTGTTGCCTCCAGAGTGTTTTTAATTTCACTTATTGCATTATTCATTATATATTGACTCTTTTTTATTTCTTCTAAGTCCTTGTTAAACCTTTCTTGCATCTTCTCAATCCTTGCCTCCAGGCTATTTATCTGTGATTCCATTTTAATTTCAAGATTTTGGATCAATTTCACTATCATTATTCGGAATTCTTTATCAGGTAGATTCCCTATCTCTTCCTCTTTTGTTTGGTTTGGTGGGCATTTATCCTGTTCCTTTATCTGCTGGGTATTCCTCTGTCTCTTCATCTTGTTTAAATTGCTGAGTTTGGGGTGTCCTTTCTGTATTCTGGCAGTTTGTGGAGTTCTCTTTATTGTGGCGTTTCCTCGCTGTGTGTGGGTTTGTACAGGTGGCTTGTCAAGGTTTCCTGGTTAGGGAAGCTTGTGTCGATGTTCTGGTGGATGGAACTGTATTTCTTCTCTCTGGAGTGTAATGAAATGTCCAGTAATGAGTTATGAGATGTCTATGGTTTTGGGGTGACTTTGGGCAGCCTGTATCTTGAAGCTCAGGGCTGTGTTCCTTTGTTGCTGGAGAATTTGCTTGTTATGTCTTTCCCTGGAACTTGTTGGCCCTTGTGTGGTGCTTGGTTTCAGTGTCAGTATGGAGGCGTTTGATGAGCTCCTGTCAATTAATGTTCCTTGGAGTCAGGAGTTCCCTGGAGTCAGGGTTTGGACTTAAGCCTCCTACTTCCAGTTATCGGTCTTAATTTTACAGTAGTTTCAAAACTTCTCCTTCTATACAGCACCACTGATAAAACATCTACGTTAAAGATGAAAAGTTTCTCTACTGTGAGGGTCACTCAGAGAGGTTCACAGCGTTACATGGAGAAGAGAAGTGGGAGGAGGGAGTTAGAGGTGACCCAAATGAGATGAGGTGGAATCAATAGTGGAGAGAGTGGGCTATCCAGTAGTCACTTCCTTATGTGCACTCCACAACTGGACCGCTCAGAGATGTTCACGGAGTTATACAGGGAAGAGAAGAAGGAGGCAGGAGACAGAGGTGGCCAGAAGGATAAAAGGGGGAAATGAAAAGGAGGGAGACAGATCCAGCCAGTAATCAGTTCCTTAAGTGTTCTCCACCGTCTGGAACACACAGAAATTCACAGGGTTGGGTAGAGTAGAGAGGGGTTAGGGAGGAGATACAGGTGACCTGGTGGAGAAAATGGAGAGTCCAAAGGGATAGAGAGCAGTCAAGCCAGTAATCTCGTACACTAGTGAAAAATGGGTCCTGAAGATTGGGTTCTTAAAGGTACAAAATTGGTAACAAATACATAAAAACAAAAATTAGAAATCTAGAGTAGAATTTGGAATTTCAAAAATGCGATGTTAATGAAAAGAAGAAGGAAAAGAAAGAGAGAAAAAACGAACAAAGAAAAACAAACAAGGTCGTGAAAGTAATAAAGAAACTACAGGTACAAAATTGATAACTAATACCAAAAAGCAAAAATTAAAAATCTAGAGTAGAGTTTGGAATTTCAAAAATACAACGTTAAAAAAAAAAAAAGAAGAAGAAGAAGAAGAAAAATAAAGAGAGAAAACAAACAAACCAACAAAAACAATGTCGCAAAAATTATAAAGAAAATACAGGTACAAATTGATATCAAATACCAAAAAGCATAAATTAAAAATCTTGAGTAGAGTTTGGAATTGCAGATATATGATGTTATATAAAAGAAGAAGAGAAAGAAACAGAGGAAAAAAAAAGTCACAGAAATTATGAAAAAAACTATAGGTACAAAATTGATAGCATATATCAAAAGGCTAAAATTATAAATCTAGAGTACAGTTTGGAATTTCAAAAATACAATGTTAAAGAAAAGAAGAAAAGAAAAAAGAAAAAAAAAAACCACGGTCAAAAAATTATAAAATATATATATGAAGTTTGCTGAAGAAGAAAAAAAAAAAATAGGGTTTTTTTTTTTTTTTTTTGCAAAGTAATAGTTATAAAAGTGAAAATTAAAGGACAATAGAGGACTTAAAAATTTTTTTTCTTTTTTAATTAAAAAAAAAAAAGAAAGAAAGATTGATTGTAAAAATAGTAAAATATATCTAGGTCTTTCTCTGGTTTTGTTGTGAGTATTTTGGGTTCAGTTCATTTTTGGCAGTTCCTTAGTCCGACTTATATTTCTCAAGATCTATAGGCCCCTTCCTATGTAATCCGTAGTAACCACAGGGTTTTAATCTATGGCCTGTAGCTTCCAAGGCGTTTCCCTCTGTTACAGCTTCTTCTGTTTGCTGGTCTCTTCAGTGTCTGGTTCCCGCCCTGACACAAAGGGGATGGTTGAGGACACAATTTTTTTTTTTTTTTTTTTTAAATTTAGGCTCACTTGTTCAGCCGCGCTGTGGGGAGGGAGGGAGGGATGCTGCAAACAGATAACACTGGCGTGCTCTCGCAGTGCCTCAGCCACACTGGGTCTGCCCCCGCTCACGGCGTGTGTAGCCTCCGTGCCCACACTGCTCGGGCTCTAGGTTGTTCCGCCGGGAACAATCAGAGGCCGGCCCTGGGCTGAGCTCCCAGGTCCAAGCTGCTCAGGTTCAGGCACTCGGGTAGTCCTCAGAGGCGCAGACTCGGTTGGGCCTGCGTTTTGTGCTCTTCCCAGATCCAAGCAGCTCAGGTGATGTGTTTGGCGGGCGCCAATGCTGCGACTTATCGCCTCCCCGCCACTCGGTTATCTGGGTGTAAAACCGGCACACCTTCTCAGGCAGATGTTGACCGTCCAGACCCCCAAGAAGTTTTAGTTAGCAAAGAAGCCTGCTTACAGTTTTATAGATAGTGTCTCTCTGGGGCTGCGATTGCCCCCTTCCAGCTCTGGCTGCCTGACACCGGAGGGGGAAGGTCTGCAGCCGGCTATCTCTGCTCAGTCCTTTGTTCCGTGCGCGGGCCTGGCGGTGTCTTAGGTTAGGGCTGGCTTTTCGCGTGGTAGA
The DNA here is from genome assembly GCF_019923935.1 of Bubalus bubalis. Classification (NCBI taxonomy): domain Eukaryota; kingdom Metazoa; phylum Chordata; class Mammalia; order Artiodactyla; family Bovidae; genus Bubalus; species Bubalus bubalis. The sequence continues at coordinate 99,059,845 of NC_059158.1, read as the reverse complement.
TATCCCACAGTCTGGTTTGCTAGCCCAAATTATTTCGCTCAGATAGCGCTCAGGACATTCGGGTGGATTCTTACTCTAAGGGACACAGCCCGCGCCGCGCTTCCCTGCCCAGCCCCCGCTTGCTAATGCCGTGTGCTGGCGTCTGCGCTGCTTCTCCGCTGGGGGAGTTACCGTAGGGCTCACAATCCGCGATTTTTAATTGTTTATTTTTTTTCCCCTCCCTTTTATGTTGCCCTCTGTGCTTCCAAAGCTCGGCACAGATTCGGCAGTGAGAGGGTTTCCTGGTGTTTGGAAACTTCTCTCTTTTTAAGACTCCCTTCCCGGGACGGAACTCCGTCCCTCCCTCTTTTGTCTCTTTTTTTGTCTTTTATATTTTTTCCTACCTCCTTTCGAAGAGTTGGGCTGCTTTTCTGGGTGCCTGATGTCCTCTGCCGGCATTCAGAAGTTGTTTTGTGGAATTTACTCGACGTTTAAATGCTCTTTTGATGAATTTGTGGGGGAGAAAGTGTTCTCCCCGTCCTACTCCTCCGCCATCTTGGCTCCTCCTCGTAGCATGTACATTTTAAAGGAGGAACGTATAAGGCAAGAAATAATGGGTGAAAATTTTGAGTGTGGCAAAGGTATATATTTCAAACTTTTAGCCAGGAAAATGTTTATCCTGTGATTTCCCATTAGGGATGCAGGATCTGATTTCCTTTTCTCCTCTAAGGTCAAATGATCTGGGGGAGCTGTTTGTAGCGTTCTGGATGGTGTCTTCCTGACTGTCCACCCTCAGCTCCCGTCCTCTCCAGCTTGCATGATGTTACGATGAGCCACTGTTGGGGAGGGACAGGCACACATTGAAACTACTGATTAAGGATGTTCTTTTCTCCCGTTTGCTTCCACATCACAACCCTGGGGGCTCAGACGATAAAGAAGCCGCCTGCAATGCGCAAGTCCTGGGTTCTGTCCCGAGGTTGGGAAGATCCCCTGGAGGTGGGCATGGCAATCTATTCCAGTGTTCTTGCCTGGAGAATCCCCATGCACAGAGGAGCCTGGCGGGCTACAGTCCATGGGGTCACAAAGAGTCGGACACGACTGAGCAACTAAGCACATGACACTTGAACATCCCTCTGTGATGGAAAAGAGAAGCTTGGAGGTGCCAGATCCCAGAGTCCAGCTGCATGTCTGTCCTATTTGTGAGCTGGCCCAGCCCGGTGTCTCTTCTAAACTCTCCAGGGAAGCGGTGGGCTGGTTGGTTCCGCCCCTGTCTGTGTGCGGTGTCTTCCTCTGCTCCCTGTGTTCCAGGCCTCACACAGAAGGTAGGGAAAGGGGGTGATATTCTCTGCCTAACCCTTGCCTGAAGTCATTTCTAAGACAAGACGTGATGAACAAATACTGTCTTTGGAAGAAGATGTACAGATTTGCCAAGGAGAGAATGTAGGTCTGGGACCTCCTGGTTTACAGGATCATATAAATCACTCAACACTAGTAGAGTTGAAGTTTTGAAAGTAGATAATTTCCATTTGTACCAGAGCTAATTAGTCTAAGGAAAATGGTGACAGAGATGTATTCTGTAACTTCTCAGGCAGCCCTGGAAGTCTGGCTCCAAAGACAGTTTTCAACGTACTCATCTCTAAGATGTTACAGGCAGGCAGCTAATATTTACTGAGTTTGCACTGTCCTCAGACATGATTCTAAGTGACTGTGATGTTCACTCACTCCCTTGAGGTTGTATTTTTTATCTTCTCCTTTTACAGTATGGAAACTGAGGCACAAGGGGGTTAAGTGACTTCCCCACATTAGCACTAACTCTTAATACTTGATTCAACATGTGAGGAAACTGAAATGCTGAGAAACAGCTCACGAGCTAAATATTTAACTTGGTACTCAGCTAAACAGAAATTTCCCCCCAACTATGTGCACAAGGAACCATTGCATCCTTTCCTGTGGGAGTGGGTTATAGGCCCCTCTTACCTGTGAAGCCTTCATGTGGAGATGGGGGTGGGGGTTACTGAATTCTGAGATTTCAGAGCCTCAATTGGAGTCCTGGGAGATAAGCCATTTCTCATAGTTCAAAGAGCCTAACAGAAAGTGCTCATTTAGGGGCAATAAACAATGTGGGCTAATGAACATAAAAATTCTGTGTGTGTGTGCTTGTCAAAATTCTGTATATCATATTAAGGTAATTATTTTTTGTGGAACATGCTTTTCATGGCAGTTGTGCATTTTGTTTTACAACTTAAAACCTGGTTCACTGATTATCTTCTACATTGTTGTTGTTCAGTCGCTCAGTCATGTCTGACTCTTTGTGACCCCATGGATTGCAGAACCCCAGGGTTCCCTGTCCTTCACTAAGTTCTGGAGTTTGCTCAGATTCATGTCCTTTTGAGTCAGTGATACTATCTAACCATCTCATCCTCTGCCACCTTCTTCTGCTTTTGCCTTCAGTCTTTCCCAGCATCAGGGTCTTTTCCAATACAGTTTATTTAAATCCTTCTAAATGTTGAATCTGGGGTCTGGACTTTAGGAATGAAAAAGTTAGAACGTATTGGCCTGCAGTGAGAGAGGGATGTGTTGCTAATAGTCAACAGTCACAGTGGATTCAAATGGATAGACCTCTCCTGTTCTGCTGGGAGGCAGTGCTTCCTGCCTGTTCTCTCCCTTTCCTGCATTTTTAATCCATTGTCATATCGCAGACAACTGTGACTATGTTCTTATTAAGATCTCAGGGGCTTTCCCAATGGAATTTGCAAAATGTAATTAAGATGGTGAATTGTCTGGGACTCCCATCCCTACCACTAAATGAGAGCATTTTTATTTGGCTCTGCAATGTTTTTGTATCATTTGCTCTTTGGATTTACAAAGTCCCTGGTCCATTTAGAGAAAACTGTTGATCTTTAAATATACAGTAGGTGCTTATCCATAAACTACAGAGCCAGTCAAACCCTGTTTTAATTTAAATTTTGAGTAAGTTACGCATTCATATGGATCAAAACTCAAAACAATGAAATGAGATGTACTTTGAGAAGTCTCCATCCCACTCCTGTCCTCTAATTAGTGTATTATTTACCCCTGTCCCTCCACCTACACGTCATCACTTCATTAGTTTCCTATAAACTGTTCCTGAGTATATTTATGCATATAAGTATGAATACATATAGAAGTTTTTGTTCCCTCTCTAACACACAAAAATGACATGATACTCATATTTATAACTATCTCTATTCATATATATATATATATATATATATATATATCTCCTAGAACTTTTTCACAGCAGAATATAGGGATAGGGAGTATCTCCTTTTTTTTCTCTTTTTTTGGCTGTGCCATGCAACATGCAAGATCTTAGTTCCCTGACCAGGGATGGTACCTCTGCCCCCTGCAGTGGAAGTATAGAGTCTTAACTGCTGGACAGCCAGGGAAATCCCATTTTTTTTAAATGGCTGGATCATATTCCATTTTAGGTGTATATATATATATATATATGCATACACTCCCCTACACACACACACATACTCTTTTGATGGACACTTAGGGTTTTGTCCAATCATTTGCTATTATAAACAATGCTCCAAAGACTATCATGGCAGTATATTATTTTGCATGAAAGCAGACCATCTGTAGAAAAAAATCCCCAGAAGTGAGATTTTGGGTCAAGGGTAAATGCATTTGAAATTTTAATAATGTTTCCAAATTGCTCCTTGGAGTCACATTCCCTCCAGCAGTGTATGAAAATGACTGATCTCCTATGGTCTCCTCAAAAGAGTATTAGAAAACATTTTTATCGATCAGACAAGTCAAAATTTGGAATTTATAAAGTATAGTTTTAATTTATATTTTTTCTATTTGAAAAGATGGTCAGCTTACATCATGTTGTTTAAAGGCCATTTTATTCATTTTTTCCCCGCAAAATGTCTATTAATGTCCTTTACTAATTTTTCTGTTGGGCTGCTGATAATTTTCTTATCAATTTTCAATGTTAGTGAGATTATCCATTGTTTTGTCTGTGACATGAGTTGAAAATATTTCCCCCAGCTTATTTGCTTTTTTTTTTTACTTATGATATTTTTTTGTCATACAGAATTTATTGTTGCTTAATGTAATTGAATTTTCGAACTTTTTAGTACATTCTAATTTTTTAATCATAGAATGGCCTTTCCCCACTCCAAGGAAGTCATTTATATTTTCTTGTATTTTTAAAATATTTTATTACAGATAATTTTAAGCATAGACAAATTAGAGAAAATAGTGTAATAAACCCCAACTACCTGTCATCCAACTTCAACAGTATTATTTCATCTTATTCTCCCACCCATTTTCAGAATATTTAAAGCAAATCTAAGACATTATATTTTCTTTGTAAGTACATCAATATATATCAATAACATGTCAAACTTTTTAGGATATAATTTCTATTTCATTATTATACCAATGATTCCTTAAGATTATCCAGTACCAGTCTGTGTTCAAATATTCTTTTCTGGAACATTTATGGCTTTGTTTTCTGTGTGTGCAATATGATGTATGTACCCAGTTGTCCCAACTCAGTTTCCTAAAGTTTATTCTTATCTTACTGGTTTTAGATGCCATTTTCCCCATATAACAGACTCTCACGTGTATTTCAGTCTGTTTCCAGACTTTCTATTCTGTTCCATTTGTCTACTCAAATGCTGCTGCTGCACTGTTTTAACTACTGTGGCATTAGAGCATGTTTTATAGTCTTTCTGAACTAGTCATTCCCCAAATGAAATAGTAAGTAATCTACTCCAGTTCATGCTATGTAAAATGACAGATATACAGTCCAGCCTCCTCAGATCAGGGATGGGTCTGGTGACTTACAAATCAACAAGGAGTGGGAGTAGCATGTGTGAGCATAAACCTGGTCCCTAAGAAAAGTAACAGTCATCACACTGTGGGGAAGTAAATAGTAATAACATAAAAGCTGGGAACCTGGGAAGGGTCCTCATCTGGAGCTAGGAGGAGGAAGCAGAACTGGTAAAGTTGGTGGTTGAAACGTGCTTCTCCCTTGGGAGTAGATAATCCTGGTTCTCTTTGGCAAAGTCAGAAAGGCTGGTGGTAGAGGAAGTTGCAGTATTTGCTGTGTACCTGCCCTAGGAAACCCATCAGAGACATAAAGCGTGCTGAAGAGCCAAGAGGGCCTGGCCAAAGTGTGTTGGGGAGACTGTGCGATGTTTGTGCTCTGGGAAGTTCACAAACCTAAACAGGCAATAACCCTGAACTCCAGGCTGCCTGTGTGCTTGGCTGTGCCTCTGACGTCGCAGGAGTGAACCTGATTGTCCCTTTCTCAGGAAAAGGACGATGTTTTATTCTGAACCCTCTTTCCAGGAGACAGTATTAATTCTACCTAACAAGACACCTTTACTGGAAAGTATCTGAGAGAGGACTTCTAATATGAGTTATTATGGGAAGAGACGTCTGAAGTATTTAGCAAGGGCACATTTTCTTCTTGTAGTTGAGTCGCTAAGTCATGTCTGACTCTTTTTGACCCTATAGACTGTAGCCCTTCAGACTCCTGTCCATGGGATTTTCCAGGCAAGAACATTGGAGCAGGTTGCCATTTCATACTCCAGGGGATCTTCCCAACCCAGGGGTTGAACCTGTGTCTCTTTTGTCTCCTTCCTTGGCAGGGAGATTCTTTACTACTGAGCCCCCGGGGAGAGTATACCATAATACCTCTTTTTCCTTTTGAAATGCATGTATCTGCTGGACTCTGTCTGCACCATCACAAAAGTCCAGAAAATGATAAGGTGGTCACAGCACAAGGTAAAGACCTGGCTCCACAGTGAGTGGAAAGACTGAACCAGGATGACTGTGGAATGACTTCATCCCTGGCAGACACCCTTAATAACCTTTGACAGAGCCGGTAACCTCTTCATCCCCAATTTCCTCCTTATAAACTGCAGGAGAGCATACCCGCTTACCTCACAGGGATGTGGGGAACCTTAATTAGGTTCTGATGGGAAAGTTCTTCACTGATGAGTCATGATATAGTGACTGTGATAATTTGAGGCTGCACAGCCATGAGTTGCCTGCTGCCCAGACGCAGATGCCAAAGGGTAAATGGAAATCGGTCATCATCAGAGTCAGGGGAGTAGACTTTTCAAACTGAATGAATGGGTGAAGTCATCCTTGTTCGGGCATAATCAACAGTTCCTTACTGAGTGTCTACCCTGTGTGAATGGTAGCAAGCAACTGGGGTGGGGGCAGGAGGAGGTTAGCGAGGAGTGGCAGGCCTGAGGTGCATGCCCTGAGCTGGCTGCTGGAGTGGCTGTTGGCCTCCTTGGAAGACAGTAGCTCAGATTTGTGACTCTTTGGACCAGAAGCCACCTTTACCACCATTGGTGCGAGCTGGGCATTGGTTATAGTTGGCTTCACATTCCAGCGTGGTTTAAACAATAAGAGTCATCGGGGCTCCCCCAGCCCCCCTCACTTTCCAGATGCCACTCTTACCAAATCCCTAAGCTAGTTTTCTCTCTTAGGTGTTCCAGTGAAAAGAATCTTTGTGTTCATTAACAAAAGGGGAAAAGAAAAAGGGACCCCTCTTTTGGCCTCTTTGACTTCTGTATTTGCATGAAGCTGTTTTACAAAGTACTTTCAAGGTGTGCTTTATTTTAAGCACAAGGTAAAAGGGACTATTTTAGGCATTATCACAGAACACTGTCTCTGCCAATAAGGAGTTTTATGGTCTGGAAATTGGTACAGAATATGGATGAGATCTCAATGTACATTTCAAGCTGAACCTTTTTTTATTTTATTTTAGGTGTCCTTGGGTGAGAGTAGCAGGAAGTGAAAGAGGAGGCGAAGAGAAAATTAAGAAGGGTGAGTACAAGTAGATTTGGAAGGTGAAGTAAATGGCTTCTCTGGGCAAATGAGGCTGCTAAGACCATTATCCCAATAGGAAGTTTTTGGACTGTGGAAGGTGAGAGGTAACCAGAGAAAAATCAGAGGAAGTTCAGGAGAAAGTCCTTCATTTAAGAGACAAGCCCATTGTCACATAAATATAGTGTTGTTTATTGAAATACAAGATTTCAAGGAAGGAGAATAGGGCAAATCATAATTGTGTTAATATGGAATTCTGGTTTTCAGTGAACTTATTTTTATTTTAATTTTAAAAATATACAGTTTTTAAAGGTTACTTTGCATTTATAGTTATTAGAAAATATTGTCTCTTTTGCCTTGTTGTACAACACAGCCTTGAGCCTATTTTAAACCCAATAGTTTGTACCTCCCACTTCTCCTGCTGCTGCCCACGCCCCTGCCCCCTGCTGCCCCTCCCACCTGACTCCACTTGTAACCATTAATATGTTCTCTACATCTGTGAGTCTGCTTCTTTTTTGTTATATTCACTAGTTTGTTATATTTTTCAGAGTCCACATATAACTGATAGCATGTATTGTATCTTTCTGGCATATTTCATTTAGTGTATGCCCTCCAAGTCCATCCATGTTGCTACAAATGGCAAAATTTTATTTTCTTTTTATGGCTGAGTAGTATTCCATGCAATTAAAAGATGCTTACTCCTTGGAAGGAAAGTTATGACCAACCTAGATAGCATATTCAAAAGCAGAGACATTACTTTGCCAATAAAGGTTCGTCTAGTCAAGGCTATGGTTTTTCCTGTGGTCATGTATGGATGTGAGAGTTGGACTGTGAAGAAGGCTGAGCGCCGAAGAATTGATGCTTTTGAACTGTGGTGTTGGAGAAGACTCTTGAGAGTCCCTTGGACTGCAAGGAGATCCAACCAGTCCATTCTGAAGGAGATCAGCCCTGGGATTTCTTTGGAAGGAATGATGCTAAAGCTGAAACTCCAGTACTTTGGCCACCTCATGCGAAGAGTTGATTCATTGGAAAAGACCCTGATGCTGGGAGGGATCGGGGGCAGAAGAAGAAGGGGACGACAGAGGATGAGATGGCTGGATGGCATCACTGACTTGATGGACGTGAGTCTGGGTGAACTCCGGGAGTTTGTGATGGACAGGGAGGCCTGGCGTGCTGCGATTCATGGGGTTGCAAAGAGTCAGACACGACTGAGCGACTGATCTGATCTGATCTGAGTATTCCATTGGTCAGAGAAGGCACTGGCACCCCACTCCAGTAGTCTTGCCTGGAAAATCCCAGGGACAGAGGAGCCTGGTGGGCTGCTGTCTATGGGGTCACACAGAGTTGGACACGACTGAAGTGACTTAGCAGTAGCAGTAGCAGTATTCCATTGTATGTATGTACCACTTCTTTATCTGTTCATCTGTTGATGGACACTCAGGTTGCTTTCCTGACTTGGCAGTTGTAAACAATGCTGCTGTGAACATTGAGGTGCATGCATCTTATTCAACTAGTGACTTTTAAATTTTTTTCAGTAATACCTGGGAGTAGAATTGCTGGGTCATATGGTAGTTCTATTTTTAGTTTTTAGAGAAACCTCTATACTGTTTTCCACAGTGGATGCACCAATTTATATTCCCACCAACAATGTATGAGGGTTCCCTTTTCTCCACATCCTCACCAACATTTGCTATTTGTATTGTTTTTGTTGATAGTCATTCTTCCAAGTGTAAGGTGACATCTCATTGTGCTTTTGATTTGTATTTCTCTAATATTAGCAATGTGGAGCTTCTTTACATGTTCCTATTGGCCATCTGCATGTCCTCTTTAGAAAAATGGCTATCAAGTTCTTCTGCTAATTTTTTAATTGGGTTGTTTACTTTTTTACATTGAGTCCTTTGAGCTGTTTACGTATGTTGGTTATCAATCCCTTATCAGTCATGTCATTTGCAAATATTTCCTGCCTTTCAGTAGGTTGTTTTTTTGTTTTTCAGTTGTTTCCTTTGCTGCACAAAATCTTCTCTGTTTAATTAGGTTCCATTTGTTTATTTTTGCTTTTATCACCTTTAATTTAGGAGACGGACCCCAAAAATATCACTGTGATTTATACCAAAGTGTGTTCTAAGTCTTCTTCTAAGAGTTTTAGGGTTTTGGTCTTACTTTTAGGTCTTTAATTCAGTTCGAGTTTATTTTTGTATGTGGTATGACAGAACGTTCTAATTTTATCCTTTTACATGTAGCTGTCCAGTTTTCACTTATTGAAGAAATTGTCTTTTCCCCATTGTGTATTTTTGCCATCTTTATCAAAGTTCAAGTTGATTATTATTGATTATAAGTATGTGGGCTTATTTCTGGCGTTTCTGTCCTATTCCACTGATCTGTGTTTTTGTGCTGGTACCACACTGTTTTGATTACTGTTGTTGTTCAGTCGCTCAGTCGTGTCCAACTCTTTGCGACCCCATGGACTGCAGCATGCCAGGCTTCCCTGTCCTTCACCATCTCTGGGAGTTTGCTGAAACTCATGTCCATTGAGTTGGTGATGCCATCCAACCATCTCATCCTCTGTCCTCTCCTCCTCCTCCTGGCTTCAACTTTCCAAGCATCGGGGTCTTTTCCAATGAATCGAGTCTTTATATCATGTGGGCATAATACTGGAGCTTCAGCTTCAGCATCAATCCTTCCTATGAATATTCAGGGTTGATTTCCTTTAGGACTGACTGGTTTGATCTCCTAGCAGTCCAAGGAACTCTCAAGAGTCTTCTCCAACACCACAGTTTGAAAGCATCAGTTCTTTGGTGCTCAGCCTTCTTTATGGTCCAGCTCTCACATCCATACATGACTACTGGAAAAACCATAGCTTGGACTATATGGACCTTTGTTGGCAGAGTATTGTCTCTGCTTTTCAATACACTGTCTAGGTTTGTCATAGCTTTTCTTCCAAGGAGCAAGGGTCTTTTAATTTCATAACTGCAGTCACCATCTGCAGTGATTTTGGAGCCCAAGAAAATTAAATCGGTCACTGTTTCCATTGTTTCCCCATCTATTTACCATGAAGTGATGGGACTGGATGCCATGAGCTTGGTTTTTTGAATGTTGAATTTTAAGCCAGCTTTTTCCCTCTCCTCTTTCAACTTTGTCAAGAGGCTCTTCAGATGCTCTTTGCTTTTTGTCATAAGGGTAGTGTCATCTGCATATCTGAAGTTATTGATATTTCTCCCAGCAATCTTGATTCCAGCTTGTGATTATTGTAGTTTTGTAATATAGTCTGAAGTTAAGGCATGTGATTCCTCCAGCTCTGTTCTTCTTTCTCAAGATTGTTTTTACTCTTTGGGATCTTTTGTGCTGCCAGCAGCAGTATTCATGGGTGGAATGCTCCCCATTATGGCTGTGACTGGTGTCTCCATCCCCTCGGTGAGCTGCAGCCACCTCCCATCTTTCTGGGTGACTCTCTTAAGACAAGCAGGGAGGTCTGGCACGGGTTCCTATCAAATTACTGCTTTTGTCTTAGGTCCTGGTTGTATGTGAAATTTTGGGTAGCCCTTTTAAGAGTAAAGTCTCTATTTCCCCCAATACTGTGAAGCTCCTGAAATTAAGCCCTACTAGCCTTCAAAGTCAAATGTTCTAGGGCAGAGGTCCCCAGCCTCTGGGCCACATACTGGTACCTCCTGTCAGATCAGCAGCAGCATTAGACTGGAAATAAAGTGCACAGTAAATGTAATCATTTGCCCTTGAATCATCCCAAAACTTTCCCCCTCTCCTGCCAGCCCATGGAAAAATTGTCTTCCATGAAACCAGTCTCTGGTGCCAAAAAGTTTGGGGACTACTGCTCTAGGGGATGCTCTTCCTGATGCAGGACCGTGCAGGCTGGGGAATTGGACACGGGGTCCAGAATTCTTATGCCTTTTGGGAGAACCTGCACAATATAATTCTCCAGTCTGGGGGTCAACGCCCCCAGGGGTATGGGATTTGATTGTACCCTGAGTCTGCCTTTCCTAGTTGTCTTGTTGTGGTTCCTTCTTTATGTCTTTAGTTGGAGATCTTTTCTGATGGGTTCTAGTCATTTTTTATGGATGATTGTTTTGCAGATAGTTGTTTTGCTGTGCTCATGAGAGGAGGTGAGCTCCAGGTCTTCCTACTCCCCCATCTTTCCCCCTTCCTCAGTGAAATATTTGTGTTTAAATAAACTTACATTACTGTGTTAGGTTCTATGATGGAGTAAGAGTACAGCTTTGAACACACTAAAGCTTCCATGGGCTCCAGTGCTATGTTCATCAAAATGTGTTCATTTTTCTCAGCTCTTTTATTAAATAAGGTTCAGGAATTTCACCTCCCTCTCTTTCTCCTTATTTCATGATGTTCTTTAGTGATCATAGGAGCAGAAAAAAAGATGCATTTTGGTGGACTTATGATATTTGCATGGGATTATAAAATATTTTTCAGCTAGATTTTTCTTGTTAATATTCTCATTTTCTAAAGCCTTCATTCTCCCCTTGATTAGTTTGTAGCATACATCCAGTTGTAACAGTTGCTCTTATGCTCTCCTGGTAAAGAGGTATTGTTTAGTCACTGCAGCTATTCCTACAATGCCTGATGCTTTGGTTCAATGTGACTCACTGGTGCCTAGTGTTTTGCGACTAGATTCACAGCTTCGTCAGGGTCCTGGAAGGAACCAGATGGCATATTCAGACTGGTGTTATTTGAGAGAATGAATAAGGGGCTATTTACAGTGGTTTGGGTAGGTTTAGGGATATCAACAAAGGATAGTCCCAGCCTTCAGAGATGGCAACAGAGAGAAGCCATTTCTCCCCTACAGGCCTGAAGCTGTGAGTTGCTCAGTCGTGTCTGACTCTTCGCAACTGCATGGACTGTAGCCCGCTAGGCTCCTCTGAGCATGGAATTCTCCATGCAAGAATACTGGAGTGGGTAGCCTTTCCCTTCTCCAGGGGATCTTCTCGACCCAGGGATTGAACCTGGGTTCCCCTGCATTACAGGCAGATTCTTTACCATCTGAGCCTTGGATAAGAAAAAATGGTTACTGGAACTCAGGAGAAGGTAGCTATGAAGTTAGGGACCTGACAGGAGCTGAGAGACACGATGACAGCCTGGCAGGGAGTGAGTCAGGGGAGTAAATACCTCAGTCTCACTCTCTGCCCACTCTCCAGTCTGCTAGTTTCTGCCATTGGCCAAATCAAATTGAGAGCCCGTAGGAAAGGGAACTGTGTGCCTGGTCATCATAGCTTGCCTTCACAGGGCACAGATCAGGGTGGACAAGGCTGAATGGTGGGGCTGGAAGAGCAAGAGATGAAAGCCCAGCAGGGCTCAGTCCCTTTCACCCTTTTAGGATAGCTTGGGAAGACCATGTGGTCAGAGCATATTTAAGGCCCAACCGAGTATGTGTTGAACCACATGTGAATACACTAGGCCAGCGATGGGCAGACCTTTAGTTGTTGAAAACAGAGCTCTCACAATCTTCATGTGTTCACCTAAAATCTAAATGAACAGTCAACACGGAAATGGAAATTCTGTTGGTGGAAAAGATGAAAAAAAAAAAAAAAAGTAATGCCTATGTGTGTGAGGCATTTAGAGACCTTTAGCTCAAGAATTGGAGCTGCAATTCCCACTCCAGTGCTCAACAAGGAAGGGCAATCTTGTACCCCCAAACAAACCCCAAGCATTTTCTAGGGTGGAGACTATTCCATGGGGCAGAGTAGACACAGAAAGTTTTCATGAGGGAGAAATATTGGAGCTTAGCCTTTAAAAAAGAGTAAGAAATACAAAGTATTTCTTAAAGAAGAGTGAGAAATACAAGCAGAGTCTACTGTTCTTTTTTTGAATTTTAAAAAATTTACTTTTAATTGCAGTATCATTGCTTTACAATGTTGTGTTAGTTTCTGCTGTACAGCAACATGAATCAGCCATATGTATGCATATATCCCCTCCCACCCACTCACCATGCCACCCCTCTAGGTCATCAAGGAGCACTGAGCTGAGCTTCCTGCTAGTTATCTATTTTACACATGGTAGTCTATATATGTCGATGCTACTCTCTTGGTTTGTCCCACCCTCTCCTTCCTACACCACAGTGGCCACAAGTCTGGTCTCTACATCTCCATTCCCATCCAACAGATAGGTTCATCAATACCATTTTTCTAGATTTCATATGTATGCATTAATAGCCAATATTTGTTTTTCTCTTTCTGATTTATTTTACTTTGTATGACAGACTCTAGGGACCCTGTTGCTTTTTAAAGCACACTGTATGAGAACTGCTTTTATTTATGAGCATAGACAAAGATGTATGGATGTGAGAGTTGGACTATAAAGAAAGCTGAGCGCTGAGGAATTGATGCTTTTGAACTGTGATGTTGGAGAAGACTCTTGAGAGTCCCTTGGACTGCAAGGAGATCCAACCAGTGCATCCTAAAGGAGATCAGTCCTAGGTGCTCATTGGAAGGACTGATGTTGAAGATGAAACTCCAATACTTTGGCCACCTGATGCGAAGAGCTGACTCATTTGAAAAGACCCTGATGCTGGGAAAGATTGAGGGTGGGAGGAGAAGGGGACAACAGAGGATGAGATGGTTGGATGGCATCACTGACTCGATGGACATGGGTTTAGGTGGACTCTGGGAGTTGGTGATGGATAGGGAGGCCTGGTGTGCTGCGGTTCATGGGGTCGCAAAGAGTTGGAGACAACTAAGCGACTGAACTGAACTGAATAGACAAAGAATATAGATTTATCAGAAAGCAGATAAATGAAAATACTCCACTGAGACCTAAATATTGTGCTCACATATATTCTAAAGTAGTTTTCTTAAAACTCATCTTCAGAGGAGTTTTACATTCTTCTCTCATATATACTTAGATAATCATAGCATTTGAGAGCTGAAAATAGGTGTATTGAATTTGTCTTAAATCTGGCTCAGATATGGTATAATCTTAATTATATTGGCTGGTATGTAATCCATTGAGGAATCATAAATCTCTAATTTTAGATTTTTTTTGCATTATAATGTTGTGTTAGTTTCTGCTGTACAGCAAAGTGAATCAGCCATACATATACACATATCCCCTTTTTTGGATTTCCTTCCCATTTAGTCACCATAGAGCATTGAATAGAGTTCCCTGTGCTATACAGTCCTTGTTGGTTATCTATTTAGAACATAGTAGTGTATATAAGTTAATCCCAATCTCCCAATCCATTCCACCCCCTTCTAATTTTAGTGTTTAATACTTATTTAATAGTTTGATAGTTAAACCAACAATGTATAGGGACTTAGTCATTCTCCTTTAATTCCCACAACTCTGTGCAAAATAGATATTTAATATCTCTGTTTTACTGATAGGAACCTGAGTCTCAGAGCAATAGAGGAATCAGCCAGAGGTGGCAGGTGCAACTAATGGCAGGGTCAGAATTTGCTCCCAGGCCTGAGCACCTCTAAAAGGCATTCTCCCCACACTAGACTGGTCAGCATATACACTTGACTTTACCTTTGTAGAACTGTGAACCATTGCTTAAATGTCATTTTTCATCATGCAATTAAGACACTATTTAATGCCTATCCTTTTTCAATTTCCTCTGGGAATATAAAATAATGCACGTATATATCTTTATGTGTGCACTTCCTTCTGCTCCAAGTGGTAATAGTGACAATTTATAGGGCAGGTGACATGCTGTAACTTTGCTATACATGTAGAATGCAGAAATTTTTTTAATTAGAATTGCTTTTATAAGCTTGTTACCTTCCAGAGAGTTCTTTGAATAATCTGTTCTGGAATTTGTGACTGTGCAAAAGTTAGCATGATATTCTTTTGCCATTGCATGTAGTTTATTGTTGGTTTTCAAATGGCCTCCTGTTTTAGAATGATAGCCATGAACATGTTCTTGTGCAATACAATTTTAGATATAGAATCAGGAATAATTTGAGCTAGTTCGATAAATCATGGTCCGTGACATAAAGCCTCAGGACAGAAGACAACAGGACAAATGCATAGCAGCAGTTCTGCATGTTAAAGCTTTCCCAAATGAAAGATAACCGTGTGGATGCTGAAAGCAGCTGACGTGATTGGTAATATAGTCTCTTACACGGAGTTCTAGGGGCTTCCCAGGTGGCGCTGGTAGTAAAGAACCCGCCTGCCAATGCAGGAGATTTAAGAGACGCAGGTTAGATCCCTGGGTGGGGAAGATCCCCTGAAGGAGGGCTTGGTAACCTACTCAGGTATTCTTGCCTGGAGAATCCCATGGGCAGAGGAGCCTGGAAGGCTATGACCCACAGGATCACAAAAAGTTGAACATGACTGAAGCGACTTAGCAAGAACACATGCTCAGGGTCACTTTGTCATAGCACTTAAGCAGTTATTTCATTCATAAGATATGTATGTACATCTGCATATATGTACACACATATATACATATATATGTATACATATATATACATACATATATACATATACACACATATCCAGATCAAATTATCATCTCAGATTTCTGTTTTGGTACAGATATTCCATCATGTTAGAATATATACAGAGAGATTCAAATGAGACACACATCAGTATACATACTTTATTTCTATGGTCATTTTCCTATGTCTGCTGAGGTTAAATGCAGTCAAAAGTGCTCGCCGTCACTTGCATGTCTAGTGACCTTGAAAGCTAAATTTTCTCAGTTGAGTTCTGTATGCCATGTGTTAGAGAAGGCATATTTTGGATTGTTCTCCTGTACTCAACAATTGTAGAATAATGGGTCCTTAGCCAGTGTTCTTGCCTGGAGAATCCCAGGGATGGGGGAGCCTGGTGGGCTGCCGTCTATGGGGTTGCACAGAGTCGGACACGACTGAAGTGACTTAGCAGCAGCAGCCGCCAGCTATTGGACATTGCAGCCTAGATTTCTATTATGAGAACTTTGATTGGCTATTAAAAGACATGAGTTCAGTACAGCAAGCATAGATGGGGAACATAAAACACAGTGTCCTCCATGCCTAGCCTCTGCTGCCACTCGGTTTACATCTGTGCAGTTCTGCGGGTGGCATGGCGCATTAACAGCACCAACACCTCTGTGCCTGCAGCTCTCTTGAAGAGGTTCTGTCCAGTTATTCTGTCTTCCTCTCAAATTTAAAGACACCTCTCTTACACAGAAAAGAAAATAACATCCCTCATTTGCCTGCCTGACAGCAGAAATATCTTTATAAAATTGCCTCAGTATTATGCCTTTGGCTTTTTTTCTTTCTGGATGCTTGGGGCTGGTGCACTGGGATGACCCAGAGGGAGGGTATGGGGAGGGAGGAGGGAGGAGGGTTCAGGATGGGGAACACATGTATACCTGTGGCAGATTCATTTTGATATTTGGCAAAACTAATACAATTATGTAAAGTTTAAAAATAAAATAAAATAAAAAAGAAAGAAAAACAAACAAACAAACAAAAAAGAAATGGCCAAATGAGGGATGTGTCTTGAGTTCTTCAAAAAAAATTTCAGGCATTATCTGCATGTTCTTTGGTGCTTTCTGTAGAAAAATGCATAGGGCCCATTAATTTGAGAATTAAGGACTAGGGAGTTTTCTGTTTACAAATCATGAGAATGTGTATTCCATATATGTTTCCCTTGTTACTGGGCAGTACAGAGCAGAGCGTGACATACAGCAGAGGAACACCATTCATACAAGGGGTTAGGATCTTTATTTTTCCTTTCGTCCAATATGGTTTTTACACCGTATTTTGAGAACCTTAATGCTTTAATTGACTTGGCACAGGCCTCTTAAAAATCACTTATGGAAGCAAACTGTGTAAAAATTATTCCACCCATGTGAAGGATACTATTAGATATAATCAATTAACATATTTTATTAGGTCTCTACCATTTGTCCAAATAGTTCAATGAAACACAACAAACCAATCTTGATCCTTTGTAAAAGGAATCCATTTTCCAAGTCTCAGACATCTAAGCTTTTAAATATTGTTCATTTGGAGTTCTTACTGTCTTATTTCTCCAGTGTCATGAAAGCCTTCTCAAAAAGATGTAAAATTATATCTTGGACAAAAATGCAGCTGAAAAGCTATTACTTTGGAAGTATCTTTTAGCTATTTCTTAAAATTTGAATCCCATTTAAAAAGATTTCTTTACAATTGATTAGACTATTTCTTCACCCAGATTACATACTTATGGGCCCTGTATTAATTCACAATTAGATTTAAATTTGGTTTGCATAATGAAATGATTTTAATGTTAGCACAGTTTTAGACAGTATCTTGTACCACAATGCATGTAGTAGGAAAAACTCCCATCTTAACACTGTAAAATGCACACCTTTATGTTTAGAAATGAGATACTCAGTTCAGTGAGTTTTTGATCCTGTGTTTGAGATTTTTTGAAAGATTTTCTTTAAAAGAGAACAGCGGGAATCTGAAATATTATGGTAATATTGTATTTCATTATGACTTTTTAGGGCATAACTAAAAGTCTTCATTAATATTCTTCCCCTAAAATCATAGAATATTAGAAGTGAAGGAACCTTGGCAGTCATTCATCCCAGCTTTCCACTTGGTTGCAATAGAGAGAACTTCAGAATCTTCTTGAGAAATGAGTGCCCAGAACTCCACACTGTGTACCAGCTTTGGTCCAGCTGGTATGGAATGGAGTTAGACAGTTATATCCCTTGATCTGATCTCTATTCTGCTAATATTGTCTGAAGAAGCCTCAGGGGAGGAAAGGAGAGGGAGAACAAGTCTTGAACATCATCTCAGTAAAATAGGAATTACCTATGTTATTGCACTCAGTCCACACAATTTAGAAAATTTACCCACCTGACTCTAAGCCTCACTTGTCTTACTGGCAAATGGGGACAGTACTTCTTAACTCTGTGGTTACCTGGTTATGAAATGTAGACCTAGAATTTTATCCTGTTTGTTGTTGTTCTGTCACTAAGTTGTGTCTGACTCTGTGACCCCATGGACTGCAGCATGCCAGGCTCCCCTGTCCATCACTGTCTCCTGGAGTTTGCTCAGATTCGTGTCTATTGAGTCAGTGATGCTAACTAACCATCTCATCCTCTGCTGCCCCCTTCTTTTGCCTTCAGTCTTTCCCAGAGTCAGGGTCTTTGGGTCTTCCTGAATCTAAAGCCCATTGTTTCCCCCTCAAAGATGACTGTATTAATTTTGACAGTCATAATTCACCAGGGGCTCAGTTAACTTTTGGGCCCCAATAATGTGCGACAGCACAGGCACTATGTCTCTTACTCACTGTTGTATATAAGTGCTTAGCGCAGTACCCAGTATGAATGCATGACTTACAAACATGCTGCTTTCAAGATCTGGACAAGCTGTAAAGAGAGGTCAAATCATGATTCCATTTTTCCCTATTGAATGTTTTTTGCAAGAGTAAAATCCATGGTACTCCATGGAGATTTTTGTATTTTCAGATAAAGATGATGGACTGAGCATAAGCTAAAATTCTCTCTTGTATTTTGCTTCAGGCACATAGAAATGCTAAATTAAATATCTTTAAAATTAATTTTAAACTTGGGTTTGGGGGGAGGGGAATTATCCAGGTACTGGAAACAGAGACTCTGTCAGAGAGGGTCAACTCTGAGCTGCAGGGCCAGGCTCTCATTGCCCGGGTCAGGTCCCCTCAAGGGAGACAGCTGAAGCAGTCTCAACCTATAGCCCGTGATTCATCTTGCCAAATTTCTTGGGAACCAGAATATCACCATTGGTCAAACTCAAATAGCTGGAAACAAGTAGTACTACCCTTGTGATAGACTGTAAAGTTTCCTGGCAAATTTCTCCTTTTCTGAGGAGTGTTTTCATCTTTTCCACTGTGAGTAAAATTCCAGCACTCATGTTGCATTTTCTCTTTGCTTTCTATTCTTTTTACAAGGGAAGGCAGGCCCATTATGTTTGCCATTAAAGTGTCTTAGCGCAGATAAGTGATGCTTGTGGGAAGGTGTGAATACAGGTGTTGATAGGTATGTTGAACTTAGGAGAGCTGCTCCCCTTAAATTATCTATATTGCATTTGTTTTATTGGCAGTGGCGGTTGGCCTGGCGCTTGCTGACTCATTTTTAGCAATTGTATAAGCTGTGCTGGTGTTTACCACCTCTGCCTGGTCTCGGGTTTCAAATCCCCTTTTGATCCCATCATGTTTTTATCATCATTGGATGCCCTGCCAGCTCCTTATTGCCCACAATCTGTCTTACTTGCTAAGAAAGGTGCTCCTTATAATAGGTCATAACTAATGATGTTCGTTCTGTTCCAAAATGTATCTACTGAATATCTACCATGTGCTGAGTGTGGACCTAGGGGATATAAAAGTGAAGGAGGTCCTTTTCCTATCTCAGAAGAGCTTGAGGTCAAGGATGTGCCATTCCTGAGGCCTGCATGTACCCCAGAAAAGCTTAAAAATGCCACGTATAGGATGGGATGATGACCATGGCTGGGACCTGGGAAATAGTCATGCTTCTGGACCATGAGCCATGTACGTCCATTACTCCTGGCAGTAGTGGGCCAGTCTCATATGGAGTTTCCTAAATTTACACATCTGGCTACCTGCCATTCCCTGAGTGCCTGAGAGTTGCCTGTCTCTGCTGTAACCCTTGGAGAAGGAAATGGCAACCCACTCCAGTATTCTTGCCTGGAGAATCCCAGCGACAGAGGAGCCTAATGGGCTGTTGTCTATGGGGTTGCACAGAGTCGGACATGACTGAAGCGACTTAGCAGCAGCAGCAGCAGCAGCTGTAACCCTACAGATGTGCCTTGCAGAAATCCCTTCTCTTGGCAAGGAAGCACACTGCATTCTGGAACAAGAATGAATATACTTTCCAAAGAGAGGACTCCTAAAATAAAGACCAGCACCAGAGGTGAGGGGTTTCTGACAAGGTCTTCTATCTGAGAAAGATGGATAATGGTGATGAACTTTGTTGGGGGTTGGTGGAGTGGGGATGTTTTGAACCACCCGTGGGTTTGAGAAGTGTGGACCAGGTACCTAATGTCTATGTGAGACTGTGTTAGTGTCAAAGTAAGAAAACATCCAAGTTACAGCAAGCTGAATTATGATGGCTGTATTCTAAGTCAGAGAGCAGCTGTTGTTAACCATTATGTGTGGTCTTAACCCAGGGGGAAAATATGTATGGACATGATACTGCAAATAACCTTAAGTTCCTCGCAGGTCCCCCTTCCCTACATGAAGAACTCTGCTGTGTGATAGTCCTAGAGAAAGTAACAGAATGGTTTAATCTAGCTTGTGTTCAAGATTTTTTTTCCCCCTTTTTGGAGCAGAATACAAACTCGGCTATAACCTTGTTCTGCAAGAAAGATTGCAACAAGAGCCTACTCAGCAAAGCCTCAGCAGATAAATTTTAGTTCAGAGTCTCCATGAAATGATTCCAAATGTGAAACTACTTTCAGATACTATAATTTAGTCATTTGCTTTTTCATTATCCTAATGTCTTTGGGTTGTGAAAAATAAAACAGTCATGTTAACACAAACCTATACACTGAAAAAGAGAGATAAATATAGGTGCCATGGGAAAAGCAGTATGTAGTAGATTATAAAACATGCTCTGGAAAATATGAGATATTGTTATTTGGTGCTTCCCTCATCTGACAGGTAAAACCTTTGCGGTTTGAGAGATCTTGATAGAGTAAGACTATGCTGTTTTAACTAAAACCAGAAAGGAAAATACATCTAGTCTATATGGAAGCAACATTCTTGTGGCCTATTTTTCACCATTATCAACTTTTGTGCTAGAAGAAACTGCACAGACACATTTTGAGGGCATGCTGTGTTCCAGGCTGTGTGCTAGGATCTTTGCATGTATTGCCCCTGAACCCCCACCTTGTGGGGGTAATAGTAATGAGACTATATTCTCTACAGTGCTTTTTCCAGGAAAGGTGAAACCACAACACAAGTCTAAGCCTTGGGTTTATTGTTCCTTCCGTTGTTTTTAAGTCTTCCATGAGCCATCATATCATGCATGATGTTATCCAGAAGAACCTTTGAGGTGTATCTGAATTCTTCTTTCCTCTGTGTTCAATGTTATTTGTATTCCTTTCTTCCCAGAGCTAGAAATAGGACTAGGCATTTTGGACCAATTACTACTTTCCAGAGACAAAGCTTTCTTGAGAGTAGTTTTCAAAACTAGATAATCTAAAACAACAGTTTCTCGACTCGGCTGGATCTGAGATCCTTGCCATGGCCTGGAAGTGCCTGTGTAGTCTGGCCTCACCGACTCTGGCTTTGTCTGTTCCCCCCTCTCTGCATGCTCTGGTCACACTAGCTGCTTTCTGAGTTCCCCCAGTGAGGCACACTTCTTCTGATCTAAGGACTTAGTTTCTTTTCCCTTGATTCTTTGCTTGGACATGTCCTTATCAACATTTAATTCACCTGTATAAATGTCAGCTACTCAGACGTATTGGGCTCACCATATATGTTAAACAGTTCCTCCTGTCCACTGACATAACACCTTACCATGTTCCCTCCACAGGATTTACAATGGTCAGAAATTATGGCCTTTTCCATATGTACTGCCTGTCTTCTCCCTCTAAAATGCAAACTGCCCGAGAGCAAAGACTTTGTTGGGGATCCAGCGATGAAAATGCCTGTTATGTACTAGGTGTCAGTAATGGTGGCTTAGAGGTAAAGAATCTGCCTGCCAGTGCAGGAGACATGGTTTGATCCCTGGGTCAGGAAGATCCCCTGGAGAAGGAAACGGCAAGCACTCCAGCACTCTTGCCTGGAAAATCCCATGGACAGAGGAGCCTGGGGGGCTACAGTCCATAGGGTCACAGAGAGTCAGACGACTGAGTGACTAAAGCACCACCACCACCTTATTTACAAGAGCACTTGTGAGTTGCTCTTAGAACACAGTCATGTTTGTGAAAGAGGGGTTAGTCTCCCCTACTTAGAGGGTCTCCACTAATGTAACAAAGAGGGTATCCATTACTTGGCTACAGATTTATAATAGACATGGAATAGTCCAACTCACAGAAAGAAATAGGAGAAGTGGAATTGTGTCAATATAGCCACTTGTTTATAAGGAATTATAGAGTTGGTTAAATGTTCATTTTTTTTTTTTTAAGAAAGATCATAACAATAGGATTTGGAAACCCAGTAACTGTGAAAGGTCAATTGTGATTGACCTTTGTAAAATGAACAAGGGCAGAATGAGATACATATTTGTATATCACTAGGTCTGATTTTGGACTGAGCTGAGATGCAGTGTATACAGCGTTTAGCATTATTGTTTTGTGAAACTTGCCAAGTTTTTCACCATTTTCACAGAACTTGTATTAAAAGTGCTCTTATGCACACAGTTCTATGTGATCCTACTCAAGCCTCTATTGGATGGTCACAATGACCCAGGGTGTGGGCAGGCTGGGTGTTATTAAACCACTTTACAGATGAGGAAGTTGAGGTTAATAGAGTCTAAAGAGCTTGCCCAGGGTCAGGCCGCTAATAAATGGCAGAGCCAGCACCTGAACCAAAGTCTTTGGACTCCAGGTGACTTCCTTTTTCTGCTGCCCACACCTCCCGCTTGTGAAACGAACCTGTTGGTGGTGATGTTACAGGCTCTGAGCATCTCTCCTGAAGGTTTCCTTACTAGCAGGTCTGCTTCAAGAGGGTACAATCTGTGGGCTTAAGATGGAACACCTTACTGACTGCTGTGTGCAAACCACTTTCTCTGGGTTTTGGCCCTGCCAACTTTAAGTGGCTGAAAGCAATGAGCAGTGTCTATGGGCCAGAACTAACATTATGTGTGTGGTTTTCAAACAACTGTTACTGGGTTCCCTTGAGAACCTCCTGGCCACACCCCTTGCTCCTGGTGAGACAGGATACAGGTGGGGACGGCCTTTCACAGTGACTCTCATTTCTCTTCTCAGTGTCTGTGTGCTCTGGGGCCCAGTAGAGGCTTTCTCAAGCTGGTTGCCCTTTTACTCACCGTCCTTCCTACTGTTCCAACTTTTATTGTGTCTTCCAAGTTTTGAAAGAATTGCAAAATTCATCAAGTTTTAAGTATAGACTCAGGGACTGGAATTTCAGAGAGGTGGTTCAGCAACTTCAGTGGAGCAACCCACTGAACCAAATTGCAATTGTTAAAAGATCAGGTGACTCAGCACCAAGTCACCCAGCCAGCTCTGGCTGAACAGTGATGGAATGGGGTGCAGGCAGGCCAGGACTGCTGCTTCATCTCTTGCGACCTGAGCCTGCCCGGTAGAAGGTAGCAACGGCTTAGCTTTCACCTGATGGGGAAGAGTGCACTTAAGTCAGAGGTGTGGCTCTATAGAACAAGTAGATGGTTGGATACGTTTAAATCATCAGGCTTTTTCAAACAGAAGCCAAACACTCCTCATGGGCTTCCCTGTTGGCTCAGCTGGTAAAGAATTGCCTGCAATGTGGGATACCGGGGTTTGATCCCTGGGTTGGGAAGATCCCCTGGAGGAGGGCATGGCAACCCACTCCGTATTCTTCTTGCCTGGAGAATCCCCATGGGCAGAGGAGCCTGGCGGGCTACAGTCCATGGGGTCGCAAAGAGTAGGACACGACTGAGCGACTAAGCACAGCACAGTGATGTATAAAACGCGCATAAACTCAACTCCTTTCTTTTCACCACAGGTATATGAGTGTTCGACTTCCCCACACCTGGGGTCAGAATGCTGCTCCTCTGTCACGCCCTCACTGTAGCTGTGGTCCAGACTTTTATCTTCTCTGAAAACCGGGTGTTGGCCAAGAACATCAACTTCTATAACGTGCGGCCTCCTCTTGATCGTAAGTAGTGGTTGTCACCGTTGTCCGTGACATGGGATCGGAATAACTAAAATCTGTTTCCCTATAGTAACCTTGCTGATTCTGGAACATTTGGTTTATATCAAGCATAAATCGGAAAGTCTTCATTACTTCCATGGGTAAGGGTGACATATGGTGACAGAAATTTTCTCCATTTCTTTAAGATGATTTGGCTTCCTGCTGAAGTCTTAAAAGGGTTCATGTTTAAAATCATTTTCTGAACACTGTCCCTAAGAATGGCTCAGCAGGGGAAATTCAGTGTTCTTTGCTGATCCTTGGAGAAGGATTTTGACTGTAGGAAGATTCTGCATAAATTATGTATAAAATCTCCCCTCCTTTCTCTCTCTTCAGACAAGTAAAACTTCTCTGATATATCTTATAGAGAATGTGTGATAGATAAAAATAGTTTTAGAAATGTTAATGCCAGTGATTCACAAACCTGGAAGAGTATCAGAATTACAACAAAAGCCTTTAAAATTACATATTCCTGGGTTTCTTCTCCAGAGATTCAGTAGTCAGGAGGGTGGGATCTGAAATTCTTTCTCTTTTTCCTCTCTTCTTTTTAGTTACACAGTCAGGTTTGGGAACAACTGTCTTTATACTCCTCCATGAGGAGTGTTCATACTCCTGTATAGTTACCATTCTGCACTTTGAATTTTGTTATTTAGGACATTCAGTCATAAGTAAGTAGGTGTGTACACATATATATTCTACATAGCCATACACCTATACACCCCACACACCTTGAACTACCATTTATTACAAATTTCTAAATTGGTAGTGATTGTATACTTGATAGCTTAGCATAGACATCATTATCATAAAATCTAAATTATTGACGAATTTTTAACCTTTTAAGCCTGATATAACTTTATGATGAGCAAATTATTAAAGAGATAAAATTAATACTTGATTATTACAGAAAATTCCAAAAAAGACCAGCAAATGTGTAGAATAAGAAAATTTATTCATAATCCCAAGATTCAGAGCGAGCTCTTCTTTACATTTTGGTATACATTTGGCATACATTTTGACCAACATGGATTTGAACTGCCTGGGTTCACTTACTTATATGTGGATTTTTTTCAATAGTAAATAGTACTACATGGTCTGCAGAGGGACATATGGAGGGCTGACATAAGATTATGTGAGGATTTTCAACTGCATATCCTTCTGTTGCTTTTTCTCTGTATATGTTTTTAAATATGTAACATACTGAGATCAGATTTAATTTTGCAATAGCTTTTATTCCTTTACATTGTAGTTTGAATATGTTTCCATGATTTTGAAAGTATCTTAATGTCTTACATTAAAAAATGTTTTCACTCATACAGCTGGCAGTGACACACACACACAATCATAAACAAACTAAATGTTTATGCTTCACTGAGAATCTTTTTAAATGTAGTTTCCATTGGCTAATGACCTTAGAACAGATTTTAGGAATTACTAAATCAAAAAGGTAGTGCCAATTTTTACATTAACTATTCACCTACCAGCAATGAGTTTTAGTATTTTTAAAACAACTGTACTGAATTAGTAGGTGAAAATGGATTTCATTATTTATTTACCTACCTAATTCACTTTTATGCATAGGCGAAACTGAAATGTATTTGTGGTAACTAATTTTGTGTCCTCTGAGTTTTAGCTTTTGATAGTTTGCTCTTGGTTTATGCATCAATAATACCCTCCCCTGTATGTGAAATACCCACTGCTTTCTAATTATCATCCCAACTTGGGGTCAGGTTACTAGGATGGTTTGGGTTACCTTGATCTTTATTTCAGTCTTCAAAAATAGGAGAATTAGATGTTTCACACAGGGCTTTACATTCTGGTCTATAGAGAAATGTCAAATTTATCCTTTTGATTTCTTGCCCATCAAAATAACAAGATACAAGACAGAAAAAAGAAAGCATAAAGACAAAAAGAACATACTAGTAGTTGTCATTCCAGACTGCCAGCAGCTCATAATTCTTGTTTCTATAACACTCTTGCCTGAGCACAAAGGCCTGAGAATTACTATCATCCTGATATTAAATGTTACATTCCCGGTTGATGTCTAATGTAGGGATAATTGACATATCAAATGAAATTACTTGTTTGAAGTTAAGCCTAGCTGTAAAGCAAGTACATAGGGATGGAAATCAATGTGGTTTCATATGCCAGGGATCCTAAGAGAGATTTTTCATGCAATCTCTTGTTTAACCTTTATTATACCTCTGCAAGTCATGGGGATCTTTAGGTAATAATAATAAATTACTTCTTAGTCAAAAGGGCAGAATTCAAGCTCAGGTTAATGACTCCAGTTCTTTTCAGGGCCAATAATATATCAAAGTATTGGTCCCAATACTACCACCATCTTTGCCCATCCACTCAACCTTTACTTATTCCCAAATTATAATAGAACAATACCATGGGTATTTCAAAGTGGCTCATGGAATCATCTGCAGAACTCTGTAGTGCATATTCATAGATGAAATAGTCAAAGAAAAGGGGATAAAGAAAATGCCCCAAAGTCTGGCAGTAAAGCCCAGCTTGACAGAAACAGAAATTGTAAGGATAATGATTTGTAAATTTTATTTGCTCTGGTAAATGTTGCTAATTTTATTCCATATCTGATGTTTAAAAAATTTAACTATATTGTTTCCCTTTGCATTTTTTTTTTAAAGCTACACCATTTCCAAACAGCTTCAAGTGTTTTACCTGTGAAAATGCAGGGGATAATTATAACTGCAATCGATGGGCAGAAGATAAATGGTGCCCACAAAGTAAGTGTGCTGAGTTTGGAACTCTTTTTGTGACCAGACCTCATTTAGATCTCTCTCAACTGGCTCTGAGCAAAGGCATCTTATGTGATGAGATTAGCAAACCAGCAGGCTGGTGATGTTCTATAGAAATCAGAGAACTTTTGAAAAGACTATCCAGACATCAGACTAATCTGGGAGTACATGGAAACTGATGACATAGCCTCAATTTATACTTGTGTGTGCTTTGAGGAAGAATTTCTTAATTAATATTTACCAGTAAGAACAAATAGACCACAATGTTGACTAAGGCATTCTAAGAATGTCAGAAATGCTTGATGATACCTCTAGAAAAGTCCTACTTACTGTAAAGCAAAAGAAGGTTTCTGTCCTCTTGAGATACACTGATGCTTAAGTGATTCCTTTGTTTACTTGACAAACGTTTGAGCATCTCTTTAGTTTGTTTAGTTGTCTGGTAGATCCCAGTGTGTAATCCAGTACCTGGACCATATTAGGCACTTGGTAAATATTGACAGAATGAATGGATGCCTTTGACTATGTAGTCAGGAAATCTCTGAGGAATCTACATTTGCACTAAGACTCGAATGACCAGAACAAATCAGCTCTGTGGAGATCTATAGGAAAAACATGTCAGTAAGAGGGAACAGCAAATGCAAGGGTAAGATTTGGCTTCTACAGTGAACAGGAAGGCTGGCTGGTGAGGCTTAGTGGAAGGGGGAGAAAGGATTTGATGGAGATAAGGACCAGGACATGCAGGATCTTCGTTTTGGTAAGAAGTTTAGATTTCATTGGAAATGTGTTGGGTGTTGAAGCTATAGAGTACAAGATGCTAGGTATATTGTAAAATATTGCTCTGGCTTCTGTGTGCAGAATGAATGGTTGGGGACAAGAGAAGAAGCGGGCACCAAGTGGGCTCTTTCATTATATTTTCGGGCAGCAGAAGATGGTTTTAGACGAATATAGGGGGTGAGAAGTTGAATGACTTAGTACGGACAAACAAACTTGGGTGCAAAGCAGACAGGATGCGCTGACAGAATTGAAAACCTCTACTTAGAACTATAAGGAAATCAGGCTGTTTGTATTTTAGGATACACTGTTTTTTTAGGTTTTCAGACGTGAAAGGCCAACAAAAACAAACTCTTCCAGACTTAGCAATTACCAGCTTTGATCTACTATTACTATGAATCTTTTGGAAGTTTCTGTATCACTTTATGGCAGTGAAAGAGCCCTGCCTCTTTCAGATAATGCCAGTGGTTGTGAGTGTGCTGTGCTCAGTCGTGTCCGACTCTTTGTGACTCCATGGACTGCAGCCCACCAGGCTGCTCTGTCCATGGGATTCTCCAGGCAAGAATACTGGAGTGGGTTGCTGTGCCAGCCTATGGGGGATCTTCCCCACCCCAGGATTGAACCCACGTCTCTTTCATCTCCTGCATTGGCAGGTAGGTTCTTTACCACTGAGCTACCTGGGAAGCCCTTGATGATGCCAATGGGTAGAGCCAATGGATAGTAACACTGGAGACCTCTATGGGCCTGAGAAT
The DNA here is from genome assembly GCF_019923935.1 of Bubalus bubalis. Lineage (NCBI taxonomy): Eukaryota > Metazoa > Chordata > Mammalia > Artiodactyla > Bovidae > Bubalus > Bubalus bubalis. The sequence continues at coordinate 99,031,938 of NC_059158.1, read as the reverse complement.
CTTATGCTCTAAATTAGACAGATGACTATGACATTTGCATGGACAGTATTGTTCATTACTTCAAGAATAATTATGAAGATTTTTTTCCTTAATGTTCTCTTCAGCTCTCAAGAGTGTGTGACTGAATTGTGCTTTTGAGTACATGTGTGTCTGTGCATGTATTCTTTTGGGGATTTGTTTCTACATTTTCACAGATGTTTATTTCAATGTTTGCCAGGTAGGCAGATGCCTCTCTTTATTAGCTTGTGTGAGAGGGCTGGTAAAATTCTTTAACTATTTGCTTTAAATTTCCCCGAGAACTGGGAGGGGGAAGGGTTTGGAACAGCAGTAGATTGGGGCATTGATGTCCAGCCTCTTTATGACTGTCGCCCATTCTTTTGAATTTTACCACATGCTGTTCAAGAGAAGGAAGCAACCAAGGATGAGATGGTTAGACAGCATCACTGACTCAATGGACATGAGTTTGAAACAACTCTGGGAGATGGTGAAGGACCTGAAAGCCTGGTGTGCTGCAGTCCATGGGGTCGCAGAGAGTCGGACATGGCTGAGTGATTGAACAACAACAAAACGCTGTTTCTACTAATTCTTTACATGTTCCAATTTGTAATTCATTAATCAAAGCCACTTTTAAGGGAACTTGCATGGGCATTTCTGGGTTTTAGAACTTTGTTGAAACATGGAAGCAAAAGAGGGATGCTGCAGTTTTCTGCCTCCAAGAAAATGTCAGGGAGGGGAGATTGGGGTCTTCCCCATCCACCCTGAAAACCTGACTCATAGAGAGATGGACACGAGATGACCCTCCATTCCAGCGTGTGTGAGTGTACACCAGCCAAGCCCGCAAAACAATAATCGTCTGGAGTTCTGAGGCTGTAACTGCTTACCTTTCAGCTTGTCATTATCAAGGGGAGTGAGAGCCAGCCATTTCTTGGGACAAACAGGCCTGTGGCTGCTGTTCCTTGTCATCTCAGGTTTCCTTTATGGCTCTGCTGCTGCCATCAGCCAGTGGCGTTAAAAGAGAGTCTCTAGGTAACAAAACATGACAAGAATGACACGTCTTATTTTGTTTACCCCGGTTCTTACTCTGACTTTGTAGGGCTGCTTTAGGCTGTGTGACAGACTCTGAACACATGCACCTACCAGTTTTCAATTTTTTGTCTGGAGTACAAATTGGAATGCCTTTCAGAACATGGAGTGGTTCTCTCTCCTGAGTCCCAGCCAGCTGCTCTTGTAGAGGTGCTCTGCTGACACTCAGCTCGATGCTGAGTGTTCAGAGAGGCACAGTTGTGTGCTGGTGGAGAGCCCAAACCCTGGAAAACCACCTCCACAAGAATCTCATCTTCCATCACTTTCTACCCATGTGACTGTGAGCCTCAGTGTTTTATCCGTGAAATGAGGATATTACTATGACTTGTCTTGGCCTATGGTGAGGACTGAATGAGTGAATGCATATTAGAAGAGTGCCTGGTTGGTGGTACACACTTAATGTGCATTTGCTGTTGCTAACATGAAAGCTTACCACAAGTCTATCCAAATGCCAGTGCACTTACCCTTTTGCTAAGAAGAAAGGAAGCTCAAAGGCTGTCACGTGGCTTGTTCACCTGTGACAGAGGCAGCTCTCTAAGTCCTGTCTTCTCAACTTTAGTCGAGTTTTCCTCCTCCCTGCCCCTACTTTTTGGCAACTGCTGCTTTAGTCCCTTCTCAGTAAACTAAGAAGCATTTCATTGGCCTGAGATATCTAGAATATGAGGCACAGAACTAAGTAGAATGTCCCAGAAGAGTGAGTGAAATCGGTTTCTTGAGAGAACTCTTGAGAAATAAAATGTGAATGGTTAAAGGTAACTTTGTATGAAAATGAACTAGCCAAGCAGAGGAGGACAGAGAAGGTAAGAGAGAACTAAAGAGGAAGAGAAAATACAGAAATACTTTGGGGAAAAATCACACACGTTGGGAGGGTTAGAGCCTGAAGAACTAGATGAGTAAGGAAAGCGCCTTGGCGTGTAAGTCGAAGCACCTGCTTTCACTCCAGTTTGCCACATGGCCTATTAGTATATAAAGAAACAATGAAACAGGAAGAGCTATGGCCCACTTCCTTTTTACATTTTTCATTGTATTTTAGAGTTACAGAACATGCGCTTCAGAGGGAGAGAGAAAGATACTGCCACTTTCTTATGAGCAGACCTGGAGTTTTGATGAAAGTCTTGTTCAGTTTTTTTCTCAGCTTTACCTTGCACCAAAGGATAACTGCCCATTTGTATTCATTTTAAAAATACACATACTTCAGAAGCTAGTACCTATTCAGAAAAACCACCTAGAAACTTGAGTTCACCCCCATTAAATTTCTTGCCTAGAAACTTAAGGATCATCCTGAATTTTAATCATTTCTGAATTGATTTTTTTCCCCCTGCCTAGATACACAATACTGTTTGACAGTACATCACTTTACCAGTCATGGAAGAAGTATATCCATCACCAAAAAATGTGCCTCCAGGAGCGAATGTCATCTTGTTGGCTGCCACCACAGCCAAGATTCTGAACACACGGTAAGGAGTGTGTGTGTAAAGTTATTGTCTGAAAGTTTCTTGATGGTTGGTTGTATATAGAGGCAGGATGGATAAATAGTATGTCAAAGGTGTATACTTTGAAAGACTCCCTTACACTGATACAATGGAGATGAAAGAAGGTGAAGACTTTCTGTCCATCAAACAGTATCATTACTAAAAATAAATGACAATTCTCAGACTCCAGAGACGCTAGGGTCTTGACCTTGGACTTTGGGTGAGTTGCCTGAAGTAAGCTCTGGAATTCCAGGAGTAAACCATCCCTGCATGAAAGGATGACCAGTGCTACAGAGCCCAACTTATGTATTTTGTTTACGGCCAGAAATCACCAAGAATGCTACACAGAGGAAAATGGTGACACCTTTTATAAAGAAAACCTTGTCTTACTGCTTCTGCTTAGATGAAGTGAGAGTCTGAAAGATTAATCCCAGCTTATTATGATGAACTACAGGTAACATTTTAGATCAATTGGTTGCTTCAGTTTTCTCATTCTACCATTTTAAATGAGCATTTGACTCTTTTATATGCCTGGAATCCTGAAATGTTTGAGAAAAAAATTAATCTCATGAGGTCTTAGAATTCAGTTTAGCCTATACATACATAAAGTGGTCCTGACACCAGTGGCTTTTTTATTTTTTTTTAATTTTATTTTATTTTTAAACTTTACATAATTGTATTAGTTTTGACAAATATCAAAATGAATCCACCACGGGTATACATGTGTTCCCCACCCTGAACCAAAGTGTTATTTTAGTATAGTTGATTTACAACGTTGTATTAATTTCTGCTGTAGAACAAAGTGATTCAGTTATACTTTGTCATATTCTTTTCCATTATGGTTTATCACAGAATACTGAATAGAGTTCCCTGTGCTACACAGTATGACCTTCTTATTTATCCATCATATATACAATAGTTTGCATCTATCTCAAATTTCCAGTCCTTCCTTCTCCTACCCCCTTGGCAACCACTAGTCTGTTTTCTATGTCTGTGACTCTGTTTTGTAGATAAGTTCTGGTGCTGACCACTAGTGGCTTTTAGCTCTGGCTACACAGGAGAATTTCCTGGGGAGCTTTTTATAGCCCTGGTAAGGGGGTAGCCAGAGAAGGCAGTGGCACCCCACTCCAGTGTTCTTGCCTGGAGAATCCCAGGGACGGGGGAGCCTAGTGAGCTGCCATCTATGGGGTTGCACAGAGTCGGACACGACTGAAGTGACTTAGCAGCAGCAAGGGGGTAGCGGTGGGCAGACTCAGACTGACTGAAACAGAACTTCAGAGTGAGGTCCTGGGCATCAGGATTTTTTTGGTAAGCTTCCTCAGGGTGATTCTGATGTGCAACCAAGATTGAGAACCACTGAGATAGATAATTTATCTTACATGGCCCTTCTGGAAGCCAGTTGATGTAGATACTTTATCCTGAAAGCCTCTGTGAATGTCTGGGTTTATCAGGTGGAGGTGTTGTACCAGGTATTATGACAAGAGCATGCTTCTCTTGAGACAACCTTGTGCTGTGAGAGAGCTAACATTTTTCACCAGTCAGCAGCCACATTAGCAAGCCAGTGTCACTGTCAAGATAGGGATGAGGCATTAGTATAGACAATAGAGTCATAATTATCCCCTAACAAGGAAAATCAATGACTAATCCACAAGGTTCCTAGCTTTCCTTTTTGTTCCCGTGTTTCCCCTTGCAAACCTTCAGAAGATTTGTTGACTCCATTAAACAGTCTTACTCCATTTGCCTTTCTCTTGCTTATGCTTGGGTTGATGTAGATAAATCTCAGTTCAAGTGAAAAGACTCTCAAGATGGTTTTTACTTTGAGGTCAGTTGTGGGGAAGGGTGCCCAAGGGCCTGGATGACTCATAGATCAAAAACCAACTCAGTTCTGTCCTCAGAGCAGTTTCTAACCTCCTGATGTTTGCGCTTCAGTTACTGTCTCACTTAAGAGACACCCCCCAAGCCAGAACTGCCCAGCCAAGCCCGTCCTAAATTCTTGAAAAGTTCCACTTAGAAAAATTACAGTATGAAAATTTACCTAGTAGGAGACAAGATGGTGGAGTAGAGGATGTGAGCTCACCTTTTCTTATGAAAATCCCAAAAGCACAGGTAAAAGCTGAACAAGCATAGACAAAACATGCTGGAACCTACCAAAAAAGATATCCTACACCCAAAGACAGAGACACAACGAGATGGTAGAAGAGGTGCAATCATGGTAAAATCAAATCCCATACTGGCCACATGGGCAATCCAAACTGAAAAATTATTAGAGACGTTCTCCCACAAGAGTGAAAGTTCTGAGCCCCACATCAGGCTCCCCTGCCTGGCAAGGGGAGTTTGGCAATGGAGGAGGCGCCCCCAGAGAATCACTGGCCCCTTTGAAGGCCAGGGCTTCCCTAATGGCTCGTTGGTAAAGAATCTGCCTGCAAAGCAGGAGACCCAGGTTCGATCCCTGGGTTGGGAAGATCCACTAGAGGAGAGCATGGCAACCCACTCCAGTACTCTTGCCTGGAGAAGTCCGTGGATAGAGGAACCTGGCAGGCTACAGCCCATAGGGCAGCACAGAGTTGGACACGACTGCAGCAACTAAGCAGCAGCAGTGGAGTTAGTTTGTCTTAGGAATTCCACTGGACTGGGGGAAAAAGAAACTCTACCCCTGCAGGGCACACAGACGGTCTTGTGTGCACTAGAACCCAGGGAAAAAAGCAGGGACCTCTTACGGGCCTGAGCCAGACCTACCTAGTGGTTTTGGAGGGTCTCCAGCCTAGGCAGGGTGTGTGTGTGGGTCACTGCAGGGACGCAGACACTGGTAGTTCTGGAGAGTACTCACTGGCATGAGCCCTCTGGAAGGTCACCAGATCAGAGAGAAATTAAAAGCACAATCCCATTTACCATCAGATCAAAAAGAATAAAAATACCTAGAAATAAACCTACCCAGGAGGCAAAGGACTTGTACTCTAAAACTATAAGATACTGATGAAAGAAATTGAAGAGGACACAAATGAATGGAAAGATATACCATGTTCTTGAATAAGAAGAATCAGTGTTGTCAAAGTGACTCTACTACCCAAGGTAATATACAGCCTCAGTGCAATACCTATCAAATTACCAATGGCATTTTTCACAAAACTAGAACAAAAAATTTATTGTGTATGGAGACACAAAAGGCCCTGAATAGCCAAAGCAATTCTGAGAAAGAAAAGCTGAAGGAATCAGACTCCCCAGCTTCGGACTACACTGCTACAAAACTACAGTAATCAAGACAGTATGATACTGGCACAGAGCCAGAAATATAGACCCATGAAAAACCTAGAAATAACAAGAGAGCCCAGAAATCAACCCATGTACTCATGGTCAATTAATCTACAACAAAGGAAGTGAGAATATACAATGGAGAAAAGACAGTTTCTTCAAAAAGTGGTGCTGGGATAACTGGTTGGTCACTCACATGTAAAATCATGAAATTAGAATATTTTTTAACACCACCCACAAAAATAAGCTCAAAATGGATTAAAGACCTAAAAGTAAGATTGGATACTATAAAACTTTTAGAGGAAAACATAGGAAGAACACTTTTTTTTTTTTTTTAGGAAGAACACTCTTGAACACAAATCACAGCAGTATCTTTTTGGATCAATCTTTAGAGTAATGGAAACAACAAAAAAAACCCCAAATGGGACCTAATAAAACAAAAGCTTTTGTACAATAAAGGAAATCATAAACAAAATGAAAAGATAACCCACAGAATAGGAGAAAATATTTGTAAGTGAAGCAATCAACAAGGGATTACTCTGTAAAATATACAGACAGCTAATGCAGCTCAATATGTATATATAAAAATAACACACAATCAAAAAATGGGAAGAAGATCTAAATAGACATTTCTCTGAAGAAGACATATAGATGGCCAAGAGGCACATGAAGAGGTGCTAATTACTAATTATCAGAGCAATGCAAATCAAAACTATAAGTTATCACCTCATACCAGTCAGAATGGCCATCATCAAAAAGTCTACAAACAATGAAGGCTGGAGAAGGGGAGAAAAGGGGAACCCTCCTATACTGTGGGAATGTAAATTGGTCCAGCCACATGGAGAACATTATGGAGGTTCCTTAAAAAAAGCTAAAAATAGAGCTTCCATATGATTCAGCAGTCCCACTCCTGGGCACATATCCAGAGGAAACCGTGGTTTCAAAGGATATGTGCATCCCAGTGTTCATCGCAGCACTGTTTACAATAGCCAGGACATGGAAGCAACCTAGATGTCCATCAACAGAGGAATGGATAAAGATGTGGCATATATATATATATATATATACACATACACACACACACACACACACTGGAATATTTGACACTAAAAAAAAAAGATACGATGCCATTTGCAGTAATATGGCTGGACCTAGAGATCATCATACTAAATGAAATAACTCACAGAGAAAAACGAATATATGATATCACATATGTAGAACCTAAAAAAAAAAATGATACAAATGAAGTTATTTACAAAACAGACTATGAAAACTTATGGTTACCAAAGTGGAAAGATGGAGGGAAAAATGGAAGTTTGGGGCTGATGTATACACACTACTATACTTTATTAGTAGATAGCCTACAAGGATTTACAGTATAGAATAGGGAACTCTGGTCAATATTCTGTAATAACCTATACATGGAAAAAAATTACATGTATAATTGAATCACTTTGTGCTACCTGAAACCAACACAACATTGTTATTCAACTATACTCCAATATAAAATAAATATTTTTAAAGAAAACTTACCTGTTTAAATATTCAGACATATTCTTAGTGGCTGCATAATATTAAAATGTTCGTAGCTATAATTCATCTACTTCCCTATTAAGAATACTAGACAGCTTTTAATATTTCTCTAGTCTAAATAAAAACCCACATAATATTTGTGGTGCACATTACTAGATTGATTTATATAAAGTTCTTGATAAAGATTACCAAATTACTCCCCAGAAAGACTGAAGCAATTATAGTCTGAGTAACAGTGTTTGAGAACTATGTCCTGGACCCAAGCTCGCATACTTTTTGGAAATCTTGGTTAATTTGTTAGGCTAAAAGGTATCTTTTCAAATTTATAATTTTTAGTCTCAAACAGTAAACTTTTAAAAAATAAGATAGCTTTTTTCTCTTGTAAGTCATTACTCTTTTGAAAAATTTTGCATTTAAATAAAAATTTATATACTCAGATAAAATTCTGTCCTCAGAGCTGGAGGTTTTTCTTTGACCCTCCCCTCTTCTTCCCATTATTCACTGGCTCTTCCCCTCTCCTCTTCCTTTTGTAACAGGAGTGTAGGTCTTGCTGTGAGGGGATGATCTGCAATGTTGAGTTACCCACCAACCACACGAATGCGGTCTTCGCTGTGATGCATGCTCAGAGGACGTCTGGCAGCGGTGCCCCTGCGCTCTACCTACCGGTGCTGGCCTGGGCCTTCGTGCTCCCGTTGCTATAAGGCCACCTTCCTGGGAGAGGCAGAGACCAGTCCTCTGAAGCACAAGCTAACAACTGTAAAATGGCGAACTTTGAAGACCAATCTCTTCAGGATTGAAGGATGTGCATTGGACCTCACAGCAGAAGCCAGCTGTTATGCTTAGCTCAGATGCTCCTGCAGGAGGCCACAAGAAAGGGGACTTGGCAGGGACTGAGTGATTATGTAGCTGTTAAGTTTCTTGATCAAAAGGGGGCTGCATTTTGTCTCTTCTGCAAGGAGGGTCCTGCCAGCATGTACCACAGGCAGGTTCAGCAGCCTGTGTTGTCCCCGCCAGACCAGACCTTTGGGGGAAAGGACTCTGACCTGATTGACTCCTTCAGGGCTGCTGGAACAGACCCTCTCAATTCTGTGATTGGCTGAGAGCATCTCTGTGAAATCTAATCCTTCCCTCAAGAGAAAGCAGTTTCCCCACTGAGGGTGAAGTAATGAGAAACCCCACTATAGGAAGGAAACTTCCAGTTGAACTAATATGAAACCTATTTGCTAATTGTGGGGGGAAATAAAGCTTTTAAGTTATAAGTGTAGAATGCATGCTTATGTGTTTCTTGGCTGATGTGGAGGCCTCAGATGAAGCACATTAACGAGTGTCATAAAGGAGGCCAACTGAAGTTGATCACGCACCACAGGGGCTATCTTCTGGCTTAAAGTATGCAAGTCTATGCCAAGGTGACTTAATTTTTTCTTTGGGGGAAAGAACCCTTCTAAGGATGCCAAATGCAAAATTAGTGAACTGAGAAGGTGAGGAGACCTCCCTGGGCAAGGAGGGTGATACCTTATCACGTGATAGATCCTCAGAAGTAGCAGTTTAGGGACTTCCCTGGTGGTCCAGTGGTCAAAACTCTGTGCTCCACTGCAGGGGCCATGGGTTCCATCCCTGGTTAGGGAACTAAGATCCTACATGCTGAGCAGCATGGCGAAAAATTAAAAAAAGAAAAAAGCAGCTTAAAGACAGAGAAACTGGCAACAGTGTCCCTCTCCCAGTCAACCTGTCTCAAGGGGAGGACCATCAAGAGAAACTTTCTAAATCCATGCTAAAATGTCTGGTCCCCTGTCTTCTCTTTCATTCTTATAACACAGTCCTAGACTTTCCAAGGAGCAACTTCCGTTTCTAGAATCCTAATTTCTCGCCTTTACACTTTGGAGTGACCTTTAAACACTCTGCCTTTATATGTATAGTGAGAAGTTAGTGGAGTGTTTGTTGTTTTGTTTCTCAGTAGAGCATCTACCGTTAGAATGCTGAGTGCCCCATAGAATCCACTAATGATGGTGTCCTTGCCACACTGGCTCATCCATGACGGGGGTCGGCCATGGATCAAATACATCCCACCACTCTTAGTCTGCCCAACTCTACTAACAAATATTCTGTTGCCCTGGTGTCTTCAACTCAAACATGTAGCCTCACAGTGCTGGAGGCTGGGAGATCAAGATCAAGGTGCCAGCAGATCTACTGTCTAGGGAGAGCCCTCTTCAGGATTTGCAGACTGGCCTTTTCATACATGCTCAGGACAAAGGGTGAAGAGTGAGCATAAGGATTCTAATTGCATTTATGAGGCCTCCACCTGAATGACCTAGCATCCCCCAGAGGCCCTACACCCAAATACCATCACATTGCGGCTTTAGGCTTCAACATGTGAATTTGGACTTCCCTGATGGCTCAGACAAGTAAAGAACCTGCCTGCAATGCAGGAGACCTGGCTTCAATCCCTGGGTCAGCAAGATCCCCTGAAGAAGGGAATGGGAACCCACTCCAGTATTCTTGCCTAGAGCATTTCATGGACAGAGGAGCCTGGCGGGCTACAGTCCATGGGATTGCAAAGAGTCAAACACGACTACCACCACCATATGAATTTGGGGGAGAAACAAATATTCAGTCCGTAGCAACACCCCTAACCACACATATTCACTTACATGTTGTCTACAGGCTTCCTTCTTGCTACAACACCAAGGATGAGTAGAGGCAGCCGAGAGCACATGGCCTGTGAAGTCTGGAAGGTCTGCTAGCGTGCAGGAACAGTGTGCTGACCCCTAACCTCTGAAATGGCAGAAGTACATTGGGAAAAAGCTGCTTGCTGTCCACGGGCTGTGGTGCTCATGGCGGTGACTTGGCCTCTGCCGTTGTTTACCAGATCACTTTCCTTATGTGCATCCATGAAGTTTTCTTCTTCATTTTGTTTGTTTGTTCTATTCCTTTGATTCAGCCTCTTAGTAGTTATGTGCTATTGTCAGGTGCTGAGCTGTATATGTTTCTTCTCGACCCTGATGCATTGGGAGTGTCTCATCTTAAAGCTCTTTACCTTCCAATAAAACAGGGAGGAGACAGATGTCATTACCTCCCTGTCTCTGGCCAAACCAGAGACTCACCTGGAAGTAGCAGTTTTGAAGTCTGATGTAGATTTATCTTGCCTTTCACTCAGCACCTTGAGGTATTTGAATTTTCATAGCTAAGCTTGTTTGAAATTAATTATATATGACTTCGGTTGGAACATTTTAAGAGCATCTTTGGTGGGTGTCTTTTTATTCCCCAGGGTTTCTTTTGTCTGTGAAGTTGATGAATTGTCTGGTAAAAAAAACCATTAGCAGACAGTACTTCTTTTTCTTCTGTCTAGATTAATGAATTTTCCTTTGTGTTTATTTTTCTTTCCCAAGGAAACATCTTAATTTTCTCTTCTTCACCCCACATATGTTTTCATAGATTGCCCTCTTAACCACCTCTCCTCTGAGCATTTAAAATAGTTATCCTGAGCCAAAGAGAGAACACGCAGAGGAAACAAACTGCAAAGACAGCCAAGTGAATAGGGTGCCAGATTTACAAATAAAAGCATCAGATGTCCCATCAAATTGGAATTTCAGATAATTTTTTAGTGTAAGTTATTCATGAACTCGTAAGTCTGGCTCATCTGAGGCAATGTTTTCAAGTCCTTGTAATCAGAATTTTCTGGCCAACTTCAAAATAAGACAAATTCTAAGGGCCTCCTGGAGATGTTGACTCAGGAGATGGGATGGAGCCCATGCCTAATCCCAATAATTAGATGTTAAATAAGCAGCTCCCAGATGACTGTGATGCTAGGTGTGTTACCCTTGATCTGAGAGGTTTACTCCTTCTTCAGAAGCCCAGTCCTTGGTCACATAATAAGTGCTAATGAATAATAAACCTGGGTTGGAGTTGTGGTTCTCAGTGTGGTCTCTGGACCAGCAGCATAGGCATCACCCAGGAATTTGTTAGAAATTCAAATACTCAGCCTCCATTCCAGACCTACTGAATCAGAAATGCCAAGGGGTCAATTTGGGTTTTAATAAGGTTTCCAGGTGCTTCTGATGCACACACTAGTTCAAGAACCACTGGACCAGAGAAGTGCTTCCTAAATGTCTTCGTAAATAGGTCCTTGGTGGGGGCATGAAAATTACTCAGGGAGTTTATATTTAAAGAAGAAAACTGGACTCACAGACCGCAAATCCAGAAAGTCAGATTCTTTTTGTGAGAGTTGAATCAGAAAATCTGTATTTTTAGTAAACTCCTCATGTGATCCTGATACACAGCCACTTTTGGAGCCACTGGAGAATAAGAGATGGGGGTGATGTTAGTGAACAGAAGCCCAAAACCTTTAACACTTGACCTTGAAATCCCTATGCATTATAAATGGACTCTATGTGGGGTCTCCAGTGTAATTGTTTTAAAACTAGAATCCAAGAATCTAATCAGAGTCCATTTGCATGGATTTTTTTAGTCCATTACATAGTGACCTAGAATGGCCAAGTGATCCAGACCTCAGATTAATTTCATTTGCCCCCTAATGAATAAGAAGATGAAGAGTACCTTGTCAAAATGTCCCATGAGAACTGGGGTAGTGGAGGCAGGAAAGGAGAATATGTAGATTTGTTCTTATAAAAAAGACAGGGGGATTAGCTATGAATACGAGGAAAGTATGGGGGAATGATGTGTCAAAGTTCCATTTTGAATATAACTACATTCTAGAATAAATCTTGAGTTCCTGTCCATCATTCACTTTCTGAAAAGAAAAAAAAAAAAGTTGTACAGAACACATCTTTTCCCTGCTGTGTCTAAACTCTCCCTAAATCCAAACCTGACTGAGGTTAGCAGCCAGAAATTACAGGCATTGTCCTCTGTACAGTGTGCATTCTGCTGTGTCACGCGCTGTGTAAAACACATCTCATAAGAAAAGAGAAAGAGGTGGGTTGGTTTCTCTTTCTCACTGGGAGAGGACTTAAAAGCTGTGCAAAGCATGAAATGAGCAGTATGAACCAGCATGGACTTGGAAAGTGAGGTGTGGTGTGGAATTGGGAAATATTTCACAATTGAGAAATTACCCTTATGCACAATTTCTGTGATGTGTCAATTGCCATCTTATAAAATTCTGCTCTGACTTTTTTTTTTTCCACTTGTAAAAATGTCAAGTTTATTTTCTTTCTTTTTTTTTTTAAATTTTATTTTATTTTTAAACTTTACATAACTGTATTAGAATCCTGTGCATTTTATTTTTCACCTCATTGTTTGTTACCGACTCTGATTTGTGGAGGGTTTCACTGTGATTCTGGATATGTGTGTGTGTTGTGGGTGGGGAGGAGGCGGGCAAAGCACGCCAGAGGACAGAGGTGACTAGTGGATGCATGGAGGTGACAGAACTGGAGAACAAATGGCTGTCGTCATGTAATTTGAGTCTGCCTTTAGCCGTAGCTCCTTGGCTGTGTACCTGAAACAGTCTAGCATCTTTCTGGTATCACACACCTCCCACTTCTCCTTTGGCCTTCATAGTTCTACTTCCTTCCCTGCCTTCTTCCCTCATTGCCTTGGCCTCTTCTATTAGATGCTGAGGCTAGAAGCTGAACTACGTAGGGGGTTAATCCAGGATGTGAGCTACTCAGAGTGTAGGCTGTGAAAAATATGGCTTTCATAGCTTGATCCCAGGAATACTATTCAAGGAGTCTGGGAATCTGCAGTTTGAACAAGCATCTACCTGGTCATGATTCTGGTACTGGGAGTCCTTAGGGCATCATCTTTAGAAACAATAATGCAAGCCCTCAGTAAAGGCTGTAGAGGCTCAAGAGCATCTACCACATAACTCCTAAACTTCCATTTCTGCACTTTTTTGGTCTCTGAAAATTGGTCCCAGGGAAAGGGCTAGGATAAGCTGGCAGACACTCTGGCTTGGCAGAGCTGCCCTATGTGGATGGTCCTGGGTTCAGTTCAGCTGCTCAGTTGTATCCAACTTTTTGTGACCCCATGGACCGCAGCATGTGGGCGTCCCTGTCCATCACCACATCCCAGAGCCTACTCAAACTCATGTCCATTGTGTCGGTGAGGCCATCCAACCATCTCATCCTCTGTCGTCCCCTTCTCCTCCTGCCTTCAATCTTTCCCAGCATCAGTGTCTCTTCCAATGAGTCAGTTCTTCACATCAGGTGGCCAAAGTATTGGAGTTTCAGCTTTAGCATCAGTCTTTCCAATGATTCCCTTTGGATCTCCTTGCAGTCCAAGGGACTCTCAAGAGTCTTCTCCAACACCACAGTTCAAAAGCATCAATTCTTCAGTGCTCATCTTTTTTGATAGTCCAATTCTCACATCCATACATGATTACTGGAAAAATCATAGCTTTGACTAGATAGACATTTGTTGGCAAAATAATGTCTCTGCTTTTTAATATGCTGTCTAGGTTGGTCATAGCTTTTCTTCCAAGGAGCAAGTGTCTTTTAATTTCATGGCTGCAATCACCATCTTCTGTGATTTTGGAGCCCCCAAAATAAAATCTCTCACTGTTTCCATTGTTTCCCCATCTATTTGCCATGAAGTGATGGGACCGGATGCCATGTTCTTAGTTTTCTGAATGTTGAGTTTTAAGCCAACTTTTTCACTCTCCTCTTTCACTTTCATCAAGAGGCTCTTTAGTTCTTCACTTTCTGACAGAAGGGTGGTATCATCTGCATATCTGAGGTTACTGATATTTCTCCTGGCAATCTTGATTCCAGCCTGTGCTTCATCCAGCCCAGCATTTTTCATGATGTGCTCTGCATTTAAGTTAAATAAGCAGGGTGACAATATACAGCCTTGATGTACTCCTTTCCCGATTTGGAACCAGTCTGTTGTTTCATGTCCAGTTCTAACTGTTGCTTCTTGACCTGCATATAGGTTTCTCAAGAAGCAGGTCTGGTGGTCTGGTATTCCCATCTCTTGAAGAATTTTCCACAGTTTGTTGTGATCCATACAGTCAAAGGCTTTGGCATAGCCAATAAAGCAGAAGTAGATGTTTTTCTGGAACTCTCTTGCTTTTTTGATGATCCAACAGATGTTGGCAATTTGATCTCTGGTTCTTCTGGGTTTTCTAAATCCAGCTTGAACATCTGGAAGTTCATGGTTCACATACTGTTGAAGCCTGGCTTGGAGAATTTGGAGCATTACTTTGCTAGGTCCTGGGGAGGCCTAGAAAATTGGGAGCTCCAGGAAACCAGGGTCTCTTTCAGCCAAGCAGGATGTCCAGGGTTATGACCACTAACTGGACTCCCTATGAGTCATGGCTGAGTGAGTATAGTAAAAGCAATACAAAGTCAAGGGCAAGGCAAACTTATTCACAGGGGCTAAGCAGAGAAGAAATACCAACCCAATTCAAGTATTCTTTAGAGGAGGATAAGCAACAGGAGTCAAACAGGTTCTGGAGACAGACCCTATCTAGGTTGTTGAGGGTCCCCGAAGACAGTAGTACTTTTTAGAGAGTGATGTATCCATCAGGATAACTTCAACTACAAATAACAGAGAGGCCCAATGCAATTGGCATAAATTTGTTGGCTCATACAACCAGAAGTCCAGAGGGAGAGTGGGATTCGGGATGGACTTAAATCAGTGGTCCATTCTTTGCTGTTTTTTTGGCTCCATCTCTCCAGTGTCTCTGGTAAGGAGATGGTCACAGCTCTCCCAGACATCCCAGCTGGTGTCCAGAGAACAGATAGAGGGATGCTACTGGACACTGACAAGGAAGTGAAGATCTTCACCCAGGCCCCCAGCAAATTGCACCCAGGCAAGATGTGGTTGCTCTTGACTTAGTACAGCTAAAAGAAGCTCAGTGTCCCCTAAGGCATGTGTGATGCATGACAGGAGGTAGATAGATGAGCAAAATAGGAATTAAAGAGAAGGAAGGAAAAAATGGATCTGGGAGGGCAGCCAGAAAGGTCTGCTCCAGATTCCCACAGTTGGAAGCCGTGTTGGGAAGCAGTTGTCAAGGTGGCTGAGAAAATATTCTGGTTAGAGATAAGCCAGGCAGGCCCTCTGGAACTGTACAGACTTGCCCTAACCGCACAGTTGGTAGCAGACCCAGACAGAGAAGCTCCCCTGTCTACTGCAGTTTCTACCACGTTCTCTTTTGATTAATGTACATTGTAAATCTGCAAGGAGTGGAGACAGTATTCAACACTTCCCAAAATATTCTACAAGAGAAACTTTTCTTTCTCAAGCATCTAAATTCCATAGAATACACTCTGTTTAAATCAACACCACTTTGCAAATATAGAGAAGTATGGGGTGGGGGAACCTGCAGGACTCAGACGATGGGTAAGGAACTGACCCCTAAAATAAGGTGGTCGGTTAACACATGCCAAGTGCATGAACCTTGACTCCTTCAGAAACACTCCTTTCTCCAAGAGCTTGGGCTCCATCCTATGCTTGTATAAATGACATCCTTGCATCCATTATCCTCAGGTGAGTAGAGGCAGAAAACTGAGATTTTTGCCCTTACAAAAAGGGCAAAATACTTAAAAAAAATATGTTCTTAAATTGTTTCCTATCAGTGTCCTGAACTAATTTTGATCCCACTCATGGCATTTTCCTCTAGGTCCGAAGGGCCTGCTACTCCTTAAGACCCAACTGTAAACCAATCTGGAACACATTGTTTTCTAAAGATTGTGTTTTCCTCTCTTTCCATATGTCCTTTGAAGGTAGTCACTGAAGTAGTCAATTGTTAGTTTAAATATTTTTAGATTTATTATGAAATTAACCTTGAGTCAGAAATGGGTCTGGAATACTAACCACTTATCTTTATTTCAACTATGCATTTAGACCAGAATTTCTTAATGGACTGAAGATGTCTTTTTATCAGAGATATGGACATATTCTCAAGGAAAGTCTTTCGGTATCTCATCCAACAATAAAAAAATGAAGATAGAAGCTTCTGAGTGGTGAACACATGGCAGTTCAGAGAGGGCAAGGAAGCTTGCACCCCTTCCCACAGACTTGCCTAAGCATCTGTTATCATGAGCCACCTCCCACTGGTTACAAAGCTCTGCCCGTGTGTCAACACGGGGGGAGGTTGTTATCCATCCACCATGATGCCTTGACTCACACCTTGGCCACTTACTCACATGAAAGAAGGAGACAAGATGGCAGAGTAGAATGACTTTAACTCACCTCCTCTCACAAAAACACCAAAATCACAACTAATTGCTTATCAACCATTGACAAAAAAAAACTAGAGTCTACCAAAAAAAGATACTCTACATCCAAAGACAAGGAAGGAGACAAAAAAAAAATGGTAGGAGAAGCATTTTTACCATAAAATCAAATCCCACACTTACCAGGTGAGCCACCCACAGACTGGAAAATAATTATATCACAGAAGTTCTCTCACAGGAGTGGGAGTTCTGAAACTCAGGTCAGGCTCCCCAGCATAGGGATTCTGGCATTGGGAAGAGGAGCCCCTGGAGCATGTGGCTTTCAAGACCAGTGGGGCTTGAGTGCAGGAATTCCACAGGACTCCTCAGGGGAAAGCAGAGACTCCATTGTTGGAGGGTGCACACAAAGTTTCATGTGCACTGGGACCCAGAGCATCAGACCTATCTGTGGGTCCTAGAGGGTTTCCTGGGTAAACAGGGGTTGGCTATGGCTCACTGTGGAGGCAAGGACGCTGGAGGCAGAGGCACCAGTGAATACTCATTGGTGTGAACTCTCCTGAACTCACCATTTTGGCACTGAGACTTGAGCCCACCCAACAGCTTGTAGGCTCCAGTGCTAGAATACCTCAGGCCAAACAACAAGCAGGGTGGGAACACAGCCCAGTCCATCAGCAAACAGGCTGTTTAAAGTTGTCCTGAGTATGCAGCCACTTCTAAACACACCCCTTGACACAGCCCTGCCCACCTGAGGGACAAGAGTCAGCTCTACCTGCAGTGGGCAGACACCAGTCCTTCCTACCAGGATCCCTGCACAAAACCCTGGATCAACCTCTTCCACCAGAGACAAGAGGAACTACAAACCTGCAGCTTAAGAAATGGAGATCACAAATAAAGTTAGACAAAATGAGACAGCAGAGACATATGTTTCAGATGAAGGAACAAGATAAAACCGTAGAAAACCAACTAAGTGAAGTGGAGATAGGCAATCTGACTGAAAAAGAATTTAGAGAAATGATAGTAAAGGTGATCCAAGATCTCAGAATGGAGGCACAGGCAAAGAAGATAGAATATACATTTACCAAAGAGCTAGAAGTGTTAAAGAACAAATAGATGAAGAATATAATAACAGAAATGAAAAAATACACTAGAAGGAGTCAATGGCAGGAAAATGAGGCAGAAGAAAGAATAAGTGAACTGGAAGATAGATAGGTGGAAATCACTGCTGTGGAACAGAAGAAAGAAAGAATGAAAAGAAAAGAGGACAGTTTAATAGACCTCTGGGACAATGTTAAATGTACCAACATTAGCATTATAGGGCCCCCCAGTAGGAGGAGAGAGAGACAAAGAACCTGAGAAAACACTTGAAGAAGAAATAGCTGAAATCTTCCCTAACATGGGAAAACAAACACTCAAGTCCAGGAAGCACAGAGATCCTACACAGAATAAACCCAAGTAGAAGGATACCAAGACACATAGTAATCAAATTGACAAACATTTTTTTAAAAAGAAAATATTAAAAGCAACAAGAAACATACAAGGAAATCCCCATATAATTATCAGCTGATTTTTCATCAGGAACTCAGTAGGCCAGAAGGAAGTGGCATAACATTAATATAATTAGAGTGATGAAAGGGAAAAATCTACAACCCAAAATACTCAACCCAGCAAGACTCTTATTCATATTTGACAGGGAAATCAGACATTTTACAAATAAGCAAGAGCTAAGAGAATTCAGCACCACCAGACCATCTTTGAAACAAATGCTAAGGAACTTCTCTAGGTGGAAAAGAAAAGGCCACAACTAGAAATAAGAAAATTATAAATGGGAAAGGCTCACCAGTAAAGGCAAACATACAGTAAAGGTAGGAAATGACACACAAATATGATACCAAAATCAGCAATCATGAGAAGAGTATACATGCAAAATATTAGAAATGCATTTGAAATTAAGAAACTAACATCCTATATATAAATATATATTTCTATATCAAAACTTCATGGTAACTCCTAACTAAAATCTACAATAGATACCCTCACAAGAAAGAAAAAGCAATCCAAACACAACTCTGAAGATCACAAGAGAGCAAAAAAGGAAGTGAAGGAGAAGGACCTACAAAAACAAATCCTAACAATTAACAAAATGTCAGTAAGAACTACATATTGATAATTGTCTTAAATGTAACTAGATTAAGTGCTCCAACCGAAAGATACAGACTGGCTGGGTAAATACAAAAACAAGACATATATTTGCTGTGTGCAAGAGACCCACTTCAGATCTATAAAAACTGAGAGGATAGAAAAAAGTATTTCATGTAAATGGAAATCAAAAGAAAGCTAGAGTAGCAGTCCTCATATCAGACAGACTTTAACAAAGACTGTTTACAAGAGACAAAGAAGGATGCTACATCATGATCAAGGGATCAACCCAAGAAGAAGACATAACAATTGTAACTATATATGTACCCAACATAGGGGCACTTCAATTCATAAGGCAAACACTAATAGCCATAACAGGAGATACTAGCAGTAACACAATTATGGGGGAGACTTTGTCACCCCACTTATATCAATGGACAAATCATCTAACCAGAAAATCAGTAAGAAAACACAGGTCTTAAATGACATATTAGACCAAATGGGCTTAAATTGATAATTGTGTGTGTGTGTATAAGACAGAGACAGAGTGAGAGTGTGTGCACATTCCATCCAAAAGCAGCAAAATACACATTCTTCTCAAGTGCACATGGAACATTCTCCAGGATAGATCATATGCTGGGCCAGAAAGCTAACAGTAAATTTAAGAAAATCATATCAAGCATCTTTTCAGACCACAACACTATCCGATAGAAATCAACTACAAGAGAAAAAACTATAAAAAACACAAACAGATGGAGGCTAAAGAATATGTTACCAGACAACCAACAGATTGCTGAAGAAACCAAAGAGGAAATAAAACATGTAGAGACAAATGAAAATGAAAACAGCGATCCAAAACCTATGGGACACAGCAAAAACACTTCTAAAAGGGATGTTTGTAGCAATACAATCTTACCTGAGCAAACAAGAAATATCTCAAATAAACAACTTAACTTTACACCTAAAGCAACTACAGAAAGAACAAACAAAACCCAAAGTCAGTAGAAGAAAAGAAATCATAAAGATCAGAGCCAAAATAAATGAAATAGAGACAAAGAAAATAATAGAAAAAAAAAAATAGTGAGACTAAAAGCTGGTTCTTTGAAAAGATAAAACTGATACACATTTAGCCAGACTCATCAAGAAAAAAAGGGGAAGGGCTCAAATCAATAAAATTAGAAATGAAAAACGAGGAGTTATAATGAACACCGCAGAAATACAAAGCATCATTAAGAGACTACTACAAGAAACTACATGACAATAAAATGGACAACCTAAAAGAAATGGACAAATTCTTAGAAAGGTACAATCTCTCAAGACTGAACCAGGAAGAAATAGAAAATGTTGAGACCAATTATAAGTATTGAAACTGAAACTGATTTAAAGCTCCCAACAAACAAAAGTCCAGGATCAGATGGCTTCACAGGCAAATTCCATCAAACGTTTAAAGAAAAGTTAACACCTATCCTTCTAAACTCTTTGCAAAAATCGCATAGGAAGGAACACTCCCAAACTCATTGTAAAAGGCTACCATCACCCCAATATCAAAATCAAAGATATCACACAAAAAAGAAAATTACAAGTCAATATCACTGATGAACATAGAGAAATCCTTAACAAAATACTAGCAAACCAAATCCAACAATACATTAAAAGGATTATACACCATGATCAAGTGGGATTTATCCCAGGAAAGCAAGGATTTTTCAGTATCCACAAATTAATCAGTGTGATACACCACCTCAACAAATTGAAGAATAAAAATCAGATGATCATTTACATAGACCCAGAAAGTATTTTTGAAAAAATTCAACACCCATTTATGAGAAAAACTTTCCAGAAAGTGGGCATAGAGGGAACCTATTTCAACATCATAAAGGCCATATACAACAAACTCCTAGCAAACATTTATTCTCAATAGTAAAAAACTGAAAGCATTTCCTCTAAGATCAGGAATAAGACAAGAATATCCACTCTTGCTAGTTTTACTCAGCATAGTTTTGGAAGTCTTACTCATGAAAATCAGAGGAGAAAAAGAAATAAAAGGAATGAAAATTGGAAAAATAAAACTATCACTGTTTGCAAATGACATGATACTATACATAAAAAATCCTAACTATGCCACCAGAAAAATACTAGAGTTCATCAATGAATTTGGTAAAGCTGCAGGATACAACTTTAATCCTAATTAATTAATACAAAATTAACTGACTAATACAACTAATGAATTAATACTAGTAATTAATACAAAATTCATACACAGAAACCTGTTACATTTCTATACACTAACAACAAAAGATCAGAAAATTAAAGAAACAATTCCATTTACCATCCAATCAAAAAGAATAAAATACCTAGGAATAAACTTGAAGCTCTATACAGTCAGCAAAAACAAGACCAGGAGCTGACTGTGGTTCAGATCATGAACTTCTTACTGCCAAATTCAGACTTAAATTGAAGAAAGTAGGGAAAACCACTAGACCATTCAGGTATAACCTAAATCAAATCACTTTCAACTATACAGTGGAAGTGACAAATAGATAAAAGGGATTAGATCTGATAGACAGAGGGCCTGTAGAACTATGGACAGAGGTCCGTGACATTGTACAGGAGGTAGTGATAAAAACCATGCCGAAGAAAAAGAAATGCAGAAAGCTCAAATGGTTTTCTGAGGAGGCTTTATAAATAGCTGAGAAAAGAAGCAAAGTGAAAGGCAAAGGAGAAAAGGAAAGATATATACATCTGAATGCAGAGTTCCAAAGAATAGCAAGGAGAGATAAGAAAGCCTTCCTCAGTAATCAATGCAAAGAAATAGAGGATAATAACAGAATGGGAAAGACTAGAGATCTCTTCAAGAAAATTAGAGTTACCAAGGGAACATTTCATGCAAAGATGGGCAAAATAAAGGACGGAAATGGTATGGATCTAACAGAAGCAGAACATATTAAGAAGAAGTGGCAAGAATACTCAGAAGAACTATACAAAAAAGATCTTCATGACCCAGATAACCATGATAGTGTGATCACTCACCTAGAGCCAGACATCCTGGAATGTGAAGTCAAGTGGGCCTTAGGAAGCATCACTACAAATAAAGCTAGTGGAGGTGATGGAATTCCAGTTGAACTATTTCAAATCCTAAAAGATGATGCTGTGAAAGTGCTGCACTCAATATGCCAGCAAATTTGGAAAACTCAACAGTGGTCACAGGACTGGAAAAAGGTCAGTTTTCATTCCAATCCCAAAGAAAGGCAATGCCAAAGAATGCTCAAACTACTGCACAACGCACTCATCTCACACGCTAGTAAAGTAATGCTCAAAATCCTCCAAGCCAGGCTTCAACAGTACATGAACTGTGAAATTCCAGATGTACAAGCTGGATTTAGAAAAGGCAGAGGAGCCAGAGATCAAATTGCCAACATCTGTTGGATCATCAAAAAACCAAGAGAGTTCCAGAAAAAACATCTACTTCTGCTTTATTGGCTATGCCAAAGCCATTGACTGTGTGGATCACAAGAAACTGTGGAAAATTCTTCAAGAGATAGGAATACCAGACCACCTGATCTGCCTCCTGAGAAATCTGTATGCAGGTCAAGAAGCAACAGTTAGAACTGGACATGGAACAACAGACTGGTTCCAAATTGGGACATGTCAAGGCTATATATTGTCACCCTGCTTATTTAACTTCTAGGCAGAGTACATCATGTGAAATGCTGGACTGGATGAAGCACAAGCTGGAATCAAGATTGCCAGGAGAAATATCAATAACCTCAGATATGCAGATGATACTTCCCTTCTGTCAGAAAGTGAAGAAGAACTAAAGAGCCTCTTGATGAAAGTGAAAGAGGAGAGTGAAAAAGTTGGCTTAAAACCCAACATTCAGAAAACTAAGATCATGGCATCTGGTCCCATCACTTCATGGCAAATAGATGGAGAAGCAATGGAAACAGTGAGAGACTTTATTTTGGGGGGCTCCAAAATCACAGAAGATGGTGACTGCAGCCATGAAGTTAAAAGACACTTGCTCCTTGGAAGAAAAGCTATGACCAACCTAGACAGCATATTAAAAAGCAGAGATGTTACTTTGCCAACAAAGGTCTGTCTAGTCAAAGCTATGTTTTTCCAGTAGTCATGTATTGATGTGAGAATTGGATTATCAAAAAAGATGAGCACTGAAGAATTGATGCTTTTGAACTGTGGTGTTGGAGAAGACTCTTGAGAGTCCCTTGGGCTGCAAGGAGATCCAACCAGTCAATCCTAAAGGAAATCAGTCCTGAATATTTATTGGAAGGATGGAAGGACTGATGCTGAAGCTGAAACTCCAATACTTTGGCCACCTGATGCGAAGAACTGACTCATTGGAAAAGACCCTGATGCTGGGAAAGATTGAAGGTGGGAGGAGAAGGAGAAGACAGAGGATGAGACGATTGGATGGCATCACCAACTCTATGGACATGAGTTGAGTAAGCTCCAGGACTTGGTGATGGACAGGGAAGCCTGGCATGCTGCAGTCCATGGAGTCTCAAAGAATTGGACATGACTGAGCAACTGAACTGAAATGAACTGAAGTAGGTAAAAGTCCTGTACTCCAAAAACTAAGACACTGATTAAAGAAATTGACGAGGACACAAACAAATGGAAAGATATACCATGTTACTAGATTGGAGGAATCAATATTGTGAAAATGACTATACTACCCAAAGCAATCTACATAATCAATGCAATCTCTATAAAATTACCAATAAAATTTTTAACAGAACTGAAACAAACATTTTTAAGAATCTGTATGGAATACAAAAGACCCTGATTGCCAAAGCAATCCTGAGAAAGAAAAATGGAAATAGAAGAATCAGGCTCCTGACTTCAGACTATACTGCAAAGCTACAGTCATCAAAACAGTATGGCACTGGCACAAAAGCAGAACTATAGATCCATGGAACAGGATAGAAAGCCTAGAAACAACCCCACACACCTGTGATCAATTATTCTGTGACAAAGGAGGCAAGACTACAGAATGTTGAAAAGACAGTCTCTTCAATAAGTGGTGCTGGGAAAACTGGATAGCTACATGTAAAAATTGAAATTAGGATATTCTCGGCCTACTATATCACACAAAAAAAGAGAATTTTACTTTTTGAAATTAATGCTTATTTTTTTTGCCAGTTTTTTTAAGATATCCTAAGGAAATCTAATAATGATGTGTCAGATACAAAATTTTAAATATATTTGTGTAGGATATAAGATTAATATAAATTAATATAAATAGAAATCTATTCTATTTAAATTATTAATGACATCAGTCAAGATGCTCCTATTCTTATTTCCTCTGTACTTGATAAAATATTCTCAGATAAAAATGTTAGTATGTCTCACTATGATTATATATTTTTTTCTTTTCCCTTGTATTTCTTCTGATTTTTGCTTTATGTATCTTTGTTTCTTTGTTGTTAGGTGTTTAATGGCATATGATGTCTATCTTCTTGATGTCTATCTTCTTTGTGAATTGTACCTTTTATCATTAAAAATATTAATCTTTGTTTCATTTAAAAATAAATAAATTTAATAAAACTGTGAAAAGAATATTCTGAGCCCCTCACTGTCTGAGATGGCCCAAACTCTGTCTATGGAATGTGTTTCTCTCTAAATAAATCCAATTCTTAACTAAAAAAAAGAATATTCTCTAACACCACACACAAAAAACTCTTAGAAGAAAACTTAGGCAGAACACTATTTGACATAAATTGCAGTAATATCTTTCTGGATCCACTTCCTAGAGTAATAAACAAAAGTAAACAAATGGGACCTAATTAAACTTAAAATGTTTTGCACAGCAAAGTAAATCATAAACAAAATGAAAAGACAACCCATAGAATGGGAGAAAATATTTGCAAATGATGCGACCAACAAGGGATTAATTTGCAACTGACACAGTATTAATCTCCAAAATATTCAAGCAGCTCTGCTGCTGCTGCTGCTGCTGCTGCTGCTGCCAAGTCGCTTCAGTCATGTCCGACTCTGTGTGACCCCAGAGACGGCAGCCCACCAGGCTCCCCTGTCCCTGGGATTCTCCAGGCAAGAACACTGGAGTGGGTTGCCATTTCCTTCTCCAATGCATGAAAGTGAGAAGTGAAAGTGAAGTCGCTCAGTCGTGTCTGACCCTCAGTGACCCCATGGACTGCAGCCTACCAGGCTCCTCCGTCCATGGGATTTTCCAGGCAAGAGTACTGGAGTGGAGTAAGCAAAATAACAAACCACTCAATCAAAAAATGGGCCAAAGATCTAATTAGACATTTCTCCAAAGAAGACATACAGATAGCCAGTAAACACATGAAAAGCTGCTCAACACAACTAATTATTCAGTTCAGTTCAGTTGCTCAGTCGTGTCCGACTCTTTGTGACCCCATGAATCACAGCACGCCAGGCCTCCCTGTCCATCACCAACTTCCAGAGTTCACTCAAACTCACATCCATCGAGTCAGCGATGCCATCCAGCCATCTCATCCTCTGTCGTTCCCTTCTCCTCCTGCCCCCAATCCCTCCCAGCATCAGAGTGTTTTCCAATGAGTCAACTCTTCGCATGAAGTGGCCAAAGTACTAGAGTTTCAGCTTTAGCATCATTACTTCCAAAGAAATCCCAGGGCTGATCTCCTTTAGAATGGACTGGTTGGATCTCCTTGCAGTCCAAGGGACTCTCAGGAGTCTTCTCCAACACCACAGTTCAAAAGCATCAATTCTTCGGCGCTCAGCCTTCTTCACAGTCCAACTCTCACATCCATACATGACCACTGGAAAAACCATAGCCTTGACTAGATGGACCTTTGTTGGCAAAGTAATGTCTCTTCTTTTGAATATGCTATCTAGGTTGGTCATAACTTTCCTTCCAAGGAGTAAGCGTCTTTTAATTTCATGGCTGCAGTCACCATCTGCAGTGATTTTGGAGCCCAAAAAAATAAAGTCTGACACTGTTTCCACTGTTTCCCCATCTATTTGCCATGAAGTGATGGGATCAGATGCCATGATCTTCGT
Source organism: Bubalus bubalis (assembly GCF_019923935.1). Taxonomy (NCBI): domain Eukaryota; kingdom Metazoa; phylum Chordata; class Mammalia; order Artiodactyla; family Bovidae; genus Bubalus; species Bubalus bubalis. The sequence continues at coordinate 99,006,311 of NC_059158.1, read as the reverse complement.
TGTCTGAATGTTGAACTTTAAGCCAACTTTTTCACTCTCCTCTTTTAGAGACATTCAAATCATAACTAAAATGAGGTCTCACCTCACACCAGTCAGAATGGCATCATCAAAAAGTCTACAAACAATAAATGTTAGAATAGGCGTGGAGAAAAGGGAATCTCCTACACTCTTGGTGGGAATGTAAATTGGTGCAGCCACTGTGGAGAACAATATGGTAGTTTCTTAAAAAATGAAAAAAAGAGAAAACATGATCCAGCTATCCCACTCCTGGGCCTATATCTGAAGAAAACCATAAATCAAAAAGATACATTTATCTCAACATTGATTGCAACACCCTTTACAATGCCAAGACACTGAAGCAACCTAAATCTCCACTGACAGGGGAATGAATAAAGATATGGTATATATGCATGCAATGGAATACTACTCAGCCATAAAAAGGAACAAAATAATGCCATCTGTAGCAACATGGATGGACATAGAGCTCATCATACTAAGTGAAGTCAGACAGAGAAAGACAAATAGATGCTATCACTTTTATGCAGAATCTAAAAAGTTTATACAAATGAACTTATTAACAAAACAGAAATAGACTCACAGAGTTTGAAAACATGGTTACCAAAAGGGAAAGGGTAGGGGATAAATTAGAAGATTGGGATTAACATATACGTATTACTATGTGTAAAACAGATAACCAGCAAGGAACTACTGTAAAACACAAGGAATTCTACTCAATATTCTGTAATAAGCTAAATGGGAAAAGAATTGGAGAAAGAATGGATATATGTATATGTATCATTACAACTGAATCACCTTGCTGTACACCTGAAACTTAATACCTGAAGAGTTTCAACTATAACTCAATATAAAATAAAAATTAAATTAAAAAAGATGATGATATAACTAAGTTGAAAGTAAGGGAACACTACAGTATTTCCCCTAAGCTATTTCTTTTGATGGATCTTTTTTTTTTGTAAAAGATCCGAAATTCAAATATCCAAAATTGATTTCAGAAGATGTTTTCTCAGCTGTATTCAGGTTATGACTCTTTAAACTTACCTGGCCTTAAAAATTGTGGAATGTGAAAAAAGACAAGAGAAAGATTTTGATCATAGTTGCACCAATGTGTCATCTGTAACTACCTGGAGGCAGGGAGCAATTATTTGACTGATAAAATGGATTAGTGAAATAATTCTACATGACATCTGTGTTTTTCTTTTTAATGCAAAGTTTCAAAGTGAAAGTGAGTTTAATTAAGTGGAAAGATAATCCATGATTAAATAAGATAATGAAGCACATATTGCAAACAAATGACATGGTAAAAGCTTAGAGTTCATGGTTAGGAAAAGACAGTGAAATAGTTTGAGGCAGTACTTTCTTGATTATTTTTAAAAAATCAAGACTGCTAGATCTTATCTACATCTTGAGTTAGGCAAGGCCAAATCTTCCCATTTCACTACCTACAAACTGCTCTGAAAATACAATTACTTGAAGTGGTTTGATGTCTCTTGTCAGCCATGGGTAACTGTCTGTGCTAACGAGGCAAGGACAACAGTGTGGTATGTGGGGTGCAGTTCTCAGGGAGCACATGCAGAATCCTAATAAGCATTTAATTTCTTTTACTTGGAGAAGCCTGCAGTGCCTTGGGGGAAATGTAATCGCAGATTTGCAGAAATAAGTAGGAAAACCACATGTGCAGAGGGGCTTTGCACTGCTTACTCTTGGAATCAGGTGGGGTTCAGTGGTACCTTAAATGAAGCAGGGGACAAGCCTGGCCTTACAGGTTGCCCTTGGGGAGCTTCAGCCATTACAGCTGAGTTCTGAGAGTTTAGCTTTAGAAGCAGCCAGGGTTTCAATGACTTATGCCCTCACATCCTAAAGATACTCAGGACCAGGTGGTTGAATGAGGATGACTCTTATTTCCTGTGGTTATCTTGGATGGGGGATGGGTGGATGACATTGGGCAGATCAATAGGTGTGAAGGCGAATTATTTGTAAATTGGCATCAGGGTATGGCTTAGCAATCTATTATCGCATTTGAGACTCAGATTCTTACCAACCTGTTTTGCCCCCTGTGACTAAAAACTACCTTTTTTTACATCAAAGGTTGGCTAAAATTTCTAAGCTCTGAAATTGTAGCCAACTTTTGATGTTTCTTTGTGGGCTTCCTGGGTGGCACAGTGGTCAAGAATCTGCCTGCCAATATAGGAGATGCAAGCGACCTGGGTTTGATCCGTGGATTGGGAAGATCCCCTGAAGGAAATGCAACCCACTCTTAGTATTCTTGCCTGGAAAATTCCATGGAGAGAGGAGCCTGGCATCCATGGAGTCACAAAGAGTTGGACACGACTGAGCATACATACATGCACACATCTTTGGAGGAAGCAGTTAGAAACCAAGCTCTGGTGGGATCCTTACTAAAAATGAACAGGCAGGAAGGGAGGAAGAATAGAGAAAGAGGCTTAGATCTTAACAGTCTTCAAAGTTTGTAACTTAGCCCTGAAAGAGCTGAATGTGACAAGAGATGATTATAAACAAAAACTGGGTACAGGGAGTCCTAAATTCCTGCCCCTCCCACCATACCCGACATTAATTCCTGTAATTGGGCCAATAGCAGGTAAATTCAGGCTTCACCTGAGGAAAAGCTGTTGAAATGAACCCATGAAATGTTTTTCACAAAATACTTAACCTCACTAGCATTCAGTGTCTCATTTGTGTTTATTATTTATTGATACTGCAGAAGAATCAAGTAATGAATCAGGTATTGGTAGTCAGTAAGTACCACAAACAATTATGAACTTATATTATCTTCACTTTGTCATGTCAATCAGTAATATTCTGTGTGTTACCCTTTATATTTTGAAGTCATTAAGGCAGTCCTTCTGCACCCATGGAATTGACTTCATTTTATTGGCAAACAGATTCCCATTTATTTTTCATTAATTGGTTAGGTTTCCTCAAATTTGAAATGCCTATTAAAAAAAAAACACACAATAGGAAGTATATGCTTTATATTAGAGTGCAGGGCTCCATTTAATGGATTGTTTGGCTAATTTTCTTTTAGGCAAATAATCAAATTAATTTATATAAGCTATTAATACCAATTATTAATGCTTTTCATTTTGTTGGTTTCAACCATCTCTGCATGACACACACTGCAACAAAATGGAGATTGATTTCACTAAGTTTGGCAACACCGCAGTATTCTATAACCTTTGCAACAATACTTATTTGAAAGGCTGGGTTTAATTATCCTTTTTTTTTCCCCCTGCATCTCAAGATGCTGACAGGTAACAGTTCTATTGCACTTGACAGTTAAAAGTAAATTCATCACAGTCTTCCTGCACTGCCCTTGATGCTTGTCACATAAGGAGACTTTAATATGCCCACCAGAAAAGTATCAGCCTGGCTTATCTGCCTTAGTTTTTATACATGGGCCGGGAGTGGGGAGAAAGTCAGCTACAAAGCAGGGCAGGAAGCAGGCCTGCTGGGCAGAATAGAACCTGACTTGGTCTGTTCTAAGACTGCGTTTCCCGGGTGGCTCAGTAGTAAGGAATCTGCCTGCCGTAAAGGAGACTCAGGTTCAATCCCTGGGTTGGGAAGATCCCCTGGAGGAGGAAATGGAGCCCACTCCAGTATTCTTGCCTGGAGAATCCCATGGACCGAGGAGCCTGGCGGCCTACAGTCCATGGGGTCACAAAGAGGCGGACATGACTGAGCACACATGCACGACTGGAATTCAAGACCTTATAGAAAAGGAGCCTGGGTCCTCCCTGCACTGCATGGCCTTTACATGACTTTCCAGTTATGCCTCTTTTTGATGTCTTCTCATTTTATCCCTCCTCCTAAGAAGTGGCTCCCTGACCCTCTCTCTGTTGTGCTGTTTAGTTGCTAAGTCATGCCCAACTCTTTGTGATCCCATGGACTGCAGCACGCCAGGTTTCCCTGTCCTTCACTATCTTCCGGAGTTTGCTCCAGACTCAAGCTGTTGCTTATTCAGGCATTTGAACCCTTCCTGACTCTGGCCCTCTGGGCTTCTGTCACCTCTCTGCCTCATGACCTTTATGCATTTGCTCCTGCTGCACCATCTGAGCAGCTCAGCACTTCCTTGCTTTGGATGTCATTTTCACTCTGGGGCTCTTGACCTGCCCCTGGTCCACGGAATATGGTCCAACAGTGGGGAAGGAGAACAGGGCTTTCTGACTCTCCCCTCTGTGAGGCAGCCAGGCAGGGCAGCTCCCTTCTAAGTCATGATAGGCAGGCTAGATACTAGGGTTGATCAGGACCCCAAATAATCAGCCAGGACACACCTTTGAGGGTCTTTTAAAGCTAAATGTGGTATTAATAACATAAAGGCATCTAACTCTCATGATCCCTCTTCTCCCTTCCACATCCTAACCTTCCTCAACATTGAATCTATTCCATCAGTATTTGAATTTCAATTAATAAGACTGTGACTGGCTAGCTATTACATTTTCAGTGGCTTAAAATTTTGAAGAGAGGTGGGAAACATTTTATGTTCCCATGTTCTGGACAGTGGGAGCTGTGTTTATAAAAGGATACAACCCACAGGGTCACAATGAAGGCGATAGAGGTGACGGCCCAAAATGCCTGCTTTTCCTGCGGGCCTGATCTTCTCATTAGCTGTTCTGAGTTTTCACCGATCAACACCTAGCCATGCAGCAGAGTAAGAGGTGGCCAGCCCAGGGCTACTTTAACTGGGATAGGGAATTAGAATGTTCAAGATTTGTTTATATACATAGCATTTAATTAAATCTCATGGAGGTGAAGTCCATCTTGAATGCATTCGAGCTGTAACTCACGGCATGTTTGCTGGTGTTGCTGGTGTGATAATTGATGTAACATTAATCAGTCTTTCAAGTATCTACACTCAATCAGAAAACACATGTGGTTCCGCTTTGGGAGACTTATGACCTAAATATCTTAAATGCAGCTTTTCAATTTCCTGCTGATCTCCCTGGTCTGTCTGAGAGGAGAGAAGCAAGATTGATAAGATTTGCTTTGAGAAAGAATATTAAAGCAAGGAATAAACAAGGTAGCTTTATTTGGTCAATATTCGATTAGACCTTTTTGTCTTTATTCTGACTGTTTAGATGGTGGGGTTGCATTTCTTTATTATGCTCGAGGAGGATTTAATTTTCCTGGGGGAGAATTTCTGAGAATTGTCTGACACTTTAAGATAACCAGATTTTTGAAAAGCCAGCCACAAGGATAATGGTGTTTAGTAAAATGATAGGAATAATGAAAACTAGAAACTGATTAAAAATGTGATTTCTTGCTTCTGCCTGGCCATGCGGTTTATGCTTCAGTTAAGCTTCAGTAGAGGTCCCGAGGAATAGCCTGGATTCTAGAAGCCACATCTGCACCAGTCACAATCTAAACAGTGTTTCTCATTTCTGGAGGACATGATCTCTTTCTATCCCCATCCTGATATTACAAGGTCTCCATGTCACTAAACGCTGGGCTGTCTCCCTTCATTGTGCCCCTCCCCAACCCCTCATAATGGATGAGGGTCCTCCCTGCCCTTTGGATTTGCCTGTGGGTATGGGGGAAGTGGCAGTTCAAGAGGAGGTCTCACATAATACCAGTTTTCTGGATCATTTGATCTATTTAAATACCTACAATGCCAAGGCCCCTGGGCATTCATCCAACCAACTGCTTATGTTTCCATAAATAATGTCAGCTCTGGGACTCAACTGAATTAGGCCAAAGGGCTGTGTCTCCTGTTCCCTGAAGGTCAAGAGCTTTTGAGTATCAGTGTATAAGAACTTTTTTTCAGAAAAGTACTCCAAGTACAAATTTTTCAGAAACACTGTCTCATTTAATATTCAAATTTCAGTGCATTTCAATAATCTATGTGTAGGGTTTGTGTCGATTGGCATGGAGAAAGGAGCTGTAGAAACTGATGTGGAGAATTAGAATTTAACACTCACTGATTAACCCTAACAGGTTTATATTAAAAGGCAAAGTCTAATAAGCTGATGTTGAAATAGCAGTAAAGAATTCAGATTGATGAATTATATTTTCAAATGCCAAGGTCAAGGAGAAATTTGAAAGTTTGAAAATTCAAATTCCTTAATAGTTGCTCCTAGGCCCTAATGACTAATATAAACATATTGTACTAAGTGTATATTTTTATTTGTTTTTATTTTAATTGGAGGATAATTGCTTTACAGTGTTGTACTGGTTTTTGCTGTACAACAATGCAAATCAGTTATAACCATATATATATATATGATTATATATATATATGATAATATATATATATGATAATATATATATATATATATTCCCTCCCTCTTGAGCCTCCTCCTCACCCCATCCCAGCCCTCTAGGTCATCACAGAACACCAGGCTGGGCTCCCTGTGGTATATAGCAGCTTCCCTCTAGCTAGCTATTTCACACATGGTAGTATATATATATATATGCCGATGTTTCTTTCTCAACTTGTCCCACCCTCTCCTTCCCCTGCTGTGTCCACAAGTCCTTTCTCTATGTCCATGTCTCTATTCCTTCCCTGCACATAGGTTCATCAGTACCATTTTTCTAGATTCTATATATATACATTAATATACAATATCATTTTTCTCTTTCTGACTTGCTTCATCACACCAAGTTTAAATAAACAAATCCTTGAGTCTTCACAGCGAACCAGCACTATAATCAATAAATGTGTTTCTTCCTGCCAGATAGTTAGGAAATGAAGTGGTGTTTGGACACTATTTGGTTACTCAAGAGAGAGGGAGAAGTCACTTTCAGCTAGTCTGCTACAAGGGGATCTCTTGGGTAATATGATGCCCATATCACCATGCAGAAGAAACAGATGTAAGTGCATGTGACCAAAGACATCCACAAAATGCTCAGCAGACCCACTCTGAGGAGACTTGGGGGCAACAATCAAAGAGTAAATCTAGTTGTTTTTAAAAATTTCCCCAAAGTGCTGTTTTCTATGGAACTGATTCTCTAAGTCCTTCTGTTCTATTATCCCCTCCCCGACCCCCTGTGCCAAGATGAACTCCCTTGTGCTTTCCTACTGCCTTCCCCTGTTCACACCACTCGGCACTCAGAGGGCAAGGCATGGCCCCCGCTACATTAATCCTCTCCTTCAGCCCTCTGTAGCTGAGACCATGCTGCCAAATTTGCACAAACCTTCATCAAAGGTTGGGTGATCTTGGAGAGCAAGTATAATACAACATACAGTAATTGATGTTGACACTTCAGGGGGCTGCCCAGGGTCACTCCACAAGGTCTGCCTCCCCGTGCTGGCAGCCACTCACCACCCTTATCCATTCCCTGCCTTGCCCACATTTGCAACCACCACATTTCCACTGGGCATCTTAATACTTTAGTTATTTGAGGATCCATCTGTATCTGGCACAGAAAAGGAAAGCATGTCTTTCCCTTTTTAGTTTAGTCTGTCTCCCAGAACTGTTTTCTTACCCCAGAAGCCACCTCATCTCAGGATGACTGAATAGGAAAGTCTACTTCATTCAACAGACCCCACTCCTGACTCTTATGGGACATTATGGTCCATTAACCTAAAATATAATTGCATAAAAAACAGTGTTGTTATTTAGTCACTAAGTCCTGTTTTAGTCACTAAGTCTGACTATTTTGTGACCCCAAGGACTGCAGCCCTACAGGCTCCTCTGACCAATGGGATTTCCCAGGCAAGAATACTGGAGTGGGTTGCCACTTCTTTCTCCAGGGGATCTTTCTGAACCAGGGGTTGAACCCATGTCTCCTGTAGGTGGATTCTTTACCACTGAGCTACCAAGGAAGCTCCAAAACAGTGTTATCTAAGCCTGCTTATTTAACTTCTATGCAGAGTACCTCATGAGAAATGCTGGACTGGAAGAAACACAAGCTGGAATCAAGATTGCCAGGAGAAATATCAATAACCCCAGATATGCAGATGACACCACCCTTATGGCAGAAAGTGAAGAGGAATTAAAAAGCGTCTTGATGAAAGTGAAAATGGAGAGTGAAAAAGTTGGCTTAAAGCTCAACATTCAGAAAACGAAGATCATGGCATCTGGTCCCATCACTTCATGGGAAATAGGTGGGGAAACAGTGGAAATAGTGTCAGACTTTATTTTTTTGGGCTCCAAAACCACTGCAGATGGTGACTGCAGCCATGAAATTAAAAGACGCTTACTCCTTGGAAGGAAAGTTATGACCAACCTAGATAGCATATTGAAAAGCAGAGACATGACTTTGCCAACAAAGTTTCGTCTAGTCAAGGCTATGGTTTTTCCTGTGGTCATGTATGGATGTGAGAGTTGGACTGTGAAGAAGGCTGAGCGCTGAAGAATCGATGCTTTTGAACTGTGGTGTTGGAGAAGACTCTTGAGAGTGCCTTGGACTGCAAGGAGATCCAACCAGTCCATTCTGAAGGAGATCAGCCCTGGGATTTCTTTGGAAGGAAAGATGCTAAAGCTGAAACTCCAGTACTTTGGCCACCTCATGCGAAGAGTTGACTCATTGGAAGACTCTGATGCTGGGAGGGATTGGGGGCAGGAGGAGAAGGGGATGACAGAGGATGAGATGGCTGGATGGCATCACTGACTCGATGGACATGAGTCTGAGTGAACTCCGGGAGTTGGTGATGGACAGGGAGGCCTGGCGTGCTGCGATTCATGGGGTCCCAAAGAGTCGGACACGACTGAGCGACTGAACTGAACTGAACTGAACTGAAGCCTTAAAATGAAAATCACAATCACAGAAAATGAAACTGATCACATTGATCACAGCCATGTCTAACTCAATGAAACTATGAGCCATACTCTACTGGGCCACACAAGACAGACTGGTCATGGTGAAGAGTTATGACAAAATGTGGGCCCCTGGAGAAGGAAATGGCAAACCACTACAGTATTATTGCCTTGAGAACTCCATGAACATTATGAAAAGGCAAAACATACAACACTGAAAGATCAACTCCCCAGGTCAGTAAGTGCCCAATATGTTTCTTGAGAAGAGTGGAGAAATAACTCAAGAAGGAATGAAGAGGCTGAACCAAAGTGGAAACAATGCCAAGTTGTGGATGTATCTGGTGGTGCAAGTAAAGTCTGATGCTGTAAAGAACAATATTGCATAGGAACCTGGAATGTTACGTCCACAAACCAAGGTAAATTGGAAGTGGTCAAGCAGCAGATGGCAAGAGTGAACATCAACATTTTAGGAATCAGTGAACTAAAATGAATGGGAATGGGTGAATTTAACTCAGATGCCCATTATATCTACTACTGTGGGCAAGAATCCCTTAGAAGAAATGGAGTAGCCCTAATAGTCAACAGAAGAGTCTGAAATGACAGAAATGATCTCAGTTCGTTTCTAAGGCAAAACACTCAATTTCACAGTAATCCAAGTATGCCCCAACCAGTAATGCCAAAGAAGCTTAAGCTGAACACTTCTATGAAGACCTGCCAGACCTTCTAGAACTAACACCAAAAAAAAAAAAGATGTCCTTTTCATTTCAGGGGACTGGAATGCAAAAGAAGGAAGTCAAGAGATATCTGGAGTAACAGGCAAGTTTGGTCTTGGAGTACAAAGTGAAGCAGGGCAAAGGCTAAAGAGTTTTACCAAAAGAATGCGCTGGTCATAGCAAACACTCTCTTCCAGCAACACAAGAGGTGACTCTACACATGGACATCACCAGATGGCCTCCAACTGATTGTATTCTTTGCATCCAAAGATGGAGAAGAGGTTTGTAACACTGCATAAGAGGCAGTGAACAAAACCATCCCCAAGAAAAAGAAATGCAAAAAGGAAAAATAGTTGTTTGAGGAGGGCTTACAAATAGCTGAGAAAAGAAGCAAAGTGAAAGGCAAAGGAGAAAAGGAAAGATATACACATTTGAATGCAGAGTTCCAAAGAATAGCAAAGATATAAGAAAGGCTTCCTAAGTGAACAATGCAAAGAAATAGAGGAAAACAATAGAATGGTAAAGACTAGAGATCTCTTGAAGATAATTAGAGATACCAAGGGAACATTTCATGCAAAGATGGGCACAATAAAGCACAGAAACGGTATGGACCTAACAGAAGCAGAAGATATCAAGAAGAAGTGGCAAGAATACACATAAGAACTGTACAAAACAGATCTTAATGACCCGGATAAGCACAATGGTGTGGTCACTCACCAAGAGCCAGACATCCTAGAGTGTGAAGTCAGCTGGGCCTTAGGAAGCATCACTATGAACAAAGCTAGTGGAGGTGATGGAATTCCAGCTAAGCTATTTCAAACCCTAAAATATTATGCTGTAAAAGTGCTGCACTCAATATGCCAGAAAATTTAGAAAACTCAGCAGTGGCCACAGGACTGCAAAAGGTCAGTTTTCATTCCAATCCCAAAGAAGGATAATGCCAAAGAATGACTTTCTCTTGCTTGGCTAACTCTTCTATTGAGTTCAGTCACTCAGTCATGTCTGACTCTTTGCTACCTCATGAACCGCAGCACACCAGGCCTCCCTGTCCATCACCAACTCCCAGAGTCCACCCAAACTCATGTCCATCGAGTCAGTGATGCCATCCAACCTCTGTCATCCATCCTCTGTCATCCCTTCTCCTCCTGCCCTCAATCTTCCCAGCATCAGGGTCTTTCCCAATGAGTCAGCTCTTCACATCAGGTAGCCAAAGTATTGGAGTTTCAGCTTCAGCATCAGTCCTTCCAATGAACACCCAGGACTGATCTCCTTTAGGATGGACTAGTTGGATCTCCTTGCAGTGCAAGGGACTCTCAAGAGTCTTCTCCAACACCACAGTTCAAAAGCATCGATTCTTCGGCACTCAGCTTTCTTTATAGTCCAACTCTCACATCCATACACGACCACATAACTGCACTCAATTAACATGCTACAAGGTAATGCTCAAAATCCTTCAAGCTAGACTTCAATAATATGTGAACTGAGAGCTTCCAGATGTACAAGCTGGATTTAGAAAAGGCAGAGGAACCAGAGATCAAATTGCCAACATCTGTTGGATCATAGGAAAAGCAAGAGAGTTCCAGAAAAACATCTACTTCTGCTTCATTGACTATGCTAAAGCCATCAACTGTGTGGATCACAACAAAATGTGGAAAATTCTCAAAGAAACAGGAATACCAGACCACCTTACCTGCCTCCTGAGAAACCTGTATGCAGGCCAAGAAGCAACTGTCAGAACTGGACATGGAACAATAGACTGGTTCAAAATTGTGAAAGGAAGACATCAAGGCTGCATATTGTCATCCTGCTTATTTAACTTAAATGCAGAGTACATCACACAATATGCCAGGCTGGATGAGGCACAGGCTGGAATCAAGACTGCCAGGAGAAATATCAATAACCTCAGATATGCAGATGACACCACTCTTACAGCAGAAAGTGAAGAGGAACTAAAGAGCTTCTTGATGAAGGTGAAAGAGAAGAGTGAAAAAGCTGACTTAAAACTCAGCATTCAAAAAACAAAGCTCATGGCATCCAGTCCCATCACTTCATGGCAAATAGATGAGGAAACAAGGAAAACAGCGATAGATTTTATTTTCTTGTGCTGCAAAATCACCGTGGATGGTGACTGCAGCCATGAAATTAAAAGACGCTTACATCTTGGAAGGAAAGCTATGACAAACCTAGACAACATGTTAAAAAGTAGAGATATTACTTTCTGACAAAGGTCTGTATAGTCAAAGCTATTGTTTTACCAGTAGTCATGTACGAATGTGAGAGTTGGACCATAAAGAAGGCTGAGTGCCAAAGAATTGATGGTTTTAAACTGTGGTGTTGGAGAAGACTCCTGAGAGTCCCTTGGACCAGAGGAGATCAAACCAGTCAATCCTAAAGGAAATTAACCCTGGAACATTCATTGGAAGGACTGATGCTGAAGCTCCAATACTTTGGCCACCTGATGCGAAGAACTGACTCATTAAGAAAGACCCTGATGCTGGGATTGAAGGCAGGAGGAAAAGGAGATAACAGAGGACGAGATGGTTGGATGGCATCACCAACTCAACAGACATGAGTTTGAACAAGCTCCGGGAGATGTTGAGGGACAAGGAAGCCTGGTGTGCACAGTTCATGGGATTGCAAAGAGTCAGACACAACAAGGGAATGGGTACTACCAGCGAGCAGCAGGAAGGAAGGCAAGGTGGCTAGGATTTGCTCCCAGACATCAGGATTTTCCAAGGAATCAATGATCCAAAGAAGAAATTCTCAGACCTAAAAGGTGACATGCTCACATAATTAGAATTGGAAACTAAAAGATCAACTTTGAACAAAGGAACATTTATTAATTTATCTGTTCATATTTTACTCCCCTGCCAGGTTAACCATATTCTGGGATGGTATAATCTAGCCTACATTGAATACAGGCCACAGATAATTAGAAGAATGTCTCCAAATGACCTTGGTCCTAAGCATTCAAATAAAACCTTTGTAAGTGTCACATGGTTGACTGCTTTCTAGATATCTTAGAACGTTCTAGGAGCTACTCATCATCACAGTGAAGTATGAACCCAAGAGACACCTGACATCAAATAAGCATAATAATTCCAAAGGCAAAGAGTAGGGGATGTGGGGTCAAGGAGATTTCAACCCTGTTCTAATGGAGACCAAACACAGAGGGAAGATGGCAGAGGCCAGAAGCCACAGCTATTTACCTACAAAGAGCAGCTTTGAGAAGTGAAATGACTGTCAGCACTTCATGGTGGTGCAGATGTGCAAGTCTTGCCAATAGCACAGTAGTTCTGCAATTCTACCTGCCTGAGAATTTCCTGATGCATTTGTTTAAAATGCATGTTTCTAGGCCCTATTTCCAAAGACACTGATGCACTAGATAGGGTGTAGTGCCCATGATGAGCACATTTAAAGCACCACATGTGATTCTGAGTCAGGTGGCATCGATAGTGAGGCTACAGAATTGAAACCTTGGGCCCAAGGTGACTGTGAAGACATGTTAGTGTGTGAGCAAACCAGAGCAAGACTCGCAGAGGTATGGAGGAGCTGCACAACAATGTACAGTCTGCTCAGAGAAGTATATTAGAGCTATTACAGAGTAGTGTCTATCATGAACGATTTCTCCTCTCCTTACAGACGTAACATTTGAATACAGAGTAAGAGATGCAGACATAAAGGAAAGCATCAGTTAAGTACTTTTAAATTATTGTAGATTGCTATGCTTGATCTGCCTCTTGAAAATTTGTATGCAGGTCAGGAAGCAACGGTTAGAACTGGACATGGAACAACAGACTGGTTCCAAATAGGAAAAGGAGTACTTCAAGGCTATATATTGTCACCCTGCTTATTTAACTTATATGAACAATACATCATGAGAAACGCTGGACTGGAAGAAGCACAAGCTGGAATCAAGATTGCTGGGAGAAATATCAATAACCTCAGATATGCAGATGACACCACCCTTATGGCAGAAAGTGAAGAGGAACTAAAAAGCCTCTTGATGAAAGTGAAAGAGGAGAGTGAAAAGGTTGGCTTAAAGCTCAACATTCAGAAAACGAAGATCATGGCATCTGGTCCCATCACTTCATGGCAAATAGATGGGCAGACAGTGGAAACAGTGTCAGACTTTATTTTGGGGGGCTCCAAAATCACTGCAGATGGTGACCGCAGCCATGAAATTTAAATATACTTACTCCTTGGAAGGAAAGTTATGACCAATCTAAATAGCATATTAAAAAGCAGAGACATTACTCTGCCAACAAAGGTCCATCTAGTCAAGGCTATGGTTTTTCCAGTGGCCATGTATGGATGTGAGAGTTGGACTGTAAAGAAAGCTGAGTGCCGAAGAATTGATGCTTTTGAACTGTGGTGTTGGAGAAGACTCTTGAGAGTCCCTTGAACTGCAAGAAGATCCAACCAGTCCATTCTGAAGATCAGCCCTGGGATTTCTTTGGAAGGAATGATGCTAAAGCTGAAACTCCAGTACTTTGGCCACCTTATGTGAAGAGTTGACTCATTGGAAAAGACCCTGATGCTGGGAGGGATTGGGGGCAGGAGAAAAGGGGACGACAGAGGATGTGATGGCTGGATAGCATCACTGACTCAATGGACGTGAGTCTGAGTGAACTCCAGGAGTTGGTGATGGACAGGGAGGCCTGGTGTACTGCGATTCATGGGATGGCCAAAGTACTGGAGTTTCAGCTTTAGCATCATTTCTTCCAAAGAAATCCCAGGGCTGATCTTCAGAATGGGCTGGTTGGATCTTCTTGCAGTTCAAGGGACTCTCAAGAGTCTTCTCCAACACCACAGTTCAAAAGCATCAATTCTTCGGCGCTCAGCTTTCTTTACAGTCCAACTTTCACATCCATACATGGCCACTGGAAAAACCATAGCCTTGACTAGATGGACCTTTGTTGGCAAATGTCTCTGCTTTTGAATATGTTATCTAGGTTGGTCATAACTTTTCTTCCAAGGAGTAAGCATCTTTTAATTTCATGGCTGCAGTCACCATCTGCAGTGATTTTGGAGCCCCCCAAAATAAAGTCTGACACTGTTTCCACTGTCTGCCCATCTATTTGCCATGAAGTGATGGGACCAGATGCCATGATCTTCGTTTTCTGAATGTTGAGCTTTAAGCCAACCTTTTCACTCTCCTCTTTCACTTTCATCAAGAGGCTTTTTAGTTCCTCTTCACTTTCTGCCATAAGGGTGGTGTCATCTGCATATCTGAGGTTATTGATATTTCTCCCAGCAATCTTGATTCCAGCTTGTGCTTCTTCCAGCACAGAATTCCTCATGATGTATTGTTCATATAAGTTAAATAAGCAGGGTGACAATATACAGCCTTGACGTGCTCCTTTTCCTATTTGGAACCAGTCTGTTGTTCCATGTCCAGTTCTAACTGTTGCTTCCTGACCTGCATATAGGTTTCTCAAGAGTCAGGTCAGGTGGTCTGGTATTCCCATCTCTTTCAGAATTTTCCACACAGTCAAAGGCTTTGGCATAGTCAATAAAGCAGAAATCGATGTTTTTCTGGAACTCTCTTGCTTTTTCAATAATCCAGCAGATGTTGGCAATTTGATCTCTGGTTCCTCTGCCTTTTCTAAAACCAGCTTGAACATCAGGAAGTTCATGGTTCATGTATTGCTGAAGCCTGGCTTGGAGAATTTTGAGCATTACTTTACTAGCATGTGAGATGAATGCAATTGTGGGGTAGTTTGAGCATTCTTTGGCATTGCCTTTCTTTGGGATTGGAATGAAAACTGACCTTTTCCAGTCCTGTGGCCACTGCTGAGTTTTCCAAATTTGCTGTCATATTGAGTGCAGCACTTTCACAGCATCATCTTTCAGGATTTGGAACAGCTCAACCGGAATTCCATCACCTCCACTAGCTTTGTTCGTAGTGATGCTTTTGTTTTTTTCATTTATGTGAAATGCTTTATTTCCACATAATGCCAGAGAAGTAAGCCATTGTATCACTCTAGAGCTAATTGAATATCACCTCTTTGATACTATAACATTAGCCATTAGGATTTTAAATGCATTCAAGTCCATATTGCCTTAAGACAAGTAAACATTTGCTTTACGTTCCTTATTTTCTGTCTTCCCCACTAGAGGGATGGAAATTTTTGTCTCTGTTTATTTGTAAATCCATACCACATGCCACCACATACTACTTGTGTTGCTTTCTAAGGCCCACTTGACTTCACATTCCAGGATGTCTGGCCCTAGGTGAGTGATCACACCATTGTGATTATCTTGGTCGTGAAGATCTTTTTTGTACAGTTCTTCTGTGTATTCTTGCCACCTCTTCTTAATATTTTAATAGTTCCTCTTTGCTTTCTGCTATAAGAGTGGTGTCATCTGCATATCTGAGGTTATTGATATTTCTCCCAGCAATCTTGATTCTGGCTTGTTCTTCATCCAGTCTGGCATTTTGCATGATGTACTATGCATATATGGTTGATTCCCTGGTGGCTCAGACGGTAAAGCATCTGCCCACAATGCGGGACCCTGGTTCGATCCCTGGGACAGGAAGATCCCCTGAAGAAGGAAATGACAACCCACTCCAGTACTCTTGCCTAGAAAATTCCATGGATGGAGGAACCTGGTGGGCTACAGTCCATGGAGTCACAAAGAGTTGGACACGACTGAACGACTTCACTCACTATGCATAGAAGTTAAATAAGCAGGATGACAATACACAGCCTTGACGTACTCCTTTCCCGATTTGGAACCAGTCTATCGTTCCATGTCCAGTTCTAACTGTGGCTTCTTAACCTGCATGCAGGTTTCTCAGGAGGCAGGTAAGGTGGTCTGGTATTCCCATCTCTTTAAGAACTTTCCACATTTTGTTGTGATCCACACAGTCAATGGCTTTAACATAGTCAATGAAACAGAAGTAGATGTTTTTCTGGCATTCTCTTGCTTTTTCTATGATCCAGCGGATGTTTTCAATTTGATCTCTGGTTCCTCTGCCTTTTCTAAATCTGGAAATTCCCTGTTCATGCACTGTTGAAGCCTAGCTTGGAGAATTTTGAGCATTACTTTGCTAGCATGTGAGACGAGTGCAATCGAGTGATAGTTTGAACATTCTTTGGCATTGCCCTTCTTTGGGATTGGAACAAAAACTGGACTTTTGCAGTCCTGTGACCACTGCTGAGTTTTCCAAATTTGCTGGCATATTGAGTGTAGCACTTTCACAGCATCATCTTTTAGGATTTGAAATAGCTCAGCTGGAATTCCATCACCTCCACTAGTTTTGTTTGTAGTGATGCTTCATAAGGGCCACTTGACTTTGCATTCCAGGATGTCTGGCTCTAGGTGAGTGATCACACCATTGTGGTTATCTGAGTCATTAAAATGTTTTTGTATAGTTCTTCTGTGTATTTTTGCCACCTCTTCTTGATATCTTTTGCTTCTGTTAGGTCCCTACCATTCTTGTCCTTTATTGTGCCCATCTTTGCGTGAAATGTTCCCTTGGTGTCTCTAATTTTCTTGAAGAGATCTGGAGGAGCCAACTGGGGAGAGGAGGGCTACAAACAAAGAAGTTCAGTCTCCACAAACCCCAAACCAGCTTGCTTCCTCCTTGCCTTTCTTGTCAGGGAGAGAACTGATAGCTCCTTTCCATTTTCTAGATGGAGCCTCCTCTGGTTTTATAATTATTTTCTTGAAATCTTTATTGAATTTGTTACAATATAGCTTCTGTTTTATGTTTTTGACTCTTTGGCCCTGAGGTATGTGGGATCTTAGAACCTGCACCCCCTGTATTGGAAGGCAAAGTCTTAACCACTGGACCATTAGGAAAGTCCCTAGTTTTATAATTATTAAACGTACCCATACATAGACTGTTTAACATTGGAGAAGTGTTTATGTGTATGCAAGTGGGGGAGTATATTCTGGAAACATTTCATTTGGGGAGAAAAATGGGCTACATTCCACCCTCATCAAAACACCTCCCCCTAAGGAGCCTCTGCATTCAAAAGCCTCAGGCCTCCATCTGAACACAACTCCCTGGCAACTTCCTGGACTTTGATGGAGCTGTTTTTAATGGGCCTTTCTCTGGCTGCCTGCAGTAACTGAGAGGCACTGATAGCTTAACTTTCTGCTTTTGGTGATTCTAATCCTCATTGATGAGCCTTCTGAACAGGACTACCTCCCCATCCTCTCTCACTAGCCTGGTCATTCTTCCACATTAGTGACAGAAACGTTAGAGAAAGGATAATGCTTCAAATCAGAAAAAAGCTTCAGTTACCTTAACATAAGAGTTACTAGATGATGCCTCACTCTACTCCTTGCTTTAGCAATATTCAGCATTAAATCCCCTCTTGGGCTCCACCATTTTATCACAGTCCCAAACAAGGCTGGTTCTTAAAGAGAACTACCCTCCCTCATCCCACAAATCCACCCTGATTTCTTGAGCATCCTAAATACTTCTGAACATAACCAACTTTTAGGCCAGTTGTCTATAGTTAAGAAATTGCTTTAAAGGACACCACTATCATTCTTACACAAGCAGAACTTGTCAATTAACAACCTCAATTTCCTATTAACCTTCAACATGAAGGTCATCCAGAGGATCAAAAAGAATGGCCATAAGAAATCCACAAATCTATAGTGATACTCAGAAAAAGGGTGAGTAAGGAAAACTCACCAGCAGCTCAATACAGAAGCAATATAAGAATCACCAAATCTCCGTTTTGAACTTCCGGTGTAATTGCTGATTCAGGTAAGAATCAAAGGAAGTTAAAAATTTGGTTGAAAACTTTTAAGGAAATCAAGATATTTACTCTGCCAAAAATCAGCCCACAAATTGTTACTAATTGTAAAGAAAAATGTACTTTTCTGGTGGAAAGACCCAGCAGTCATCAGCTCTGTATCAGTAATACTGAGACAGTGGGACATTATATGATATTAATTTCACAGCATCACCTATGAAGTAATTTTGGTGACTCTGTTTGCTATAGACTGGATGTCTGTGCCCAAACCCAGAATTCCTATGTTAAGACCTCATCCCCAGGGTGATGTTATTTGGAGGTGGGGACTTTGGGAGATGAATAGATAGTTCCCTGCCCCTTCTGCTATGTGTGGGTACAAGCAGACCTACTGCAACCCAGTAGGGGGCCCCTACCCAACCATGGGGGCACCCTGATCTCAGACTTCCAGCCTCCAGATCTGTGAGAAATTTCTGTTGTTTATAAGCCACTCAGTCTACAGTATTTTTGTTAGAGCAGAGTAAGTGGACTAAGATGATATTTAACCTGAATCTGCTAACACTTCTAAAACTAATTTCCAGTGTATACGAAATGCTAAAGAAAAAGTAAATGATTCATTTGGAAACCCTTAAGAAACACTTAATGTGGGACATTCTCCAAGACAACTAGCCTGGACTTTCCAAAATGTTAAAGAAGCAGGCGTGGCGGCTGTTAAAAGTTAAAATGGACAAAAAAAAAAAGACATAACCAAAGGCAATTCATGAACCTTGATTAGATCCTAATGTTGAAAAAACACTAAGACATTTTTCAATGAGTATGGAAATTTGAAAAGACTGGATACTACATGGTAAAACCATCACTGTTATTCTTAGGTGTACTATTGTGTATTGCAAGGAAGAGGAAATATCCCGATTTTCAGGAGCTGCATTCTGAAGTTTTTAGGGGTGAAATGGTCTGATGTCTGAAGCTGAAGAGCAGAGCAGATAGAGCAAAATACTGTTTGTGGGGCAGCATACTGGCAGGGAACACATGAAGCTCTTCCTTTTTGTAAGAGAACTGCTCTGTAGTCACGCCCTACAGAGCCACGTGACCCCCACTCAAGGACGTTTGGTCCAGTGCCTCCAGACTCTGGCCTGGGGACCTGAGTTCTGCAGCCGCTTTCTCATCTGATGGCCGGAGCCTCTGCTCTGTGTGCTGGCACTGGCTTCCCTTTTCGGAGGTGCAGCTGGGAGCACACAGGCAGCCAGTGAGAATGCTGTTCCACACCCTGAACTCCTTATTTCCTACAGGCAGTGAGGCAGAAAGGGAGGCCTGAGTTATGGCTGAACCCAGCCAGGTTCAGCTTACAAGCTTTTCTGGCTATCTAACAACCTGGTAATGATTAACCTCACAACAGAGTCCAGCAAGTTTGGACCCTCAGCTGGCACAAAACAATTGCCAATAATTGCAACAACAACCACGATTCTTGAGTACTTACTAAGTGCCAGACACCAAGTGCCTTAGGTACCCTAATGTGTGGATTTACAGGAGCCATCAAACTTTATCATAGCATCATTAAGTACTACTATCCAGGACTGACTGAAACCTTCAGCATAGGCAAAAGCTAAAAGTAATTTGCAATAGTACTCAGATTCATAAAGCTGAGTCATCTTTGCTTGAAAAAATAGGATTGATACTGGAGGTGGGAGGAGGTTCAGTATTTCTTTCCCAAAGAACCTTACTGTGAATCACCCCTTACTCTTTCAAATCTTAGCCTCCATAACCATTTATCATGAGGAAGAATGTACCATTGTCAAAAATCATGGCTGACTTCCTGACATCTGGCAATCAAAGCAGGAGAAGCAAAGCCCTATCACCCAACCCAGTCGTTCCCTCCCAGGCCACCATCATTCATCAGCTACTTGCCATGGCTCACAACTCTCTTCACACATTAGTGTGGAAAATTCTAAAGACTAGAGCAGATGCTCCCTCTTCAATATTACTGCAGATAGTTATCCAGGGTGGGAAAATTAAGCTTCAAATATCCCTTGGTGATAGAATAAAGAGGGAAAAAGACCTAAAACATTGAGGAAGTTAGGCAGGCATTTGAATCTTGGAGGTCGGCAGCTGAATTACATGAATATGGACAAAAACAAGAAGGGTGGACAATCATTTAGCAACTGACTCCAGTATTCAACTATCTAGTAACTACACAGAAGACAGTAAATTTTACTAATAAGAAGGCACCCTATCATGCAGCCATTGGAACTGAAGGGGAGCAGAATATACCATGCCAAAACAGGACCACAGGGATTCAGGACATGCCACCCCAAAGATGTCACTTGGGTATATTGATTATTTTGAGTTGTAGGCACTTCAAGAAGAGTAAATGAAGAGACAGTTCCTCCAACTCCCTTATCTGCCTAAAGGCAGAACTTTCAAAACCAACTCAACTGTCATCAATCCCTTCCCTGGAAGTTTCATCAACTGGGGAAGATTGACTTACCACAAGAGAGGAGACTGGATGTTGACATAAACTCACAAACTTTGTCACAAACTCTCCTAGCTCCCACCTACTCTTCAAGGGCCCCTTTATCCTTCCTAAATACCATTCACTCTCCCTTAAAAGGCTTAGATCTGTCTTCCCTTTCGCTATTAAGATGGTCTAATTCCTAATTCTCTGCCACCTGGGAGAGTTACTAATTTTCCCCTGGTATCGCCCATGATGAGGTAGGCATGTTAATAAACTTGTTTTTCTCTTGTTAATCTGTCTTTTAGTATTAGAGTCTCATCTAAGCACTCAGAAGGGTAGAAGAAAAAGTCTTCTTCCTCCCCTGCAGAATAAATGGGCATCACTGCAGGCAACAACACGATGAAATCTCATATAATTTTGAACAAAAGAAGCCAGACACTGAAAAGTACATACTGTGACTATATAGGCTTCCCTGAAAGCTCATTGCTAAAGAATCTGCCTGCCAACGCAGGAGAAGCAGGAGATGCTGGTTTGATCCCTAGGTGGGAAAGAGCCCCTGGAGGAGTAAATGGCAACCCACTCCAGTATTCTTGCCTGGGAAATCCCACAGAGGAGACTCACAAAAGACTCGGACAAGACTTCACAACTAAACAACAACAATAAATTACTACAATTTATTAAATTTAAAAAAATTTTAAAATATTTAAAATATGTATGTAGAATAAAATTCAAACCAAGAAAAAATAATAAACTCCATTAATATTCAGAATAGTGGCAACTTTTGAAGACAGTAGAAACTTAGAAGGGTCACTGTGGACATGGAGTATCTCTGGGGGCTGCTCAGTTTCTATTTCTTCATGTGGGTGCTGGTGCACATGTATGTTCCACATGTGAAAATTCACTGAACTGTACTCTTCTGTGTGTACTTTTAATATGTATGCTATACTTCAAGTTTAATTAAAAATGTGGCAACAAGCAAAACCACAATGAGATATCACCTCACATCTGTTAGAGTGGCTATTATTAAAAAAAAAAACAACAACTAGATAACAAGCATTGATACAAGATTTGAAGAAAAGGGAACTCTCATGCGTAGTTGGTTGGAATGTAAATTGGTGCAGCCACTATGGAAAACAGTATGGCCATTGCTCAAAAAATTAAAAATACAACTACTATATAGTTCAGCAATTCTACTCTGGGTATTTATTCATACCCAAAGGAAATGAAATTTCTATCTCAGATAGATACCTACATCCTGCCATGTCAATGCAGCATTGTTAACAGTCGCCAAGAGATGAACATAATCTGTGTGTTCATTGATGGAGGAATAAAATGTGAGATTATATATATGTATGCACACACATACACACATAGTGGGATAGTATTCAGCCATTAAAAAGAATGAAATCTTGCCATTTTCAACATGGGTGGATCTTGAGGGTATTATGCTTATTGAGGTCAGACAGAGAAAGACAAATATTGTATGATCTCATGTATACATGGAATCTAAAAAACAAAGAAGCAAGCTCATAGATACAGAAAGCAGACTGGCGGCTGTCAGAGGCATGGGGGAGACAGTCTGGGATCTGGGACCCTTTGCTGCAGTGCATGCACCTGGACAAAATACAAAGAAACTATATAGAACTAAAAATAGCTGTGAGCATGTGCAGTTTGGGCAAACTATGAACAAGACACAAAAAGACCAAAAACCCAAATGCCACTTCTAAGGAGCTGGGGGCAAAAGCAGGGTACTGCACATGCCCCCTGCACACAGCACCACCAAGGGGTGGGTACACACCGAGATCACTCCTCTGGCCCAACCTCTGAACCTGTCCCTACCCTCCCTCCATCAAAGGAACCAGCTCCCACACCATACCAGGGAGCAAGCAAGGGAAACTGTTTCTTGTTTTTATTCTCCTTTGCTGCAGCAGGGGCCCCAGTAAAGCCTTGCCTGAATCTCTTGTCTGGCCTCTTCTCAATTTCCATTGATTAAGGAGGCCAAGAACACTGGCCAGTAACAGACTTTGTGGTACCCAGCATGGGGCCGGGGGAGGAACTGGGCGCCTCCGGGACCCCAATGCAGCTTTCCCATGGGTAACAAGTAGCCACCTGAACCTCTTGTCTCAGTGTCAGTTCCTTCCTGGTCCCGGGGGGCCTCAGAACCCTAATTCAGACAACACTTTCCCCCTCTCCTTTATCCCTTTCCTCTCCTCTATCTCCTTCTCTCTTGCCCTCTCCTACTTCTCTGACCCATCCTTCTAAGACAGTGGACGTCAGGCAGCTGCAGCATCAGTCCTCTCAGCGTGTGAGGCCTATTCCTTTGGGCCAGCAATGGCTCACCTTGATGGGTGACGAGCAGGTGTGCAGACCTTGGTCCAGTGGGTTCTCCCTGATGGGAGATTTATGAGAGTGACAGAGGTTTAAACTTCATATGATGTAGTGGCTGGAAGTCTGATCATCCCACTCTCACCTTAATTTCCCTGCTATTTTTTCCATCCCTCCTTCCTTTACCTTGTCCTTGATCTTTATGCCTGCACTCCCATCCCCTTTATCCTGAAAACGTCTTGTGTCTTTAAGTTTCTGTCATTAGTCTATGTTGAGTAAAAGATCTTTGTCTTATGTAGTTTTGCCTGTCCAACTGCTCCTACAAGTCTCTGCCAAAACTGTGGGCACAGTGGAGCATTTAAGCCTTGAAATACAAATGCAGCCCACATTACCTGAGATTCCATCCAGCCTTGGGTTACTTAGTGGGATTTTAAAGAAAGAAAAAAAAAAAAAAGAAGAGCTTGCATTTCTCTCTTCTGACTTTGCAATGTATCTATGCTCTCATGAACTGTCTGATCCATCTATAGTCCTCCAGACTGAGGTGGGGAAAAGGGCCTTTTTAAACTCATGCAGATGTATACGTATGGCTGATTCATGTTGAATTATGGCAAAAGCCATCACAATATTGTAAAGTAATTATCCTCCAATTAAATAAATTAAAATAAAAAACTCAGGCAGGAAAACTATGAGATCTCTGGTTTTGTCTGTCTTTAAAAATTAGCTTGTAAATGAGCTGTATTTAGTTTGCTTAAATCGAGCACTTACGTACATTGTGTCATGGGTAGAGACACAGGCCCAAATCAGGAGCACCATTGGGATTATAATTCCCCAAAGGGAACAGAAGCCAGGAACCACATAGAGGGGAGAGTGCGCAGTCATGTCCAACTCTTTTTGAACCATGGACTGTAGCCCTCCAGGCTCTGCTGTCCATGGGATTATTCAGGCAAGAATACTGGAGTGGGTTGCCATTTCTTCCTCCAGGGGATCTTCCAGACCCCGGGATTGAACCCACGTCTCCTGCATCTCCTGCATTTCAGGCAGATTCTTTATCCACTGAGCCATGTGGGAAGACCAGGAACCACATAATCCAATGTGTATTAGAAGGAATGAGAAAGTGCATCAAAAAGCCAGAATATATGTATCAAAACTCAACTATGAAAAGATTAAAGGAGTGACCCAGGAAGAAAAAGAAAATCTAGTTCTCTTTCAGGGATGGCTTGTGGAGGGTTTTAGAAATAGTGATTCATCCTCTCCTGAGGGTCAGTCCATCCACTCCTGCTGGGACAACATTTTATCAGCCAGTCCGTCCCTGATATTAGGCCAAAGTTACAATCAGACCCATAAGTTACAATCAGGTCCACAAACTCCTATGCCCCCAACTCCTAGAGGTAGTCTTTGGGGTATTTAATAACTGAGATCAAGCTGAGGAGGAAGAGAGAATCCAAGTGAAAACAGGCAGGCCAGGGCTCGTGCAGCCTCAGGACAACCCAAGGGGGCCAAGAAGTTTTAATCATCTGTCTGGAGGTAAAACCAGCAAGGCAGAATGCTTCAAATGCAAGTCAACTAGCCACTGTGTCCATGAATGCCAGGAAGTACCCCCAGGTCCATGCCTAGTCTGTAAACAAACAGGCCACTGGAAGTGGAACAGTCCCCAGTCCCAAAGGGGGAGGGGGGCTCCTGATCCTGAGATGGCCATGCCAGACAACTGAGGCAGCCCACGGATTCTGGTGGCAACACCCCGCCCCCACCCTGCAGAGATATCTGTCTCCATCAAGGAGCCCCGGGTGATCCTTGAAGTGGCAGGTAAGAAAATCAATGTTAAAACTGATACAGGAGCCACTTACTCTGTTCTGATCTCTCACATTGGGCCTCTTTCCTCCAAAGGTTGTGCAGTGACTGATGTCATTGGACAGCCTCGCACCCATTACTTCACTGGGCCTCTCACTTGCCAATTTAAACTCCATCTGATCTCACATTCCTTTTTAGTTGTGCCTGAATGTTTGACTCCAGTAGGGGGAGAGACCTTCCGGGCTCCCTCAGGGCCATATTAGGACTACGAGGCCCCAAACAGCCCCTTTTCTCGAATCTAAGACAAATCAGCTGGAAAAATAATGGCCTATTCTCAGACATATTCTACACACAGCTAACCTGACAGCCTGGGACAAAGGAATCCCTGGAAAGGCTGTAAATGTGAAACTTGTAAAAATTAGCCTTAAGCCAGAAGCCACTTACCCTAACAAAAGATCATACCCCAGAAATTTGGAAGCAAAAAAGTATTTTCAACCCCTCATAGATAAATTCTTAAAACATGGCCTCTTGGTGCCCTGTCCGTCTCCATGCAATACCCCTGTTCTGCCAGTTGTTAAGCCAAATGGGGAACATGGAATGGTACACGACCTTAGAACAGTAAATGATGCAGTGGTCCTATACATCCCCTTGTGGTCAATCCTTATATTAATTCAGGTTCCTGGAGACGCTGAATGGTTTACTGTTCCTGACCTCAAGGATGCCTTCTTTTGCATCCCAGATCATCCCTCATCTCAGTATCCATTTGCCTTCCAGTGGACTATCCCTACTAAAGCCAAATACAACAATATACCTGGACAGTATTGCTGCAAGGGTTTCAGGACAGCCCATACTTGTTCATCCAGGCCCTACTAACAAACTAAGGGAAATACACCTAAAAGAAGGGACTATTCTATAGTATGTAGATGATAATATGTAGTACTCTTCATGGAGTCATCAGATCAAAATAACATTGAAGTCCTTAATTTCCTTGGGGCATAGGGTCTCTCAGAAAAAGACACAAATTTCAAAACAACAATTTAAATATCTGGGATATATTATAAACCCTAGAAGTAGACAGTTATCTCCAGATAGAAAACAAGCTATATTACACCCAAGTGCCCCAAAAGACAAAGAAACATTTAGAAACATTTTCATAGCTTCTAATGCATGACAGGATTTTGAAGAATTTGAATTCCAGGATTTGGACTAATGACTAAGCCCCTATATAAAGCCACTAAAGTCCTAGATATAGAACCATTACTTTGGACTGGGGAACAAGAAAGTGCTTTTAATAATATCAAACAGGCCCTCACCAGATCTCCTGCTTTGGGTGCCACCAATTTTAAAAAGCCATTCATCTCATACATAGCTGAAAAGGAAGGGACAGCCCTGGGGGTCTTTATACAGAAGCTAGGTGCAGTTCAGAGGTGTAGCTCAGACCAGAGGCTATTTTTCCAAACAACTAGATGCCATGATCCGATGTTGGCCTGGCTGCTTCCAGTAGTAACTGCCACTGCTTTATTAGTGGAAGAAGCTAACAAGCTTACCTTTAGACAGTCGCTGAAAGTCCAGACCCCATTAAGTACAAATAATTCTGGAGATAAAAGGTCACCACTGGCTAACTGCAAGCCTCCTTACTAAGTACCAGGCTTTACTTCTTGACTCCTCAGAGGTAACCCTCAAAATTTTCCATACCCTCATTTGGGCAACACTGATGCCTGTTGAAAGCCCCAAACTAACATGTTCCTGCCTCAAAACCCTCGACCAGGTCTATGCCTGTAGGCTTGATATAACAGGCCAGGCCACAGAAAACCCTGAGGAGGAAAGGTTTACTGTTGGCAGTAGTTTACAATTAACCACCAATCCTTACGATTCAATATGGGTGAGGAAATTGAACACTGGTTCTCCAGCTTGTTCTTTGGATCTCACATGGTATAAAGACTTTCTGGCAGGAGATCTTCATTTTCTCATAACCCTTCTCTTTTCAGTCATACTGATTTACGATATATTTCATTTAGTGCTCCATTGTCTTCCCTCTTGTTATAAATCTGTGACTAAGACTTTTTGATTCAAAAAAGAGACCTGAGACCAATAGGTCCAGATGTCCCATTTAAAAAAATAGATACACATGTTAAAATTTAACTCTGAAATTAACAACTGTACACCCAAGCAGAATGGCTTCACAGTTTTGACAGGAGCAATACTGCTTCCACTGTCTGATCATCAGTTAAGGAAGCCCTCCCAAAGTTAATGTGGTTCCTTTCCTTTTCTAGGCCCTTTTAGTGGCAATTATGGTTGTCCTTTTGGCCCTTGTTTAACCTTTAGGTTAAGTTTGTATTTTTAGGGGCCAACAGTTTCAACTGAGTCACACGATGGCTCAAGGAATTCAGTCCATTTTAGCAGAGGATGACCCAGGTAGCGAAGATCCTTGGAGCAACCAGCTAGGAACTTCTACAGGGGGTGGGTGAAATGGGTAAAGGAGGTCAGAACATACAAATTTACAGTTATAAATCATGAGAATACAAGGCATAGCATGATTGAGGTAGTTAATAATGTTGTTTAGTCGTGCACTCATGTCCGACTCTCTGCGACCCTATGGACTACAGCCTGCCAGGCTCTTCTGTCCATGGGATTCCCCAGGCAAGAATCCTAGAGTGAGTTGCCATTTCCTTCTCCAGGGGATCTTCTTGACCACGGGACTGAATCTGCATCTCCTGCATTGGCAGGCCGATTCTTTACCACTGAACCACCAGGGAAGTCCAATAATACTATATAGTATATCTGGAAACTCCTAAAAGAGTAAATCCTAAAAGTTCTCATCACAAGAAAAAAAAACCTGTAACTATGCATGGGGACAGATATTAACTAGATTTATTGTGGTGATCATTTTTGCAATATATAAAAATATTGATTCATATCATATACCTGAAGCTAATATAATGTTGTATGTTAATTATATTTTTCAAAGATGAATAAATATGAAGACAACTTAATATTCCTATACCAAGAGATCTGACTTCTACTTCCAAAAAAACCTTAGAAATGGAGCTATGCAAAAACATCCACTCAAAGAAAGTGAGATCTCAAGGCAATTAAGAACCAACATCTTAAGTCTATGTGTAAAGTGAAATTAGACACAGATCCTGCAATAGCTGTACAAATAACTCTGCAGGCATTAGCAAGAACTGCTGGGAAGAGTAATTACAGAGGCCTTTGATCCTCTATTATATCTTCTATCTGGGATCTCCAAGAAGAAATCAAACAAACAAGGCCCAGCAGTGAGCTGCCAAAGCCCTCATGTCTTCATCTGTGTACAGCACCAACCCTAGAGCCTTCCCCTCTGCATGGCAGCTGCTGAATTCAGGGAAGGACCAAGGTGGTACTAATGTCCTGACATGAAAACAGTATTAAATCAAAACTCCATGTAAGTTCACTTCTGTCTGGTCTTTATAAGCAGGATTCCAATCAGAGAGCAAATCTATGCCTTCCAATTGGCATATACCCTAATATATCAAGTGCTATAAAAGCAAGAATGAACAAGAGAACTTGAGAGATTAGTACAGTCCATTACTTCAAACTTCCCAAGCCTATTTGACCTTACCTACTGTTATGGGTTGTATTGTGACCCATAATTTGTATGCTGGAATACTAACCCATAGTCCTCATGACCTTATTTGGAAACAGGGTCATTATAGATGTGAATAGGTAAGATGAGGTTATTATACAGGAGTATGGTGGGCCTGAATACAGCAAGAGTGGCATTCTTATAAAAAGAAAAAAAAAACCTTAGGCATGTGTACACACACAAACACACGGAGAATACCACGAGAATACTGGAGTCACACTGCCATAAGGAAGTAACAGAAGCTGGAGAAAGATCTGGAACACATTCTTAGTGCCTTCCAAGGGAGCATGGACCTGCTGACCCCCCCGTCTCAGACTCTGGCCTCCAGAACTGTGAACTGTTTAAGGTTCTGAGTTTGGGTTAGGGCTTTCTTCTGTATTAGCAGAACATACATATCTACAGAGCCCAGGTCTGGCAATGTTGGTGAACAAGGCACTTTTATTCTTATCTTGGAGATAAAGAAACAAGTATAGAGAAATAATTCAGGATGCTGGAAGTCAGAAAGCCCCCATTAGCCAAGATTAGAACTCAGAAATTAAGAAAAAAAGTGGTCCATAAAGTTGTAAGAAGTAAAAGCATGAAAGAAATGGAAAATTCTCCTTCCCCAAAGGCCTGCTAACTCCTATCCAGGAGGGATGAGGGTGGGCCTGTCTACAGAGAAAGGGGCCTAGTGTGTGTTCCCAAAGGTGCTCTACCCCTGCAAATCTAAGCCAACACATTATGTCTGCACTGAGATTTGTAATTCCCAAGGAGAGAATGAATTGCTTTCAAAGGGCTGAATCTGCTAAAAAGAATGTAGTGACTGAAAATGTAGGAAGGAAGAGGATGTGAATAGAAATTACGCTGTAATAAGACTTCCAGGGAGGCTGGCAGTTCAGAATCACCTCTGGACTTTCACATAGAATTAATCTACATCATGTTCCAAGTGTGTCAATCCAGAGAAGAACTTGCACAATGCTGTCCATTTCAAATGTAACCACAGAAAATAAAAATGAACCTCCAAAAGAAATCAATGTTCAGGTGGGTTTTATAAATTGATCTCTAGTGTGTGATGGCTATGGCTCAAATCCAAATTACAGCAAACATCAGTAATACCTAGATTGCATTTAATAGTAGCTGGAACAATATGGCTAGAGTCAGATTTTATGAATTAGAAAGCCACACATTTAAGAAATATTAATTGAGCACATGCTGCAGGCTGGATGCAGTCCACCCATTCAAAGGCAGATCCAGGGGTGAACAAAATAGACACCAGCCCTGTCTAAAAGCCCTCACAGATTTTAGAGTGAAGTTCTCAAACTGGAGTTCAGAGGTAACTCACAGAGGTGATATCTGCTGCTGTTTAAAGGAGAAATTTTAGTGACAATCACCTTAGAAATTTCTATTTGTTCTTCTGAGTCTTGCAGTTAGCCAGACCTCTACGACTATCACTGAAGTCAGCACCAGAGGCTGGGCTCTGGCTCCTCTTGGGTACAGTGTATGGACTGGGAGGAGCATTCCCCTTCGTGTGTGCACCAACTTCAAAAGGGAGCAAAGGGTAGCTTGAAAAAGCTAAGGTCACTGATTTAATCTTCACAGGACAAGGTAACTTCAAGAAACTGCACTTATTATCTTGGCTGACATGTCCACATTTCAAATCACTGGTTTACAGATAGGAATAGGCCCTCAAGCAAGACGTAGGTAAAGCATTTCTTGAATGAAGAGGGAAAAAGCCAACAGAGATGAAGATCCAGTTGTGGCAGGCAACAGGCCTCCATCCAGCCATCATTCTGCTTTCCCAGGGGAGGCAGGGGTGCCCGGAGCACTCACACCACCTTATTATATGAGATCCCCTCTGGCCTTCAAGGACCCTCCCCTGGCCTGCCCTTTAGCACTATGACCTGACAGTGTCAGTCCACCAGGCAAACTAAGAGTACTGACAGTCACACCCTCGCGTGAATCCCAGGATTTCCTGCTCCAACTGAGGACCCAGCAGTTCAGAGCAGCCTCTTCAATAGCCTCTTCAGCTCTTCCTGAAGCAGCAGCTCTTGCTACAAGGAGCAGCAACTCAGTTTTAGCCAAAACTACCCGGTTGGGACTTGATGCCATTCCAACCTACCTTCTTTCTCAATGAAATCCAGTCATCTTCAGTCAAATGATAAATTCAAAGCTAGACGCCAGTCTGATTAACTTCAGTCTTTACATTATTAAATTTGCATTTTATCCACTAAAGAGAGGCCCAGCACTTTGAGGACACAGGCTTACACACTGTGCTAATGGCGCTGACCTTTCACTGTGGCTCAGGTGAGCTCAGAAACGGAGCAATTTCAGTTGTGTGTTAGTGTGGATGTGCTCAACTCACCGATTTTAAAGAACAAGATACATGAAAAAGGATGAAAACCTTAAAAGCCACTCCCTTCAAATCACTTTAAAAACCTCCTTTGAGAAGCTGCTCTGTAGAAATTTTCTTTTAATTATAGTTACCACTTCTTACTACATGTCACCTTGTCTTTAAGAAAAATCAAAATGTTCAGAAATATGATTGTTTCCAAATACACAGAGAACATATTTTTCAGAGTTCATCTATATTATGTCCAGATGGCTATTTAAAGCAAGCCAGAGATCCAAGCCTGCACCTCCCTGCGCTGCTGGAAGGCTGGTAGGTTTCAGTGCCCCCAGAACTTCTGTAGATGTCACTGGGGCTGCTTATGCTCTGGGTGCAGCCCCAGCAATATCTCTCGCCTTATCTTTTACAAAGTTGCAAGGGACATCCCAAGAATTAAAAATGTCCTGTGGCATTTAACAGAACACCAGTCACTAAGTAGTCCATGGCTGTCCATGCATTTCAGGTAGCCAGCTGCTTGGCCACCTATAGCCACAGGCACTGACTGGCATCTCTATGAATTATAAATGCCTCACATACAGGGTCAGGAGAGCCTGCAAACAGTGTGAATTCTAGGTTAGAAATGTTTTATTTCTCCCTGCTAAGAATTGCTTCCTCCCCCTCCTCCCTGTATGACCAGCTCCAACCCCAGCAATATTAACGTTGACACTTCACTTCTAAGGACTTTACAAAAATTTCTTGAAAAACCTCAAATTTAAAACATTCATGATAATATTCTCCACTAAATAAAGGCAACCAAATTTCTGTTAGGGAAACTTTTGCCCTTGTATTTTATTTTAATTAGAGTAAGGATTTCTCTGCTACATTTTCAGGCACTATATCCTCACTACACAGTCTATTTATTAGATCATACTAATGACATTTTTAAAACTCCATCACACTCTCTTTTGCCACATTCTCTTTTCGCCTCTTTTGGCCTCCTGACTTCTGCCTGGGTTGCCCTTTAGCCCTTCTGCCTGCTGTGCCCTTTGGATGGTCTGGGCAGGGGGATCAAGGCCAGGACCCCAGGAGGAATCTGGCAGCCTGTGTGGAGGAGGCCCCTGTGGATTGCAGAGCACAAGTAGCCCAGGAGATACTAAGGTGCATTTAGGAGAGGCAGAGATGACAAGTAATAGCCCTTGATCTTATTTTTTATTTTTTTTCTTTTTAATTTTTTTTTTTTTTGAGGTGGATCTTTTTTTTTAAGTCTTTATTGAATCTGTTACAACATTGCTTCTGTTTTATGTTTTGTTTTTTTTTTTTTGGCTGTGAGGCATGTGGACTCTCAGCTCCCTGCATAGGGATTAAACCACACCCCCTGCACTGGAAGACAAAATCTTAACCAGTAGACTTTGAGGGAAGTCCCAGCCCTTGACCTTAAAGAGTTCTCAGCCTGGATCTGGGAGAGTACTCTGGAGAATTAGAAACAGCCCTGGATACAGAGCAAAGGGAGGAGCTACTCAATATCCAGGGCAGGCTTTGGTGATAACACCAATCAGGCCCCCTATCAAGGAGATAATGGCAAAAGCTTCTGGACCAACCTAACCCACCAGGGGGCAGACACCAGCAGGAAGGAGAACTACAGCCTACAGCAAGGAAATCACAAACACAGAAAGTTTAACAATAGGAGATGACAAAGAAAGATATCACAGATGATGGAACAAGATAAAAACCTACGAGAACGATTAAATGAAGAGGAGACAGGCAATCTACCTGAAAAAGAACTCAGAATAATGATAGTAAAGAGGACCCAAGATCTTGGAAAAAGAATGGAGGCATGTATTAAGAAGATACAAGAAATGTTTAACAAAGACTTAGAAAAACTAAAGAACAAATGAACAGATGAACAATACAATAACTGAAATGAAAAATACACTAGAAGAAATCAATACTAGAATAACTAAGGCAGAAGAATGGATGAGTGACCTGAAAGACAGAATGGTGGAATCTCTGCCATAGAATAGAATACAGAAAAATGAATGAAAAAAAAATAAGGACAGTCTCAGAGACCTCTGGGGCAACATTAAATGTACCAACTTTGAATTATAGGGTTCCCAGAACAAGAAAAAGAGAAAAGGATTGAGAATACATTTGAAGAGATTATAATCAAAAACTGCCCTAATTTGGGAAAGGAGATAGTCAGCCAAGTAAAGGAAACACAGAGAATCCCAGACAAGATAAACCCAGGAAGAAACACACTGAGATATATTAATCAGACAAATTTAAATACAGAGAAAAATATTAAAAGCAACAAGGGAAAAGTAACAACATACAAGGGAATCTCATAAGGTTATCAGCTGATTTTTTAGTAGAAACTGGGCAGGCTAGAAAGGAATGATGTGATATATTTTATGTGATGAAAGGGAAAAACCTAAAATAAAAAATACTCTACACAGCAAAGCTCTCATTCAGATTTGATGGAGAAATCAAAAGTTTTACAGACAAGCAAAAGCTAAGAGAATTCATCAACCACCAACCCTCTTTACAACAAGTGCTAAAGGAACTTCTCTCAGGGAGAAATACAAGAGAAGGGAACAAAAGAAGAAGGGAAGAAAAAAGACCTAAAAAAATAAAAAAGAAAGTGGCAATAGAAACATATATATTGATAGTTACTTTAAATATAAATGGATTAAATACTCCAACTAAAAGACAGACTAGACTGGGTGAATGGATAAAGAAACAAGACCCATGTATAATGCTTTCTACAAGAGTCTCTATGCGTCAGACCCAGGGGCATAAACAGACAGAGAGGATGGAAAAGATATTCTATGGAAATCAAAAGAAAGATGGAGTAGCAATACACATATCAGACAAAACAGACTTTAAAAACTGTTATAAGAGACAAGAAAGGGGGCTTCCCAGGTTGCTCAGTGGTAAAGAATTTGTCTGCCACTGCAGGAGACATGGGGTCCATCCCTGGTCTGGGAAGATCCCACATGCTGCAGAGCAACTAGGCCCATGTGCCACAACTATTAAGCCTGTGCTCTAGAGCCTGGGAATCACAAATACTGAGCTCCTGTGTTGCACCTACTGATGCTCAAGCACCCTAGAGACCGTGCTTCTCCACAAGAGAAAGCCCCTACTCACCACAACTAGTGAAAAGCCCACATAGCAATGAAGACCCAGCACAGCCAAAAACAAAATAAATAAATAAATAAATAAATTTTTAAAACGAGACAAGGACGCTACATACTGATCATGGGATTAATTCAAGAAGAAGATGTAACAATTGCAAATATGTATGCATCCAACACAGGAGCACCTCAATATATAAGGCAAATGCTAACGGACATAAAAGAGGAAATCCACAATAACACAGTAATAGTGGGGGACCGTAACATCCCATTTACACCAATGGACAGATCATCCAGAAAGAAAGTTAATAAGGAAACACTAGCCTTAAATGACACATAAGACCAGATAGACTTAATTGATATTTATGGGACATTCCATCTGAAAGCAGCAGAATACACATTCTTCTCAAATGCACACAGAACATTCTCCAGGATAGATCACATCTTGGGTTACATATCAAGCCTTGATAAATTTAAGAAAACTGAAATCATATCAAGCATCTTTTCCAACCAAAAAACTATGAGATTAAAAATCAATTACGGGGAAAAAAAACAGTAAAAATACAAACACACGGAGGCCTAACAATATGCTGCTAGTTAACCAATGATCACTAAAGTAATCAAAAAATGCCTAGAGACAAAGGACAACAAAAACATGATGATCCAATGGGACACAGTAAAAGCAGTTCTAAGAGGGATGTTTATAGCTATACACTCTTATCTCAAGAAACAAAAAAAAATCTCAAATAAACAACCTAACCTTACACATAAAGCAATTAGAGAAAGAAAAAACAAAAACCCCAAGTGAGTAGAAGGAAGAAAATCATTAAGATCAGAGCAGGAGTAAATGAAATAGAGACAAAGAAAACAACAGAAGAGATCAATGAGACTAAAAGACGGTTCTTTGAGAAGATAAACAAAATCGATAAACTAGGCAGACTCATCGAGAAAAGGGGGAGAGGACTCAGATCAATAAAATTAGAGATGAAAAAGGGGAAGTTACAGTAAACACCACAGAAATACAAGTGACAAGAGACTACTACATCTATTAAATGCCAATAAAATGGACAACCTAGAAGAAATGGATAAATTCTTAGGTACAGTCTTTCAAGACTGAACCAGGAAGAAATAGAAAATATGAACAGACAAATCACAATTGAAATTGAGACTGTAATTAAAAATCTTTCAAGAAACAAAATTCCAGGACTAGATGGCTTCACAGGCAAATTCTATCAAACATTTAAAGAACAGTTAACACATACATTTCTGAAGCTTTTCCAAAAAATTGCATAGGAAGGAACACTCCCAAACTCATTTTATGAGGCCACCATCACCCTCATACCAAAATCAGACAAAGATACCACCAAAACATATTACAGGCCAATATCACTGATGAACATAGATGCAAAAATCTTCTCAACATGCTAGCAAACCAAATCCAACAACACATTTAAAGGATCATAAACCATGATCAAGTTGGATTTACCCTAGGGATGCAAGGAATTTTCAATATCTGCAAATCAATCAGTATGATACAATATATCAACAAACAGAGGAATAAAAGCCCATATGATCATCTCAATAGGCGCAGGAAAAGCTTTTGACAAAATTGAACACCCATTTATGATAAAAATTCTCCAGAAAGTGGGCATAGATGGAAGCTACCTCAACATAATAAAGGCCATATACGACAAACTCACAACTAACATCATTCTCAATGGTGAAAACAAGACAAGGGTGCCCACTCTCTTCACTATTATTCAATATAGTTTTGGAAGTTCTATGGCAACCCACTCCAGTGTTCTTGCCTGGAGAATCCCAGGGACAGGGGAGCCTGGTGGGCTGCCATCTATGGGGTCACACAGAGTCAGACACGACTGAAGCGACTTAGCAGCAGCAGCAGTCATGACAGTCAGAAGAAATGGAAATAAAAGGAATCCAAATTGAAAAAGAAGCAAAACTGTCACTTTTTTCAGATGATATGATACTACAGAAAACCCTAAAGCTAGTACCAGAAAACTACTAGAGCTCATCAAAAAATTCTGTAAATTTGCAGGATACCAAATTTATATACAGAAATCTCTTGCATTATTATACAGAAGCCTCTTTCATTACTACACACTAATTATATAAATAATGAAAGACCAAAAAGAGAAATCATGGAAACAATGCCATTTACCATTTCATCAAAAAGAACAAATACCTAGGAATAAATCTACCTAAGGAAGCAAAAGACCTATACTCAGGAAACTATAAGATACTGATAAAAGAAACCAAAGATGACACAAACCAATGAATATATCATGTTCTTGAATTAAAAGAATCAATATTGCAAGAATGACTGTACTACCCAGAGCAATCTACAGATTCAATGCAATCCCCATCAAATTACTAATGGCATTTTTCACAGAACTGGAACAAAAAATTTCACAGTTTGTATAGACATTCAGAAAACTAAGATCATGCCATCTGGTCCCATCACTTCATGGGAAATAGATGCGGAAACAGTGGAAACAGTGGCTGACTTTATTTTTCTGGGCTCCAAAATCACTGCAGATGGTAATTGCAATCATGAAATTAAAAGACGCTTACTCCTTGGAAGGAAAGTTATGACCAACCTAGATAGCATATTAAAAAGCAGAGGCATTACTTTATCAACAAAGGTCCGTCTCGTCAAGGCTATGGTTTTTCCAGTGGTCTGTGAAGAAGGCTGAGAACCGAAGAATTGATGCTTTTGAACTGTGGTGTTGGAGAAGACTCTTGAGAGGCCCTTGGACTGCAAGGAGATCCAACCAGTCCATCCTAAAGGAGATCAGTCCTGGGTGTTCATTGGAATGAATGATGTTGAAGCTGAAACTCCAATACTTTGGCCACCTGATGCGAAGAGCTGACTCATTGGAAAAGACCCTGATGCTGGGAAAGATTGAGGGCAGGAGGAGAAGGGGATGACAGAGGATAAGATGCTTGGATGGCATCATCGACTCAATGGACATGAGTTCGGGTGGACTCCAGGAGTTGGTGATGGACAGGGAGGCCTGGTGTGCTGCAGTTCATGGGGTCACAAAGAGTCGGACATGACTGAGCAACTGAACTGAAGTGACTGATAGACACAGAAAAGACCCTGAATAGCCAAAGCATTCTTGAGAAAGAAAAATAGAGTTGGAGGAATCAGTTTCCCTGACTTCAAATAATATTACAAAGCCACAGTAATCAAAATAGCATAGTATTGGCACAAAAACAGAAATATAGATCAATGGAACAGGATATATAGAAAGTCCAGAGGTAAACCCATGCACCTATGGTCACCTGACCTATGGAAAAAGAAGCAAGAATATACAATGAAGAACAGACAATCTTTTCAATAAGTGGACAACTATACATAAAAGAATGAAATTAGAACACCCCTAACATCATACACAAAAATAAACTCAAAATAGATTAAAGATCTAAATGTAAGGCCAGGCACTATAAAACTCTTAGAGGAAAACATAGAACACTCTTTGACATAAATTACAGAAATATATTTTTCGATCCACCTTCTAGAATAATGAAAATAAAAACAAAAATAAATAAATGGGACCTATTTAAACTTAAAAGCTTTTGCACAGTAAAAGAAACCATAAACAAAACAAAAACAACCCTCAGAATGGGAGAAAATATTTGCAAATGAAGCAACTGACAAGGGATTAATTTCTAAAATCTACAAATAGCTCTTGCAACTCAACTGGGGAAAAAAGTGAAAATGGGCCAAATATCTAGGAATAGACATTTTTCCAAAGATACAAATGGCTAAAAAGCTCATGAAAAGATTATCAACATTCCTAATTATTTGGGAAATGGAAATCAAGATTAAAATGAGGTGTCACTTCACACTGATCAGAATGGCCACCATCAAAAAATCTACAAACAGTAAATGCTGGAGAGGGGGTAGAGAAAAGGGATCCCTCATCCACTGTTGGTGGGAATGCAAACTGGTACAACCACTACAGAGAACAGTTTGAAGGTTCCTTAAAAAACTAAGAATAGAATGATCATATGATCCAGCAATCCAACTCCTAGGCATATATCCAGAGAAAATCATAATTCATAATGATATATGCACCCCAATGCTCATTGCAGCACTATTTACAACAGCCAGGACATCGAAGCAACCTAGAAGTCCACAATGACAGACAAATGGATATAGAAAATGTGGTGTTCAGACATACAGTGGAACACTGTTCAGCCATAAAAAAGAAGTGGAATAATGCCATTTACAGCAATATGGATGGACCTAGAGATTGTCATCTCTCAAATATATAATATCACTTATATGTGAAATCTAAAAACAGGGTACAAATGAACTCATCTACAGATCAAAAGCAGTTATAGATGTAAGGGAACAAACTTACGGCTACCAGGGAGTCCGGGGTGGGGGATGGATAAATTGGAAGATTGTGATTGACATATACACACTATTATATACTAAATAGATAATTAATAAGGACCTACTGTATAAAAGTGGGAACTTTACTCAATATTCTATAATGGCCTATATTGGAAAACAATCTAAAAAAGAGTGGATATATGTGTATGTATAACTGATTCTCTTTGCTGTACACCTGAAACTAACATAAGCATTGTAAATCAACTACACTCTAATAAAAATTCTTTAAAAAACCATCACATATACACAACAATCAAAATTCCTTCCTGTCATGTTCCCAAACTATTTTTGTCTTGCTTCATACCTAATTTAGAACATGTCATAAATATTATCTAAGCTGCAGAATGTCCCATCCTATGGAGGTACTATAATCTACTCATCCATTCCCTCCTTAGAAAATTAACTCAATTTTTATTATGAATTACACTTTAACATTTTTATGCCAAAGATTTCTTTTAATTTCAGACATTCCCTGGAAAATAGATTTCTAGTATTAGAATTACTGCGGGTGTGAGCAATTACCCAAGTGCTCAAATAACTTTTCACTATTACACTGGCAAAGCGGTTCTCATTTCAGTGTTAAATGTGACATTTCACTCCCATATTCAGACAACTCTCTTCCCCTCAACCACTTTTCTCTGGAATCTCCTCTCCTGGATTGGCCTCCTTCCTCCCTTAGGCCTCCTGCGCCCATCAGTAGCAGAACTGGCTTAGGCTTAATTGTCTCATTTTTAAGAAGGCAGGGGTTTGTTAGGTATTTGCTTGTTTCTGTTTCATTCATTCTCCAACTCTGCCACAACACACTCACAAAAGTATCCCATTAGCACCAAAAAAAGTATTCCATTAGCAGGTTTTTAATGATACGGATTATGTATTTATCTTATTTTATAGAAAGGAAACACTTTAGTGATTGGAAACATTTTTAAAGCGTTTAAAACAAACAAAAAACCCTCACAATATAGTTCCATGACCTACTTTCTATTTTCCTTTTTTGTAAATGTTCCACAAGTTCCTAAATTCAAATTATTTGCACTAGTTTACAGGTTCACCCATCACAGGACTTTCTATAATTTTTGCCCTCTACTCCTCTGCTTAGACAAAACAAAAAGTTTCCTTCTTTCTTTCCTCCAAGAGAAGTTTGACAACTCTTAAAAGGAATTTATATTTATTTTCAGAATCCTATTAACTATTTAGTTCCATCACACTGAGATTAGCACATATCAAGTCTAAATTGTTCAGAAATGTGAAATTTAATAAAAATGTATGAACACACTGCAAAACATAACATAAAACCACAACCATAAACATGTATCCAAACCAGAAACCATTAATTTATATCTGATTGGCTGTTTCTACATTTTCCTATTAACATTTGCTTATTACTTATTTACTTAGCCCAGCTTGGCCCCACAAGGAAGCAACAAGTAGCAAGTGCCAAAGGTTCAAGAACAATTCATAAGGGAAGGAAGGAGAAAAGGAGAAAGATTTCTGAA
Organism: Bubalus bubalis; assembly: GCF_019923935.1. Lineage (NCBI taxonomy): Eukaryota > Metazoa > Chordata > Mammalia > Artiodactyla > Bovidae > Bubalus > Bubalus bubalis. Next base: position 98,966,598 of record NC_059158.1, on the reverse strand, counting down.
TTTAAAAATCAAAGCCCAGAAAGTATACATAGTACCTTAATTTGGTTGCAAATTAAGAAAGGATCAGCCTCCTATAACTTAAGCGACAAAACAGAGCCCTCAGAATAAGATGAGGAGCAGAGCTCTACATGAGGACCATCTCTCCCTTTTTTTTTTTTTTAACTCCACACGGACCTCTGCTTACTCTGCTACCTGAGACCAATGCTGTGACAATGAGACACAGCAGAGGGTTCTCAAACCTTCAGCTGCTTCCGGATCACTTTGCAGTAGAAATGCTGACTCTGACTGAGGGGGTTTGGGGTGGGAGTGGAGATTGTTTTCTCACAAGCGGTCAGGTGCTTGTTACTGCTGCTAGTTTGAGGAACAAAAAACTGAGTAGCAAATACAGACTTCAGCGTCTACGTATGTGTGTGTGTGCATGAGCACTCAGTCGTGTCTGATTCTTTGCAACCCCATGGACTGTAGCCCACTGGGCTCCTCTGTCCATGAACTAGGAATTTTGTAATTACTAGACTTACAATAAAAGTTCCAAAATAGAGCTATAAATGATTGATTGGCTCACTTTGTTTTATTCAATAGAAGGTTCTTAAAAAGAGAAAAATGACCTTGATTATCTTTAATATTAACACAGGTTGAGCACATTTTACTGTATATTAACAAAATAGAGCAGAAACTGGTAATATGAGTTCCCTTGAGGAAGAAAACAGCCAACTTTGAGAAGGAGGGTGAGGAGGAAGGGTTTTCCCTGATATTCTTTTGGAGGAAGGGCTTTCACTGATATTCTTTTGCAGCTTGTAAATGTTGAATCACAGGTCAATTACCTTTTCAGAAAATAAATTGCATTTAAAACTTCTAAAGCATTTCATGGGATATCCTGGAAGCTGACTAAATGTCAACTTGATCCACTTCCCAGGAAAGTAAGTGGTTAAGCCGGGGGGGCGGGGGGCGGGGGTAGGGGGTGGGGAGGGACTCCTTAACTTTAAGTCAACTTTTTTGTTCAAAGAGGAAGCATGCCTTAGTTCAACCACCTTCTAGGATCACACCAATATTATATTTTTATTATAATGATATTTTTGACCCCATTACTCTTCTCAAGCACCACGGGGGCTCAGTAGCATGCCTTAATTCACAGGAGATTTGAAAAAAATTCTATGTGCTATGTGCACCCCTAGTGAACCAGGTTCTCACTCTAGAGAATTTTTCAGTAGTCTCTGGTCTGTAAGTTTGAGAACTGGGCCCCTTGGCGCTGAAATGGTTTCTATTAACAGAACTGATTGACACAGAAGTAACAGCAACTGAAAACAGAAACCAAAGGACTGAAAGGGTGAGAGTGTGCATGTATGTGTGTGTGCAAGGGTGTGTCCTCACACCAGTAACCCTGTCGCTGACCCTCAGAGCAAATATTAGCTTGACCATCTGCCCTGAACTTAACCCATATGGACCCAGCCCCACCTGTGCCCTCATGGGGTCCCCAAGGCAGACATGTTCTTCTTTACATAAGTTGGTCACGTCTCAGCTATAAGACTCTTGGAAAATGCTTGTTGCATTTGCAACTTGTTAATTAATATTCATCCCTAAGCCCTTAAATGCTTGTTCTGGTTCTGCTCTTAGCTGAATCTCCTTAGAGCAGGCTGCATCATGTTCCATCGAGTCTTCTTTAGATCCTTCATATCTGCCTCCTCCTCCATTCGCCGTGCCTGGTCTGGATCCCCATCCCCCACCCCAGTTCACCATCCTTCCGGGAACAGCCTCTGTTTATAACTGAGTGGATCAGCCTCAGAGACCAAAGGGAACAATCAGACACGGGCAAATCCAGGCTTAAGGGAGTTCCACATGTCACAGCCCTGCCCCGAGGACTCTGGAAACGGTCCAGCATGTGCGTCTGAAGCAGCACAGGCCAAGCTAATTCCAGTTTCCTGTCTGTTATCCCAGAAGACACAGCAGTGGTGGGGAGACAACCAAAAATGTAAGGGTCGGGGAAGGAGGCCTTCAGCAGTGCCGAGGACCTTCCCAGCTCTCTGCTCAGCACAGAGCTCCACACAGCTACAGACACAGCCCAGGACCAGCACTGACTCCCAGCAACACAGGGGGTGGGCAGGGCGGGGAAAGGATGGCAAGAATCAGGCGAAGCCAATGACCCAGCCAAGGGGGCTGCAGTTCAGGCCAGACTGTGGTTCCAGTAGGGACATCAGTGCCAGGCAGGAAATCAAAGAAAAACCTCAGAATTGCAGGCCCAGAAAATACTGTGAGGATTGACGGTGTCATTCAGCTCACGTGGGTGCTCTCACCCTGGGCTTGAGATGTATCACTGGTTTCCTACCTGCCAGGTGATGGATGTAAAGCTGCTGAAGTGCCTCTGCCCATGTCAGCAACAGACCAGCATTGGAGAGCTACTGAGTGGAACTGCCAGTGAGAAGCAAGAGAAGCTACAGTGGCACCGGGCTGGAGGCAGCAGGTTCAGCTACCAAACTGCCCTTCCACTCACTCAAAAACTCTTCATAGCTCCTCCTACATCACCACCACCATCATCATCACCGAAACCAGCAGGAGACAGGCGTGCATTGCCTCTAAAGGCATTGCCTGCTGCCATTCTGCTCCTTGCTCACCATTCTCCTGAGTCTCTGGCCTCTGAAGATCCTAGAACCAACAAGTATGTGGCCACCCCAGGGCATTTGCACTTGCTGTTCCCTCTGCCTAGAAGGCTCTGCCCAGAGGTGCCTCATAGCTGTTTCTTCTCCTCCTTCAATCGTCACCCAAATGTCTTAATTAGCCTTCCCTGAGACCCTTTTTAAATCACAAATGCCCTCTACCACCTCAACATTCTTTTCTGTATTCATTATTCTTTACAGCATATATCACACTGACTTTCCATGTTTTCCGTCTATAGTTGGGTGCCCTTCACCAGGAGCACCTGTGCCAAGAGTCAAGGAAGGGTAAAACAACTTCCCAGAGAGAAAGACGGTATCACAAGGGAAAACAACAGATGTCCATCAAGCCCTTTTTCTTCTTCCCATGCCACAGACATCTGTTTCCCTGTCTTTAGGGACTGAGAGACCTCTTCCATAAGGTTCTTCACATCTCCGCTCCCTTCTCTCCCCTTTCTCCAAACTCCCCAGCATTGTCTACTCCATGTGAACTCCATACGGACCAACAGCACCTGCCTCAGTGGGAGGACTGAGCGGGTCAGCTCAAGCTTAGGGAAGTACTAGGCCGCTGCGGTGCTGTTTAGCCAACAAATCAGAGCCATTGTTACTATTCTTTAGTACAAGTGCCTTGTATCACGTATACTGATTAAAGTCTCATTTCCACAAGTAGGTTACAAGCAAATTGAGGGCCAACATCTTACCTTGTATTTTTGAATTTTCCCCCAGAGTACTTATCACAGGTTTTTAATAATTATTTGTCAAGTGATGGAAACAAAGGATTTTCATGTTTAAAGATTCATTTGAAATCCTTTAGACTCTCTATTTAGATAGTGATTCAATCCTTTAACCTCTTCCAGGACTGACCTTGTGTGTAAATATTGCAAATCCCTGAAAATGGCATTTATTATGGGAACTTTGCTAGAGCATGAACAGCAGAGCCAAAGTACTCTATACATAAAGATCAAACAAATATTGACTCAAAAGAATTTTTCCCCAGGCAACTGTTACAGTCTTATCTGGAACAGAATGTTTGCACAGTTAATTAAGTATCGCTATGGACTCAGCAAAACCCGAGCAGACCCTCCTGGGAGGTAAAAAGCCGAGTTTCATGCTCCCACCATCTTATCACTATTTACAAGTCCTCTCTTCATATGCCTCACCTATCGCCACCGCTAATGCCAGGTGTGGGATTAAATGATAAGTACGTCATACACTTTTTATCCATGGACAAAAGATAAAGGAATCCCAGTGCCAAAGATTCCATTCACCTATATCATAGCAAATATGCTCTGTCTTTACCTCTCAGAAATCAATCAGGCTGCCTCTGTTACTACCTATTGACTTCCTAGAAATGTATGAAGTAGCAGAACCATGAGGAGAGAAAGGTGTTCACAGTGTCACGGGACCCACCTCTGTACATCAATCACTAAGGACAGTTTACTTCCTATGGTCACTGACCCTGAAGCCTGCCAGAACCTGGGAGCCTCCAAATGCACCTGGAAATCACACACTGTTCTGTGTGGGGGAGTGGGTTAGCTGACACTGGGCTGTCTGAAGTGTGGGGAGGACAGTTATGACAGGGAGAAGCTAGCAAGAGTTATTCACAATCTTTCCTCCTTCCTGCCTTCTATTGGTCAATATTTACTGAGCATTTCATTTGGCATCATATTTGTATGATGGTCCAGGCAGGAATCTAAGCATGAGGAACAGCAGAGGGATACACCCTACCATGCTCTCAGGAAGGTTAATCCAGTGACAGAGATCAGCAAGAGAAATAAGCAACATGTATATCATGTTAGGTGTTGATAATTGATAAGGGGAAGAAGGGGGAAAAAATGAGGAGGCTCTACACGAACTGTCAAAGGGCTGAAGGTAGGGAGTAAAATTACAGATGCATAGCCAGTGATGTCCTTGATGAGAGGCTCATATTTCTATCTGAAGGGAGTGAGGGGGCCAGGCTCACAGATCAATGGGGAAGAGCATTTCCAGCAGAAGTGAGCAAATGCCAGGTTCTATGACAAAGCATAGGTGGCACATTGAGGGCCCCACAGAGACCAGTGTGACTGGAGCCTGACATTCACAGGGAGAAATGAGGAAATAAGATGCTAGAGGAGCAGGAACAAGACTGTTCTGAACCCTGCTTCCACAACATAGACCTTTTTATCAATCACAGAAAGACCACCCTTCCATCTAGTTTTCATTTCCTCAAAACTCTCCAGTGGTTATTTTTCCAAGAATCTACATCTCAGTAATTCAAGAGAGCATCCTGCCCTCTACAAAAAGAAAAAAATGATACAGCAAGCCAATATATGCCTGGGGAAAAATCCTAAGCTCCTATTAATAAAAATAGAAACAGTTGTGGCTTTGAGTGTAAGCTTCTATAGGATTGGGACCAGGTGTCACAATAGAGAACACAGCTCAGCACCATGGATGACTGGACATGCAATGATGCTATAAAAAGATGTCAAGCTCATTAAAAAGAATAACGTGTGGAATTACAGGAGACTGAAGCATTGAAATTTACCACAGGGACATTTTAAAAATGTTGCAATACATCAAACTCTGGCGAATTTAAATGCCAAGCTGGCTAATGCAATATCCATACCACACTCCCTTTCCTGCTCAACCAGCTTCTCAACAAGAATAAGATGCTATCAGCCAAGATCTGCGGCAGCCGGGTTCAGATCTGCTATCTTCCAATTCCATTCAGTCCTGACCAGCCCAGCTTCATGCCTCACATACAGTTTTTCCAAAGAACAAATATTAATACTCCTAACAAATTCTATACAACTCATTTTAGTGATTCCATTCTTCTTAAGAACACACAGTGTTATCAAGGCAATAAGCATGGACTCCAGGGCATACTTGAAGCCTGAGTAACAGCAAAAAAAACCTAGTTATTATTATTATTAACTAAGTAGTCACAATCCTTCCCCATCAGATTCTGCTGCAGTCACACCCACTGCCCCACCCACAAAATGGACAAATTCCTGTTGCTGGGTTATTTCATGATTCTCCCTGGTTGGAAATTATCAAAAGAAAACTAAAAGACTTCTATGGGGCTAAAGTGAGCCATAAAGTGAAGAACTGCAAAGGAAGAAGTAACTAGAATTTGAAAGAAGACGTGGATCAGAGGAGTGAAAATGAGTTTTGAGGAGAGATGAATGGGAAATGTAAGGCAAGAGAGTGGGGAGAGGATTTTTAGAGCTGTTACTTGGAGTTTTTAGAAATGTACACTGAATCTCTTTTTAAATGTTATCTGAATAAAGTAACATTTGAAATTTGGAAATACTTGTTACTTTAGTTACTGAACTGTGATCCTGTGGGTGGTAAATTGTATCAGCTACTCTTGGAACAACTAGACTTGAGCAGAGTCAAGTCCATGGATATAAAAAATGCAGTGAATTCTTCACATGACACAATGCATTCTGCATTATTGAGGGCAAAGACATATTCCAAAACAAAGTGTTGCAAAGATGTTATAGGGAAAATCACCACCAAATGTCCCCTGCCTGCCTCAAACACCAAAGCCAGTTACTCTACAGACATTCAAAATCATATGCTAGATTTCTCTCAAACTACCTAAAAAGGTAGTGTTAGTCACTCAGTTGTGCCCAACTCTTTTTGACCCACATGGACTGCAGCCCACCAGGCTCCTCTGTTCATGGGATTTTCCAGACATGGATACTGGTGTGGTTTGCCAATTCCTTCTCTAGGGGATCTTCCTGACCCAGGGATTGAACCCGGGTTTCCTGCACTACAAGGAAGATTCTTTACCAACTGAAAGGGAAGCCCAAAAAGGTAGAGATTTGGGCAAATATTCATTCTCTTGCATTTTTCCAGTCTCAGCCAAGAGTCCAGGTAACAAAAACCTGCTTCTTGCAGTTGTACTCTCCAATCTAGACATTTCCAAACAGTTGACTTAAGAACTTTCTCTAGGATTAGCAATCTTACTGGTCCATCTTTTTCCCACTGGAAGACAGCCCATCAGGCCAGTGGAGAAGAGTGTGGTCATGCATTCTTCAACAGTGAAGGCTTTTCTACCTTCTGGGAAGTTTCTGATCAAAGAGGATTCTTATATAGAACACGCCCACTGATAAGGAGTGAAATAAGCTTCTCAACTGCACGTAAAAGAAAACAAATTCTCTGTTCTAATCGCAAGATAAAATATGTGAGACATTTATGATAACACCAGAATATTTTAAAATTATGTCAAATTTAAATTATACTTAAATAAAATAAAATATAATTTTAAAATTATATCAAATTTAAATAAAATTATATAAAATTTAAATAATCTCTAAGTAGCATAAGAACTAAAAACAATATCTGAAACCAAAGGAAAGAAGCAAAGACTAGGCAGCACCTCTTTATTACACTATGTAAAACTCCAAAACCTAATATGTAGGATGCTCTCCATTCTCTGTTTCATGCTTTTTCCTAGTTTCTTGATTTTCCACAAGGATCATATATTATGTCTACAATCAGGAAAAACATGAAGTTTTTCAAAATTATGCACAGAAAACAAAGAAAATGTTATATATAAGTACACTGGAGGGTAAGTTGCTTTTTACTTCTCTGTATTTTCTGAAGCTTTTAGAGTGAGAATGTAATAATTTACAAGAAAAACAACTTAAAAAAAAGATGTCTACATTATTAAAATATCAAAGGACTAAAGCATTTATTAAAGGTTATAAATATATAAAGAAAATATAACCAGGAAGACAGATTTCAGCAAGCTACGTTTCATAGTCAAACAACTTATCCCTTACATACCAGTGCTTCTCAGATTTGAGGAGGCAGAAGAACCACCTGGAGGTGATGCTAATCTGCCAGTCAATGAACCTCATCCCCAGGATGGAAGCAATGGGAAGTAGTAGAGCTTTGGGAAGCCTGTCATGCTCTTTCCAAAGTGGGCAGAAGAGAAATGAACTCCAAATTCCACCCTTTCTCAGCATTCTAAAGCAGGGGCACAGATTTCTCTCTCTCCAGTCAGCCCTTGCTGATTAAATACTTAGTCATGGCCTTAAAAGGGGGCCAATGAAATTAAGATCATCATGATTCTGGAATCTAATGAACTTGTTGTTAGAGCATCTGATGGAGCCAGCCTCTGATTCCAACTTGGCAGACTGCCTCTGGACTCCCTAGAATTCTCCATATCAAATCTCTTGTTGGAGCTTCCAAACACTGCACTGTCTCCCACCTAATGATTTGTCACAGGCCTAAGAATAGGATGGAGAACACCAATTCCAAATCTCTCTCTCCTAAGGAGACCAAAAAGAGAAAAAGAAAAAAAGGCAAGCATGTGCTCCATGAGTCAACCAAGTGCTTACCAGCTCCGGGATCCAGAGCTGCTGGGAAGGAGGGGGAACTTGTAAAGAGTCAGAATAGTTCCTGCCTTTTTGCTCTTGTCCTCATGCTTCCCAGCCTGCTCGGGGGTCCATCAGGAGCTACAGATCAAAACCACACTCAGAAACTCCAAAAGCCTCAGGAGGAGACTAAAAAGCCCAAGAAACTACTAATGCCACCCCCCCACCCCCCCCCCCACCCCCCCGCCTCCAGCCCCCCAGCCAATATCCTCCACTTGGCTAGCTCATCAAGATGCTAGAGAGTGACTACTGTTTCCTTTCACACTAAGGAGTAAGGTGCCTGGCTGAGAGGCCTCCCAGTTCTGCGCAGTGAGAACCTCAGAAAGAAACTAACTTAATTAACCATTTAGAAGAACACAGAGAATTTCTACCAGCCTCCAGGTCCCCAAACACCACATCTGCCATTTACCCCCCATGCTGCCATTTCCTGCCTGCAGTGAACTAATTACACACAGTGGGAACTCCGGAGCTGCCGGTTCTAATGTTTATCAGCTGCTAACTTGTTGTGTGACCTCAAAGACATTTCTCTAGTGCCTTTATTTCCTCAGCTATAAAAGCAAGATAAGGGAATGACATGCTTGACCGAGAGCCCTAATATAACACTACAGTGATCACCACCCTAGATACACTCACAGGAATGGTAATTAACGTGTTCACTTTACTACAGCCTTTAAAGATAGCTGATGACATAGTGAAAAGCATGGGTCCTCAAATGATACTTCCTCTTTCACTAAAACAGGTTTCAGTGGCAAAAACTCCCTAAAAATTGTTGATAAAAACAGTATCAGATGTGCTTCTTTGTATAGTACAAGGGGATGTATTTGTCTATAACCATCATTCTAACAGCAGACCAGGGCTTCATAAGTAGAAGAGACAAGAGAAAAATCACTTTCAATTAGATTTCTGTAAACTTTACATCTAGCACTGAAAACTTATTTAAGTAAAATTGAGTTGTTCTTCCTGACCAATGAAACACTTTGCAACCCCTGGAAAGTGTGATTTAGAAGACTAGTTAGTAACACAGTCTGGGCATGTGAGAAAAGTTAGTTAGAAAGCATTCTGTGCACAAAGCAATCAGTATCATCTGATTTTTGTAAATCTATGTGAGCACAGAAAATAGTCAATAAATGAGAGTGATTATACTTTATCAATTTTAGGATGCCAATTCATTTCTTATACATTAGAATGAGCTATAAATTTATAACACATGTTAATCATTTATGTGTCACAAATTTAATGCAAATTTTCCCACTATGTTGTCTCTTCATTTGTATAGCAGTTTTAAATTTTAATATTTTCAAATCTGTTCATTTTTTCTTCACTGGTTGCTTCTTTTGAAGTTATGAAAATTGTCATTCTTACGCAGAACTAATAAATATTAAATTTTATGCTGGTGTTTCTATCATTTGATTTGCAATATTCAACTCTCTGGAGTTTATATTTGGGTTATGGTATATTTGGTGGGGGTCCAAATTTATATATTTTTATGTCCAAACCATTTATTTAATAATCTATTAAATAATCCTTCATCATTGCCCTATTTTGAAAACTAAGCACATTTGACTTAGTTAGGAAATTATTTCAATTTCATTTATCAAAGTACAAGAATCTCAAAGTAAGAATCCAAATATACATAATAGCTTTATAAGAAATCTCAGTAAGAGATTATGAACAAATCAAGTCATTACCAAGCCTTTTCATCTTCAGTGGGGCATCAGTCAACTAAGCCATAATTCTGTCTAAAATCTGTTATTCCCATTCAGTACAAGACTTTGAGAATGTAACTGTGGAGTATATAAGTATACAGGAGCTGAGTCACTGACTGTTTGAATTCTCTGCTTATTTTATGGGGAGGGGCTATTTCTTCGGTGGCAGTGTTATTCTAACCCTGACACACATGGAAATAACACTCCTTGCCCTGAGGAAAATAAAAGAAGTTCAAGAATTGTTTAACTGGACAAGATTTAGAACCATGACTATGGTTCTTATGCACAGTGGACACTCAGGAAAGGCTGCCAATGGATCAACTATCTTAGCATCTCAGCTATAAGTGATGCTTGAATAAAAAAAGAAAAATAACATTGATCACTGAATGCTTTCATCTGAATTCATCTCCCTTACACTGTAATATGGACAGATTTTTGCCATCAGTTCACACCCTGAAGCACAAGACATGATGATCTTTCTTGTCAACTGCATAGCTAGAACTCGTCATTATCCAGTCCTCTTTTCTGATTCAACAAAATAGAACTGCACCATTAGATTTTCAGCATGTCTATTCTTGCAGTAACTATTTTGAACTGTCTCTTAGAAACATCCACTGTAAGAAAAGAAAAAAAAAGTCTAACTTCTAAAGTGTATACATGGCTTGGTTTTAGAATCTGATCTTTTCTGGGTTCATTTTCCTGGGCTTTCTCCAGTAGGGAGGGAATGGCTGAGAGGTTCCTCCGGATGAAGGCACTGGATGGCCGTGCTCAGCCTGGTATTCTCTGCTTTTAATCTCTCCACCAAAAACGAACTACAGAGAGCACCACCATCATTGCCATCATGGATACAATTACTGAGCATCTGATGTTCACCAAGCTCACTATTAAATATGTCACTTGTTATATCTAGTGGTGTTTTTCTTACCTGTCCCCTACAGCCAAAAAAAAATTTTGAGGATGCATTTCCTCTACATCTCTCAAAAAAATTACTCAATATTATGCTTAACTATTAAGTGTAATTTTAGAGCTCTTGCTTAATTTTTTAATCTAATAAATGAACAGTATATTAAGAAATGTGATATTTCACTTCACAATATAGTCTTGCACATAAAATAGGAAAGTCCAACTATAAGACTGTCCTCTCTGCTTCTCTCTTTTCCATAGGAGAAGAAGATACTTTGTCATGCAGCATTAGGAGGGCAGGGAAGAGGAGAGATTATTTTACAAGCTAGCAAAGCAATCGCATTCGGCTCCTCCCATCACTGTCCCCATCCTCCTTCCAAGCCCTGAGGAGGCTGGAGAAAGAGACAGAGTTACTTGCTAACCCATCCTGCCCGGCTGCCTCTCCCTGCCTCCCTCCCAGCACTTGCCCAGGGCTGGACCCTGGAGAACCAGGCACACCTCCCAGGAGGTCCCCAGGGAGTAGAAAGCAAATGACAGGGAGCCCAGAAAAAGATGCAATTCCTCAATGTACTGAGAGAAACGCATCTAAAAACACATAAAAAACACACGACTGGAAAAGGTCAATTTTCATTCCAATCCCAAAGAAGGGCAATGACAAATAAAGCTCAAACTACTGGATAACTGCACTCATTTTGCATCTAGTAAGGTAATGCTCAAAATCCTTCAAGCTAGGCTTCAGCAGTATGTGAACCAAGAACTTCTGGATGTACAAGCCAGGTTTAGAAAAGGCAGAGGAACCAGAAATCAAATCACCAACATTCACTGGATCATAAAGCAAGGGAATTCCAGAAAAACATCTACTTCTGCTTCATTGACTATGCTAAAGCCTTTGACTGAATGGATCAGAATAAACTGTGGAAAACTCTTAAAGAGATGGGAACACCAGACCACCTTACCTGTCTCCTGAAAAAACCTGAATGCAGGTCAAGAAGCAACAGTTAGAACCTTATATGGAACAACTGATTGGTTCAAAATTGGGAAAGGAGTACCACAAGGCTGTATATTCTCACCCTGTTTAACTTATATGCAGAATACATCATGTGAAATCTGGGCTAGAGGAATCACAAGCTGGAATCAAGATTGCTGGGAAAAAAAATCAACAATCTCAGATATGTAGATGATACCACTCTAATGGCAGAAAGCAAAGAGGAACTAAAGAGCCGCTTGATGAGGGTCAAAGAGGAAACTGAAAAAGCTGGCTTAAAATTCAACATTCAAAAAATGAAGATCATGGCATCTGGTCCCATCACTTCATGGCAAATAGAAGGGGGAAAAGTGGAAGCAATGATAGATTTTATTTTTTTGGCTCCAAAAATCACCATGGACAGTGACTGTATCCATGAAATTAAAAGACTCTTGCTTCTTGGAAGGAAAGCTATGACAAAACTAGACAGCATATTTAAAAGCAAAGACATCACTTTGCAGACAAAGGTCCATATAGTCAAAGCTATGGTTTTTCCGTAGTCACATATGGATGTGAGGGCTGGACAATAGAAAAGGCTGAGCACTGAAGAATTGATGCCTTCAAATTATGGTGCTGGAGAAGACTCTTGAGAGTCCCTTGGACTGCAAGTAGATCAAACCAGTCCATTCTAAAGGAAATCAACCTTGAATATTCATTGGAAGGACTGATGCTGAAGCCCCAATATTTTGGCTACCTGATGCCAAGAGCTGACTCATTGGAAAAGACCCTGATGCTGGGAAAGATTGAGGGTAGGAGAAGAAGCAGAGAAGGCAACGGCACCCCACTCCAGTACTCTTGCCTGGAGAATCCCATGGATGGAGGAGCCTGGTGGACTGCCGTCTATGGGGTCACACAGAGTCGGTCATGACTGAAGCGACTTAGCAGCAGCAGCAGCAGCAGCAGAAGAGGGTGATAGAGGAAGAGGTGATTAGATACCATCACCAACTCAATGGACATGAATTTGACAAACTCTGGGAGATAGTGAAGAATAGAGGAGGTTGGTGTGCTGCAGTCCACAAGGTTGCAAAGAGTCAGACACAACTTAGTGATTGAACAACAACAACAAAGGGAAGACATTTTAACCTTGGGTCTAAACAGTAAGTCTTCTCGTGGAGTTCACCTCTGCTCACAAGGTCACAGTCGTCACAGCCTGGTGAGTCTGAGAGAGGCTGCCCAGTGCTCCTGCAGTGGGACCTCCCCTCCTCCCCCATCCTTCCAGAAAGGGTTATTACAAGCCTGTGTTCATCCCCACTTTGAAGATTCAAACTGACACCAGTCCATTTTCCCTGAAATGTGCAGTCTTTCCCCAAACTCTGAGAAGCAGAAGAAAGCAGGCATTTACAAAGGCTGAAGGTTGGTGCTGGGACAAGCACAGGAAGGACACTAATTGAAGCCAGGCCCCTGGAGTCACCCTGTTCAGGTGAGTGTTGGCTTCACCCTGCCTGGAAACTCCCCTCTAGAAGCTGCATTAGGAAGAAATGCCAGCACCGCCCACGGCTCCTTACTGTTGGCCCCAAAGCATCCCTGCTCCCTGTGTGCACAGCCTTTCCCAAGAGACACTGCAGCTCCTCCCTTCAACAAAAATCAGAATCCCTGGCCCCTTGACCTTGGGCTTACTGGCCTGGCCTTGCATTGACTGCAGGGAGCCCAGGCTTTAAGAAATCTTTCAGGATTCCTCTTGCCCCTTCCAGCTCTGGCACAGCCTTGCCGAAGCTGCCCCAGGATGGCTGCTACCCTCAGGCTGGATCCCACATGGAGCAGATGTGAACAAACCTGCAGGCCCAGCCAGGGCCAAAGCTTGAAGCTCAGTTGCTCAGTGAAGTGGAGCAGTCAAGATCCATAGCCAACCAAAGTGGAGCAATCAAGCTCCATAGCCAACCTTCCACTGTAGAAGTGATTATAAACCATTGTTCTAAGCTACTGCATTTCAGAGTATTTGTTATCCAGTATTATTATTCAAACAGCTAACTGATACACAGTCTAAGAAACTTCTCATAGAAAATACAATATGCCACTTGCCTAAAATATGACGACTACATCTTAGTAAGTGCATGCTGTGGGCCCATTTTTGTAAGAGATTCAGGTCCGTGTATTTTGCCCTCTATTTTTTTGTATTGTTCACATGAGAGGCCTTTCTTATCTTTCTTTGCTATTCTTTGGACTCTGCATTCAGATGTCTTTCCTTTTCTCCTTTGCATTTTGCTTCTCTTATTTTCTCAGCTATTTGTAAGGCCTCCTCAGACAGCCATTTTTCCTTTTTGTATTTCTTTTTCTTGGGGATGGTCTTGATCATCGCCTCCTGTAAATGTTATGAACCTCTGTCCGTAGTTCTTCAGGCACTGTCTACCAGATCTAGCCCCTTGAATCTATTTGTCACCTCCACTGTATAATCAGAAGGGATTTGATTTAGGTCATACCTGAATGGCCTAGTGATTTTCCCTACTTTCTTCAGTTTGAGCCTGATTTTGCAATAATGAGTTCAGGATCTGAGCCACAGTCAGCTCCAGGTCTTGCTTTTGCTGACTGTACAGATCTTTTTCATCTTCAGCTTCAAAGAATATAATTCATCTGATTATGGTATTGACCATCTAGTGATGTTCATGTGTAGAGCTGTCTCTTGTGTTGTTGGAAGAAGGTTTGCTATGAAAGTGCATTTTCTTGGCAAAACTCTTTAGCTTTTTTGCCCTGCTTCATTTTGTACTCTGAGGCCAAACTTGCCTGTTACTCCAGGTATCTCTTGACTTCCTAACTTTTGCATTCCAGTCCTCTATGATGAAGAGGACATTTTTTTTTTGGTATTAGTTCTATAAGGTCTTGTAGGTCTTCACAGAGTTCAACTACATCTTCCTTGGCATTAGTGGTTGGGAACTTGGATTACTGTGATATTGAAAGCTTTGCATTGGGAATGAACTGAAATCATTCTGCTGTTTTTGAGATTGCGCACAAGTACTGCATTTCAGACTTTTATTGACTATGCTGCTACTGCTGCTAAATCACATCAGTCGTGTCTGACTCTGTGTGACCCCATAGATGGCAGCCCACCAGGCTCCGCTGTCCCTGGGATTCTCCAGGCAAGAACACTGGAGTGGGTTGCCATTTCCTTCTCCAATGCATGAAAGTGAAAAGGGAAAGTGAAGTCGCTCAGTCGTGTCCAACTCTTCGCAACCCCATGGACTGTAGCCCACCAGTCTCCTCCGTCCATGGGATTTTCCAGGCAAGAGTACTGGAGTGGGGTGCCATTGAGGGCTACTCAATTTCTTCTAAGGGATTCTTACCCACAGTAATACATGTAACGGTCATCTGAATTAAATTTGCCCACTCTAGTGGTATTTTTAGTTCTCTGATACCTAAAATGTCAATGTTCACTCTTTCCAATTGCTGTTTGACCACTTCCAATTTACCTTGATTCATGGACCTAACATTTCAGGATCCTATGCAATATTGTTTTTTACAGCATTGGACTTAACTTTCACCACCAGACATATCCATACTGGGTGTTATTTCTGCTTTGGCTCAGTTTCTTCATTCTTTCTGGAACTATTTCTCTGCTCTTCTCCAGCAGCATATTGGACACATACCAACCTGGGGAGTACATCTTTCAGTGTACTAAATTCTTGCCTTTTCACACGTGAACAGTGCAAAGAAATAGAGGAAAACAATGGAATGGGAAAAGCTAGAGATCTCTTCAAGAAAGTTAGAGATACCAAGGGACTATTTCATGCAAAGATAGGCACAATAAAGGACAGAAAAGGTATGGACCTAACAGAAGCAGAAGATATCAAGAAGAGGTGGCAAGAATACACAGAAGAACTGTACAAAAAAAGGTCTTAATGACCCAGAAAACCATGATGCTGTGGGTCTCTCACCTAGAGGTAGACTTCCTCAAGTGTGAAGTCAAATGGGCCTTAAGAAGCATCTGTAGGAACAAAGCCAGTGGAGGTGGTGGAATTCCAGCAAAGCTATTTCAACTCCTAACAGATGATGCTATGAAAGTGTTGCACTTAATATGCCAGCAAATTTGGAAAACTCAGCAGTGGCCACAGGACTGCAAAAGGTCAGTTTTCATTCCAATCTCAAAGAAAGGCAATGCCAAACCAAGAACTTCCAGATGTACAAGTTGGATTTAGAAAAGGCAAAGGACCCAGAGATCAAATTGCCATGTAAGTTTCTTACTGTTGCTTCTTGACCTGCATACAGGTTTCTCAGGAGACAGGTAAGGTGGTCTGGTATGTCCTATCTCTTTGAGAATATTCCACAGCTTGTACATCTGGAAGTTCTCAGTTCATGTACAGTTGAAGCCTAGCTTGAAGGATTTTAAGCATTATCTTGCTAGCATGTGAAATGAGTGCAACTGTGTGGTAGTTTGAACTTCCTTTGGCATTCCAATTCTGGGTTCCTACACTTGACCAACCCCACCAAGTCCATTGCCCCTCCCTGGAATGATCCCCTTCCTTCCTGGAGCATCCCCCTGGGGTACCTCCCACAGGAACCCTTCCTGGCCCAGCCAGGAGCATGTGAATGCCCATCCTGAGTGTCCCCAGCTCCTAGGACCTTCTTGAACATGCAGTGACCACTGCAGACTGTAACTACTCAGCTCCTGCCTGAGCCCAGACACGTGCTCCTTGAGGGCAAAGCCTGGGTTCATTCACTTCTGACAGCCCCATGCTCAGGAAGGTGCTTAGTCTCATCAGGGTACTCAAGGAGAGTCTGCTAAGTTACAAAGCATGTGAAGGGAACAACAACACAATGGAGAAATGGATATGGAGATGTAAGGCCCACATTTTCATTTTTAAACGGGAAGTCTTCATTCCTCATAAACATTAATTAAACTCCTTAACACTCCCTGGGTCTCCAGTTATACATTGCTCAGTTAAAATAGGTCTATCATGATGGTTTCCTCTGACAAACCTTCCTCATGGGCTTCTGTTCTCACCAGGACAGCTTGGGATAAGTAACAAAAGGCATGATATTTGCTCAAAACAGCAGGGAAATTGAAGGCCTAATCCCTAAATGTTCAGTTCTGGCAACATAAAAGCACACATACTATGATTCCAAAAGAGATGGAGGAAAGTTTGTTGCAGAGGGAGGCACGTAATGAATAAGTGAAAGGAGAAGGGTCCCAAGATAGGGACCAGATAACTGATGACTTAACAAGGGAGAAAAAACTTAGTTAACACCAACGAGCAAGTGACTCTTGCAAGAGGCCCAGCGCTCAAAACCCCAACTTGCAGCTGACAGGTGGCTGTCATTGCCTTAACCTCAGAGACACCAGTAAAGGTCAGGACTCAGCACCCCGACAGCACCCGTGGAAAGCTGACTAGGGTAGAGGGGTACAGGTTGCAGCTGCCCTCAACACCACATGACCATGGACAGGATCCAGGCCCCAGGCTTGGAGAAAGGGGGAAACTACATCCAAAGAGAGTAAACTGGTCTGTCCACGAGTCAGAGGCTGAAATCCCACAAACACAGACTCCTTTCCTCACTGCAGCTTTATGTTCACTAATGAGCTGTGTTTCTGTTGCTGAAGATACACATCCCTAGTGTTTCCTGGCCAAGATCGGAGAGGCCGGGACAATGGGTATTCCTGACCCCTGTCAAATTCAGCGGGGACAGGATGTCACAGAGACAGCTGGAATGTAAGAACAAGAAGATCCTTGAGATCAAACCACCAAATAATTTTCACTTTCCAGTCACGGCTTTGTTCAAGCAACAGCTTGCAGAAGTACAACTATGAGAGGAAGTCGTGGCTGCTCTCTCTGGCGGACAGAGGCCAGGAACCCCAATGTTGGTACGTGGACAGCCTCTGAGCTGGTAAATGGGGGCTTGGAGGTCTGGTTTGGGAATCTGGGAATCATGTACTTAGGCCAACCCTGCATGTTGCAATATGGAAACCACAGCTCAGAGTAAGGCGACATATCCGGGGTCACAGAATGGAAGCTGGAAGGACCAAGCTCAGGACTCCAGTTCCTGACTCCCAACCAAAAACTCTTTCATCCACACAGTGCCAGCCCCTTTTCTAGGAAGGGCTCTCCACGCCTTCCCCGGAGCAAGTTCCAGGCCACTCATGGGCTTAGACGGAGGTAAAGAGGAACTTAGTGACAATCTGCCTTACCGATGCCTTTGTCACACACAAGAGGCAAAGCTCTGCTTTCCACCAACCCATCTCCTCCACTCCCCACCACAACTGCCCCCAACATGAGCAAATCAACAGAGCCTTTCAATGGCCTGGAATTTCCCAGGCTCCCCTGCCCCATCCATTTCTCTCTGTAGCATTTCTCACAGCACTGAATCAAATGACTGCCTGCAGTGCTGTGATTCTTTACTGGATTTGTCCCTACACAGTATATGTGCTTGGTTTTAAAATGCTGTTTGCTCCACTTTTAAATTTCATTTTAGAAGCCTGCAAGGAGAGATGCCAACATTTAATTGTAGGGACTAGAGGGGACTTTACAAACTGCTTACGAGGCACAAATAGAGTACTTATTTTCCTATTTCCTTTTTGATTGAATTGGCTGCTGTATCATATGCAGTAAAGTGTGAACCAGAAAGTGCTGCTGCATCCTTATCTCACCCTCACATAATCCAAGTATAAAATGCATTGTAGTAAAAAGAAAAAAGGAAACTAGAACTTCATATTTGTTTGAAACAATTAAACTTGAAAGGTTTATAGGGACGACTTATTTCCTTTCGGCCTAAGACCAAAAAGTTCACATTCCATTTTACCAGTGGAATGATAAAAAAATAACATGATGAGAGAAGAATCAAGTCAACAAAATTAGAAATGAAAAAGGAGAGGTTACAACAGACAATGCAGAAATACAAAGGATTATATGAGACTATTATGAACAACTATATGGCAATTAAATGGATAACCTGGAAGAAATGGACAGATTCTTAGAAAAGTTCAATCTTCCAAGACCAAACCAGAAAGAAATAGAAATTATGAACAACCCAATTACAAGCACTGAAACTGAAGCTGTGATCAAAAATCTCCCCAAAAACAAAAGCCCAGGACCAGATGGCTTCACAGGAGAATTCTATCTAACATTTAGAGAAGAGCTAATGTCTATCCTTCTGAAATTCTTTCAAAAAATTGCAGAGGAAGGAACACTTCCAAACTCATTCTACAAGGTCGCCATCACTCTGATACTAAAACCAGACAAAGACAACACAAAAAGAGAAAACTACAGGCCAATATCACTGATGAACATAGATGCAAAAATCCTCAAGAAAATTTTAGCAAACAGAATTCAGCAACACATCAAAAAGCTCATACACCATGATCAAGTGGGTTTATTCCAGGAATGCAAGGATTATTCAATATACACAAATCAATCAATGCAATACACCATATTAACAAATTGAAATATAAAAACCATATGATAATCTCAATAGATGCAGAAAAAGCCTTTGACAAAATTCAGCACCTATTTATGATTAAAACTCTTCAAAAAATGGGCATAGAAGGAACCTACCTCAACATAATAAAGGCAATATATGATAAACCTACAGCAAACATTATTTTCAATGGTGAGAAACTGAAAGCATTCCCCCTATGATCAGGAACAAGACAAGGGTGTCCATTTTCACCACTATTATTCAACACAGTTCTGGAAGTCCTAGCTACAGCAATCAGAGAAGAAAAATATATATAAAAAAATCCAGATCATAAAAGAAGAAGTAAAGCTCTCACTGTTCGCAGATGACATGATACTATACATAGAAAACCCTAAAGATAGTATCAGAAAATTTCTAGAGCTAATCAGTGAATATAGCAAGTTGCAGGATACAAAATCAACACACAGAAATCACTTGCATTTCTATATACTAACAATGAAAAATCAGAAAGAGAAATTAAGGAATCAATCCCACTCACCATGGCAACAAAAAGAATTAAATATCTAGGAATAAACTTACCTAAGGAGACAAAAGAACTGTACACAGAAAATTATAAGACACTAATGAAAGAAATCTAAGAGGACATAAATAGATGGAGAGATACTCCATGTTCCTGGGTAGGAAGAATCAATATTGTGAAAATGAATATACTACCAAATGCAATCTACAGATTCAATGCAATCCTTATCAAATTATCAATGGCATTTTCCACAGAACTAGAACAAAAAATTTCACAATTGGTATGGAAACACAAAAGCCCCCAAATAGCCAAAACAGTCTTGAGAAAGAAGAATGGAACTGGAGGAATCAACCTTCCTGACTTCAGATTATACTACAAAGCTACAGTCATCAAGACAGTATGGTACCGGCACAAAAACAGACAAATGCAACAAGATAGAAAGCCCAGAAATAAACCCATGCACCTATGGGTACCGTATTTTTGACAAAGGAGGCAAGAATAAACAATGGAGCAAAGACAGCCTCTTCAATAAATGATGCTGGGAAAACTTGACAGCTACATATAAAAGAATGAAATTAGAACACTTCCTAACACGATACACAAAGATAAACTCAAAATGGATTAAAGACCTAAATGTAAGACCAGAAACTATAAAACTCTGAGAGGAAAACATAGGCAGAACACTCGATGACATAAATGAAAGCAAGATCCTCTATGACTCACCTCCTAGAGTAACAGAAATTAAAAAAAAAAGTAAACAGGTGAGACCTGATTAAACCTAAAAGCTTTTGCACAGCAAAGGAAACTATAAGCAAGGTGAAAAGACAACCCTCAGAATGGAAGAAAATAATAGCAAATGAAACAACTGACAAAATGTTAATTTCCAAAATATACAAGCAGCTCATACAACTCAATACCAGGAAAACAAACAACTCAATCAAAAAGTGGGAAAAAGACCCAAACAGACATTTCTCCAAAGAAGACATACAGATGGCTAACAAACGCATGAAAAGATGCTCAACATAGCTCATTATTAGAGAAATGCAAATCAAAACCACAATAAGATATCACCTCACACTCATTAGAATGGCCATCATTAAAAAGTCTACAAACAATAAATGCTGGAGAGGGTGTGGAGAAAAGGGAACACTCTTGCACTATTGGTGGGAATGGAAATTGATACAGCCACTATGGAAGACGGTATGGAGATTCCTTAAAACACTAGGAATAAAACCACCATATGATCCAGAAATCCCACTCCTAGGCATATACCCTGAGGAAACCAGGGTTGAAAAAGACACATGTATCCCATTGTTCATTGAAGCACTATTTACAATAGGTAGAACACGGAAGCAACCTAGATGCCCATTGACAGATGAATGGATAAAAAAGATGTGATACATATACACAATGGAATATTATTCAGCCATAAAAAGGAACACATTTGAGTCAGTTCTGATGAGGTGGATGAACCTAGAACCTATTGTACAGAGTGAAGTGAGTCAGAAAGAGAAAGATAAATATTGTATTCTAACGCACATATACGAAATCTAGAAAAATGGTTCTGCAGACTTTATTTACAGGGCAGCAATGGAGAAACAGACATAGAGAATAAACTTATGGACATGGGGATAGGAGAGGAGAGGGTGAAATGTATGGAAAGAGTAATATGGAAACTTACATTACCATATGTAAAATAGATAGCCAACGGGAATTTGCTGTATAGCTCAGGAAACTCAAACAGGGGCCTTGGCTCAATCTAGAGGGGTGGAATGGGGAGGGAGATGGGAGGAGGTCCAAAAGGGAGGGGATATATGTATACCTATGGCTGATTCATGTTGACGTTTGACAGAAAACAACAAAATTCTGTAAACCAATTATCCTTCAATAAAACAAATTTTAAAAAGCAACCTGATGTTATTTTAATTGTAATATTAATATATAACAAAGCCAGAATAAAGGTTTCTTTTAAAAATCCAAGTTAAAATAGAAGCACATGCTCCCTACCATTCTGAACTGATGTATTTTTTAAAAGCCTCTGTAAACATTTTTAAGACTTGTGTTTATCTAATTGCTCTTGTTAGCACCACTTGCATTCTTTTCTAGAAAGATGACTACAATAACCAAACAGGTATGTCTTTATATGCATCCTAATTAATCCTCCGAATTGACAAGTTTAAAAGGGATGGAGTATGCTCTTTACAAAAAATGTTGAATGTACAATTAAACAGAACAGGAATCCTCTCACAGCCTCTGGGTCACTCTGATTTGGAGTCAGATAATGTCCCTGTCCTTGTCTATTCCACATCATCAACACCTATCAGAAGGACAATGCTGAATAGTCTTCGAGGGCAAAGTGAAGCAGGAATCCTAGACAAGTCACCCTGAAGATGAACATGGGGGCTGGTGTTATATTACTCCAGCTAGACACAACAAATGGAGCCAGGAAGTGGACTGAACATGGATTGCCTCTCTATGGAAAATATTGTGCATGTGTATGTCTGTGTGTGCGATAACATTTGAGAGAAAGATGAGAAGAGTTGCTGATAACAGACAACAGAATTGTTGAATAAGGTAAGAGTTTCCTCCTATTGAAAAATGTGAGGTCAGATAAAAGGACTTACAAGCCTCTAGTTCGAAAATTCTTTGATTTCTATGGGGTAGAAAGTGAATGAGATCCAAACTGAGATCCAAAAACTCTAACGGTGAGCCCACTTCTTCTGAAAGGTTTCCCTTTGATGGGAACCACTTGCTAGAATACTAAACTTCCTGTTTCCTGTCTGTCTTCCCCAAAAGACTTCTCTACAAGCACCCTAAGGGCACAGCCTGTGTTTAATTTATCTCTGTGATCTTACACAGTACCTGAAGTATACAGTGGGAAATTAAAAATGTAGAAATATAGGGTGAAAAATTTAATTTAGTAGGGACAATTTAAATTTTATTTTAAAATAATAAACACATACATACTAGATGTTAATCAAAATTCTTGGCATATGAATAGATTCCTCAATTAAAATATGTCTTATCTGGTAACTACTATGCCAAGCCTCCCAATGCATAGGACAAATGGAATTTTTATTGTGTGATTTTTTTTTTTATTTGATTTTTTATTATTCCTCCTTCCCTTGGAGGAACCAAGCAGCAACTCCACCTCATCAGTCAGATCCCTAGAGTATAAAAACAGTCATCAAATAATGGCATAACTAATACTGGCCATCTCGCTAACCAGAAACATTAGACAGGAGCAAGACATAGAATCTGCTCTCATCACTTCTATTCAACATTGTATGATCAGTTCTAGCCAAGGTAATTAGGCAAGAAAAACAAAGGAATCTATGTTGGAAAGAAATTAAACCATCACCATTTTCGATGATCTTGTATATCAAAAATTCTAAAGAACTAACTAAAAAACATTAGAGTCAATCAATGAGAAAAACTTCAAGATTTCAGGATACACAATCAAAACACAAGAATCAATTGTATTTCTATGCACTATTAATAGAAAATCCAAAAATAAAATCGGGACAGTTTCATTTACATTGCAGCAGAAGGAACAAGAGGCTCAGTAATAAATTTAACAAAAGAAGTGCAATACTTGAATACTGAAAATTAATAACATCATCGAAAGAAATTAAAGAAGACCTAAATGACTAGAATAACATTCTATGTTCTTGACTGGAAGACACTACTGTTGAAATGAATTAATCCTCAAACTGATCTCCAGATTCAATGTAATCCCTATCAAAATCCATACTGGAGTTATTGCAAAAATTAACAAACTAATCCTAAAATTTGTATGGCGATATAAGGGAACTAAAATAACAACAACAAAAAAAGAAGAATGAAGAAGATTTATACTTTCAGAATTCAAAATTACTACAAAAGCATTCAAGATTGTGTGGTAGTGGCATAAGGACAGATATATAAATCAACAGACTAGAATTCAGAGCACAAAAGTAATTGTATATATTTATATTGATTTTTGACAGGGTGCGATGACAATTAATGGGGGAAAGAATACTCTTGTCAACAAATAGTGCTGGGACTGCAACATGCTAAAGAATACATTTGGATCCCTAACTCACATCATATACAAAAATTAATTCAAAATAGATCAAATATCTAAATATAAGAGTTACAATTATAAAACCTTTGAAGCACACCTCTGTAACTTTGGGTTAGTCACTGGTTTCTTAGATATGACAACAAAAGCACAACTGAACAAAAAAATATAGATATATAACAGGATGTTGTCAAAATTAAAACTTTGGTGTTTCAAAGTATATTAGCAAGGAAATGAAAAGATAACCTACAGAATGAGAAAAAATATTGGTAAATCATGTATCTGATAGGGTATATCCAGAATATATAAAGAACACTTACAACTCTAAAATAAGGACAAATAACCCAAATAATAATTGGCAAAGTATTTTAATAAACATTTCTCCAAAAATGATATTAAATGGCCAATAAGCACATGAAAGATACACAACATCATTAATTAGTAGAAAAATGCAAATTGAAACCCTGAAAAGATACTACTTCATACCACTAAGATGCCTATAAGCAAAAAGATGGACAATAAAACAGGTAAATGATGTGAAGAAATAGGAACATTCACACATTGCTGGTGGGAACGTAAAATGGCATAGCTGCTTTGGATACAGTTTGGCAGTTCCTCAAAGAGTCAAATACAGACTTTCCTCATGACCCAGCAAATCTACTCCTAGGTATATATCCAACAGACATGAAAACACTGAGTCTACATAAAAATTTTACATGGATGTTCACAGAAATGTTATTCATAATAGTAAAAAAATGAAAACAAATCTCCATCAAATGAATGGATACAGAAAATATGCATGCAACAGAATATTTTTCAGCCATAAAAAGGAATGAAGTACTGGTTTATGAAACTTAGATCTTGGAAACATTATGTTAAGAAAGCTAGACACAAAAGGCTGTGTATTGAATAATTCCATTAATATGAAATGCCCAGAGTATGCAAATCCATAAGGTAGAGAGTAGAGCAGATATTGCCAGGGGCTGAGGGAAGGAGGGAAAATTCAAAGTGTTAGTCGGTCAGTGGTTTCCGACTCTGTGTGACCCCATGGACTGTAGACCACCAGGCTCCACTATTCATGGAACTCTCCAGGCAAGATTACTGGAGTGGGTTGCCATGCCTTCCTCCAGGGGATCTTCCCAACCCAGGAATTAAACCTGGGTTTCCCAAAGAGGAACTAAAAAGCCTCTTGATGAAAGTGAAAGTGGAGAGTGAAAAAGTTGGCTTAAAGCTCAACATTCAGAAAACGAAGATCATGGCATCCGGTCCCATCACTTCATGGGAAATAGATGGGGAAACAGTGGAAACAGTGTCAGACTTTATTTTCCTGGGCTCCAAAATCACTGCATATGGTGACTGCAGCCATGAAATTAAAAGACGCTTACTCCTTGGAAGGAAAGTTATGACCAACCTAGATAGCATATTCAAAAGCAGAGACAAGGCTATGGTTTTTCCTGTGGTCATGTATGGATGTGAGAGTTGGACTGTGAAGAAGGCTGGGCACCAAAGAATTGATGCTTTTGAACTGTGGTGTTGGAGAAGACTCTTGCGAGTCCCTTGGACTGCAAGGAGATCCAACCAGTCCATTCTGAAGGAGATCAGCCCTGGGATTTCTTTGGAAGGAATGATGCTAAAGCTGAAACTCCAGTACTTTGGCCACCTCATGCGAAGAGTTGACTCATTGGAAAGGACTCTGATGCTGGGAGGGATTGGGGGCAAGAGGAGAAGGGGACAACAGAGGATGAGATGGCTGGATGGCATCACTGACTCGATGGACGTGAGTCTGAGTGAACTCCGGGAGTTGGTGATGGACAGGGAGGCCTGGTGTGCTGTGATTCATGGGGTCCCAAAGAGTCGGACACGACTGAGCGACTGATCTGATCTGATCTGATCTGATCTTCCCAAGTTGCTTCCCTGGTGGCTCAGATGGTAAAGCGTCTGCCTGCAATGTGGGAGACCCAGGTTCGATTCCTGGGTCGGGAAGATGCCCTGGAGAAGGAAATGGCAATCCACTCCAGCACTCTTGCCTGGAAAATCCCATGGATGGAGGAGCCTGATAGGCTACAGTCCATGGGGTCGCAAAGAGTTGGACACGACTAAGCGACTTCACTTCACTTCACTTCCCAAATTGCAGGCATTCTATACTATCCGAGCCACCAGAGAAGCTCAAAGGCAGGAATGGGGAGTGATTATTTATGGCATGAGATGTCTTCGTGGAGTCATGAAAACATTCTGAAATTAGGTAGTGATGATAGTTGTACAACTCTGTGAATATACTAGAAACCACTGAATTGTATACTTTAAAAGGGTGAATTTTATGGCACATGTATTTATCTCAATATAAAGTTACAGTAATAATAGTAAGATACTTTCACATACTGCTGGTAAGAATGTTCACTAGTAGAACTTCTTGAAAGAGAGGTCTGGAAAAGGTTATCAAATTTTACCTAACAAATCAAATTATAAGAATTTATCCTCCATAAATAATGTCACAACTTTAGCTCTAAAGATTGTCTGCAATGTTGTTTATTGGAAATACCCTGAAGGCACAACAGAGATTTTGTTAAACCAATTATGGTACATCCATTCAGTTTAATACAAGTCCCCTATTAAAATTGTTTCTGATATACTTTTAACCAGGAAAAGGATGCAAAATACAGTATGAAGTATGATCTTATTCTTGCTTTTTCAAGCTATACATGTATGTATTCATGTCTCTGTATTATAGAAATAATAGAAATGAGCAGCCTAAACTATAGCCACTAGTGTATGTGCATATTTAAATTTAAATTCATAAGATTAACAAAAATTAAGAATTCAGATCTTCACTTACACTGGCCACATCAGGTGCTCAGCAAGCACATGAGGACAGTGGCTACTGTGCTGAACAGCACAGAACATTTCCATCCCTGCAGAAACTTGCACTGAAATGAGCTGTTACAGAAGAATACACACCAAGAGAGCTTATAGGTGCTTTTGATTTTCTTATGTTTATTTTCTACTTTTCCTGTAATAAATATAAATGTTTATGAACAAGAACATTATTTTTATTTTTCAAAGATTCAAAGTAAACTGAAACAGGGAGAAGGGATCTGGAGAAACACCCACTGGGAGCAGGCATTGCCCACCTCAAATGGAGCAAGTCCCTCTGATCTGGGCAGCAAAGGGCCGGCCCTCCCCCTGCTGAGACCACACCTCTGCACCACAGGGCGGGGCAGCTTGACAGGCTGGTGTGATGGATGGGTTACCAAAATGATGAGAATTCTATTTCTGCTCATTTCATCCAGATTTAAAGTTGCTTTCTGGGGAAGAGGATGTGCAACCTCATCACTTGGCCACAGCCAGAAAGAATCCTGCTTCCTGACAGAGATTCTGAAAAATCATCACCTTGGAACTTGGGGAAGAGGCACTCTCAAACTTTAGACGATTAGCTCATGCTTTCTGGACATTTAAATACATGCTTAAATATACGAAAATATGTCTAAAATATGGATATTGTGGCGCTAGTGGTAAAGTATCCATCTGCCAATGCAGAAGACATAAGAGACGCAGGTTTGATCCTTAAGTTGGGAGATCCCTTGGAGAAGGAAGTGGCAACCCACTCCAGTATTCTTGCCTGGAAAATCTCATGGATGGAGGAAGTCTGGTGGGCTACAGTTCATGGGGTCGCAAAGAGTTGGACATGACTGAAGTGACTTAGCATGCATACACAAAAAATCACATTCATTTAAGCAATTGTGTCCTTCTTGAAACTCTTTTCTAAGGATATAGTCGTGGATATGCTCAGAGATTTAGCTACAGGAATGTACATGACAGAGTTGTTTATGAGAGCAGAAGGCTAAATTCAAGCTAAAAGTACAAGATGTGGCCTCACAGTGGAATATTATACCAGCTGTTAAAAAATAATGCCACGCAGAACTAGTTAAAGACATGGAAAATGTTTGTAAAGGTTAAGCTTTTTTAAAAAAAAATTTAATATTCTGTGAAAGACATTTCATTTTTAAACAAAAATATATACATACACACATATGCCTAGAAGAAATGAAATGATTAAAACAGTGTCAACTACTTTGCAGTGGGAAAATATCTGATGTGGGAGGCAATCTGCTATTTTCCACATTTTCTACAAAGAACATGTATCACTGTGGTAACAAAAAAATAAATGTTAGTGTTTTGAAAACAATAACTTGTCTGATTGAAGACAAGAAATCTTTGTGCTTAGAATTTGAAATAAAATCATCAATATAGTTGAGGATTTTTACATTTAGCTCTGGGCTTCCTGGCTGCCAAGGGGCAAAAGGAAATAAAGACTTTTATAGGTCTCTAACTCTAATGCTTGACTGATGAGTTCTTCTCAGGAGATAAGCTACCATCTTGGCACTGGATTCTAGGAGAAAGGTATAATGTATTAACACATCATAATACCTATCCTATAGTGCAAGGTGGCAAGGGATTAATTACTCACAGTCCTGATCTTTGTTCTAACTACTTCTGTAGTTGCTTAAGAGCTGTGGTCCTTACCTTTCACTAAGGAACAAATACCACCACTCAGTGCTTTAAAAAAAAAAAAAAATTCATAATATACTTCTAGTTCTATTTTCCTACCATGGCAAAAAAAGTCCCAAAATGAATGCTCTCATAAGACAATAATGATGCAATATCCAGCTTTTATGCAATACTTTGATAGTGTCACTTTCACAAGAATACTCAGAAGAGTGTCTCACAGATGCAGTGGATCACAAAACGTGGTAGATGCGACATATTTTAAGAATATATGCTTCTTAACCAAACATTTAAGAGCCCGCTGAGGAGAGAAAGTAGAAAAAATTAGGTCAGTGGCCATGCATGCTTGCTCCAAAAGCTGATGGAAGCCAGAGAGAGGCAGCGCTGAACCACCAGCCCTGAGGTGGCCCCTGGCAAGCTGAACCCTCACCACGGCAAGAAGCCCCACGACATCTGTCAGCATCAGTGTCCCTGAGGATTCAGACGCTGGGGACGGTGGTCAGGGGAGTTTAGCCTGTTACCTTCTGTTGATGTCTATCCTTCCTACAAAAATAATGTAAATTAGAGTTCTCTCTGAATCTTACCTACAGTTTCTCTCAGATCCTACAGATCTAAGTCACTCTGAGAGACAGCAAAGATGCTGTAGAACTTGGGAGACTATTAACAGAGTGTCCCTCTCCTTGCTAATCTCCCCTACCCCCAAATACCTTCCATTCCATATGCCTGATGCTTACCTTCAAGGTCAAAATCAAGACTTTCCTGACCAGTGGTGTGACCTTTCTTTCACCTGTGACCTCCAAGAGAACATAACCCTACACAACTCACTGACACACATTGTGCATGGCATGTGCCCCTGGTCAGGCTGTAGGCTGTGACATATTGGGCATCTCACCCAGGACCTGCTGTAGTGTCTTGTGCATGAGTACCAAGGTGACCGTTCATCCATTTCCCACTTTGTCCACTGCCCCTTTGGTAGGTTAGAGATAAGGTTGATAGCACAACTGTGAACAAAGCGATGGTGCTAAAAGGCCAAAGTTTCTTGACTGGGAACACAGTTTTCTTTTTAAAAAATTTTTTTAAATTTAAATTTATTTATTTTAATTGGAGGCTAATTACTTTACAATATTGTATTGGTTTTGCCATATATCAACATGAATCCACCACGAGTGTACACGTGCTTCTCATCCTGAACCCCCCTCCCACCTCTCTCCCCATACCATCCCTCTGGGTCATACCAGTGCACCAACCCCAAGCATCCTGTATCCTGCATCGAACCTGGACTGGCAATTCGTTTCTTATATGATATTATACATGTTTCAATGCCATTCTCCCAAATCATTCCACCCTCTCTCTCTAAGAATAACCCAGCAAATGAAATTTTGTGTGTTTACTATGAAGAAAAAGAAAGAAATATTGAACATCTCAGGAGTTCAGTCTCTTGGAAATTAAAGACTCATATGTAGCTAATTAGAATAACATGTCATCAATATGAAAAAAAATAAGAGGACACATAAAAGCTACAAAGAAAAGACATAGCAATGCTACTCAAGACAAGGCTTCAATTTACATCCCATTGAATTTGGGTCGTGGGAGTAGAAGTGCTATCTACGAAAAAACAAGGGGCCTTCTTTACTCTGAACTGATCTGCCACTTGCAGGGCCCTGGCCTCTGAACTAGGCCATTCATTTGCAGAGGACGCCATACGCTGAAGTCCATCTGGTGCAGGGCACTGGCCAGGGCAGTGAGGAAGCTGAACACAGCTGAAAGAACCAGTACAGCACCAGGCACATGAAAACGCTTGGGGAGCCAGAAGAGTGGTCATGAACGTTTTGAAAGCTTGTCTAATGGAAGATGGGCTCAGTAAGCATTTCTCATCCTACAAGAAACAGCCCATAGTGGGGTCATGAGGTCAATTTAAAGACAGAAGACTTGCAGTAAGTGCTGTTTCATAAAATGCTTGTCATAAGCGTGAGTGTGTGTGTGTGCACATGCATGTGCACTGTGTCATGCAAATGGATTTCTTTCAAAACAGTTTGCAAGGCTATGAAATAGACACAGTTATTAGAAAGACATATTTCAATACAGTAGAAGGAAAACACCTCAAACAAGTGAAACTGCCTCAAAACAGGGTTTATTATTATCAATGGCAGACAGCTTCCAGCCTCTGAAAGACTCCAAGCAGCGCTAAAGGGATAAATTGTCAAGGAGGATATTCACGTTGGTGGAGAGTTAAATGTAAGGAATTCTCAGTGTCTGCCCCATGCTATGAGACTGTCTGTCTAGACCACAGGCCCTTAACTACCTCTGAAGGAACAATTACAAGGGAAACAACACGAAGTCACAGGGATGAATGTATATGCAGCCTGACATTTCATTTGGTCATTTATACTGGAATAGAATCTCTGTGAAAGGAAACATTGTAAATGATACTTAAGACCGAGGTTCTCAGCCTAGACAGACATCAGAATCACGTGGGGAACTTGTAAAAGGTACCCATGCTTGGATCCCAACATATCTCAATTAAAACACTGGGGCCCAAAATTTGTATTTTGTTTCATGTTCTCCGTTGTAAACCACTGATTTATATGTAAAAAGCATAATGATGATGATTTATGAAGCACAGAGGGACATGAAGATCAAGAAAAGAAAGGACTGGAAAATATCAAATGAAGGGTTTTGGATTCTACTCTGGATACAGAGAGCTGAAAAGAGAATCACTCCCATGCTCACAAATAAAACAGATTAACTGCAAGTTCATGACTCTCTTGAGTCTATTAGACAGCTGAGGTCACAGGGGGAACAAAGTAGCCCAGAATCTGAGAGAACCAGGCACCTGAAGAAAGAGACAAGATATGGCACTTCTTTACCCAAGGCAGATGTGCCTGGACACAAGCATCAAGTAACAAATAACAATGGAACCCTGGTGGGGGAGTTGAAAGAGTGTGGACACACATCACTTGGAGGCACAGGGCGCAAGGAAGACCCAAGCCTCACACTGAAACAATGAGAAAAGTCCTGCTGCAAACCAGCCCCAACTCTAAACTCAAGGTGTCACTAGAGGAAGCTGAAGTCTGTGGGGCATTGAGGAGAAGTACACCCACAACAAACCTCAAATCCAGTCCTAACCAGAACGATCAACTCCCCACACTAAAGGCCTAGTGGAAACACAAAGGCATTCTCATTTACAGGCATAAAAACTATCTCAGTCTCTAATGTCCTACAGAAGATGTCCATGTCTTGACAAAACATTATAGAGCATACAAAAAGCAAGAAAAAAACACTGCCAAGAGACACAGCCATTAATAGAACCAGATTCAGAATTGACACAGATGGGAAAGCTATCAGACACAGTATTTAAAATAACC
The DNA here is from genome assembly GCF_019923935.1 of Bubalus bubalis. Lineage (NCBI taxonomy): Eukaryota > Metazoa > Chordata > Mammalia > Artiodactyla > Bovidae > Bubalus > Bubalus bubalis. The sequence goes on along the minus strand of NC_059158.1, from coordinate 98,935,162 downwards.
ATAATTAGCACAAAAAGACCCTAATGGAAAGAAGAGTGAACAACATGAAAGATCAAATGTATAATTTTAACACAGATAAAAACTATAAGAAAGAATCAAAAGGAAATGCTTGAACATCTAAACACAGTAACAGAAATGAGAAACATTCTCCACAGGCATACTTCAGTAGATTTGATGCATCCAAGGAAACAATCAGTGAACTTGAACATAGGTCAACAGAAATTACAACTAAAACAAGAAGAATCAAAAGAATGAAACAAAAACAAATAATCAAGATTTCAGAAGAGGGAAAAGAGTATAGGGCAGAAAAAATATCTATTGAGAATTTTCTAAAAGTAGTGTCAGATACCAAACCACAGAACCAAGAAGCTCAAAAACACTATGGAGAATAAAAATCAAGCATATAAGAACAAGCTGGAATCAAGAATGCTGGGAGAAATATCAATAACCTCAGATATGCAGATGACACTACCCTTATGGCAGAAAGTGAAGAGGAACTCAAAAGCCTCTTGATGAAAGTGAAAGTGGAGAGTGAAAAAGTTGGCTTAAAGCTCAACATTCAGAAAACGAAGATCATGACATCCGGTCCCATCACTTCATGGGAAATAGATGGGGAAACAGTGGAAACAGTGTCAGACTTTATTTTGGGGGACTCCAAAATCACTGCAGATGGTGATTGCAGCCATGAAATCAAAAGAAGCTTACTCCTTGGAAGGAAAGTTACGACCAGCCTAGATAGCATATTAAAAAGCAGAGACATTACTTTGCCAATAAAGGTCCATCTCGTTAAGGCTATGGTTTTTCCAGTGGTCATGTATGGATGTGAGAGTTGGACTGTGAAGAAAGCTGAGTGCCAAAGAATTGATGCTTTTGAACTATGGTGTTGGAGAAGACTCTTGAGAGTCCCTTGGACTGCAAGGAGATCCAACCAGTCCATTCTAAAGGAGATCAATCCTGGGTGTTGATTGGAAGGACTGATGCTAAAGCTGAAACTCCAGTACTTTGACCACCTCATGCGAAGAGTTGACTCATTGGAAAAGACTCTGATGCTGGGAGGGATTGGGGGCACAAGGAGACGGGGACAACAGAGGTTGAAATGGCTGGATGGCATCACCGACTTGATGGACATGAGTTTGAATGAACTCCAGGAGTTGGTGATGGACAGGGAGGCCTGGTGTGCTGTGATTCATGGGGTCACAAAGAGTCAGACACAACTGAGTGACTGAACTGAATATGCACATATGTGCACATGCGCAAGTGCATGCGCACACACACACACACACACAGGCATGTCAGAGGCTGAAAACCAAAGACAAAAAGAGAATCTCAAAACCAGTGGGAGAAAATGAAACATTAAATACAAAGGAACAAAGATAAGAATTTCAGAAGACACTTTGTCAGAAGATATTCAAATAAGAGAAAGAAGCAACATCTTGGAAGTACTGAAAGAAAACTGTCAACCCATAATTCTATACCTAGTGAAAATATATTTCAAAAAATGAAGGGGAAATGACTGCAACAGGCAAACAAAAACTATAAAATTCACTGGCAGGAGACCTACACTACACGAAATACTAAGGTTTTATGCGCAGAAAGAATATGATGCCAGACTGAAATCTGGATCTACACAAAGCAATGATAAGTCCTAGAAATGGAATACATGAAAGTCAAATACAATCCTTTTTCTGATATTAAAATTGCTATAAAAAGTAACTGAACGTTTAAAGACAAGAGTAAGCAACTATGGCGTGCAAAGCAAAATCCATTCTACAATCTGTTTTAGTATTACCTATGAGCAGAGTGGTTTTTATATTTGTAAAGTGCTGTTTAGGAATAAAAGAAGTATATGTAGCAGAAACCATATATGGCCTCAGAGCAAAATGTTTACTTTCTTTACAGAAAAGGGGGGGGGGTTGCTGATTCCTGGTCTAAAATAATAATAGTAACAATGTTTTGTTTACAGCATATGTAGAAGAAAAATGATGACAACAATAGCAGAAAGGAAGGATTATAAATATATTGCTGAAAGCTCCTTAGGCTACACATGGAACAGTCAATCACTAAAAATGTTCAAGAAGCATAAGTAAGAAGTGGAGATAAAAGGGAATCATAGAAATTCTCAGGTATTAGGGAAACAGAGAGAACATAACTAGCAAGTGGTAGGTTTGTAACTAAGCCAAATTAATACCATAGTAAATGTGAATGGTTCAACACACCACTTAAACACAGATATTGTCAGATTAAAAAAATAAGACCCAACTATCTGAGTTCCACAATGAACCTGTCTTACATATACAGACAAGTTAAAATTAAAAAAATAGGAACATATATGGATACAAACACTAAGAACAAGAAAGCTGAAGTAGCTAAATTGTTGCTGTTTAGTTGCTAAGTTGTATCTGACTCCTTTGTGACCTCATGGACTGAGGTTCACCAGTGTCCACTGTCCATGCAATTTCCCAGGCAAGAATACTAGAGTGGGTTGTCATTTCCTTCTCCAAGTAGTATATTATTAACACCCAAAGTAGACCCCAGAACAAGGAATATTAACAAGGGTAAAAATGAATATTATCTAATGAAAACAGGATCAATTCTCCAAGAGGACACAACAATCCTAAATGTATATGCACTGTGGAATTAAAGAAACTTCAGCTAAAATTGAAGTTGGAATGGCACATATGGGGAGCTCTCAGGCCCCTATTATGCAGTATCAATTACTCCAAACAACAAAGTACTTCTGCTGCTCCCACTGCTGGAAGACAGCCCAGGCAATCAGAGACTAAAGCAGCACAACTGATGAGAAGTCTCTATACACTCAACTCCTAGCTTCCTGCGACAGGTGTGTGTGTGCGTGCCAAGTTGCTTCAGCCGTGTCCAACTCTTTGCAACCTCATGGACTGTAGGCTGCAAAGCTCTTCTGTCCATGGGATTCTCAGGCAAGAATACTGAAGTGAGTTGCCATGCCCTCCTCCAGGGCACCTTCCCAACCCAGGGATTGAATTCATGTCCCTTATGTCTCCTACATTGGCAGGCAGGTTCTTTACCGCTAGCACCATCTGGGAACCATCCTGCAACAGGACTCTTTGGTTATTACAGTCTCTCCCAAGTTCCTGCATTTACCCATAAAAGCAAGTTCCCCTTCCTTGTTCTTTGGATTTGCCTATGGTCCACCATGGTTCACATATCCTGAATTGCAACTTCTCTGGCTATTCCCAAATAAACTTGCCTTCACTGGAAGAATAACTGGCTATTACATAAGCTGCACTTAGAAACAAATGGTCAAAATATATGAATCAAAAAGTGATAGAACTGAAAACAGAAGTTTATAATCCACAACTGTAGTTGGAGAGTCTAACATGCCTCTCTGTAATTGACAAAACAAGTAGGCAGTCAGGACACAGGACACTTGAACAACCCTATCAGACAACTTGAACTAATATTTCCGGAACATTCTACCCAACAGTAGCAGAATGCACAGTCTTTTCAAGTGCACACTGAACATTCACCAAAATAAACCATATTTTGGGCCATGATACAAACATGAACAAATTTTAAAGAATAAAAGTCATGAAAACTATAATATGGAATAATAAGAGAATTAAACTAAAAATCACTAACAAGAAGACTTCTGGAAAATTCCCAACTACTTGAAAAGTTAATGACACACTTTTAAATAATACATGGGTCAAGAGGAAGTCTGAAGGAAAAATTTAAATATATAAAATTGAAAATATACATATCAAAATTGTGGAATGCAGGCTTAAAGCAGTAAAGGGAAATTTAAAGCATTAAATGCTTAGCTTTTAAAACTGAGGAAAAATCTCAGATCAGTAATATATGCTTACCCCTCAAAAAACAGGAGTGTTAATTAAACCCAAAGCAAAGTGAAGGAAATAAAAAGGGCAGAAACTCAATAAACTTAGAAATAGAAGAACAGGCAAACTTAATGAAATCAAAATCTGTATCCTTGAAAGATCAATAATGATGATAAACTTCTAGACAGACTAAGAAAACAATTGAAGACACAAATTACCAATGTCAGGAATAAAAGGGGAAACATAACTACAGACCCCAAAGACATTAAATGGATAAAGGAGAATACTACAAAAATTCTATATCCATAAATTTGACTACTTATGTTAAGACAACAAATTCCTAGAAAGATATAAACTATCAAGACTTATCAAGAAGAAATAGGTGACCTGAATTGTCCTCTATGTATTCAAGAAGTTAAACTGTAGTTTAAAAACCTTCTGTCAAAGAAAACTCTAGGCTGAGATGGTTTCACTAATGAATTCTACCAAACACTGAAGGAAGAAAAAAACAGCAATCATACACAGTCCCTTCCAAAAATACACCACAACCAAGTAGGATTTATCCTAGGAACACAAAGCTGGTTCAACATTTGAAAATCAATCAGTGTAACTTATCACAGTAAATATGAATAAATTGCATGATCCTGTCAATAGAGAAAAAGCATTCAACAAAATTCAAAATCTATCCACAATAAAAACTTTCAGTATATAACAGACACAAGTGAAATTCCTTAACATCATGGGGGTATCTACAAAAAAATCTCAGCTAACATCATACTTCATAATGAAAGATTCAGTTCAGTTCAGTTGCTCAGTCATGTCCGATTCTTCGAGACCCCATGAATTGCAGCACACCAGGCCTCCCTGTCCATCACCAACTTCCGGAGTTCATGCAAACTCATGTCCATCGAGTAGGTGATGCCATCCAGCCATCTCAACCTCTGTCGTCCCCGTCTCCACGTGCCCCCAATCCCTCCCAGCATCAGAGTCTTTTCCAATGAGTCAAATCTTCACATGAGGTGGCCAAAGTACTGGAGTTTCAGCTTTAGCATCAGCCCTTCCAAAGAAATCCCAGGCTGATCTCCTTCAGAATGGACTGGTTGGATCTCCTTGCAGTCCAAGGGACTCTCAAGAATCTTCTCCAACACCACAGTTCAAAAGCATCAATTCTTCGGCACTCAGCCTTCTTCACAGTCCAACTCTCACATCCATACATGACCACTGGAAAAACCATAGCCTTGACTAGACGGACCTTTGTTGGCAGAGTAATGTCTCTGCTTTTTAATATGCTATTTAGGTTGGTCATAACTTTCCCTCCAAGGAGTAAGGGTCTTTTAATTTCATGGCTGCAGTCACCATCTGCAGTGATTTTGGAGCCCCCCAAAATTAAGTCTGACACTGTTTCCACTGTTTCCCCATCTATTTCCCATGAAGTGATGGGACCAGATGCCATGATCTTTGTTTTCTGAATGTTGAGCTTTAAGCCAACCTTTTCACTCTCCTCTTTCACTTTCATCAAGAGGCTTTTGAGTTCCTCTTCACTTTCTGCCATAAGGGTGGTGTCATCTGCATATCTGAGGTTATTGATATTTCTCCCGGCAATCTTGATTCCAGCTTGTGCTTCTTCCAGCCCAGCGTTTCTCATGATATATTCTGCATATAAGTTAAATAAGCAGGGTGACAATATACAGCCTTGACATATTCCTTTTCCTATTTGGAACCAGTCTGTTGTTCCATGTCCAGTTCTAACTGTTGCTTCCTGACCTGCATATAGGTTTTTCAAAAGGTAGGTCAGGTGGTGTGGTATTCCTGTATCTTCCAGAATTTCCCACAGTTTATTGTGATCCACACAGTCAAAGGCTTTGGCATAGTCAATAAAGCAGAAATAGATGTTTTTCTGGAACTCTCTTGGTTTTTCAATGATCCAGCAGATGTTGGCAATTCGATCTCTGGTTCTTCTGCTTTTTCTAAAACCAGCTTGAACATCTGGAAGTTCACAGTTCACATATTGCTGAAACCTGGCTTGGAGAATTTTGAGCATTACTTTACTAGCATGTGAGATGACTGCAATTGTGCGGTAGTTTGAGCATTCTTTGGCACTGCCTTTCTTTGGGATTGGAATGAAAACTGACCTTTTCCAGTTCTGTGGCCACTGCTGAGTTTTCCAAATTTGCTGTCAGAGGCGGCAGCCAAGAGGAGCTACCCTGCACCCAGGGTCAGGGGCGGCGACTGAGGGGAGTAACCCCATGTCCAAGAAGCAGCGGCTGCATGGGCGCAGGAGGGCCCAGAGGAGCTACTTATTACACAGTCCCAGCGGCCGTGTAGTAAGTGACACCTGGGACAGTTAGTGCTTGGGAGGGTTGGAAGGGAGGCCAGGGCAGCCGTCTAATAGATGACACCTGTGCAGGTGCAGGAGGGCCGAGAGGAGCTACTCCACGTTCAAGGTCAGGAGGGGCGGCTGTGAGGAGATACCTCTCCTCCAAGGTAAGGAGCAGCGGCTGCACTTTGCTGGAGCAACTGTGAAAAGATACCCCGTGTGCAAGGTAAGAGAAACCCAAGTAAGACGGTAGGTGTTGGATGAGGGCATCAGAGGGCAGACACACTGAAAGCATAATCAGAGAAAACTAGTCAATCTGATCACAGGGACCACAGCCTTGTCTAACTCAATGAAACTAAGCCATGCCGTGGTGTGGGGCCACCCAGGACGATTGGGTCATGGTGGAGAGGTCTGACAGGATATGGTTCACTGGAGAAGGGAATGGCAAACCACTTCAGTATTCTTGCCTTGAAAACCCCATGAACAGTATGAAAAAATGAAAGATTATTTCTCCCCTATCATAAGAAAAGGCAAGAATGTTCTCTCTCACCATTCCTATTCAACACTGTACTAGAACTCTTATTAGAATAAGTCAAGGAAAAGAAATAGAAGGTATCATATTGGAAAGGAAGAAATAAAAGTATCTTTATTTACAGATAACATGACTGTCTGTGTAGAAACCCCTCAAAGAATCTACAAATAAACCTCTTAAATAAGTGACTTCAGTGAGGTAACAGAATACATCAAAATGCAAAAATCGATTGTATTTCTAAGCATTAGCAACAAGAACAACCTCCAAAATGAAATACTAAATTATAAATCTACAAGACATGTAGAAGATCTATATCCTGAAAATTACTGAATGCTGATAAAAAATTTAAATAAAACAGAAATAAGGCATGAAGAGATAAGCAATATTGTGTTCATGGATTGAAATACTGGATATTGTAAAGATGTCAACTCTTTCTAAATGAATCTATAGATTCAATGCAATCCTATTCAAAAATCCCAGAAGGATGTTTCGTAGATATTGACAAGCTGACTCTACAATTTACATGAACAGTCCATGGAACTAGGAGAGCCATGATGATTTTGAAAAGGAATAAAATTGGAGGATTTATACTACCTGTTTTCAAAATTCATTATAAAGTCATAGTATCTAGACAGTGTAGTGCTGGCACAAAGTAGGCATATAGATCAATGGAATAAAATTGAGAATCCAGGAAAAAAATCCTTATGATTATGGCCAATTGATTTTCTACAAAAATGTCCATACAATTCAATAGGAAAAGGATAGTCTTTTCCATAAATGGTGCTGGAACAACTGAAATTCCACATGTCAAAAAAAATCTTCACTTGTAGTTTACATCTTATATACAAATTAACCCCAAACAGATCATAAACCCAAGTGTAAAACAAAACTATGAAATATCTAGAAGAAAATGTAGAAAAGTTTCAAGACTTAGTTAAGCAAAGAATCTTAAGATACAACAAAAGTCTAATCCATAGAAAGACTGATATACTGGGTTACAAAAGTTAAAAGAACTTTTGCCCTGAGAAAGACACTGCTATGGGAATAAAAGGATAAGGCAGAGACTGAGAGAATTTATCTGAAAATCACATTTATGACACAGAATATGTACCCAGATTATGTAAAGAACTGTGAAAACGCAACAATAAGAAAACAAACAACCCAAGAAAAATAGGCAATCAAAATTACCTCTGGGTAACACTTGTATGCTATACATTTGAATTTATTTATTTCCACAGCCAGTCATGAGTCCAAGCTTAAATCTTCACCATTTTTTATTTATACCATATTACTTGACTCTCAAATTAGGCTTTTGACCTTTGTTAACTTTTAATGAATTTCATACTGATCTAAAAAAAATACTATACTGTTTCTTCCTATCAAATAAAATTGGCTCTTTTCACACACACTCCAGAAATTATAACTTTCTGAGGCATCAAAAATTTACATTGAAACTTTTAAAATAATGAACCCTAAGCATAAATCACTACATTTTTAATCACTTCCTTCTTCCCCTGCTACCAAATCTAAACGATTCTGGACACAATGATGAAAGAAAGGACTCCCACTCTCCCTTTCTTCGTTCATATTTCTTCACTTATTTCTCATCATCATTTGTGGTGGTGGCTGGTGGGATTTAGTTCCTATGTCATGTCCAGCTTTTGCAAACCCATGGATTGTAGCCCGCCAGGCTCTTCTGTCCATGAAATTGTCCAGGCAAGAATAATGGAATAGGTTGACATTTCCCTTTCCAGGGGATCTTCCCAACCCAGGAATTGAACCCACGTCTCCTGTATTGCAGGCAGTCTCCTGCATTGCAGGCAGATTTTTTACCACTGAACCACTGGGGAAGCTCCACATATCATGTTTCATAAGTCACTGTAAATCACGTTTGGGAACAATGTGAAGTATAGCAAAGAAATTCTGAAAATAGAACTGCCTTATGATCCAGCAATCCCACTGCTGGGCATACACATTGAGGAAACCAGAAGGGAAAGAGACACGTGTACCCCAATGTTCATCGCAGCACTGTTTATAATAGCCAGGACATGGAAGCAACCTAGATGTCCATCAGCAGATGAATGGATAAGAAAGCTGTGGTACATATACACAATGGAGTATTACTCAGCCATTAAAAAGAATACATTTGAATCAGTTCTAATGAGGTGGATGAAACTGGGGCCTATTATACAGAGTGAAGTAAGCCAGAAAGAAAAACACCAGTACAGTATACTAATGCATATATATGGAATTTAGAAAGATGGTAACAATAACCCTGTGTACGAGACAGCAAAAGAGACACTGATGTATAGAACAGTCTTATGGACTCTGTGGGAGAGGGAGAGGGTGGGAAGATTTGGGAGAATGGCATTGAAACTGTAAAATATCATGTATGAAACGAGTCGCCAGTCCAGGTTCAATGCACGATACTGGATGCTTGGGGCTGGTGCACTGGGACGACCCAGAGGGATGGTATGGGGAGGGAGGAGGGAGGAGGGTTCAGGATGGGGAACACATGTATACCTGTGGTGGATTCATTTTGATATTTGGCAAAACTAATACAATTATGTAAAATTTAAAAATAAAATAAAATTTAAAAGAAAAAGAAATTCTGCATAAAAGAAATCCTTTAAGATCAAGTTATTCAATATGTAATCCTCTTCCTCCAAGTGAAGGTCTTTTTTTTGTCCCATACCATGCCAGCTCAGGCCATATTGCTGCCAAGTCGCTTCAGTCATGTCCGACTCTGTGTGACCCCATGGACTGCAGCCTACCAGGCTTCTCCATCCATGGGATTCTCCAGGCAAGAACACTGGAGTGGGTTGCCATTTCCCTCTTCAATGCATGAAAGTGGAAAGTGAAAGTGAAGTCACTCAGTCGTGTCTGACTCTTAGGGACCCCATGGACTGCAGCCTACCAGGCTCCTCTGTCCATGAGATTTGCCAGGCAAGAGTACTGGAGTGGGGTGCCATTGCCTTCTCCCCAGGCCGTATTACTCGGCTATAAACCAGAGAGAGCAAACTTTGATGTTTTCCAACACTGTGCCCAGCTTGTTTCCAAGTACTGCAGTCTTCTCTTTTCATTATAGTACTTATCATCTGACACAGCAGGCAAACAAACATATCTCCTTCCAGTAAAGTGTGAGCTCCATGAGAACAGAACCTATGTCCTTCTCATATACTCTTTATATTCCCAGAGCAATGTCTGCCACACAGCGGGTGTTCAATAAATATGTGTGAATGAATGACTGTCCAAGGCATCTCTCTACTTTATCCCCTCACACTCTTCCAGGGACCCTGAGCAGGACTGCTGATGGAAACAACAAAATATGCTGCCCTCCACTCCCTTCTTTTTTCCAGGATTAGTGACTAGATCTTTCTGCCAAGTTCTATGCTAAGTAGATACTGAGGATGAAGGATCATGAGAAGTAGCACCCTGGTGGCCCAATCGAACGCCAAATGCCTACCGTGTCCACCATGTCAAATGGAAACAAACAGCAGCTCACTTCAAACTTCAATGAAAACAGGCAAAATGCTCCAAAAGCAGTGGACAGTAGAGGCTGGTTTCCTACTGAACAGTAATAAAGTATCCACTCGCTGAGAATCTTTCTCTAATCCAGGACCTGCAACTACCTGCATCTTCACCAAGTCCCAGCCTGTTTGAAGACAGGTAACACCACCAAAGTCATGACTGAGAGCAGATGTTCTCAATAACGGACAGGGAGAGGGTGAAGGGGATGCTGGGGGGTGGGAGGCAGAGTGGAACCAGCTGTGAGGCTTTTTCTAATTATACTCAGCCCCTCCCTAAACCACCCACAGTTACCCCCATAGAGTGAGCTGCTGTTGCCCTCACTAGGGAAGTATGAAAGACTCAAACACATCTCCAGGTTCTGACTGTAAGTTCTTTGAGGGATGGGACCGAGATTTAGGCTTCTTAGTGATACCCAGAGTGGTTCTCTTGTCTCTACCTGTGCCTCCAACCTCAGCCCCTTCCCTCCTCAGTCACATCCTACACTTCTGTTGTCCTGAGCTTCTCCTGTCTGCCCACAAGGCCATGTCTTTCATCATCTGTTACCACCTCTGGGAGACTCGGATGACTGCCTACTAACAGCCTGACAGGCAGTTTCACTTTCTGTCTGGCTAACAGAATTCCGATTTTCAGATATGGGCACCAATGTGCTCAGGGAATGTGACCCTTCCCCAGCTCCAGAACACGGCTTGGCCATGACAGTGACAGGCACTTTCTCCTCCTTTCCCAGTGATGGTTGAGCATGGACATATGAGCATTCTGGCCAGCAACACAGGGAACTTCTGAGAAATTTTGACTCTTGTTATCTAGAGAATCATTGAGAAGCAAGATGTCTCCTCCCCTTTTTGGTTTAGCTGTTTAGCATGTGAAGGCATGATGGAGCTCCAGTCACCCTGTGGCAGGGCAGGGAAAAGCAAGAGAATCTTTAAGCAGCCAACCCAGAGCTGTGGCCACTTTGAACCACCTACCTCTAGAATTCTTAAGTATGACAGTAAAGTAACCCAAATTATGTTCCTCAGAACAGAAAGTACCAAACAACAGAAAGAGAACAAGCCTGGCAATCCTATAGGAGACCCTGGATCAAGCTATACTGCTTGGCCTGGGAAGTCCCTCCAACTTTTCCTCCTCAAGTGGCCCTACTCATCTTCAGTTTACAGCTCAATCAGTTTCCTTGGGAAGTCTTTGATTGTCCCCAGTTAAATATTCACAAACTCTGTTATCTGCATATCTGCCTCTCCAACTAGACTGTGAGCTTCTCAAAGCAAACATTTTCACCCTTGGCAGAGGCACTGTTATATGTTAGGGAATAATTAAATATTGAATGAATGAATAGATGGATGAATAAATGAATGAACCAACAAGCAAACAAAAAATCAAAGGATAAACATGCAGGACACCTTCTATGCCTTGGATAAAACCTGATGACTGACAGATGGAATATGGCACCCAAACCGTCTATCTTCTACCAAAGTCTTCCTTTAGGTGGTGGTGAGTAAAGGCCGAAATAGGACAATGAACAGGTCCTATTTTATCTGCCCAGAAGTCAGACTTCTCATCGGAGAAGGCGATGGCACCCCGCTCCAGTACTCTTGCCTGGAAAATGCATCCTCATGGATGGAGGAGCCTGGTAGGCTGCAGTCCATGGGGTTGCTGGGAGTCGGACACAGCTGAGTGACTTCACTTTCACTTTCATGCATTGGAGAAGGAAATGACAACCCACTCCAGTGTTCTTGCCTGGAGAATCCCAGGGACGGGGGAGCCTGGTGAGCTGCCATCTGTGGGGTCACACAGAGTCGGACACAACTGAAGTGACTTAGCAGCAGACCTCTCATTGGGAACTATTCTTGCCCAGTCCCTGGCAGCTGGGGTGGGGCTGTCTATCATAGTGGCATCTGAGCCAAGCACTCACTCCTATGGTGGAAAACCACTCCCTGTCCATGGAGATGGCTTGGCCCCACTTTGGTTTAGCATATCAATAAGATTTGCTGTAAGAATGGAGGAGATGAAAAAAGTGAAAGATATCCCTACTAGTCTCCCCACCCACGCCCCAAAGGAACAGATAAACCTGAAAGTGCCAGTGCTTTTTATCACTCCATACTAAGAACCAGTCAACATGGCAGGAAAAAGAGCCAAGATTTGTGTGTGTGTGTGTGTGTGTGTGTGTGTGTATTTAATATATTTGTTATTCAATCACCAAGTCATGTTTGACTCTTTCTGACCCCATGGACAGCAGCATATCAGGCTTCCCTGTCCTTCCCTATCTCCCAGAATTTGTTCAAATTCTTGTTCATTGAGTTGGTCATGCTATCTAACCATTTGCCGCCCCATAGAGAGAGACAGAGAGAGAGAACAAGCCCAGCAACCCTATGTGAGCCTCTAGATCAAGCTATTCCTGAAGCAAACATCCTCAGCCTTTTTGTTTATGTGACCCAGTCAATTTCTATACTGCATAAGGCAATTTTCAAGGGACCAAAACCCAACTCAAAGAAGAATTCTGACAAATGCAGTCAGCAATAATGGAAGCAGACCAAACACATCCCTCTGTATTCAGGAACTGTGTACTATCACTTCTCAAACTTGGCTTCTAGGATACTGTCAGGAAATAAGATAGCCTGGAGAATACCTGACCATTAACAGGTCAGAGCAGGAAAAATGCCAGCCCCTGACACACACATCAGGGACTTCCCTGATATCTCAATAAGAGAGAATCCATCTGCCAATGCAGCAGACTTGGGTTTGATCCCTGGGTAGGGAAAACCCCCTGGAGAAGGAAACGTCAACCCACTCCAGTATTCTTGCCTGGGAAATCCCATGGACAGAGGAGCCTGGTGGGCTACAGTCCATGGGGTAACAAGGAGCCAAATAGGACTGAGCCACTAAACAACACCACCACACATATCACCACCAACACCACCTAAAGGAGGGTAAATCTGAGCTTTCTGGATCTCCCTTCAATTCAGAAATGAGTTTGAACCTCTGGGAAGCACGGGGTGTTACATTAACACATGGGGGGGAAATGGAGAGAAATTTCACCAAGCAAGATGCTATGGGCTTTATGAATATCCTATAACTTAAGGCTGTTGTAAATTGGAGAAGGAAATGGCAACCCACTCCAGTATTCTTGCCTGGAGAACCCCAACAGAGGAGCTTGGTGGGCTGTTGTCCATGGGGTCGCACAGAGTCGGCCACGACTGAAGTGACTTAGCATGCATGCATGCATGCCATGATTATAATACTCTTTTTATCTTTGAGCAAATTGAGAAACAGTGAAGTAATGTGGTCGGGGTCACACAGCTAGTAACTAGAATTTATATTCTAGATTTTCCCCACTTTATCGCTCTGATGGCCAGGGCCTGGGAGATGGGGCGCGACCCTTCGCCTCCACTCCAACTCCGACAGCGCCCCAGGACACACAGACCCGGATGAAAACTGACAGCCTTAGCCCCCTGCAGTCAGAGCAGCGTGCATACCCAGTTTTTTGGACGCCCGCAGGTAACTAACCCAGGTGTCTGTCGGATTCTCAACACCAGCACCAAAAGTAAAGACTCGGGCAGAAGTAGCAGCGGCACCTGCGCGGCCCGGGAAGCGCCACCGAGAGAAAGGCGGGAGCTCGCCCCGGTCTCCCCCGTGGCTCGAACCCCCCGCCCAGCTCCGCGCTCTCCGCAGCAGCAAGCCCCCCTGTTCTCCCCACCAGCGCCCCGCAAACCCTGCCTCCGCACTGCCCAGGCCGCTCAGAGACCCGCGCAGCCCAGGTCCTGCCCCTGCACCCATCCCAGCTCCGACCCCGGGTAGATATTCGCATCTGTTCGCCCCCAGGCAGCTACGCGACCCCGACCCTCAGCGCCCCCGGCTCCCTTGCTCCCCCGGCGCGCCGGGCAGGGGGTGCCAGCATTGCCCACCGCGGCCGCGCGGTCCCGCAGGAACCGGGCTCGGGACCCGCTGTCCCCCGCCCCCAGCGCGGTGCGCTCGCCCCGCTCACCTGCGCCGCTGTGCCCTCTGGGCCTGTCCTCGCGCCTGCTGGGTTCCCGGTTCCCAGCTCTCGGATCCCAATACCGGGTCCTGGCTCCCGATTCAGGCTCGGTAGGCGCCCACAGACGACCCTGCGGCTCCTCCCTGCCCCGAGCTACCTGGGAAACCCGCGAAGGGGCGGAACAGGGCCGGGACAGGTGGGCCCCCGCCGCCACGAGCAGCCGGACTCTGGCTCCTCGGAGATCCTCCGAGGGGTGGAAGGGCAGTCCCGGCGGCCCTGTAATAAGTGACACCTGGGACAGTTAGTGCTTGGGAGGGTTGGAAGGAAGGCCAGGGCAGCGGTCTAATAGATGACACCTGCGCTGGCGCAGGAGTGCCGAGAGGAGCTACTCCACTTTCAAGGTCAGGAGGGGCGGCTGTGAGGAGATACCCCTCGTCCAAGGTAAGGAGCAGCGGCTGCGCTTTGCTGGAGCAGCCCTGAGGAGATACCCCACGTTGAAGGTGAGAGACCCCAAGTAAGACAGTAGGTGTTGCGAGAGGGCATCAGAGGGCAGACACACTGAAAGCATAATCAGAGAAAACTAGTCAATCTGATCACAGGGACCACAGCCTTGTCTAACTCAATGAAACTAAGCCATGCCGTGGTGTGGGGCCACCTAGGACGATTGGGTCACGGTGGAGAGGTCTGACAGGATGTGGTTCACTGGAGAAGGGAATGGCAAACCATTTCAGTATTCTTGCCTTGAGAACTCCATGAACAGTATGAAAGGCAAAATGATAGGATACTGAAAGAGGAACTCCCCGGGTTGGTAGGTGCCCAATATGCTACTGGAGATCAGTGGAGAATGAACAGATGAAGCCAAAGCAAAAACAATACCCAGTTGTGGATGTGACTGGCTATAGAAGCAAGGTCCGATGCTGTAAAGAGCAATATTGCATAGGAACCTGGAATGTCAGGTCCATGAATCAAGGCAAATTGGAAGTGGTCAAACAGGAGATGGCAAGAATGAACGTCAACGTTCTGGGAATCAGCAAACTAAAATGGACTGGAATGGGTGAATTTAACTCAGATGACCATTATATCTACTACTGTGGGCAGGAGTCCCTTAGAAGAAATGGAGTAGCCATCATGGTCAAGAAAAGAGTTTGAAATGCAGTACTTGGATGCAATCTCAAAAACAACAGAATGATCTCTGTTCATTTTCAAGGCAAACCATTCAATATCACGGTAATCCAAGCCTATGCCCCAACCAGTAATGCTGAAGAAGCTGAAGTTGAACGGTTCTCTGAAGACCTACAAGACCTTTTAGAACATACACCCAAAAAAGATGTCCTTTACATTATAGGGGACTAGAATGCAAAAGTAGGAAGTCAAGAAACACCTGGAGTAACAGGTAAATATGGCCTTGAAGTATGGAATGAAGCAGGGCAAAGGCTAATAGAGTTTTGCCAAGAGAATGCACTGATCATAGCAAACACCCTCTTCCAACAACACAAGAGAAGACTCTACACATGGACATCACTAGATGGTCAACACCAAAATCAGATTGATTCTATTCTTTGCAGCCAAAGATGGAGAAGCTCTATACAGTCAGCAAAAACAAGACTGGGAGCTGACTGTGGCTCAGATCATGAATTCCTTATTGCCAAATTCAGACTTAAGTTGAGGAAAGTAGGGAAAACCACTAGACCATTCAGGTATGACCTAAATCAAATCCCTTATGATTATACAGTGTAAGTGAGAAATAGATTTAAGGGACTAGATCTGATAGAGTGCCTGATGAACTATGGACAGAGGTTCGTGACATTGTACAGGAGACAGGGATCAAGACCATTCCCATGGAAAAGAAATGCAAAAAAAGCAAAATGGCTGTCTGGGGAGGCCTTACAAATAGCTGTGAAAAGAAGAGAAGCGAAAAGCAAAGGAGAAAAGGAAAGATATAAGCATCTGAATGCAGAGTTCCAAAGAATAGCTAGGAGAGATAAGAAAGCCTTCTTCAGTGATCAAAGCAAAGAAATAGAGGAAAACAACAGAATGGGAAAGACTAGAGATCTCTTCAAGAAAATTAGAGATACCAAGGGAACATTTCATGCAAAGATAGGCTCAATAAAGGACAGAAATGCTATGGATCTAACAGAAGCAGAAGATATTAAGAAGACGTGGCAAGAATACACAGAACTATACAAAAAAGAGCGTCACGACCCAGATAATCACAATGTGTGATCAATGACCTAGAGGCAGACATCCTGGAATATGAAGTCAAATGGGCCCTAGGAAGCATCACTATGAACAAAGCTAGTGGAGGTGATGGAATTCCAGTTGAGCTATTTCAAATCCTGAAAGATGATGCTGTGAAAATGCTGCACTCAATATGCCAGCAAATTTGGAAAACTCAGCAGTGGCCACAGGACTGGAAAAGGTCATTTTTCATCCCAATCCCAAAGAAAGGCAATGCCAAAGAATGCTCAAAGTACTGCACAATTGCTCTCATCTCACATGCTAGTAAAGTAATGCTCAAAATTCTCCAAGCCAGGCTTCAGCAATACGTGAACCGTGAACTTCCAGATGTTTAAGTTGGTTTTAGAAAAGGCAGAGGAACCAGAGATCAAATTGCCAACATCCGCTGGATCGTGGAAAAAGCAAGAGAGTTCCAGAAAAACACCTATTTCTGCTTTATTGTCTATGCCAAAGCCTTTGATTGTGTGGATCACAATAAACTGTGGAAAATTCTGAAAGAGATGGGAATACCAGACCACCTGACCTGCCTCTTGAGCAACCTGTATGCATGTCAGGAAGCAACAGTTAGAACTGGACATGGAACAACAGACTGGTTTCAAATAGGAAAAGGAGTATGTCAAGGCTGTATATTGTCAACCTGCTGATTTAACTTATATGCAGAGTACATCATGAGAAACACTGGGCTGGAAGAAGCACAAGCTGGAATCAAGATTGCCAGGAGAAATATCAATAACCTCAGATATGCAGATGACACCACCCTTATGGCAGAGTGAAGAAGAACTAAAAAGCCTATTGATGAAGGTGAAAGAGGAGAGTGAAAAAGTTGGCTTAAAGCTCAACATTCAGAAAACAAAGATCATGGCATCTGATCCCATCACTTCATGGGAAATAGATGGGGAAACAGTGGAAACAGTGTCAGACTTTAGTTTTGGGGGCTCCAAAATCACCACAGATGGTGATTGCAGCCATGAAATTAAGACGTTTACTCCTTGAAAGGAAAGTTATGACCAACCTAGATAGCATATTCAAAAGAAGAGACATTACTTTGCCAACAAAGGTCCGTCTAGTCAAGGCTATGGTTTTTCCTGTGGTCATGTATGGATGTGAGAGTTGGACTGTGAAGAAGGCTGAGCGCCGAAGAATTGATGCTTTTGAACTGTGGTGTTGGAGAAGACTCTTGAGAGTCCCTTGGACTGCAAGGAGATCCAACCAGTCCATTCTGAAGGAGATCAGTCCTAGGTGTTCTTTGGAAGGACTGATGCTAAAGCTGAAACTCCAGTACGTTGGCCACCTCATGTGAAGATTTGACTCATTGGAAAAGACTCTGATGCTGGGAGGGATTGGGGGCAGTAGGAGAAGGGGATGACAGAGGATGAGATGGCTGGATGGCATCACAGACTCGATGGACATGAGTTTGAGTGAAGTCCAGGAGTTGGTGATGGACAGGGAGGCCTGGCATGCTGCAATTCATGGGGTTGCAAAGAGTTGGACACGATTGAGGAACTGAACTGAGCTGAACCAGGACAGTGCTCGGATAGTGGTGGGAATCAGGGCCGGCCAGTTTCCACATAGCTTGTCCTGCTGGGGAAGTGGATCACAGAGAGTGGGGGCCGGACCCTGCCCAGCCCAAAGAAGGGAGGCCAGTCCCTGTCTTTGTGGGCTGTAGAAACCAAGAACTGAGACCCTCAGGGTCAAATTCATGTGGCCAAGGGCAAGTCAGAATTGGAAGAACTCAGAAAGGCTTTGTCTAACCGTTCCACCCTCCCCACCCCCACTTCAAATGATTCTTCCCCTTTTAAAAATAATGGCTTTAAACTATTAATAAAGTCATTTCAGATAGTGATGTTCCCCATACTCCACCCCCAGACTGTAAGCAGGTGGGGCAGGAACCTCTCCTGTCCATGATGAATCACCAGACCAGTGAACAATCCCAGGAGAGTTAATACCTGGTCAATAAATGTGGTGTGATGAGGTCTTTTGAGTCCAGTCTCAAAAGACCTACTGGTCCCCTCCCCCCAACCCAGAGTCAAGCTGCCTGGTTTCCAGGCCACCCACCCTCTCTGCTCTGCTTGCCTCCCCTCCTAGTGCCCATCTGGAAGCTGGCTTCTAGAAGGTTTATGCACCCTGGGCACATTTGGAAGCTGTCAGGCAAATCTTTACCTCCTGAAGATGTCACAGGCAGAGGAACTCGGACATACAATGATGTCCTGCCAGCCCCACCCTGTGCAGGCACAGCTCAGAGTTTGTGCGACTGGCCTGACATCCCACAGCTGATAGCAGAGCTGACTGGGGGGCCCTGGTAGGCTGCTGTGCCTTGTGGACAGGAAGTCTTGACCTGCAGAAATGGTCAGGTTGAAGGAGGAAACAGAACAGGCTTAATCTTGAAAGCAGACTCCATCTTGGGCCGGACTGTGGACTTTGAGCTATATGCCCAGTATCTATGGAAACAACATGCCAACTGGAAAACCAGGCCCCCGGAAGGAAGAGCCCCAGGGCTCTCCATTGCCTAAAAGAATACCCTAATTATCTGTGTAACCGAACAGAATCATACATTCTATTATGCTTATTGGGGTATGACCACAAGCCTATTAAAATTGTCCACTGTTAACTACCTAGGCTTAAGGCATATGAATCACGGGTTAACTTTGATTGTATCTTTCTTTTTCCTTTGTTCAGACTAGTTTCAGGGAAACTTACACACTTAGGGTGTATCAGGTTTTCACAAAAACTGCTCGGGGTCCTTGGCTGAGAGGAGACTCTGCCTTGGGCCCTCCGGAGTAATAAACTGCACTCCACTCTCTGCATTGTCCTGAGTGAGTTTGTTTGCCGGAATGTGTGGCTACAACAAGGTGTGACCTGAGTCATTTGTTTTTACTAAGGCTGTGATGGTTTCAGTAACAAAGACGTGTCAAAATAGGAAAGAACAAATGTGGTGTATTTTTTGTGTATGTTCCATTAAACAAACGAATGGTCTTAACACAAACACTCATGCATGTGCACACACACCCACACAGGAGATGATGTGTGAGGCTGCTACTCAGACAATTTCAAGACTCATTAAAGAAATCCATTCCAGGCTTACTGCAAGAAATGCTGTACAGTATTAAAGGTGCATGGAGACTATTCTTCCTTGTAACTATGTCAATGCTTCCCTGGTGGCTCAGTAGTAAAGAATCTGCCTGCAATGCAGGAGATGCAGGTTCGATCGCTGGATCAGGAAGATATCCTGGAGAAGGGAAGGGCAACCCACTCCAAGATTCTTGCCTGGAGAATCCCATGGACAGAGGAGCCTTGTGGGCTACAGTCCATGGGGTCACAAAGAGTTGGACATGACTCAGTGACTAAACAACAGCAATAACAACAACAAACTATTTCAATACTCTTCAATGACTGCATATTAAACCTCAGAAGCCATAACGGGAGGCTGTCTGTTAAGGTGAAGTCAGGGCCAAGTGACCTGCCCACCCCGCCCCCCAACAATAGGCTCAAGACTCTCAAGGGGGACCCCATCCGCCTTCATCAGTAAGGCCTGCACAGATGGGTGTTTAAGATTTGGTGCTGCCTAGTTGACCACATCACACTGGGCAAGACCAACCTGGAAAAAAGTCACAGAGGATGCCCCACCCAGTGTGCCCTCCTCCAGCTGCACTCCCTCCATGGAGGGTGGGAAGGCTGGTGTCCTGGGTGGGGCTGTGAAGGGGCCTGCCCTTGGGATCTCCCCTTTTATCATCAGTTAAGGCTGAGCCCCGGAGTCCCCTGGGTCTCACCCACATGACATGGACCCAGCCCTTCTTGCATTCAGTTTCAGTCAGTGGAGTGTGTGATCCCCTGTGACTGAGGATCCTCCTGCTGTGTATGTGATCTTGGCTGGGCCAGCCCAGTAGGCGATGCCACCCAGGCTAGCCTGAGAATCATCAGGTAAGTGAATATAAGTTGGGCTGTGTGTGTGTGTGTGTGTGTGTGTGTGTCTCGCTCTCATATCCCTGTCTCTTTCCCATCAAGGGAGGAGATCCTATCCCAGGAAGCACTTCACGGAGTGAGGGAATAGGACAGGGGAGGGAGCAAATCCCTAGGAGAACTTGAATGAGCAGGTTACCATGGGCCACTTAGTCCCCCCAGGACCTTAAGAGACACATGTGGCTCATACTTGGGCATTGTCTTCTTGAGTGGTGAGGACGTTGAGGCATTTATGCACCAATTCCTGGGATAAACATGCCTCTGGGCTGCTCTGTGCGTTGACTGAACAACCTCTGCTCTTCCAGAGAGAGCTGCCCAAGGCTTCCTCCTGCGGGAATTGTGTGTATGTCACCTCAGGGTCAGCCAGGGTCTGTGGGCAGGGCAGTGGCAACTTCAGCACAGGCATAGAACAGCAATTCTTCACTTGTAACTTTCTCATTCAATGTCACTTCTCCCTCCGTTTGTCACAAATAGTGTTCTTTCCTCCTTCGTGGACTCCTTCCTTCCTGGGATTCCTCCAAGAACTTCCACAGTGTTCGCTCTACCCAGGGATCTAGATCTAACTTGATTATGTTCGGCAGAAATCCAGGAAACCTCAGTCTGTCAATAGTCCTCTTATTTTGAGAATAGTTGTCGCTGGCTCTATGCTGTTGAGACACTGATGATCAGGCCACCTGGCACCATGCCAGGCATTGCTGAAAACTCCACAGTGATGTGGTGAAGGGCACAGCATTCAAGTTTAATAACCTGGCGGCCTGGGGTGACGTGTGCCCATTAAAGTTGGAATTTTGATGATCCAGGTCCTGGGTTAGAGATGAGAATTCTTCAATTGTTTTGCTCATTTAATGTAATTCTGAGCCTCCCCAGAACGGGGTTCCTGAAGTTACCAGCTCTTTCGGGTTTTAAATAAGTACACATATTCCCCAGGCATTCCTATGGTGCCACAGCAGGTAAATGGGTCCGGGGAGCTTCCAGTTCTGGCTACAGACTACAACTAGAATGAGTCCTCAACATCTCAGCCTTTGAAATCAGATGTGACTCTTTGCTTTTCAGTCCCAAGGACTGACATTCTTTCCCATCCTCTCAGGGTGAATGACATTGTTGTAAGGCTAAGTCTCTATCTTCTCTCCCAGAGATGCGCAGAAGAAGAGGTAGTACTTAATAAGTAAACTTCTACCCAAGACTATCTCCTGCTGATCCTTATGCACACTTTTCTCTTTACTCAGTCAAGTTCTAAGACTATGAGAGAGCCTGGGATCTAAGGGTGAGGCTGAGGAGGGGATAGTAAATAAGGATAGAGATGTATGAACTGAGATAATGTCCCTTTTGGAGACGAAATACAGACAAAATTGAAAATTGGAAAGAAAGCTGGAAAGGCAGAGACACAGGAGAAAATAAGAAAAAGAGGAAGCATGTCTTTTTAAATCTTTACTATATTGAGAAAAAGAGGGCTTATATATATGACAATATCTTAATGTTCACAGGGAAATACATAAATCAGAGCAAAGTAATGTGGTTGCAGAGGACCATACAGGGAATTGCTCAGTGATCATAGGTTGGTGGTAGACCACAGGAAGTATATAACAATTGATACTGTTAAGCAATCTAGTTATATATATATATATATATATATTTTTTTTTTTTTTTTGAGGCAAAATCTGGATGTCGTCCTTCAAGATTTCTGCTACTGTGATTTCTACATATTGAACATATTGCCAATTCACCATATTTTTTCTTTTTAAAGTATATGTTTGTATATCAAATTCCTCTTCCTTGAACTGATGTACAATTTATCCACTCTTGTTTTCCATTGGACTAACTGGAAAAGTGTTAGTACATACAGTCATACGAAGTGGCAGCCACGAGGAGAGGCCGAAACCAGAAACGTCCAATGGTGCAGGTAGTGCCAACTGTGATATCCCTGTTTTATTTGTCACCCTAGAGTATGCCAAGAAATAGTGTGCTCAGTTTGGTGTTGGTAGAGGCTATTATGAACTGAATGTTGCTGATCCCTTCCCCTCCATTCATGTTGAAATACTGACCCCCGATATGATGGTATTGGTGGGGGTGGGGGTGGGGGTTGTGCACTATGAGTGGTGAGTAGGTCATGAGGGTGGAGTCTTCATAAATTATGTTGGTCCCTCTTGCTCTCTTTCTGCCATGTAATGGACTTCCCAGGTGGTGCAGTGGTAAAAGAATCTGTCTGCCAATACAGGAGATGTGGTTTCGATCTTTGGGTCAGGAAGTCCCTGGAGAAGCGAATGGCAGCCCACTCCAGTGTTCTTGCCTGGGAAATCCCATGGATGGGCAGCAGTCCACGGGGTGGCAAAGAGTCAAGCACCACTGAGCGAATGAGCACAAACACAAGGAGACAATGAGGAGTTTGCAGTCCGCAAGCCAGGAGAGTGTCATCACCAGAGTATGACCATACTGGCACCTGAATCTCAGCCCTTCAGGCTTCAGGACTGTGAGAAATAGATCTCTGTCATTTATATGCCATCCCATCTCTTGCATTTTGTTGTAGAAGCCAGGACTAACTTGGACAGAGATCCACTATCAAATGTCTCAGTATTTCTACAAATGCTGCAAGAACTTGTACAACCTTTTGATCTAGTCAGCTCTTTGGCACATTTTGGCAAGCCAGTTAATTCTCTTTATTTTCTTTGTCATAGAAGCATTAAGACTCTCAGGGCATTGCTATTCAAAACTTAGTTCTATAAGTAGGTCTGATCATTTTTCTTACTGATGGCATTATTTTAACTCTTACTTTTCATGAGAAACAGATGGAGAAACTGAACTATTATGGTCATAGATCCTGGATTCAAGAGGTTACAGCTTTAACTTCCTTATCAGACTACATTAGTTGTCTTTTTTTTTGATTGTCTACATCCATTCACTCAACAAATTCTTCCCGAGTACATACTATATGTCCGACACTGAGGGTGTATACAAGGTTTTATTGGGCTTTGTAACAATAGGTCCTACCTTAAGAGCAGCAGAGAAGACACAAAAAAATAATAATACAGCTATAAAGATACAAATTTTCAAGAAGTCAGAGTACATGCAAGCAGTATCTGTCATATTATAAATGTGATTGGCTTCACCTTCAGGGCGAATGTATATGAGATGACCATCTTATTGTATTACTTTTTGTAATAAAGAGATTTTAAAATTTGAAACCATGCTGTAGTTTGCTTGTTTAGCTTGCAAGCATGAAGGAGGCTGGGCTGTTTGCTTAAGGAGTTATGCTGGACACGTTGAATTCAAGTTCTAACATATATTTTCCTCTTCAGTATTACCTTATCTGGTCCATAATAAGAAGAGAACAGAGTCTCTTCAGTCTACACTTACAAATTACATTTGAGTGTGATAATCTCATTTCAAAAGGGCTCTGGGTATGTGTTACTGCATTGCTCCTGAATAAACTCAGATGCATGCTGATTGATTAAAATAGTTATAAGACTAACTTCTCCTTTAAATTGAAAACAAAATCTCCATCTGTACCTTTATTACACTTACTATGTCAACTTGGTTTAGGGATAGCTGGGGAACTTCAAAGCTAGATATATGACATGTGTTAAAAAAAATCTTTGGGCAGAATAGATATGGCCATTGAGGTAGAGTTCATCATCAGCTTGCCCAAGCCTGTGTCAGAGACCTTCAGAAGAATGGCTCATAATTTTCACAAATCATTTTGCTGCCAGAATGCTTTTGAGCTGGAAGGAGCTAAATATTCAGGCCATAACTTTAGAACTAAGTTTTCACCCTCTAAGGGACCTTTAAAACTTGTTCTATCATGTTTCATCCCTGTTTATTTCTGATCCTTCTAAAAATCTCACTTTCTTTCCCAACTATCTGTCATCACCTGGACTCTTTTCTACATATTGTTTGATACATCTCCTAATTTCTCTCTTGCCTCCAAAGTCCTTTCTCTGTATCCAGTTTACCTTTAGGCTCCTAAAATTCCTCACCTTCCCAAACACTATTATCCACCTGATACCCTAATATCTTAATTCCTCAATCTCCACAACCACAACTGCCTCTCATATTCATAGCCTAATTTTCATCACTGTACTGGATATCAGTGCACTTAAGTCTGTGCCCTCTCTCTACCTGTCTGCAAAACTCCCAGTTCACTCCATCCATGTCACCTAATATGGTGAGAAAATCATGAAAATAGCTTTCATGTAACAAACCTTCCTTATTTCCTTAATAAAGAAACTTTCCTACTTTTGAAGACAACTGCTCACTCCCATCTTCTGTCTTAATTTCCAGTTAATTTGCCACTCTTAATTTCCAGTTGACAATGTGTTTCTTGTTTCACAGAGAAATCAAAATCTATTGAACAGAGTTCTGAAATCTCAGGATAGAACCTAAAAGTCGACCTTCATATGAAGGTCTCTTCTTTCCCCTTTTCATCATGGATTTGTTAACAGCAAATCTCTCCTCTTTTTCACAAGATCTTATTTCCTTTCTTTTCTATACCTTCCAACTCCCTTTCTGGGGGCTTCCTTGATGGCTCAGCAATAAAGAATCCACCTGCAATGCAGGAGACATGGGAGTTGCAGGTTTGACCCCTGGTTTGGGAAGCTTCCCTGGAGGAGGAAATGGCAACCCACTCCAGTATTCTTCCCCTGGAAATTTTTGAAAAATCTAGAACTAAAAAATATAATAATTGCAATGAAAAATTCACTGGGTGGATTTAATAGCAGATAGAAGAGGGTAGAACAGGAAGTCTGTGAAACTGAATGTCAATAAAAACATTCAATCTGGAGAACATAGAGACAAAAGACTTAGGTGAAATGAACACAGCCTTGGCGGCCTATCAAACCATGTGATTGGAGTCTAAGAAAAGAAACGATATGTGGTATTATGTGGTATAATAAGTATTTGAAGAAGTATTGGTCTCAATTCCACAAATTTGATTTTTAAAAATATTCAAGAAACTCAGTGGTCCCCAGCAGAATAAACACAAAGCAAACCACACTTAGGCACATGACGATCAAGCTGCTGAAATCCAAAGATAAAGAGATAATCCTGAAAGGAGCCAGAGAAAGACGTCACATTACAGAGGAGAATGATGATATGAATGGTGACTGGACTCCCTGTCAAAACCAATGGAGTGAAAGTAGCTCAGTCTTGTCCGACTCTTTGTGACCCCCCATGGACTGTAGCCCGCCAGGCTCCTCTGTCCCTGAGAAGCTCCAGGCAAGAATACTGGAGTGGGTTGCTTTGCCTTCCTCCAGGGGATCTTCCCGACCTAGGGATGTAACCCGTGTCTCCTGCATTGCAGGTGAATTCTTTACAGTCTGAGCCACAGGGAAGCCCCCAAACAATGACAATACCTGTGGCGGATTCATTTTGATATTTGGCAAAACTAATACAATTATGTAAAGTTTAAAAAAAAAAAAAAAAAAACCCAAGACGATGGAGACCAAACAACATGAAAGTCAGAGAAAAAGCAAATGTCTCTGCTCTGTATTTCATATATACTGATTTTTTTTAAAAAATGAAGGTGGAATAAAGAGTTTTTCAGATAAATGAAAGATGAGAGAATATGTAGCCAGCAAAACTGTATCAAAAAAGAAAAAAAGGCTAAATGCTTCAGATTGAAGAGAAATGAAACTATGTGGAAACTTGGATCTACAGAAAGGAGTGAGAAGCACAGAACATAGTAAATGTGTAAATATAAAAGAATATGGGTTTTCCCTTCTAAGGACATCTGACCCTTGAGAACAAAAATGATAACATTTTAAGGTGGAGTTTATGATTAATGTAAAAGATGGGACAACAGTGGCACAAAAGACGAGGGAGCAAGCAAAGCGAAAGTATACTGTTATAAAGGGTTAGATTTTCGAGTGGGAAACAGCAAGTGTGAAGCAGTTTAAAGGTGAAATGTGAAATGATAAATACCAATTCTAATGAGCGCTGACGATTGACAAGCTGTGTTCTAAGCTCTCTCCTAGGTGGTTTGACCTATTTCCAAAGCTTTGAAAATCATCTCTATGTTGGTGTGTCTCAAATTTGTAACTCTACTTCAGATCCCTCCTCTCACACCTAAAATCATATTTCCAGTTGTGTACTTGACATAAGGCTCTTCCTTTTCCCTCATTCTTTCTGATTTATCTCATCAGTAAGCCTTGTTATATCTCCAAAACATATTTCCACCACTACCACCAATCTAGGGCAAACCTCATCTAAGCTTCTCCCTAGACACCCCATTTCTACTCAGGTACTCATAGCGTGAATGATCTTTTAAAAATGCCAACAGAGTTTAACACACCTTTGCTTAAATCACTTAAACAACTTCCTGTGACCCCAGGAATAAAATTCATACTTCTACCAGAACCTGAATTGCCCCTGCTTCCCTCTCTTATTACTTACCACACTCAAGTCACTCTGTCCTGCTTGTTTCTCACTCCCAGGGCTGGGGCCAGTGTGAGGTGAATGACTCACAAAACATAAAAAATTTAAAGACAGGATCAGTGTTGGTGTTATGCTAAGCTGTACTGGAGCTTGAGACCAAAGGAAAAGTCAATAATACTACACATCTTTCTTTGAAAGATTGATATTTTGTTATCACAGATGGATTTATTTTTACTTGAATTTTGTAAATTTTGCATTAAAATATTACTTTTTGAGTTTTTTGGCACTCCCTTGAATTTTACAACCTAGGTGAATGCCCCCTCCTAATTAATCCCTTCCCTGCTCAAACCACCAAGTTCATTTCTGCTTCATAATCTTTGCTCATTCTTTTGTCTTTGCAAGGAATCAACCATCCACCAGCTCACTGCAGGTGAGGTTCCTTCTTGTCCTTAGATCTCAGCCTAAATGATACCTCCTTAGGGAAGGGGATCATCCTAGCTCAACAATAACCCCACCTGGCCCCTATTTATTATGGATAGCACTCTTTTTTCTTTTAAGGGGTTTTCACAAGCAATATTCATTTGGTTTGCTTATCTGTTTACCTGTCTATTATCTATCTTTCCCACTAGCCTATTCACCAGCTGAGGTAAGGAGTCCAGCATTATTTTCAGATCATAGGAACATTCATACACACTTTTGGGGAAGCTATTTGGTTTATTGCTACATCTTCAACATTTAAAAGAGTCCATGGTATATAAAGGGCACTTAATAAATATTTGCTAATCAAATAAGCGAAATCAATCTTGAAAGGATACACCATACCCTCACACTGCCGTGGGACAGATCCTTCTTACAGACCATTTCAGTGGGAATTCCTGGGTGACTTCAATACATTCTTTTAAATACCCAGTTTTAAAGTAAATTAATGAATAGGCTGAACTTGTGTCGAATAATGTTCAGCCCTTCTCTCCCTGGCCATTGCTTTTTCCTCTATTGTGATCTCCCTGTTTAGCCTATGAGAGAATGAGGTCTTCCTGAAACAAATACCCTTGGAGTTTTCTCTAAACAAAACAAAACAGAGAGAGGTTACATGGAAACCAAAATACAATAGTTGGGGGACGGTGGATGAAAATCCTCTTAGGCCTGCCTCAGATTTTTATTTGTTTAGGATTTATGAATTAGTAATTATTCCCATGATTGCACAAAAGCTTAGAGTTAGAGCTGCTGAATCCAATTAACTGCTGAGGCTATTCGGTACATTCAGTGATTCTTTTTTTGTTTTTAAATTTAACCATAGGAAGAAACTCTTATTAAAATTTCAATATAGAGAACTTGGCTTCTAGGTTTTTCCTCTATGTTTCTAAAATAATAATTCTACCAGTGGTTTATTCATTCAATAAATATTTATCGAATGCCTACTGTATTGCAGGCAGCACTTTCAGGGCTGGGCAAACAGCAAGGAACAAGTCAGTCTTCACTTTATGGAATTTACCTTCCGGCACAGGAAGACAGTGAGGAATCCAGGAAGAGATACTGTTATGAAGGAAACCACGAAACCACCAGGGAATGAAGAGGAGTGCAATGGGTGTGAGTAATTGAGTGGACCTTCTTTAAGGATGCATGTGTGGGGGTAGTTGCTTCAGCTGCGTCTGACTCTGCACTGGTATGGACTGTAGCCTGCTGGGCTCCTCTGTCCAAAACAAGAATACTGGAGTCAGTTGCCATGCCCTCTTCCAGGGGATCCTCTCAACGTAGGGATCAAACCTCTGTCTCCTGCATTGGCAGGCGGGTTCTTTACCACTAGGGTCACCTGCGAAGCCCACTTTAAGAACAGGGTTCAGTAAAGGCCTCTTTGGGAGTGTGCCATCTGTGTAGAGGCCATCGATGTGTTTTGCCTTGAAGTGTTTGTCTTGCTCTGTCTTATATTGTATTCCAGTTCATCATGGGTTGGATTCTCCGGGGGGAGATGCTGAAACAGACTTTGGGATGTTTGACGTTAATTAGGGATCAACATCCATGAAAGGAAGAGAAAGGGGAGCAGGATTAGACAGAGGAGGCGACTGAAGCGTCATGATGCCTCTTGACCTGTCAGCACACAGGCTTTCTCACAACAGCATTTCCTTCTTACAGCTTTATTCATCTGAAAGTTCAAATAATCAATACACTGTTAAGTGAATCATTGAATAAATATTGAATAAACATCAACTAGACACTAAGCACTCTGGTAGGGACTGGAGAGGAACGAGAAGCACATATTCTGCCTTCCTGTCTGTAGTGATGGATATGCATGTGAATAATTTTAAATTAATGTGGAAACTGCACTTAAAAGGGGCTCTTGCAGTGCAGCAGAGGGCATGGTTAAATGATCCACCTGGAAGTGCATTCTACAGCTAACCAACCTGGCAGGCTCATTGGTATGCAGGCTTCCTCAAAAATCGAGTATTCTACTGGAACACTATTAAAGTTATATTTTAGAAGAGTCAGAAAGCTGATAAACCCTGCCCTCAGAATCTCCCAGATCTAGAACATCTCTTCCATACCTTATCAGTCGGGACTCTGGGGTTTCAGCTGATGGGTTTTTGGAACATTTGAACAAATAATAAATAAATAAAACTCTTTCAGTTAAGAGACTAGATCCTATATACTTTTTCACTTAAGCTCTCACAGTTACAGCCACACACAATCCATAGATACACAATTTGCCTACCCTAGGACATGTCTCTGTGAAGGAGCAATATGCAGATGCTTGGAAGGTATTTATATATTGCAACACAGTATGTGTAATCTCTTGGTATTCAAGTGAAGTCTAAAAGGTCTGTTCAACAGGACCAAGGAGACAGTTCTTTCGAACTTAAAATGAAAGAAATCTAGGAATCCTAAAGAAATGAATAAAATGAAATAAGAAGTTGAGTAAAAATAAACTTATTGAAGGGAACTGCATAAAATTTGCATTTATAAAAGTCCAGAAGCTTTATTTTAGAATAAGAATATATCAAGGGCTTCCCTGGTGGTTCAGTGTTTAAGAATCTGCCTGCCAATGCAGGGGTCCTGGGTTTGATCCCTGGTCCAGGAAGATGCCACGTGCTGCAGAGCGACTAAGTCCGTGTGCCGCAATTACTGAGCCTGCATGCTGCAGCTACTGAAGCCCTCAAGCCTAGAGCCCGTGCTCTGCAGCGAGAGAAGCCACCACAACGAGAAGCCCATGCAGCACAACTAGAGAGGAGCCCCCACTCACTGTAACTAGAGAAAACCCACTCACAGTGACAAAGACCCGGCGCAGCCAAAATAAACACATAAATCTTAAAAAAAGGGATAGATCAACAATATAACTATTGTGACTATTAGTTTTCTAAGCATCTGTTTTTCTTCATGCAAATAAAGTACACATTGAAGACTTCTAGGAATCCTTGAAAAATAAAAGTATAAATACTACTCCTAATTTACAACCAAGAATAGCTATTCTTGTCTTACAATCTTATTTCTGTGCTAATTAATTTCATTTAATTCTTAAAAGTTGAGCATATTTTTAAAGTCACTACATAATGCAGAGGTGAAAAGAGAACTCCAATTCTGGAATGGAAGTTCACAAAAAAGCAGGGGAACTGTTTCAGCACCATGAGTTTGAACAGTGACTTGACTGTGAAGGTCTTATATTAACTTTTGGCACTGCCGGCTCAAGCCACAGCAGTCTATTTCAGGCTTTAATCCTATAGAGAGGATGATTTCTATTCAGAAGAGGACAGCGTGAACTTGAGTACTGAGAACAGCTGGACTGATTTGGGGGTTTTGTTTTTAATATAAGAGTGCAGAGACAGTTCAGGAACAAAAACCCAGTTATTAGAATTGTGTTATTTTCTAATCCCTTTCTCTCCAGGGGCTATTCTGAGTTAGGCATGCCTTTACCGAGAACCCCATTGAGCTAACTACTGTCTGGGAAGCTTGAGGCAAATCAGCCATAGTTGATGAGGTTGGTCCTCAGACTAAAATAATATGCCTGTTTGCCAAGCAATATACAATTGTAGGCTAGATGAATGGCGCATGTTTAAAAGCAGAACATGTTCAAAAGCAGAACATGTTCCTGTGGCTTTTTGAGACCTTTATTGAAGAAGAAATATTTTACCTGCAAGTTTGACTGTTTGTCAACCTTTTCATATGCCTGGACAGGATCCTAAGATTGCTTTTTACTTCTGTGCCTTTCTTAAGATGGCATGTTGATACACGATCTTTGCGGAAGATATAGTGAATTTAGGGTTCACTCTGAGACCATAGCTGGAGACTGTGACAAGTTCACTTTGCAAGGTACTGAATGGAATTCCTTTTATCAGACAGGTACAAAACTGCCTTTTTCACCCCTTAATGGCAATGATTTAAATCCAGAAATAACTTTTTATGCAAAGCACTTTTCTAATATCTTTACTTATGTCATTATTTCTTTTTCGCTAAATGAAAAAAGTCCACCATAAAGGGGATTACTTAAGAGTCAGAATTGCCCTTATTCATTCATTACATGGGGAAGAGAATTTAAAAATTTTTTAATTTTTAAGTTGATTTTTTGGTTTGTTTTTGAACAATTCAATGTGGGCCATAATAATAATAATGAAACACTAAAGATTTGGTTACAAATAGACTAGATTGATTACAGTACATACAGTATCATTTGGGAAGAACATTTGTAAGAGTACCAATCCTCCTCGATAAATGGTCACAGGATCCAAAGTCTAAAAATACAGCTGGGTCTCTCTATTTCTTGGGCATGTTATACATTCATGGAAAGGGAGGTGCTTTCCTAACACATTCTAAAAACTTAGAATAATGGGATTTGTTGTTGTTCAGTCGCTAAGTAGTGTCTGACTCTTTGAGTCCCCGTGGATTGCGGCATGCCAGGCCCCTTTGTCCTTCACCGTCTTTTGGAGTTTTCTCAAGTTCATGTCTGTGATACTATTTAACCATCTCATCCTCTGCTGCCCTCTTTTCCTGTTGCCTTCAATCTTTCCCAACATCAGGGTCTTTTGCAATGAGTCAGCTCTTCATATCAGGTGGCCAACGTATTGGAGCTTTAGCTTCAGCATCTGTCCTTCCAATGAATATTCAGGGTTGATTTCATTTTGGATTGACTGGTTTGATCTCCTTGCAGTTCGGAGGACTCTCAAGAGTCTTTTCCAGCACCACGATTTGAAAGCATCAATCCTTCAATGCTCAGTTTTCTTTATGGTCCAACTCTCACATCCACACATGACTACCATATGGAAAAACCATAGCTTTGACTATATGGACATTTGTTGGCATAGTGATGTCTTGGCTTTTTAATACACTCTCTAGGTTTGTCATAGCTTTCCTTCCAAGGAGCAAGCATCTTTGAGTTTCATGGGTGTGGTTACCATCCACAGTGATTGAAGCCCAAGAAAATAAAATAAAATCTGTCACTGCTTATAATTATAATGGGATATAATTATGCTAAAATCCAAGAATCTGGTCTGATTTCCATTACCTTCTACTTAATTAGAGGTTTTCAATATTTCACAAGCTGAGAACATCAGCAATTGACATATAGGTTAATTTCCTGTCCTCAGAGATGTGGGAAAGATGCTTCTGGAAGTGGGAAGATTGGGTCTAATTCTCCTTGAGTGACCCAACATCATCCCCTAAAACCTGACACTGAAGCACATGCATCCTCAACCAACTTCATAAGACCATTTGGTGCAGCAACTTAAGATAGGCATCAGACTTGGGCAAATGTAAAAAATTTTTCTTTACCCCACTGTCAATTACTCCAGATAGAAATGAAGATTTAATAATAGAAATAATTTTTTCATGCCAAATGTCAAATCCTTGGCTTTTGGACCTTGGTCATCATACTTTATAAAATCAAAGTCTGACAGGTGTGTGTTTCCCCTTTGGCTGAGAACATATTTAACTCAACATTTACAGTTTATAAGGCACAGTACATATGTATTCCCACCATGAGAAACAAAGTCTTGGAACAGAATGTTGATTTTATGTTTTCAGATGACTCAGATACTGTCACAAAAGGATGACAAAGATTTTTATTGCACATCTGTTTTGACTACTTACCAACCTTCTGAATAAACTTTCAGGACTTTGAGGCATTTTTGTTTGAAGGTACATCAAATGATTTTTTAAATGGGATGCTTAGAGATTATATAAGAGGCAATACTTCATTGTTATGACTTGAAGAGTGAAGCTAGAATAAAGTCTCAAGGCATTTATTCTAGAATTCTCAACTTTGAGAGTATAAATGCCATTCAACCCGACATTCAGGCTGAAATATGTCTCCCAACATCAGCATCCTTGCCTGTAGGTGGATGCTCCTGCTTTGAGCTATGGAATGCCTACTCACTGAAAGACTGACTGTGGGCTCATCCCATGTGTAGGGCACTGCTCTATGCACTTTGAGAATACTGACTCAAATGGGCAGTAGAGAGTTTTGTGTCTAATATTGGGATTTGTGAGGATTTAAGTCTAGAGGAAGGATGGTTACTACCATGACAGCTCTTCCTCCTCCTGTAGGTATGTTCTCAGAAAAGCAGTTTTCCTTCTCCATTTCTAAGACTTTAAGAGGGTATTTAGGTTTACTGTCATGGACCTGGATTAATGGCAGGTACATCACTTTGCTGACAAAGGTCTATATAGTCAAGGCTATGGTGTTTCCAGTCGTCATGTACGGACATGAGAGCAGGACAATAAAGAAGGCAGAGCACCAAAGAATAGATGCTTTCAAACTGTGATGTTGGAGAAGACTCTTGAGAGTCCCTTGGACAGCAAGGAGATCAAACTAGTCAATCTTAAAGGAAATCAACCCTGACTATTCTTTGGAAGGACTGATGCTGAAGCTGAAACTCTAATACTTTGGCCACCTGATGCGAAGAGTCAACTTGCTGGAAAAGACCCTGGTGCTGGGAAAGATTGAAGGCAAAAGGAGAAGAGGGGAAAAGAGGATGAGATGGTTAGATGGCATCACTGATTCAGTGGAAATGAACTTGTGCAAACTCCAGGAGATGGTAAGGGACAGGAAAGCTTGGCGTGCTGCAGTCCAGGGGGTTGTGAAGAGTTGGACACGACTTGGCAACTGAACAACAACAACGTTTTGTTGCCTCCTCAATAGCTAAGCCACCTTCTTCCT
This sequence comes from Bubalus bubalis, assembly GCF_019923935.1. Lineage (NCBI taxonomy): Eukaryota > Metazoa > Chordata > Mammalia > Artiodactyla > Bovidae > Bubalus > Bubalus bubalis. The sequence goes on along the minus strand of NC_059158.1, from coordinate 98,901,298 downwards.
GGCTAACAGAAGCCTCTATGGGTGGCAGTGTGCTCAGGGAAGGGGAGTCCCTTCCAAACATCCAGAGCTTCTGGGAAATGCTTTTGTCTCTAAGTAAGGCAAGCACATATCTCAATTTTCCTGAGATCGTACTGGTTTATGTGTATTGTCCTGGTAAAATTCCTAACAGTACCTTCCTTTATTTTAAAAAATTCTAATTCAAGTGATAAATTATACAGTCTTCCTGTGAATATGAGAGAAATCACTGCTCCACCTTCCAGTCTGTGTCTGGCAATGTAAAATGAGGGTATGATACTTGGAGCTGAGGCAGCAATTTTATGTCTAGGAGGATAAGAATCAAGAGAGAATCAGATCCAGAAACAATTGATTCTGGATCTGTAGTGCCTCTGGATTTGAGAGCAAAAATGAAGGTTTGTATCTCTTAAGACACATAGGGGAGCGCTCTGTTACCTGCAAGGAAAGGTAAGAAGGAAAGAAACAGGGATGAGGCCTTTTCATGGGAAAGATTTTGAATTTCTCTCAGTAAAATTTCTAAGTTTTAGTTAGTATTATGTTCTCCATCCATGTTTAGAAATTCTGGAAATTACATTTGTTTGAGAGGAAGTGGTAGAAAGTAGAAGAATCATGGTTTACTGCTCAATGACAAGGTTGGAAATTGAAAAGGAGTAACTTTTTCTTACCCTCTATGGTGGTTCCTTTTGGGGACCAATAGAAATTGGTGGCAATATGTTGAAGGATGGGCTTCTCAGGTGGCTCAGTGGTAAAGAATCTGCCTACAATGCAGGAGTCATGGGTTTGATCCCTAGGTCGGGATGATCCCCTGGAGTAGGAAATGGTAACCAATTCCAGTATTCTTGCCTGGAATATTCTATGGACAGGGGAGCCTGGTGGGATAGTCCATGGGGTCAAAAAGAGTCAGACATGACTGAGCAACTGAACACACACACGCACACATACACATGTGTGTGTGAGCACACACACACACACACATACACACACACACACACACACATACGGTCTAGGGATAAAGGTTCTCACTTCACACAACTGAGCCACCACCACCCCTGCCAAAATTGTTACCAATGAGCTCTGTAGACTCAACAATTTGACTTTTACGTCACCAAATTAGCTGTGTTCAGAATTTACATTTTCTTTGTAAATATTCTTCAGAGGAAGACATTTGGTTGAGACATTATGAAAACTGCTGTTGATTTTTTTTTTTAATGTATAGAATAGAGAATATAGTTCTACCTACTTATTTGAAATCACTCTAGGAAAATGATTACTGAAATACAAAAATTCTATTTGGCTTTGACTCATTATCTAGCTAACCTACATACACTCTAAACAAACAAAAAGTGCATTTAAAGACTATTCTTATATTAATAGCAAACTCCTGGGCACTTCCCTGGTAATCCAGTGGTTAACAATTTGCCTTCCAATGCAGGGGACTCAGTTTCAGTTCCTGATTGGGGAACTAAGATCCCACATGCTTTGGAGCAACTAAGCCTGCACACCATAACTAGAGTAAAGCCCATGTGCTGCAACAAAGACCAAAACGCAGCCATAAAAACAAAAACAAAAACCCAAACACCAGATTGCTCAGATCTCCTCCAGTATAGATTAATAAATGTCTATTACACCTTGGCAAGCAAAGCTCCTGGCTCCCAAGGGAGAAAGAAGCACACAGAGAGGACTAACATGTAGAGTCTCTAGCACCATGCCTGGCATGCAGCTCAGTGGGGCATTTCCTTTCTTACTCTTTTCTTCACTGTGTTACTAGATAATGATTCAGTTCTGACAGGTTTTGGCTTAGCAAGAACTAGATACTTACACTATTGTTTTCTTTGCTTTAGACAATGTGATCTTCTTAAGTTTGACTCTTCAAGAAAATAACATTCTTTTAATTTCTCCTTCTCTGGAAGTCCATAGAAGATGCTGCATTTCCTAACGTCAGTTGAAGAGTAGTGGGGCAGTCCTTGGGTATTGATTTCTCTGAGAGTTCAACATCTTTAAACATCTGTAGTGATCTAGGGGAACTAAAGAATTAGTCTTTCTAGTGCAATTTCCTATCTCCCCTGTGTTGGATCTACCTTGGGCTTACCTTTCTGGCAAGATAGACATCCTAATTGGCAGCCTACTCACAGTAAGACTACACAGAGTGAAACTGTCTAAACCTTGACACTTCACTAACCACATATAAAAGTGCTTTCACTGTACACTTTCAAAAAATGAAGTTTTTTCTTGCATTGAAATGGCAAAGATTCTAAAAAACTAGTCTCTCATCAATCTTTAAGCTATTTTTTCAATTACTGCAGAGGCTGTATTTTTCCTATTTCTTTTCATCTTTTTGAATTGCCTGTTCTATCTTCTCACTTTCTATCAGAGACTATTTTCTCTTTTTACCTTGAATTTCTCTGCATAAGTGAAATTTTTTGTGTGTATGTTCTTAAGACAGTGGCCCTAAGCTGGGCTTAGGCTTGGGGGAGCAATGTCAGCGTCCTATACATGATGGATTCTATACCTGATGGGGAATTGGAAGCCCAGATATTAATATTTTGAAAAAGGAAGATATTCTGATACACATCACAGATTAATTAGCTAATAATGGATCCATTAACCCATTTGTTATTCCACAAATATATATTGAGTGCCTACTTTCCTAGACACCTTTCTGGGAGTGAAAGACAGCTGCAGTGAGATGACACATGCTGCCTCTGGCTTACACTGCCATGGAGACAGTACTCAACCTGCAAATAGCCAAGTGATAGACACTAATGTCCAGTGATGAGCACTGTGAAGAAAAATACAGCAGAGAAAGAGGATACAGTGGGGCAGCAGTGGGGATATTTTAGATACTATGCCCCTAGCCTCATCATGAACATCATCCTTGTCTTTTGGACAAAGAAGGAAGAATTGTAATTCCCTCCTTCCTCTCCTCTTTCCTTCCCTCCTTCCTTCCAAGCTGTACCATTGCAGTTAGAATAGATAAGGCAGATTTAGTGGGGAAAGTTGGGGTTGTATTATTTTTTTTCTTCTTGGAAAAGCTTAATCCTGGTGAATATTTTAGTACCATTTCCAAAGAGGTAGTTCTTGGAAAACTCCCTGGGTGAAATTGGCTTATACCTGGGATTTGCAGGTAGTGTTAGGGGTAAAGAATCCACCTGCCAGTGCAGGAGAAGCAAGAGATGCAGGTTCAGTCCCTGGTTTGGGAAGGTCCCCTTGAGAAGGGAATGGCAACCCACTCCAGTATTCTTGCCTGGAGAATCCCATGGACAGAGGACCCTGGCGGGCTACAGTCCATCGGGTCACAAAGAGTCAGACACAGCTGAGCATGCTCATGCAGTGTCAATGCAATGAATAAATCTTTCAGATCCCATCAGCCCTCTTTCTGCATTGCTCAGTTCTCAAAAATAATCTGAGATTTGCACTGGGTATGACGTGACCTCAGAGCTTTCGCATGAACATACTCAGTGAACGAGAATTTTCTTGGCCTTTGTATACTAGCTCCTCTCATTTTTTGATAGATGTGTAATTAATTTTGAAGCATTTTCCTTGATTCTGTTACAGGCTCATGATGTAGACTATAAAAATATTTCTTCTAAAATGAATTCATGCCAGTTCACTTCTGTCTAGCATCACCATCAGACCTCTTCTTGAAGCTTACCTCAAACTCAGCTGTTTAAAATTTGCTTGTCCTCCTTTGAGCCTGTTTTCAAGGAGCAATCTTACTTGGACATTTTCATAGTGACCTCACTTATCTTACCTGTGAAGTTCAGATCTTCCAGTGCAGTGGGCTTAGTTTACCTGTGTTTGTATACATTAGTATAATGCCCTCAGTGACCCCTTGGCATCTCTTTTTCTCTGGAAGTTTAAGCACTGCTTTCTTGAGACTGCTGGAAGTGGATCTGAGTATTTGTCATAATTTTTAATATCAAAGTATGATCCATACTATTAACATGAAAAATGTGCCTGGCACAATAATCCCATCATCTCCTTGTATGCTCAGTTGTTTCAGTCATGTCCAATTCTTTGCAACCTCATGAATTGTCTCCTTACTTGAGAATAAAGAATAAGAGAAAAAAAGTTAAGTAACAAAGAAAATTAAAGATACCTAATCCTCTTGCCTATAGATTTGTTTCCTGAAACTCCAGTACTTTGGCCACCTCATGCGAAGAGTTGACTCATTGGAAAAGACTCTGATGCTGGGAGGGATTGGGGCAGGAGGAGAAGGGGACGACAGAGGATGAGATGGCTGGCTGGCATCACTGACTCTATGGATGTGAGTCTGAGAGAACTCCGGGAGTTGGTGATGGACAGGGAGGCCTGGTGTGCTGCAATTCATGAGGTCGCAAAGAGTTGGACACGACTGAGTGACTGAACTGAACTGAACTGAACTGATATCTTCAGAGCAACGGGATCACAGTCACCTGCAACAATGAAGTCAGACAAGAAGGGAGGTTCTTTTCTGTTCCTTTGCACGAAAACTTTGAGGTATGTAATTTTTCCAACCAATTCAACCAACAATTTCTTTAAATTGTTTCTGTTTGCACTCAAACCTTGATTACTAATGCTAATGGCAGCGGATAATTTAAGAACTTTCTTCATCCAAAAATAACTTAAATTTCGCTTTGAAATGCATTGTGGTGTTTTAATTTTAATATAGGATAATTAAGGTTCACAATATTTCACAGAAGGTGATGTATTCAGTTAGACTACTGAAGGAAGTTACATTCAAGGGGGAGTAGTGATGTGTCAGTGGTGCAGACAGCAACAATCACACCTGAATTCAGAGCAAGGCTCTGCCAATGAGAGAGAGGTGACCTCAGCCTGTTTGTTAAACTTGGAATGGTGACAGTACTCACCCACTGGGATATCTGAAGAGATTAAAAGAGAGAAAAGCATGTAATCACTGATCAGCGTCCTCAACTCTGATTACAAGCTCCTGATGTTACTTGTTGTCATTATTCAGATAAGTGTCGACTACCACATATATGTATTGGATTTTCCAATGGTCATAGATTAGGTTTCATGTTAAAATCTTAGAAAAAAACCAAAAACTATTAATATAGACTTTGGGGAAATGTGGGCTTCCTTGGTGGCTCAGACATAGAGAATATGCCTGCAATGCAAGAGACCTAGGTTCAATCCCTGGGTTGGGAAGATTCCCTGGAGAAGGGAATGGCTACCCACTCCAGTATTCTTGCCTGGAGAATCTCATGGGGAGAGGAGCCTGGTGGGCTACAGGCCCTGGAGTCCCAAAGAGTTGGACACGACTGAGCGACTAACACTTTCACTTTGGAAAATGTGTTACCAAGGATAAGAAACCAGACTAATGCCAGGAAATGTCAACTAAAAATTACATAAGTACTTTTTTCAATCAGCAAGGCTAAATGTAGACTTGATGCTGAGCTTATATATTTTTAATTCCTTATAACTGTTTTAGAGGCAAGAATACACACTGATGTCAATTTACAAAGAAAATCAAGAAACTCGAGACTCTGTAGTGCAGGAGTCCCCAAACTCCAGGCCGTGGACCAGTACTTTCTGTCAGATCAGCAGCAGCATTAGATTAGAAATAAAGTGCACAATAAATGTAATGCTCTTGCATCATCCTGAAACCATCCCTCCTACCCCAGTGCATGGAAAAACTTTCTGCCATGAAATCGATCTCTGGTGCCAGAAAGGTTGGGGATCGCTGCTCTAGTGGATTTATTTCAAAAAGCAAATGCAAGGCTCTGTGAGTGTTCTGAGAATGAGGCAGACAGATGAGCTGCAGTGTGGCAAATACAAATAATGTATTTCTCAATAACTATACAAAAGGTGAGCTAACAGCTTTGATGCAGGTTAGCCAGGCTGGTAATTTTTATATTCCTGAAAGCTGCCCAAAAGGCTCAGGAAGCTGGGCATGCGAGAGAAGGGTGTTCAGGCAATGTAGAGCTCACCCCGCTCCTTAGGATCATGGACAATGAAACTAGGAAAGACTTCATGAACACAGACCAGGTTCAAAGAAGGCTGCTAAAATGCTCGGGAAGCCAAAGTCCAAATCTGAGGGTCTACCCACAGAGAATAAAGCTACAAGCATTGAATCTGGAAATATGAGTATGGAGAGACTATACAAAATGCACTGACAAAATTATAAAATATGAATGTATACTTATTGATTAACTTCTGGCATACTAGGATGGGTGGGATACCCCTTGAGGCTTGAAAGAGATCATTTAATACAGAGAAGGCATATTTTTCATAGCAATAATGAATATATAGAACTTGTTAAACCAAATAAATAAAAATACTGTAACTTGAAGAAGGTAATAATGGACTATTAGATTAAAGTGTCAGAGCAGGTTATTTGGACAAAAGACAGAAGTTTAACTTAATGATGACCGCACACATAGCATCTTTACTGAGTGTCTCTTGGTTTCCTTACAGAGAACTTCGATCAAATTGTCCATCACTCTGATACAATAAGGTAATTTCTCCATTTTTTTGTATTAGTCATTTTAGTAAAAATTTATTTTAATGAAATTTTAAAATTGAAGTATGTGTGCATATAGAAAACTGAACAAGTCAAAGTGACAGTTTGATGAATTAGTACATAGTTAACACATTCACATAACTACCTCATAGCCAATAAATAGAACATTACCAAAATCCCAGAAGCCCCAGTGGGCACTTTCCAGTGGGCACTCACTGACACCTTCCTTATCCACAAAGGTGATCACCTCTCAAAATCTTCCGCATCATAGATTAGGCCAGCTTGATTCTGAGCTTTTTAAAACAGCAGTCATCAGGTACATATTCTTTTCTATCTGGCTTCTGGACTTTATGTTTGTGAGTTCATTCATATTGTTTTGTGCAGCAGTAGTTTATTCATTTTCATTGCTGATTATCATTCATTTATATGAATATACCACAATTTATTGATCCATAAATAAATTGGACCCTTGGGTTGTTTCTGCTTTGGCGCTGTTACGAATGAAGCTGCTGTCGCTGTCTTGTACATGCTTTTGGTGCACATACAGGTGACTGTCTGTTGAGCATACACCTAGGAATGGACTTGTTGGGGCATAGGATATGCCTGGAAAAGTCAAATATTGAACACAGGGAAACTGCACAAGCCTCCTTCTCTACATCAATGCGTTGATGTTTTCTGCATGTTGGAAAGTGCAGCTTTTCTGCCAAATGAGCCAGTTGTTGCTCCTGGGTCAACCTTAAGGGAAAAAAACCCAAAACCCCACATTTTTGAAGCTGCTGGGTGTTGTGGCTTGTCGAGCAGTTTCAGACCCTGGGAATTTACTAACTGTGGATTGCCTGCTGCTTTCACGCCCCTTGCCTTCCTTGGATCACAGGATTTGCTTTCACACTTGGATAAACCTACTTCTCATTAGCAGCTTAAGAAATCTTTTCTATTCATCCAGAATTTTTAATGTTTAGAAGTGGACTTCAATATTTTTTCTTTGCCAACAGATACTGCTATCTAATGAAGGATGAATTTCAAGTACCTGAGATTTGAGGGAGGGCTGGCCACCACACTGCATCACTAATGTTGGATGATCAGACATTTGTAAATAGTAAATACTGTACCCTGTACTCAGGCGTCAGCTAAGGGTTTATGGTAGGAGGCACGGGTGCCATCTTGTCACTGAATGCAACAAAAGTGCTGCCTTTTAAATTTAACATCCTTCAAAAGGGACTGAGTTGGCACCTCCAGTTAGGGATGCCTGACTCCTACAAGATTGGTATGCCTTGAGCACTGCACAGAGAGTTCATTTAGCCTTCACACTGTGAGTATTTAAGATATAGAAATGGATTGCCAAATTTACTCTTAACATCTGCAATTTCTGAGCATGTGTGAAGTGCTTTACATGCATTATCTCATTCAATTTCCAAGCAATCCTATGAGTTAGATACTACTATTCTCTCTTGTAGAAGGGACAATGGAGACTTGTAGAGGTTAAGTTGCCCTTCCCAATGATAAGTCAGTGACATTAGTTGGTGACAGAATCGGAACTCAAACCCATGTTTTATGGACTGCTACTGCAATTATGAATCACTTTACCATCTCCTTACTCATTTTTAAAAATGAATTTATTTGGCTGCATGGAGTCTTAGCTGTGGCATGTGGGATATTCTTGTGTCATGCATGCAGAATCTTTTGTTGCAGTGTGTACTCTCTAGTTGTGTTGCTGGCGCTCCGGAGCATTTGGGCTTCAGTACTTGCAGCACCGGTGCTTAGCTGCTCCGAGGCATGTGGGATCCTGGCACCTAGACCAAGGATTGAACCTGTGGCCTCTGCATTACAAGGCAGATTCTTAACCACTGGACCACCAGGGACTTCCCCATGTCTCCCTATGCTTGGTTTCCTGCTTTGGTCTTTCACTTGTGATGAATCTAGCTTTGGTTAATAACTCTACAGAATTTAAGTCTCTCTCTCTCCCAGGACTGCCATTTACCACATTCATCATTTCTGTTTTCCTTAGGGCATTGCCTCAGAACTCTCTCAGCCAAAAAGGCTGACAATCCATTCATTCTCAGTTCCATCAGATTATAGTTTGGCACTTTTGTGCAAGGCATATTCAGTACATCAGTTTGTCTCTAGAGGCTTCTGTTTATTGGCCAATATTTTAAGACTCGGGCCTCTCCAGGAATGATGCCACAAACTATGGCATATTCCTGGTTTGCAGTAACAGACACTTTCATAATTCTCATTAATACCTGAGAATGGGGTATGATGTTAAATGGAAAAAACAGAATATAAAGAGGTAAACAACAGCTAGTTTCCATAGAGAATTATATGCCTGCACATTAATAAAGATTGGAAGATAATTTGCATAAGACTGATATTAATTATGATATTCTTCATTGTGTGCTAAGTTGCTTAAGTCAACCGTGTGTGTGCTCATTTGCTTTAGTCATGTCCGACTCTTCAACCCTTTACACTGTAGCCTGCCAGGTTCCTCAGTCCATGGGATTCTCCAGGCAAGAATACTAGAGCGAGTTGCCATACCCTCCTCCAGGGGATCTTCCTAACCCAGGGACTGAACCCACGTCTCCTACATTGCAGGTGGATTCTTTACAGCTGAGCCACCAGGGAAACCCCTGAATAAGTCAATAAAACTAATAAATAACAGATTGACTTGGAAAAGAGACATAACAATAATTGAAGGAGAACATAACCAAGGATCATGAGAATTAGACTAAATACCTTTTCTGGATCACACTTCAGAGCTTTTAAAGTGTATCTGCATTTATTTTCTTACTTGAGCCTTGTAACATACTAGGAAATAAGAAACATATATTATTTGTCCCATTTTATAGATAGAGCATCTGAGGCTCAGAGAAGTTGTTTGCATTGCCCTAGGTCACCAGTAATGGGACAAAGATTGATGCCCCGATTTCATGACTCAGGTCAAAATTCCTCTTATCCTACCACACTGCTTTCTTTCACCAGATGGCAGAGCTACCGGCATTAACTACACAGCAGTAAGTCCATTTATCATGTGATGTCCATTAAAATCTAAAACCAAATCAATGTCTTCAAACCACATCTTCAAAGTCATTTCTAAGAAATTCTGGTCAGTTACATACCTCTAAACTAAAGTGAACAAAATCCCAACTCAATTAATTATTTAAGTTATGGAGATAAAAAGACATAATGTGACCTGAATCCAATCTTCCTTAACTCATCTTTTTGGGCAATAAAATAGTTTCTCAAGTGTATGGTAGGTTTCACATTTTAAAAAATTGTTTAAAATTTTTTAATTGTGATAAAATACACATTAACATTTATCATCTTAATAATTTTCAAATGTTCAGTTCAGTAGTGTTAAGTACATTCACATTGTTGTGCAATTGACCTCCAGAACTATTTTCACTTTGAAAAACTGAACATCTACATCCATTAAACAATAATGTCCAGTCTCCCCTCTCCCAGCCTCAAGCAACCACCCCTGTACTCAACCTTAGCCAAAAGACTGAGAAGCGATCAAGCAACCACCATTGTACTTTCTGTCTCTATGAATTGGCTACTCTGGGTACTTAAGTGGAATCATAGAGTACTTGTCTTTTTGTGACTGGTTATTTCACTTAACCTGCTGCTGCTGCTAAGTCGCGTCAGTCGTGTCCAATTCTGTGTGACCCCATAGACAGCACCCAACAGGCTCCTCCGTCCCTGGGATTCTCCAGGCAAGAATACTGGAGTGGGCTGCCTAAAATTCATTCATTGTATTAATAACTGTGTCAGAATTCCCTTCCTTTATAAGGCTGAATAGTATTCCATGGTATGTTTGTACCCCATTTTGCTCATCTGTTCATCTGTTGATGGACACTTGGGTTGCTTCCACTTTTTTGCTATTGTGACTAATGCTGTTATGAATACAGGTGTACACATATCTCTTTCAGATTCTGCTTTCAACTCTTTTGGGTATATATCTAGAAGTAGAATTGCTAGAACATTTTGTAATTCTATTTAAAATTTTTTAGGAACCACTGTATGCGTTTCCATAGTGGCCTTTCCATTTTACAGTCCCACCAGCAGTGCACAAGGGTTCTAATTTCTCTACATCCTCACCAACACTTGGTACTTTTGTTTTTGTTTTTCTCTTTATAGTAACTATTCCTAATGGGGGTAAAATGGTATTTCATGGTTTTGATTTGCTTTTCCCCAATGGCACCCCACTCCAGTACTCTTGCCTGGAAAATCCCATGGACGGGGGAGCCTGGTGGGCTGCCGTCTATGGGGTCGCTGAGGGTTGGACACGACTGAGCGCCTTCACTTTCACTTTTCACTTTCATGCATTGGAGAAGGAAATGGCAACCCACTCCAGTGTTCTTGCCTGGAGAGTCTCAGGGATGGGGGAGCCTGGTGGGCTGCCTTCTATGGGGTCGCACAGAGTCAGACATGACTGAAGTGACTTAGCAGCAGCAGCAGCAGCAACAGTGTGTTAAAAAGCAGAGACATTACTCTGCCAACAAAGGTCCATATAGTCAAGTCTGATCTTCCCAGTGGTCACGTACAATTGTGAGAGATGGACTGTAAAGAAGGCAGAGTGCCAAAGAATTGATGCCTTTGAACTGTGGTGCTGGAGAAGACTCCTGAAAATCCCCTGGCCAGCAAGGAGATCAGATCAGTCAATCTTAAGGGAAATAAACCCTGAATACTTGTTGGAAGGACTGATACTGAAGCTGAAGCTCTAATATTTTGGTCATCTGATGCAAACAGCTGACTCATTGGTAAAGTCCCTGACGCTGGGAAAGATTGATGGCGGAAGGAGAAGAGGGTGTTGGAGGACCAGATGGCTTGATGGCATCACCGATGCAATGGACATGAGCTTGGGCAAACTTCGGGAGATGGTGAGGGGCAGGGACGGCTAGCGTGCTGCAGTCCATGGGGTCACAAAGAGTCGGACACAAGTGGGTGACTGAACAATGAGCAACAGTAATTAGTGATGTTGAGCATCTTTTCATGTGCTTTTTGATCAACCATATATCTTCTTTGGAGAAATATATCACAGAAATCTTTTGCCCATTTGTAGTTGGGTTTTGTTGTTGTTATTATTGAGTTGAAGGATTTCTTTATGTATTCTGGATATTAACTCCTTGTCAGATATATAATTTGCAAATATTTTCTTCCATTGCATGGGTTGCCTTTTCAGTCTGTTGATTGTGTCCTTTGATGTACAGAGTTTTAAATTTTGATGTAGCCACCTTCTTACCAGTTTTAGGATTGTGTTCCCTCTGAGAAATCAATGAAATAAATAAACTGTCTCCTAAGGAAAATAAAACATAGTAGGCATTCAAATAAAATCCCATGTACGATCTCATAAGGTTTTCTAATTCCCTGGCATCCATCTGGGGAGCTCCAGGGAAGCTTTCATCACTTTATTATTGTTTATGATGACTTGGCTGGGATTAGGGACAGATGCTGAGTGCTAGGGAGACAGTTCCTATTCTGTGATTTGAATCCCGACATACTAGACCCCTCTATTTCTTCTGGTGGAAGAAAATTAGATCTACAGTTCCTGCATGAACAGGAATTTAACTAGAAAGGCAGAATGGAAGGCACAGATTTGTGTGGGTAGTGGCTGAAATGCATGAACATGCAGGTGTGCAGTACAGATATTAGGAGCTGGGGCTAGACAGAAGCAACATTGTCTTTTAGAAAGATGATTGCTCCAAAGGAGCAACCAAAGTCCATCCAGAAAAATGGAAACCACTGTGAGAATTTAAAACAGAGGGGATTGAATTCAAGGAACTGGTTTCCAGGAGGTGCAAGAGGCTGAACAAACAACTGAGGAACAGTTGCCAACTCAGAGTCTTATCTAAAGCAGAAAAGTAGGGGAAAATGAGTCCAGAGAGGAAAGAAAAGAGGAGAAACACATTCTCTATGGGCAGTGTCTCCCATTGGCTGAACCCCTACAGAAACCAACAGACCTGGGATCCTGGGAAATAGAGCAGAGTGGGTTCGGGAAGGGCAGGGAGTCAATCTAATACCAATAGGCCCTGGAGAGCAAGGTATACATGGGGCACCTGTGCTGTGGGGGATTCTAAAGATCCACCTTTGCTTTATTTGGAAAACCTCTGCTGTTTATATGCATGTCACCTGCTAGGCTTGGCGGTGCCCCTTGAAATCTACTGACTCAGCTGCATGAATGAGGCTGCTATTAGTTGAAAGGGTTATGACTGTCCTCTGGTTTGTCCATGTAAAAGTGAAAGTGTTAGTTGCTCAGTCATGTCTGACTTTTTGTGACTCCATGGACTGTAGCCCACCAGGCTCCTTTGTTCATGGAATTCTTCAGGCAGGAATATTAGAGTGGGTTGCTATGTCCTTCTCCAGGGGATCTTCCCAACCCAGGGACTGAACCCAGGTCTCCCAAACTGCAGGCAGATTCTTTACCGTTTGAGCTACCTGGAAAGTCCAAGGCTGTGAAAATCTGAGACTAATGTGGATGGATGACACAGGAGGAGGGAGCAGCCCAGTGGCCAAAAGTGACTTTGGCTGAACAAGCAACCAGGTAATTTACAGAAACAAGCTTGGCTTATGGGTTAGGCAAGGTCAGGAACAGCACCCTTGTGATAATGCATCCAAGGAGAGCAGGGTGAGAAGTTTAATTCATGGGCTACAGTCCATGGGGTCACAAAGAGTCAGACACCACTGAGCAACTGAGTACACAGGCACACATTTTGAAATAAGTTTCTTCTTCTGCACTCAAGGAAAATAAGACTTATTTTTCATTTTATATCCTTTTGTCAACATTTCCTTCCATATATAGCCCTTAAATAGAGTGAACTCCAAAGACTTACAGAAAAACACTACAAAAATCATTATACTTCTAGAAGATTATAGGGAGTGGACCTAAGTGATAAGCAGCGAGGCAGAGGGGGAGGGGGTGGGGTGGGGGAGGGTGAAGCAGAGGGAGAGAGCAAAGTATAAGATAAGAAAAAGAGGAAGAGATAATGAAAGAATGAGAGCCTTGAGGCATTCTGTAGAAGAAAAATGAGAGAGAGTTAATAGAGGAAAGGGGATTTAAGAGAGGCAGAGGAATTTTGAAGGGAGCTTAAGCTGAGGTCAATTGTCAGACATATGAAACTAGGCTCTTAAAACTTTCATTCTATAGAGTTTCAATTTTCAAAGTCAATTTTGACTTCCCTGGTGGTGCAGATGGTAAAGACCTGGGTTTGATCCTTGGGTCGGGAAGATCCCCTGGAGAAGGAAATGGCAACCCACTCCAGTACTCTTGCCTGGAAAATCCCATGGACAGAGGAGCATGGTAGGCTACAGTCCATGGGGTTGCAAAGAATAGGACACAACTGAGCGACTTCATGTTCACTTTTTCACTTTCGCTTTCTAGGTGCTCTGACCTATAACCTATAAACCACCCACCTGTTGCATTCAGCCAGGACAGACTAGCATAGTGGAACAGCAATTAAAATATTGCTTAACCAAATGGTCTCAGCCCTGAGACATAAACTACTTTTCCCACTCATCACCCCCATCACCACTTGCTCCCTGTGTCTCAGCTCTGTTGGTCTTCAGGAACTTCCTGCAGTTCCTTACCATCCAACAACTAAAGATCTTCAGATCCCTCCTCCATGCTCCATGCTGACTGGTTGGCAAGCATTTTCAATATAATCCTATTTAATGGAATTGTCACCACACCCAGCAAAGAAGGATTATGCTGTGGGTTTCAGCTGGGCTTCCCTGGTGGCTCAGATGGTAAAGCATCTGCCCGCAATGTGGGAGACTTGGGTTTGATCCCTGGGTTGGGAAGATCCCCTGGAGAAGGAAATGGAAACCCACTCCAGTATTCTTGCCTGGAAAATTCCATGGACAGAGGACCCTGGTAGGCTACAGTCCATGGGGTCGCAAAGAGTTGGACACAACTGAGCGACTTCACTTTCAGTTGAACTGATCACTATACTGTCATCCTATAGGTTGGAAGAAACCAGAATAAGAACTAGATGTGGTCTGAAGGCCAGCTCTGGCCTACATGAAAGAGAAAAATTCAGTCACTAACAGACAACTCCCAGATACAACCTTCATTTTGGAGTTAGGTTATATGCATTTTGGAGTTAGGTTATATGCACTAGAGAACTGAGGTTAAGACAAATATGTCAGCTGAATATAGAAGGGACAGTACTAAGTTCAAACAGCACCATAACCCCTTCTTATCTGATGATTGCTTCTCTTTGAAGTATTCAAGCTGTTGATCAAATCTCATTTATAGAAATTTTACTCAATGGAGTTCCAGAACTGAGAAAAGTATATATTAAGGGTTAGATCATAGATTGTTTCTAAGCTTCAAAAGCCCCGACCAAATGTAGAAATCTTGATGCGTCTTATTTTTGTTTGTCCAGTTACTTTTTCCCTCTGCAGCTGGCCATGTCTTATGAGTAAAAATTTACAGCGATCAGTGTTTCCATAGAATCAAAACACACCATTTTTTTTACAGTGATACCACCCCAGCACAGCGATATTTGGGATTTTAAATTTAGACTTTTAGTCCCTTTCTTTTTCTCCACCAGGAAGTTATCATTTGTTTTACATGATTGCTCCAAATTCACTTTATAAAATTAAGCACTGCAAATAAATCTGACATTAGCTATGTATTACCTGGGAGTTTTAATAGTCATTTATTTCCTTTTTCTTAATAAAATTTCTTTTTTCTCTAGTTGGGCAGTTTTACTTTCTGTTTGTTATGTGGAAATAGGCGGGAAATCTTGAACTATGTTCTCTCGAGCAGAAAAAGTGACTTCCATCTTGGGGTATGAGTTGAAATTGACCTTTTCACCCCAGCATAGAAACATGGGCCTTAGGATAGCTCTCTTTGAGTATTCAACATCCTTTTCAGGAATCCTGGTGGGAGTAGCGGTTTACAGCTATTTCCCACATGCTTCAGTGTGGGTTACATTCACACTAGTAAAAAAGAAATTCCAAGAGCACAGTTTGACTGCTGTTTCTACACTTCTTACTTGAGAGCCTTCTCTCTCAATTCTGTAGGCCAATTTTGGAGAACATTTGCTGACCCATCTCTTAAATTGATTGAAGTCACCTTCGTCTGTTCTCCTGCAGAGAGATTTTCTGAGAGACAAGGTGAGGGACACTCAACCACAAATGTAATCTGTCTACAACCTGAGCCCTACTTTTACCTATTTATTTTTTCTTTGTAGGAGGAGAGTGGGAATAGGAAGACTCTGGCAGCCTGAATGTGACAAAGTGCTGAGAGGCCCCGGGAGATCCCTTCTGTGGCAATGGCTCTGACTGTGTGTTCAGCGGTGCGTGTTGCCTTAGCAGGTTCCAGTGGTTTGTATGAGACCCGGGCTTTCTGCAGAAAAGGCCCTGCTGAGAGAACAGCTGAAGTTCGCCTCCAGGATCAGAGAGGAAGCTTGTTTAGGTTAAGGTTTCAAAGCACTGACTTTTATTACATTTTAATGATCAGAGTCATATTTTATTCATGGAACTCAAACTGAGCACCCTGAAGTTAGCAAAACACAAGGTTCCCATTTTACATTCAGGCTAGCCTATGGAAAAGTTGGAAATAGAAGGGAAATGTTGGGATTGGACATTTTCTTTAAAAATAAACATCAAGGATGTGCTGAACACTGATGATAAATGTATAGGGTAACATACTTATGAGGACTTCGATGGTTTCTGTTGAATATGTCAGTGTGGTACATCTCATTTGCTTAGAGACGTAACCTCTCGTAAACTTGTATTTTCAGACCTTCACAACATACTTCTGATAAAAACAGAACTCCCCCTGGAATTTCTCACCAACTGTGACAGTTTTAAAATAGTCTGTATTTTACCCTTTCCTTTTTGAAACAGAGAGAGTGAGAAACATTAGAGAGAGAGAGAGAAATATTGGGTTGTGTTCCATTTCTACGTATAACGTGGAGAAGAGTGAGTGAGGTTCTAATTCATTTTGTGGGAAAGAATGAAGAAGAATTTAATTTTCTCTTTATTCTGCTGCTAGAAAATGATAGGGGTGATTAACTTTTATGTTTCTGAAGCATTTTCACATGAAAGTCATTTTCAAAGAAACAGCAAGTAATCCTGGTAATTTAGAGTGTGTTTGAGGCACTTTTCAAGGTGACCTCTGTATTTTGGGAGAGATTAGGACAACACCCATGGAGGGTGAGATTCAGATGTATAATTGGCATTTGGTTGTGAAAGATTTACCTGTAAATCCACCTTGAACTCTGGCCAAAAGACAAAGCCGTAAGTGTGGCCAATGTTGACTTTTTCCTTTCTTTTTTACTTTGCAGCTGTTCTTAAACATCAAAGGACATCTCTGGAAGGAGACCCACAGGTGAATGGTGATAACAGTTGTTCAACATCAGTTCAGCAGCATCAGTTTTCCATCATCTGCCTCAAATTAGGGTTCAATTCCTGTATATTTAGCATGTTCCCTATAATTACAGAGTGAATAAATGAATAAGTAGACGAGAAGAGCTTGTGAATAAAATACTTCTTAATAGCAGATACTTCCTAATTCCAAAAGTCACTTTTCCCGGACATTGCAGAGAACTACACTTTTTTTTTTCTATTATAGATTTACTTCTATAATTACATTTTGCTTGGGTTAATACTGAAACTCATGTTTTTAAGTGCTTTCTCACTAATTATGTGAATTTACAAGCTTAGAGGGAACTGCAGAGCAAGGAGACATCAAGAGTAAGCTAAAAATGTTCCAGTGATAATTCTTAAGCGGGTAATACAGTTAATTCCTCTAAATGCCAGCATGTGTTACCTATATGTTTCACCAGCTCCTGCTCCCTCCCAAATAACTAGACTTGAAAGGAGGAACTACCTCTCATGTATGTCTTGCACATTGTCAATGCTTTGTCTGATAAAAGGGGAGGAGGTTAATTATAAATGTGTTCAAACTATGTTCTGTAGACGCCTTTATTTTTTAAAATATTGAAATTCTGGCGATTCACCTTAGGTGACAATAGGTCCCATTCTTAAATTTTAGTTTTCTTCTTTGTGAGTTGGAAATAGGTTGCTGTAAGGATTAAAAGAAATAATCCACATAAAGAGATGATTAGTTCTTAGCTTACCATAACCGTACAAGACTACTGGGTGTTTTCATTATTACTCTTGCTCTATACTCTGTAGAGCTCTATGCTCTACAGGGCTTTCCTGGTGGCTCAGACAGTGAAGAATTCGCCTGAACTGCAGGAGAGCCAGGTTCAATCCCTGGGTCAGGAAGATCCCTCAAGAAGGGAATGGCTTCCCACTTCAGTATTCTTGCCTGAAGAATTCCATGGACAGAGGAGCCTGGTGGGCTCCAGTCCATGGCATCGCAGAGTCAGACACGACTGAGTGACTAACACATGACATGCTCTATAGAGTAATTTAGCATTGATTTTGGCTCTTCTATAAAACTGTTAGCAGTTGGATTATCTTTGTCAATACCAAGCACATAGGATAGTCCTTCACAAAATTTTCACCACTAAAAAACTCTCCCTGCTTTTGTGACATGCTAAATGAACTCCTTTTCTTAAGTAATTAAAAAAATTAATCAAAGATGCTTAACTGTCAGTTGGAGCTTCTGACTGACAAGACATAATCAGTGCTATAATAAACTGATATAATTCCAGGTGTTTGGTGAGTTAATACTTTCCTTTAGCCTTTGAAAACTATGACTTATATTAGCTCTAAGATCCTCATAATTACCTACTGTACACATAACCATATTTAAAGACCCCAGTTTATCTGCCAGTTTGTATTTCTCTAGGGCAGAATGATGGACAGAAAAGGGTATAGCAGTAAGTAGTTCAACTATTTTATTTAAAAGATACAGAACCTGAGTCCAGAGTGGTCATGTGATTTCTAATGTGAGAGGTGAGTTTAAGACTAGGATCAGAACTTCAAATGCCAGTAAAACTGTTCCTTGGCATCTGGAGGGTATTGGTTCAAGAAGTCTCCCTGAGTATCAGAATTCCATTATATAAAATGACATAGCACAATGAATACCAGTTGATTCTTTACATTCATGGATACAGACACCAACTGTGCTATACTTTTCCCCATGTACCACATGAATGTCCACATCAAGGGAAACTGAATCATCCTGTGATATCTTAGTGCGTTTTTATTTGGAAGGTTGAGAATCAAGGTTATTTGCCCATAATAAAGATAACAGTCAACAGTGACTGGGTAGTTCCCATGTATAGTCCCAATGCTAATACAAATAATGCTTTATATATACAATCTCATTAAACATTTGTAATGATTTTGTGAGGTAAGTACTATCCTTCTCTCTGTTTTACAGCTGGGGAATCATGCTCAGTGAGGTTAAGAATTCAGGTTGTCAATTGTAAGCCAGGATTCCCAATGAGGCAGCCATGACTCTAGGCTTGTCCAGGGTCTCCTCTTTAACCGTTCCACAGAACTGCCTCTCCCACCTGATCCGTGTATGAAACAGATGCAAGATAATGTATGGTGTCTATGGTGGCTTACCTCAGGAACTTAGGACAATTATGTAAATAAAGGCAGAGTCATGGATTCCAGCCTGGAAAAATCAAGCAACTTTGGTCTATCCCCTGTTCATAGACAGCATTCTTATCCAACCTACTTGTCTTGTGAGGGTAGTCATGGCTTAATTGAAGCCCAGTGAAAAGATGGCTTCAGCAGTGAAAACCCTTCATAACCCCTGCACGTTTAACTGACAAATTTAACCATTTAAGAACCAAGAAGGGGGAATAGGGAGACCACAGAAGTACCCAAATAGCCATCGTAAAGCTTTGTCCATGCATCTCTTTATTTAGGAGAATCCATCCAATACTTTACTCTTTCCAGACACATTTCCTTCATGAATTGCTTTTGCCTGTTCTTTGTCTATTTTTCACTCCAGTGGTTTTAAAATTTGTTTGCAAGAACTCTTTACATACTAAGCCTATTAATCCTTGGGCTGTCATAAATGTACAGCTATTTTTCTATCTATTGTTTGCTTTATGACGTTATTATTCTTTACACTTAAAGTTGTTATAGTTTTATGTGATAAAATCAATCCTTTTCTTTATTATTTCTGCTTTGTGTATGATAGAAGATACACTCCTATCACAAGAAAATATTAGTATTCACAAATATTTCTTCTATGGTTTTCATAGTGTCTCTTTTGTACTTTTAAAACTTTAATTTAATTGGAATTACCTTTGGCATTTGGTAAAATGGACTGACTTCCCTATTCCCAAACTTTTAGTCTTTTAATCCAATCATTTGGTGAATAATCTACCCCTTCTGTTTATTTGAAATATTCTAATTTTTGATAACAGATAATTTCGTCTGCAATTTCTATGGTATTTCATCAATTCATTTCTTCATCAGCATGATACTATTAATAATTTCAATTATTGTTGGGAATGTACTTAATTTGTACTTTATTTAAGCAATACTGGACTGGGTTTCTCATATCTCTGTCCTTGGTAAATTATAAGTAGCAATCTCAAGGCTCTTAAAGGGACTGTGAACACAGCAAGAAATGATTGTGTTCAGCCTAACTGAAAGGTGGGAGGCAGACAACATTACAAAGTAGTCTTGAGGACCCAATCAAAGTTATTTGGGATTACTTAATATAAGTCAAAACTCTTTAAAGATCTTAAAGACCTCTGAGACTTTCACTAAATGATTGATATTAATAAAGAACTCAGGTTATAAAAATATTCCAGCAGTTCCCTGGTTGCCTAGTGGTTAGGATTCTGGGCTTTTAGTGCTGCAATCTGGGTTCAATCACTGGTTGGGGAACTAAGATCCCACAAGCAGCACTGTGTGGCCAAAAATAACAACAAAAAAAATTTCAGGTATTTACAGATTCAGATCCAATCTCTGTACTAAATTGGGTCATAGTGAAGAATGGGGAAAACTCAGACACTGCTCTGTCATATGTAATAGATTTTGGCCCCTATTTATAATATATGCAAAATATAGAAGAAGTAAACTGAAATCAAAATTTAAATCAGCTCACAAAATAGTCAAATCAATTACTTGGCAAGTGTGCATTTTCCTCTTTGGAAAACTGCTTGTGGTAACATTCAAATTTTGTAAAGATAACTCTACAGAATGCGTCGTTGTGAAGTCGTGAAGTTGCTCAGTTGTGTCCGACTCTTTGCGATCCCATGGACTGTAGTCTACCAGGCTTCTCTGTCCATGGGATTTTCCAGGCAAGAGTACTGGAGTGGGTTGCCACCTAGATAAACCATGTTACTTTAACCTAGGGTACAACTGGGACAACTGGAATTCTGAAAGAAATAACTGAGCTTTGACATGCTCATAACAACTAATTCTGTCTTTTCTAAAAACTCTTCTCTTCTCTCTTCCCATCAGTGCAAGGTCTAAGGATAAGTAGCAACACCTGATAGAGCTTGAGAGGTTCTTACTCACAATTGTGTGGGTTTTCATCGCTCTAAGGAGAAAT
The DNA here is from genome assembly GCF_019923935.1 of Bubalus bubalis. Classification (NCBI taxonomy): domain Eukaryota; kingdom Metazoa; phylum Chordata; class Mammalia; order Artiodactyla; family Bovidae; genus Bubalus; species Bubalus bubalis. The sequence continues at coordinate 98,880,374 of NC_059158.1, read as the reverse complement.
CTGATAATAGCGCCGAGTGAACAATGGGCTAAAATGTTCACGTGGAAGATAAAGAGGCCGAGGCCATGGCCGGTTTTATGTGAAAGTCGTTCAGCTGTGTCTGACTCTTTGCAATCCCATGGACTATATAGTCCATGGAATTCTCCAGGCCAGAACACTGGAGTGGGTACCCTTTCCCTCTGCAGGCATTCTTCCCAACCCAGGGATTGAACCCAGGTCTCCTGCATTGCAGATGCGTTCTTTACCAGCTGAGCCACAAGGGACGCCTAAGAATACTGGAGTGGGTAGCCTATCCCTTCTCCAGGGGATCTTCCTGACCCAGGAATCGAACTGGGGTCTCCTGCATTGCAGGTGGATTCTTTGCCAACTGAGCTGTCAGGGAAGCCCATTTTTATAGTTTCAGGGAACCCATCTTATAGTTTTATAGCCATAGGGGAGACCAGTTTTACAGTTCTATTTTAAAATAAAAAAATTGTTCTCATTCCATAAAACATACAGCTCTTACACGAGTAGCTTGATAAGTTTTGACAAATATGTATACCTGTGTAACCAATGTTTACATCAAGATATAGAACATTTGTTTCACCCTAGAGAATTCCAGTGTCATAACCAGTTAACCCTCTTTCACTAAAGAGGTATTTTTCTTATTTTCTAATGTTATAGGCTAGTTTGGCTTATTTTTATAATTCAGATACATGCAATCATGTTATCATATGTGCTTTTTGGGAAGGAGAGGCTGGCTTCTTTCAGCCAAATGTTTTTGATGTGCATCCATGAGGTTACATGTGTCAATAATTTGTGTGTGTGTGTGAGTGTGTGTGTATTCAGTCATGTCTAACTCTTTGTGTCCCCATGGACTGCAGCCTGCCAGGCTCCTCTGTCCAGTGGGTTTCCCAGACAAGAATAGTGGAGTGGGCTGCCATTCCTTCCTCCAGGGAATCTTCCCGACCCAGAGATCTAACCTGCGTCTCTGGCATCTCATGCATTGGCAGGTGGATTCTTTACCACTAGTGCCACCCGGGAAGTCCAATAATTTGATCCTGTTTATTGCTGAGCAGTAGTTCATAGTATGAATATATCACTGCTGTTTTATCCATTCACATGTTGATACACATTTAGGTTGTTTCTAGCCAAAGGTTATATCAATAAAGTTCCTATGAATGTTGTTGTATGTGTTGTTTTGGGGGCTTTTTTGTGGATATGTGTTTTCATTTCTCTTGGGTAAATATCTGAGAGTAGACATTCTGGACTAAAGGGCAGGTGTATGAACTGCCATCATGATTTCCCATAGTGGTTGTAATATCTTAATGTCTAAAAAGGAATGTGTGAGAATTCATGTTTTGCACATCCTTCCCAATATTTGGTATTGTCAAATTTAATTTCACTGTATCTATTCTAACTGGTCTGAAGTAGTATCTCATGTGAGTGCTGAGTCACTTCAGTCATATCCAACTCAGTGCAACCCTATGGACCGTAGCCCGCCAGGCTCCTCTGCGTATGGGATTCTCCAGGCAAGAATAACAGAGTGAGTTTCTGTGCCCTCCTTCAGGGGATCTTCCTGACCCAGGGACTGAACCCACGTCTCTTATGTCTCCTGCATTGGCAGGCAGGCTCTTTACCACTAGTGCCACCTCATGAGTGTTATAAATGCTCTTTCTTCTTGAAAATAGTAATTTATTTTATGTATTTGGCTGTGCTGTGTCCTAGTTGAAGCACTCAGGATCTTTAATCTTTGTTTTGGCCTCCAGAATCTTTTTAGTTGCAGCATGTGGGATGTTCTTTAGTTGTGGCATATGAACTCTCAGTTGCAGCATGTAGCATCTAGTTCCCTGACCAGGGTTGGAACCTGGGCCCCCCGCATTGGAAGCTCAGAGTTTTAGCCACAGGACCACCAGGGAAGTCCCTAAATGTACTTTCTTAATGACTATGATGATCACATTTTTAGGAGTTTATTGCCCATTCAGACTTTTGCCCATTTAAAAAAGTTGACTATCATTTTATTGTTGGTTTATGAGAAATCTTTACATATTCTGGACACATGTCATTTATCAGAAATATTGCAAATATTTTCTTTCATTCTGAGACTTGTTTAAAATTTTCTTAATGTTCATTTTAGAAACAGAACTTGAAAATTCTGATGATGTTTAAATTCTTAATCCCTCCCATAGTTGATGCTTCTTTTATGCATCTGGTCTAAGAACACTTTGTCTATTTCAAAGTGTTTGTTTCTTCTAAAGGTTTTCAGTTTTGAGTAGATGTATGATCCATCTCACATTAATGTATATGTATGGTATGAGTTAGGGATCCAGGTTTACTTTTTTCCATATAAATATCTACTTCCAAATATTGAAAATATTTTACTTTTATTATTGAATTATCTTGATGCCTGTGTAAAAATTGATTGCTAACATGTTGGACTATTTCTGGATCTTTCTCTAGAACTCCAGATTCATATATCTAAATGCCTTACTTGACAGTGCTACTTAGATATCTAATAGACATCTCAGGTCTCCTGCATTGCAGGCAGATTCTTTACCAGCTGAGCTACAGGGGAAGCCCATCTCAAGCTCAATGTATCCCCAAACCAAATTCCTTCTTTCCCTTCAAACCTGTTCTACATGTGGCCTTCGCTGTCTCACTTTGTCATAATTCCCTTCTTTAATCATTCAGGCTAAAGAGCTTGGCTTTATGGTGGACACTCTCTCCTGCACCTTATATTTTCAAAGTGTACAAGTCTACTTTCCATGTCTGTAGCCTCCATCATGACAGTACTGATCTCTGCTTCCACCCTTGCCCCCAAGTATCTACTTTCAAACCGTTGGAGTTTCAATAACTTTTGAAACTTATGAATACTTAAATTACTCTGCTCAAAACACTCCAAGGACTCTCCCTTTGCACAGAAGAAAAGCTGATGCTAAGTCGCTTCAGTCGTGTCCGACTCTATGCGACCCCATAGACGACAGCTCACCAGGCTCCCCCGTCCCTGGGATTCTCCAGGCAAGAACACTGGAGTGGGTTGCCATTTCCTTCTCCAATGCATGAAAGTGAAAAGTGAAAGTGAAGTCGCTTAGTCATGTCCGACTCTTTGCGACCCCATGGACTGCAGCCTACCAGGCTCCTCAAGGACGTGAAAATGATTTCCATATCCTCCAAACCCTTTCTGGCCCCATCTTCTACCTATTCCTATTCCTCTTACTCATCAATAGCCTCCCCTGCCCCATGGCTTGACAGCCAGTGGCTCCCACCTCAGGGTCTTAGCAGTTGCTGTTTCCTCTGCTTGGAATGCTCTTTCCCCATATTTCTTCATGGTTTTGATCAAATGGCACCTTACCAGTGAGGTCTCACCTGATTATTTATTTAAAATTGTATTCCTCCCCTGCAGTTATCACCTTTTAATATCTTAGAAAAAAACATATTTCACTTGTTTATGGAACAGGAATATTTGTCTGTGTCCTGCTGGTTATTCAGCATCCTGGAACACAGTAGACACCCAGTGGATATGTGTTAAACAGGCAAATTAATTCCTTCCCACTAGGGGCTGCAAGGTGTTTTGGGGCATGGAAATAAAGACTCAGACTGAAACAAATTTGCTATTAATTTTGAGACTCTTAAGTCTTTATCAGAGTCCCCTTTAGGACTAATTTCTAAAAACTAAAATAGTAACTGAAACTTCAAGGATTAAAAGTACAGCATTCTTCCCACTGAGTCCCCTGTTGCTCTGTTCCTAGTAGAGAACTTGTCTCAGTTTAAAGTAGTAAGACAGAAATGTACTGAACACATTTCAGAAATATAGTCAACTACAACAACAGAAAATTTAAGGTTTAATACAGAATTAGGCTTCAGTTATTTTCAAAATTTGAGAATCCCTAGGACAGCAAGGATATCAAACCAGTCAATTCTAAAGGAAATCAACCCTGAATATTCATTGGAAGGCCTGGTGCTGAAGTTGAAGCTCTAGTACTTTGGCCACCTGATGTGAAGACCTGATCGCTGGAAAAGACCCTGATGCTGGGAAATATTGAAGGCAGGAGGAGAAGGGGGCAACAGAGGATGAGATGGTTGAATGGCATCACCAACTCAATAGACATGAGTTTGAGGAAACTCCAGGAGATAGCGAAGGACAGGGAAGCCTGGCTTGCTGCAGTTCATGAGGTTGTAAAGAGTGGACACAACTTAGTGACCGAACAACAACAAAATTTGCAAAATGTGTCATTTCCAAACAATGCCGGTAAACAAGGAGTTATTATATGCATTATCAGTATGGTTATGTAGCCCATTATATAGCTGTTGAATGCCAGGCAATATGCTTAGGACTTTGCATGTATTATTTAAGTTAATCCTCACACCAATACTATAAGACTACAGTACTGTAAGTATATATACATTTTAGACTTGAGGAGCTTGAAACTTACATAAGTTAATCTGACAGCTGCTTGTATACTTCTTTAAGAGCATCACATTGAAAAATGAACTCTGAATTCCCAATGCCCATTCCCCAGGCAAAGGGTTCTTCAAAACTCCTGTCCCATTAGAATGTGGCCACGCCTAGACTTGCAAAAGAAATGCAAGAAGGCAAAATGGTTGTCTGAGTAGGCCTTACAAATAGCTGAGAAAAGAAGCGAAGTGAAAGACAAAGGAGAAAAGGAAAGATATACCCATCTGAATGCAAAGTTCCAAAGAAGAACAAGAAGAGATAAGAAAGTCTTCCTAAGTGAACATTGCAAAGAAATAGAGGAAAACAACAGAATGGGAAAGACTAGAGATCTCTTCAAGAAAATTAGAGATACCAAGGGAATATTTCATGCAAAATGGGCACAATAAAGGACAGAAAAGGTATGGACCTAACAGAAGCAGAAGATACTAAGAAGAGATGGCAGAAATACACAGAAGAACTACACAAAAAAGATCTTAATGACCCAGATAACCACGATGGTATGATCACTCACCTATCTTGGAATGCAAAGTCAAGTGGGCCTTAAGAAGTATCACTATGAACAAAGCTAGCGGAGGTGATGGAATTCCAGCTGAGCTATTTCAAATCCTAAAAGATGATGCTTTAAAGTGCTGTACTCAATATGTCAGCAAATTTGAAAAACTCAGCAGTGGCCACAGGACTGGAAAAAGTCAGTTTTCATTCCAATCCCAAAGAAGGGCAATCCTAAAGACTGGTTAAATCTACTTTTAGGTATTTATTATTTTCTGCCTAACTTCTGACCCCAACTCCCCTGCTACCAGAGAGAATGGTGTATAAAAATATGAATAGCAACTTCAGGGTTACCTTGCTACTATCCAACTACTCCAAAAGGAAAATACCCTGGGCACTCTGAAGCCCACAGGCAGATTAATTTTTGCCCACTGATCTCCAAACTGGCATACAGTTGGAAAAGATGCGTGTGTTTCAAAAAAGAAAAAAACTTCCAAGATATATTTCTAGTCCAGCTTTAGGACTTATCATAAAGAGCCCTCCCCATACCTCTGATCACACATACAAATAAGCAAAGAGATAAGTTGTACTTAAGCTTACAACGAATTCCAGGATTTACAAGAAAGATCCTGGGCTTTGTGAGGTTGAACAAATGTGCCCTCTGTGAAAGGAGAGATTAATCTGAGGTTCAGGTCCTCTTGGAAGCTGCTGAACCACCCCTGGGAGTTTCAATGTCATGATGTTCTAGTTGGTTCCCTGATATTATCTTTTTCTGATCTTTACAGGCTTCAGTTACTTTGCCCACAACTACGGCTCAACCTGTCTTTAGAATCTTTAAATCTGCTTTTTCATGAAACCTCTCCAGTTGGTTCACTGACTTTCGATGATCTCCAATTTCTTCCCAGTGTCCCAGAAATGGGCTCATACTTTGTTTTCCCAACACTCAGTTTCTCCCTGACCCTTATGCCAGTAACTATAGCACTGGGGCTTACCCTTTTCCATAAGTTTCTTCCTTTCTTTCCTTTCCTCAACCCTCCTAGGTTGGTTGCTGAAACTGAGTTCCTGTGGCAACACACTTTCCATGACTTTTCCTGGATCTTCTTCAGGTTACCTCGTGTTTGGCCCTTCGTTTCTGGCTGTTCACTAGGAAGTCTTTCAATAACACACTGTTATGAAACATGAATAGGATGCAGAGAAGGCATCCCAGATCAAGGGAGCTACATGGTACAAAGATGAGACTTAGGCTTTGCAGCACAGGTTGGAGCTCACATGGAGCCCAATGATATAACTGACATGATAAGAATGTGGGTTTGTACTGGGGAATAGTGAGGACTTTGTTGGGGACAGGGCTTGATTTCAGAGAGCCTCAGTGATTGGACTGAGGAATTTTATATTTGATGAAATAGGTAGAACCACAGGAAATGATTGTACATGGGGGTAAAAGGCTGAAAGACAAGCTTTAAAAAGATTAGTTTGGCTATTATGATATGTCAGATGAATTTGAGGCAGAGAGACTGTATTTAGGAAGGTTTTAGAGCAACAAAAGAATGAAAAGCCACAGACTTTTGGATAGCCACTTACTTTCGATAGCAAGGGGCAGAACCAAGGAATTCTTTGGAGGAAGAACAAACAAGAGACGGTGACAGACAGCATTTCTTTTCACAAAGCTAAATAGCTGGGAGTAGATGGAGACATGAGGTTGAAAACCCAGATGTTCTCAAATACATATTCAACTCTTAAAGTCAGATAAGCCATACATCCACATTTTAAAAATGTTCTTTGTTTTCTGATAGTTGATGGTTAGTTTGTAGCGGGTTTCCCAGTTGGTGCAGTGGTAAAGAATCTGCCTGCCAATACAGGAGATGCAACAGACAGAGGTTCAATCCCTGGGTCAGGAAGATCCCCTGGAGTAGGAAATGACAACCCATTCCAGTATTCTTGCCTGGAAAATTCCATGGATGGAAGAGCCTTGTGGGCTATAATCCATGGGGGTTGTGAAGAGTCTGACATGAGTGAGCACACACACACATTTTGTAAACACAAACATGCCATGCATACTCAGGGTCAACAACATTCAAGAAAAAGTTCATAAATTTTGACTACACTGGAGAGCTTAGTCAGTGTGGTACTAAATCGTAAAGATAGTTTGGATAGAGGCCTAAGTAAACTTCAGGAATTAAAGATTGAAAATTATTTTATAACATCTTTCTTTCATGGATACTCCTGGAATGACCTGCTTGCCTCCAATCACCTGGGAATAACATAGAGTGGGCCATTAACCAAAAAATGTGAATTTTATTCTTTTGGCCTGGAGAGAGAGTGGGTTGGCAGGTCTTATTTTGTTTCTTGGAAGAGTAGAATTTGTTTAGAGACAGAATGATGTTCTATATTGTAGACAAAACAGATACTTTGAATGCCAGACCAACTCAGGCACTAATTTCATCTCTGCTATTTAGCAGCTATGTAATCTGGGCAAAGACACTTTATCAGTGAGGTGGTTGATTTCTTATTTGCAAAATAGGGGTAATGGTACATAATTCATGAGGCTGTTTGCAACACTTCAATGAGGTAACATTGTATTAATGACTACTGTATGGAAGGTACTCATTCCCTTCCTCGCAAAACTTTCAGAAAGGTTCGTTTGCATAGCCAAGCCCTAGACAGGTTCAGTTTGATTCCTGGGTCAGAAATGGCAATCCACTCCCATATTCTTGTCTGGGAAATCCCAAGGACAGAGGAGGCTGGTGGGCTACAGTCTATGGGATTGCAAAGAGTTAAACATGACTGAACACTCATGCAGCACAGCAGCAGACAGGTTATCTTGATTAAACCTTAGGGAACTAGTGCAGAGTTTATTGAGAATTGGAACAAATGTATATGTAACCAATGCTGCTGCTGCTAAGTCACTTCAGTCGTGTCCGACTCTGTGCAACCCCATAGATGGCAGCCCACTAGGCTCCGCCTTCCCTGGGATTCTCCAGGCAAGAACACCGGAGTGGGTTGCCATTTCCTACTCCAATGCATGAAAGTGAAAAGTGAAAAGTAAAGTCGCTCAGTTGTGTCTGACTCCTAGCGACCCCATGGACTGTAGTCCACCAGGCTCCTCCATCCATGGGAGTTTCCAGGCAAGAGTACTGGAGTGGGGTGCCAGGGCCTTCTCCGGTAACCAATGCTACTTCTTATCAAACTGCTTTAGGGTATTGCCCCTAGTGGACAAGTAAGAACAGAGACAGAGGTGGTGTTAAAAAAAAAAAAAAAAAGGTGAGAAACTAAGCAAGGAAATCAACCCAAGACATCAATTATAAATCCATCCCAAGTTGGAGCAGATTTATTTCCATTTTTGAAGGAAAGTGATTGTATCAGTTAATAGATGGAAGGGTCGACAATACAAAGGTGAAGAAAGGACCAAATCATGGTAATGGGACAATAAATCCAGTGCTTCTGAGGAAGCCAAAAATGAAAATATGAAAATCAACAAAAGAAATATGTCTGACTTTGTTTTTGGAAGCAGATGTTTTGTGGCTAGATGGCAAATCCTCATTCACAGTGCGAATGATTGTGTCTTAGGCTGCATAGGAAATGCTGATTTAGTATTTGGGAGATTTTTATTAAGAAATTAAATCTAAGTTTGGGGGAAAACAAGGATGAGTGATTAATAATCAAACTGAAGGATGAAAGGATATCAAAGGGACAAAGCAAGTTTGAATAAAGGAAGAAAAATGAGACAGAAACTTATTAAGGAAACCAGGCTACATTATGTCTTTCAAGTCCACGTAGTACCTCCAAACAAGAATAGCAATTACTGAGGTAATGGGCTAGGATTTAGAAAACCAATAGGTTTTTTTCTGTGTGTATTCTGGGTATAGATGTCCCGACAGAAAAATATAGAATTATTCATTGGTAAAACTGGAATTTTACCTTAAAATGGGGACAAATAAAAGCCAAATAACTCATATATATAATTTAATTTGTTCATGAATCCAGCCTGAAAGAGGGAGACAAACAAAAGGAGCAAAGGAAGGAGATTTAAGAGGGAACGATTCTTTGAAGACATTTTAGACTGAGATGAGAATCTCTGACTTCATATAGGTCAAGGGAGGGAGCCAATATCAGCCTTTGAGAAGGTAAATGAGGGCCAAGGAATGGAAGAGAATGATTTCTGAAGACAGTTGTATGGAAAACTTTCCAATTATGTGCTCCTTGAGAGAGGACATCATGTCTCTTCAGTATGCATCAGGAATGTATTTGGCGTTCCCTTTCGGTGCTTTTATCCTAACTCCAGAAATTGAAACCTGAAAGGAGATGATATGAATTCAAAGAAATTCCACTTCTCTATTATTTGAACAATGCTTTTTACAACACCAACTACAAAATTAAGCCAGCTCTTAGGAACTCAACTCTTTGATATTCCAGAGCCTTGCCCCATGCTATTGGTATGTTTTTCTTTCTACTTTTTGCCCACTTGAGATTGAAAATTGAGTCGGAGGACCATTACATAGACAAATATCTGTGGATTTGTCCACCCATACAGTGTCCTATCTGTGATAAGTTGTATTATTTAGAATTTAAATGTGTAATTAGTGGGGGAAAAGACCTAGAAAAATAACTAAGAAGTTAATCATAAATTAACTTAGTGCAGTGCATATTGAATGAATGGCTATCAATATCTCCCTTAGCAAACACGAGAAACACACTGAGCTAAAGGCACACTCACCAACCTCCAGGACCTTCATACTCTCATCTCAACCCCCACCAAGCCTCCTTCTGATGTTGGGTGGGCTGACCCACAGGCAAGAAGTAGTGAGGAGCCAGGGGGTAAGCCCCTCTCAGGGAATGGAGAATTGACTTTAGCAATCAGACTCAATTTCTAGCTCTCACTAAGTTTATGGATATTAACCGAATTTGAGAGCCAACCCTCCAAGGAACTTAGCTGAAATCATCTCATAAATCTTTTAAGATAAGTTAGGATGCCAGGTCTGAAGAGGCTTCATGATGAATGATAAAACAGAGGCGCCTGTGTGGCATGCCCCTGAGGAAAGCAAGTGAGCAATGTGGAATGGGAACCAAACTCTCTATGCACTTAAAGGGCAAAAGACAACCACCCCACAAACTCCTGCAGTTGTTGTTTTAATGGCTTATTTATGGTGCTACAGAGCCAGACGGGTTTACTCTGCCCCACAGTTAGTTATCATTATACTCAAAGATTCAGCTAATGAATTCTTCCCAGTGAAGGAAAAAAAACCCTCCTTGTTATAATGGGGTAGTAGTTTGGCCTGTCATCAGGTTAATGAAACCGATCATTATTTTCGGGGACTGCTAAAATTATCTAGGAATCCCCTGTCCCCAGGCAGATAGACCCGAAGTTTTCAGCTGACCTTCACTGCTTCTGCCATTACGGCAGTAAATCTCCCTGGAAGGCAGACAGCACTTGGGTGATTTTAGAGAGGGCAAAGGAGCAGAATTATAGGTTGTCTGGGAAGGGTTGAAAGATTAGTCCTCTAGAGGGAAAAACTGAAATGAATCATCTTGAAGGGCAACTACCACTTAGGGTCAAAGTTTAAATGTCTGTAACCAGTGTTTTAGTTTGACTTGCTGCTGGGATAATTAATGCTCTCAGTTCTTGGAATAATTGAAAACAAAGCATTACATTTAGACTTTTAGAATAGACGAATTCATTTCAGAAAACAAAAAGGATGTTCATTAAAAAAAAAAACAAAAACCTGCCTATCAGTTGCTGAGCACATGAACACATGAAGACAAATACTGATGACTTACTTTTCTGAAATGAGTAATCCACCCTCCCCTTTTTTTTAAACTATAAAAGGATACGATGGATTTCTTTAGAACAAGAATGGTGGAATAATATTAAGGTAGAGCCTCAAGTTCTTTTCTTTAAATGCTTCTTTTGTGCATGTAACTTAATTTGTATACATGGTAAAGCTTTGATTTCAAGAGCCACAGAAGATCTTGGAAAGAATCAGAGTCTGCTGATCCTGCTGTCTACAGAGGTGGTTGCAGACCCCAAGCCCGAGGCAACATATCTCAAATGTTTGTCGTGTGTTGTCTGCTGCACACATGGCTTAACCAACAAGGTAGTGCCTTAAAGTAGCCTTTCTCCTCAGCAGCAAATAGCATGTTTAATAATCTAGTTAGATTTTAAATATTTCCAGTTTTTAAGAAATTAATACAATGCCAGATAACTGAAGAGCAACAGTATAAAACATTTTGTTGCACCAGAAAAAAGCCTCAAATCCCAGTCTTTTGTATTATAGTTTGATTGAGTTAATTTGTCCTGACTTATACCCGGAAATAGATTTAACGTTAATGTTTGGGAATGAGAATCTTTACAAATTCAAGTCTTCCAGATATTCCTAATTCTCTAAGTATCTGTAGTCAATCTGATAATGTATAAAGTGTGAAGTAGGATTTCTCTCGTGGTTCAGCGGTTAAGAATCTGCCTGCCAATGCAGGGGACACGCGTTCAATCCCTGCTCTGGAAAGATCCCACATGCCATGTAGCGACTAAGCCCGTGCGTCACAGCTACTGAAGCCTGTCTGCCCTAGAGCCTGTGCGCTACAAGAGAAAGGACCGCAATGAGAAGCCCGTGCACCACAACTAAGAGCAGCCCCTGCTTACCACAACTAGAGAAAGCCCACGTGCAGCAACAAAGACCCAGTGCAACCAAAAGTAAATAAATACATTTCAAAAGTTTTTAAAAAGTGTGAAGTAGGAGTCTATGACAAAAGAAGGCAATGGTAAATCACAGAGACTTGCAAACATTATTTTCAGGCGTTGTCTGAGAATCAGGTTAACTGAACACTGAGCGTCTTTGTGGGAGACTGACTAATTCCAGACGCCTCTGCTGACATGTGCCACTGCACCTGGGGCAGTTGGCTGTCTGTGCTCTGATTTGGGGCAAGTAATTCTTGAACTCTGCCTTGGTTTCCACCATTGTCCACCTTTTCAGAATAGTTATGCCTTTCAAATGCCCTTTGGGAAACTGCAGTGAAAATGAAATCTTTCATTTTTAGGGCTGCTATTTCTCCTCCTAAGCCTTTTCCTAAGGAAAAGACCTTGATGCTGGGAAAGATTGAAGGCAGGAGGAGAGGGGATGACAGAGGATGAGATGGCTGGATGGTATCACTGACTTAATAGACATGATTTTGAGCAAGCTCTGGGAGGTGGTAAAGGACAGGGAAGTCTGGCATGCTGTAGTTCACAGGGTCGCAAAGAGCCGGACGTGACTGAGAAACTGAAGAGCAACAAGCCAGATTAGACGAGGAAATGTGTGGCTTTGGTCATGGTCAAACTAGCTGCCGCTAACTATGTCAACTTTGGCTTCTAATGAGATCCCTCTGGACCCTGAGGAGAAGCCTGGATGTCTGGTCTGTTGCTATCAAGACCTGGCAGGTGGAACCAGAAACGATTATGCAGGTAAAACTAATCTCTCCCTTGCCCCTGCAAAAAGAAAAAAAACAAAAAAACAAAACCCAAACCCAACAAACAAAAACACCCTCATTTCTGCCAGCTAACTTATCAGGTATCTTAAAAGGAAATATTACAAAAAATTTTTCTCTATTATTGCTATGTCACCTCAGTTCTCTGCTTTACTTATTTTTTACATGTTTCATGGAAGTAAGTCCATCTTCAAGGACTGGTAGCCAAAGTAGAGTTTTATGGAGGCCACAGAACAGAGCTGTCTATTTTCTTGTGTGAAGATCCATCTCTGGGGAAAAACTTGGCCCTCACAGTGACCCAAACCAGCTTTAATGATATAGCCAGACAATGACAATGATCTCAGTCCATCCACAGACTTAAATCATTGCTTGAATGTGTTCAACTGGCAGTAGTAAAGTTTTTTCAACTAGGGTTTCACGTGTATTTCTTGTTCCATCCCTAATCCTTGTTCATCTTGTTATTATAATAACCTTGCAAAGAGCATTGTACCTTCTGCGAATCTAACAGTTAGATCTCCAGATCTGATTGACTTGATCAGCTTGCAGGTTATGTTTGTTTGCAGCTTGCAGATTTCAGCTCTCTACGCTCATTAGAGCTAATTATACCCGGACACCTTCTGTGTGTGGCACTTGAAGCTCCATGCCAGGGCTGGCACGGTATATGCATCCTTTGATAACATGACTGTTGAGGATTAAGAAGTAATTAAAATGACAGTCCATGACAATCAGTATATCAACAACACTGAAGGAAGCGTGCTTTCTTAAAGGCGTAGAACTGTGTGCCAAGCACCTGATGCTTAGAGATCTTCTGGAATGGACAAACCCTCTCCCTTCCCAGAGCGGCGGGTAATGTCATTTGGCTGCAAGTCAGTCTTTAATTATGGTGAGACTGCTCAATGCACCCCAATGGCCTTACTGCTTACTCTTCCCCATTAATTCTGAAGTTGTAACCCAAGTCCAGAGCTGTTTCGGTGTGACCCTGAGGTTACTTGAGTTTTCCATTTGTGTTTAAGTAAATAATTGTGATCAGTAATTTCCCTCTGGAACTCTGAAAGTATGGCAATTACATGAAACCTGCTTGGCTCTGTCATGTACTCCCAGAGTTAGAAATAAGTGCATAAGGCATTTGGAATGGTAATTTCCAAGATATGCTTGAGCCCCTCAATAGTTCTGTGTTCCCTCTTTGCCTCATCAATATTCCCATTGTTGTTTTTAATTGCACAAACTCAAGGAGATAAGGAAAATTGAGAGTATATTCTTTTAAGCCACAGAAAAGAGATGATTTCTATTTTCTACCACTAAGCTAAAACCATATATTTGCTCCAAGTATAAAAGCTAATGCTTGGGGCAATATTTTCTTGTTTGACTATCTTTTTTTTTTTTTTGGCTGAAAAAGTATATTGATATTTCTAAAGTAAACTATACTGTAGTTGGCTAGGAGACAAGCTGAGTTGGGAAAATGAATTAAATAAAGTGCATGTCTGAGTACCCATTTAGAAGAGTATTCACATTCTCAATAGCTCTTAAAGAAAGGCAATACATAATCAATAATGATGTACTGCTGGTTTTTCTAAAAACCAAACCCTCTGTGTAGCCAATGCGTAGCTCTCTGAGAAATCAATGGACATTAATTTTACAGAACTACAAGTCAAATTTATAAGTGGAGACAAATAAAAATCTTAACACATCAAGTTTATAAAAATTAGGTAAGTATTTAATTATGCAGCCTATTTTGCTGCCTTGTAGAAATTCTAGAATACAAATAGTACTACAGAGTTTTATGATGACTAAACCATAAGTGGATGTTATAAAGTCCAATAATTTAAGAAATGACAGAGCATGATAAAGTGGATAAAATAGGCAATAAAGTTGAAAGGCTCCAAATCTGCTAAAAATAAAACTCTGTCAAATTTCACCATGTAACTTCATAACTATCAGACACTGGGCAAGTCCCTTTATATCCCTGAGCTTCAGTTCCTTCATTTGTGAAACTGAAATTTTACTCAGGTCACAGGGTTACTGTGGAGACAAGTGAAATATTTATGATAGTGTATTTAAAAACCATAATGCACAGTGCAAATACTATTCTAACAATATTTTGCATCACATGGCAAATGTTCTTTAAGGATTGTAACCTTTGCTATTACTATGAAGATCTCACCAGAGTGCTGGCCATGGTTACATTTAAAATTTTTTTCATAGATATTTCCGCCTATAATTTGGACCAACGGTCTATTATAGGATATTAGTGACTAGTTCAGTTTAGTTCAGTCACTCAGTCATGTCCGACTCTTTGCGACCCCATGAACTGCAGCACACCAGGCTTCCCTGTCCATCATCAACTCCCGGAGCATACTCAAACTCATGTCCATAGAGTCGGTGATGCCATCCAACAATCTTATCCTCTGTTGTTCCCTTCTTCTCCTGCCTTCAATCTTTCCCAGCATCAGGGTCTTTCCCAATGAGTCAGTTCTTCACATCAGGTGGCCAAAGTATTGAAGTTTCAGCTTCAGCATCAGTTCTTCCAATGAATATTCAGGACTGATTTCCTTTACTTAGCTTCTTATAGATGTGGATAATAAGAGTTAAATCAAGAAGCTTTTCTACACATATTCTTCCTGAAAATGAATCAAAATGGAAAACTATTAAAATAGCCAATGTGGCTAGAACTCAATGAGGCACAATAGAAAGACCAGTGCACAGTGTAGGTAGTAAAGAGGATAAAGATGCCTTTCTTGTTCTGATATCTTCTAAATCCCTTCTAATTCCCAGTTGTCTGTGAAGCTTGATGAAGACAAGGATCATGGTTATGAAGTGCTCTTTAGAAAAAATTTATTAGAGAGTATGAAGGGGGAAAAGTTGGCCAAGATGGGGTTCCTATAAAGTTGAGCCCTAACCTCATGACTATTCCCTTTGGTGAAGGGGTTAGTGAGACATGAGAGGGGGCACCTGTTAGCCCTTAGTGGGCAACACTGCCAGCAGCCAGGGTGGTGGGCACCAGCCAGCCAGCAAAGGGCTCCCAGGTGGGACACCAAATAGCATCTACCACAACTGCTGCACACTTATTTTACAAAAAGCTATTCTTGGGACCTATCTGGTGGTTGAGTGGTTAAGACTTCATGCTTCTACTGCTAAAAGCATGAGTTTAATCCCTGGTTGGGGAACTAAGATCCTGCATGCCACACAGCATGACCAAGAAAAACAAACAAACAAGACCTATGCTCTAACAGAAAGTCAGATACATGTGTATTACAAACAAATTCTCCTGAAAGTTACTTTCTGCTTTTTGTACCACTTGGTCAAATCACTTTGGACTTTGCCTTAGAACCTGATAAGTAGGCTTATCTTCCTCACATACATCTAGCCCATGGCCGTTTCACTAACAATACCATCTTGGCTTACAGAGTCTACACTGAAAGGAAAATGTGAAGTTGATTTAAGTGGCTTTGACAACTAAGATATTGCTTCTCCTTTTTCATGTTACCTTCCCACTATCCATTTTCCATAAGTGTCTGATTTACTCTCTGATTGACTGTCTAGGGCCAGCAGGGTGAAAAAGCTGTCATTAAAACTAGGCATTAGGCATTTAATTATGTAAATTTTAAACCCAAAATATGTAACTAATAGTGAAGCAAAACTCAAACTGCCTTTCTCAAAGAGCCCCTCCCTTCATAAAAAATTTCCAGAAATATGGGTTTCTAAAGCTAAATAGCTTTCCTTTGAGACATGCCACACAGTTGATCTTGCTCTGAGAACTTTGTCATCAACATTCTGTGATTAATTAGTTCCTTGTTTCCTGTTTATTGTCTGCCCTCCGCCGGACTGTAAGTTCTGCAGGGGTAGGTGTCTCTCCTGTTCACCATTGTATCACCAGCACCCAGCCCAATGTCTGGTTCCTCATAGTGTTGAACAATTATTTACTGGAAAAAAAAAAATTACGATGTTTAGCCTCTTGCAGCTTTGAAAATTCTTGAAGTAGTGAAACCTGTTTAAATGGGTTAATTCAGTGTTTGTTAAATTAAGTTATACACAGACCTACTCCTCTCCCCCATTTTGGGAAATAGTACCTTAGAGCAAGAAAAGACAATTAGTAGAGGTTGGGATTTGGCCTTGGCTTTGGTCTAGATGGTGACTGTGAGGGCATTCACCTTTTGCCCCTTCCCCAAATCCATTCTCCACCTTCCTCTACCCTGACCTTGTGCTGTGCTAAGTTGCTTCAGTTGTGTCCAACTGAAGGTTGTGTTGGTTGTGTTGCAACCCTGTGGACTGTAGTCCACCAGGGTCCTCTGTTCATGGGATTCTCCAGGTAAGGATACTGGAGTGGGTTGCCATGCTCTCCTCCGGGGGATCTTCCTGACTCAGGGACCAAACTTGTGTCTCATACATCTCCCGCATTGGAAGGTGGGTTCTTTACCACTAGCACCACCTGGGACCTTACTGCCTCCATAATCTGGGCTTTATCGACCTCTGGCTTCTTGTTGTATTTGGCCAATGTGAGGCAATGCAAGAGGTCAAAGGGCAGGATTAGAGAAGTATTTCTTTCCTTCTCGCTCTGCTTGGTACTGCAGTCCGGTCATGGATACAACCTTCCATGATAATTGCTCCTCCGCAGTGAATCCCCTTCCATTCTTTAACCTCATCCAGCCTCCAGTGACACTTCCCCTTCCTTCTCAAGGGTCAGCTCTCAGGGCGGTAATGACTTCCCCTGGTGCCGTCTATCTTAGGGATCCTCAAGTTTGCCTATGCATGTGGGCTAAGTCAATTCAGTTGTGTCCGACTCTTTGCGATCCCATAGATGGTAGCCCAGCTGGCCCCTCTGTCCATGGGACTCTCCAGGCAAGAATATTGGAGTGGATTGCTGTGCCCTCCTCCAAGGATATTCCCAACCCAGGGATCGAACCCGAGTCTCTTATGTCGCCTACTCTGGCAGGCAGATTCTTCACCACTAGTGCCACCATTTCACATGCCTACAGGCTTCCTTAGCCACACTCAAACGTCCCTAAATCAGCTCCAGAATCCCCCCCAAAAGCCTTCTGTTTCCTGGAGGCCCCTGAATACACACATATGGCCTCTTCAGTCTGGAATGGCCTGTGAAGGGGAAATTGAACACCTTCCTGGCAGAGTTAGAGCTTCACCTTGTGGTTTCGATATTTTGACTGAAGTTTTATGAATTCTCAGAATTTCATCCATACCTGTACAGGTTAGCACAAAAATAAATCCCAGAACCAAAGTAAAGTATTCTTATAAGTTATTCATCTTTTCAGTTCACAGTTGGAAGGTGAACTATGTACTAGATGGTTTTAATCTATTCCTCACACAGATTCTGAGCTTCAAAGAAAATAAGAGCTTATTCCTTGGGGCCATCACTCCTCATTTTTCATACAGTTCAGGACACTGTAGACACTCACTGCATGTTAATGTAACTCATGTATTTCTTTATATGATGGCCACAGCTGCTGAGAGTAGACAAAGTGGTGGCATTATCCACTGGATTCAGACTAAAGGATAACATCTGACAGAACTGTGGACTGAGGGGTAAAGAAGGTACTGTGAAGAGAAGGTACCAAATCCCCAGGTGTCATGTTTAGCACCTTTTTATGTTATATAAAGATGGGACTAACATACTTACTTTCGATCATAACAGACTTGGCAATAATTAGGATCTATTCAATGGTGGTAGAATAATAGGAATGCCCTTTGGGTCTATGAGCATATGCTCTGGAGGTAAGAGTGACTGTACCATTGCATGAACTGTTGGTTTTCTTTCTTTTTTTTTTTTATTTTTAAACTTTACAATATTGTATTGGTTTTGCCAAGTATCGAAATGAATCCGCCACAGGTATACATGTGTTCCCCATCCTGAACCCTCCTCCCTCCTCCCTCCCCATACCATCCCTCTGGGTCATCCCAGTGCACCAGCCCCAAGCATCCAATATCGTGCATCGAACCTGGACTGGTGACTCATTCCAAATATGATATACGTATTTCAATGCCATTCTCCCAAATCATCCCACCCTCTCCCTCTCCCACACAGTCCAAAAGACTGTTCTATACATCAGTGTCTCTTTTGCTGTCTCGTATACACGGTTATTGTTACCATCTTTCTAAATTCCATATATATGTGTTAGTATACTGTATTGGTGTTTTTCTTTCTGGCTTACTTCACTCTGTATAATAGGCTCCAGTTTCATCCACCTCATTAGAACTGATTCAAATGTATTCTTTTTAATGGCTGAGTAATACTCCATTGTGTATATGTACCACAGCTTTCTTATCCATTCATCTGTTGATGGACATCTAGGTTGCTTCCATGTCCTGGCTATTATAAACAGTGCTGCGATGAACATTGGGGTACACGTGTCTCTTTCAATTCTGGTTTCCTCAGTGTGTGTGCCCAGCAGTGGGATTGCTGGGTCATAAGGCAGTTGTTGTTGATTGGTCACTCAGTCGTGGCCGACTCTTTGTGACCCCATGGACTACAGCGTGCCAGGCTTCCCTGTCCTTCACTATCTCCCAGAGTCTGCTCAAACTGATGTCCATTGAGTCAGTGATGCCATCCAACCATCTCATCCTCTGTCACCCAGTACTCCTCCTGTCCTCAACCTTTCCCAGTGTAAGGGTCTTTTCCAATGAGTTGGCTCTTCGTGTCAGGTGGCCAAAGAATTGGAGCTTCAGCATTAGTCCTTCCAATGAATATTCAGGACTGATTTTCTTTAGGACTGACTGATTTAATCTCCTTGCATTCCAAGGGACTCTGAAGAGTCTTCTTCAATGCCACAGTTCAAAACCATCAATTCTTCAGTGCTCAGCCTTCTTTATGGTCCAACTCTCACACCCATACATGACTACTGGAAAAACCAGAGCTTTTGACTATATGAACCTTTGTCATCAAAGTGATGTCTCTGCTTTCTAATATGCTGTTTAGGTTTGTCATAGCTTTTCTTCCAAGGAGCAAGTATCTTTTAATTTCATAGCTGCAGTCACTGTCTGCAGTGATTTTGGGGCCCAAGAAAATAAAATATGTCACTGTTTCCACTTTTCCCCCATCTATTTGCCATGAAGGGATGGGACTGGATGATCTTCATTTTTTGAATGTTGAGTTTTAAGCCAGCTTTTTCACTCTCCTCTTTCACCTTCATTAAGAGGCTCTTTAGTTTCTCTTTGCTTTCTACCATTTAAGTGGTGTCATCTGCATATACCTACTAACTAACTATAGTAGGTATATTAGCCTTAGAAAACAATGGATACACCAAGTCAAATAATGTTGCAAAATAAAGGTCCCTAAGATGGCTGGATGGCATCACCGACTCGATGGACGTGAGTTTGAGTGAACTCCAGGAGTTGGTGATGGACAGGGAGGCCTGGTGTGCTGCGATTCATGGGGTCGCAAAGAGTGGGACACGACTGAACAAATGAACTGAACTGAATATGTGTGAAGAGAAAATTTCCTATTCTGATGAATAGCTTGCAGAAATCCATACCTTGTAGAGGCCCCCATTGGCCCTAAGAGCAGTAGGAGGGTGATACAACTAGGGGAGTACTAGTTACAGATGTGTCCCTTCAAACAAGTCCCTAAAGCTGGTCAGATAGCAACCTGCTATTTAGCATCTCAGGAATCCTACAGCAGCATTAATATAAATATGTGACAGTCAATTAGAGTTGTTTTTTTCCATCAGAAATCTTGTGATCAGAAATCATCAGAGATCTTGTGAAGTGTAAACCCAACATAACCACTGCTTCTGTTTTGATCTCTTTTGTTCCTTAGCTCACTTCTTCTTGGCATAGTTTTCATCACCTGGGAAATTATTTTGCAGGGTAAAATGGTTGCTTCCTAGTTTTATGGGTCCTTGATATGGGTTGTATGTTTCCCTTCTGTGGAGCTGGTTTGTAGGCTTTCAGGCTAAACCTGTTTGGGCAGCCAAACTTGTAATGAAAATAATAATAACCCAGTTCTCTTGTTCTTGCTTTTAATTATTTATTTTAATGATCATTTGTTTGTTTGCTTATCTCCTTCTCAAAGTATTAGTTCCTTGAGAGCCTGACTCTTTCTTTAGTCTTTATTTTATCCTAGGAATTAACTCTTCCCAGGACCACTCAGTGGAAACAACATATCTCCCCAGGGAAAGCCCAACCCTGGCTTTTTATCTCCACCAGAAAAATGATATCAGAATCCATTAGTGTATTCCCCCAAAGTCTGAGTTGTGTGTGTGCATGCTAAGTCACTTCAGTCATCTCTGACTCTTTGCAACCCCATGGACTGTAGCCTGCCAGGCTCCTCTGTCCACGGGATTCTCCAGGCAAGAATACTGGAGTGGGTTGCCATGCATTCCTCCAGGGGATCTTCCTGATCCAGGCATCAAATCTGTGTCTCTTATGTCTCCTGCATTGGCAGGCAGGTTCTTTACCACTAGCACTGCCTGGGAAGCCCTAACGCCATCAATAGTCAAGGGTAAGCTTTAGCCTGGTCCAGAGGTGACAAATGATACTCTTCCTGAGTGAGACTAGGATGTAGGCTTGTACCATTTTTGTTTCATACTTTGAGGTCCCAGCCCCATATCTCTTTAAGCGTTCTCTGCTTCTGACATGGGTAACTTTTTTTTTTTTTTTTTCCTTTTAACAGTTTAGCAACATATAGCCAGAGAATCTCAAAGACCTTGTTTCTAGTAATGGTGCCTACCATTTGCATGAATCACTGCTCTTTTTTAAGATTTATTACTGTAAATGAAACACAACAATTCAGTGTAGTTCTCCATTATTCTGTGTGGGTTGATACTGTGTTTCTGGTGTAGTCTGTATTCTGGTGGTTTTCCCAGAGCAAACCCACAGACTGAACCAAGGTGGATCCAGTCTCCAATACCTGCCAGTTGAAGCTTTGTTTTTCATTCCTAGTATCTCCATTAAGATTTCAAAGATTCTGTAGAAATGTTTCAGGCAGATGATAAACCCAGGTGTTCTGTGTTTCCTACAGTAGCTTCACATTTGATATACCAATGTAGTCCTTGAAAAAAACAGATAGATCATGGCAAATCATGGAGGACCTCCATAAACTTAATAACCTCAATCACAGTAACTGTGCGGGATACAGTGTTTTTACCAGAACACAGCACCAGAGCATCTTGTATTTGGTATGTAACCATTTATTAGTACATAAACCCTTCAGGCTGCATCAGGAAGTAGAAACCCAAAATATTTCATTCACCTGGGACAAACAAATCACTGTAACCAATCAGATTCTTGCCCAAGGGCTACATGCACTGTTCAGATCTCTGGCAGAATATAAACCAAAAATATCAATTGTATTGCTATTTCGCAGAACATCATACTAATCCACTGCTGCAGAGTATGTAGGGCTGCTCCTGCTTGTGGTGCAGTAGGTAGAGAAAGGAGTTACTAGAGTTAAATACTAACACTGACACCTTGATGGGATATGGCTACTGAGAAACATGGGGGCAGACAGAGGTGTATCTGAAACCCAAGAAATTCACTGGGGAAACTTTTCTATACCTAACACCATGAAAGGATGTCCCTGGGCACACAACATTCCTGCAGAGTTCTATTGCAAGACCTGGTACTTTCTGTCTGATGACTTTCCTCTTACCTCATGCATGAGGCAGGTCAAAATGCCAAAGCATCGATGTTCCTGGGAACAGATCTCAACCAATGATAGATGGAAGTTGGTGGGTGCATATACCAGCTTCCTTTCACTTGGGAGGGAACCAAATATTGCTTTCAACAAGCTGTTGTTGCAGAAGTTTAGAGAGAGAATAACCACAGTGGTCTGAGTAGAAAAGGCTTCATGGAAGAGATAGAACTTGATCTCCTAGTGAAAGTAAAAGTGAAGTCACTCAGTTGTGTCCGACTCTTTGTGACCCCGTGGACTGTAGCTTACCAGGCTCCTCCCTCTATGGATTCTCCAGGCAAGAATACTGGAGTGGGTTGTCATTTCCTTCTCCAGGGGATCTTCCCAACCCAGGGATTGAACCTGGGTCTCCCTCATTCCAGGCAGATGCTTTAACCTCTGAGCCACCAGGGAAGCCCTAGAGGAAAGTTCAAATTTTGACAAGTGGCAAAGAGAAGGGAGAACATTAGAGAGGGGGATGATATGGGCAAAGGTCTAGGAGTGTGACGTAGAGTGAGGAGAGAGATCCTACATAGGCCATTAGTGTGTGTGTGTTATTGTGTCCGACTCTTTGTGGCCCCATGACCAGAGCTCACCAGATTCCTCTGTCCATGGAATTTTCCAGGCAAGAATACAAGAATGGGTTGCCATTTCCTGCTCCAGGGGATCTTCCTGACCCAGCGATCAAACCCACATCTCTTGCATCACTTGCATTGGCAGGTGGATCTTTTAGAAGCCCAGGAATAATAGCTTTCTTTTATTCCAAGGGGGGATAAGCTAATATTTCTTGTTCTCCCTTCTATACACCAAGCACTGTGCCAGGTTAATTACCTACTCTATTAAGGAAGAAGAAGTAGATTGATTTGACTGAGAGTATTTAAGTACAGAATCTTCAAAACATTAAAAAACAGGCATGGAAACTTGCATTTCATCTACAAGCATCTGAGGTATATAGATGGGGCTGGTGGGAATGAAATTTACATTTTAGAAGCTAACTCGATAGCATGAATAGCAAAGGCTGTAGTAAAATAATATTGAAGGATAGGAGACTAGTTGCGAGACCCTTTGTAATAGGCTAGAGAAGATACGGCCTCACATGACATGGGCCTTACCAGAATGATGCCATATGGAATGGACGGGAATGTTTAGATATGAGCCTGTCAAAGATATGCTTTAGGGAAGAGGAAGAAATAAAAGACCCCAAGGTTTCCTACCTGATGGTGAAGGGAGTGGGGAGACGGCAGATATCAGAGGATAGTCTGGAAAGTGGAAGAAATGACCAGCTTGCTCTACCACATCCTCTTCCTCTTCCTGAAAAACCCTCATAGCTAGGAGCTTCTGAAACCTAATACCAAAATCAGTTTTTCAGGATTAGATTCACTAAAGGAGGAAGTGTTGAACCAGATTTTTAAGCCTCCTTGAGCTCCTGCCTCTTGTATTCTTCATGAGTTGTAATACTTAATAGCAGGGGAACCATACTTTATAATTCCCAATTCCACTTTGCTGTCCTCATGGAGAATCTTATTTTTGCAACACTATTAGACATTCTAAATTGGGAATTTCCCAACTCCCATAACATACATGATAGTTTTAATGTTTCTTAAATATAGTGTTTGGGCATTTAATTATATTATGCAAAATTGGTAAACAGCTATTTCAAGACAGGGCTGATTAAACTGAATCTGCAAGATGTGGTGTTTCCTAGTATTGTATTTTCAGAACCAAGTGATACACTGTCCTAGCTCTTGAAGTTGAAAGATGAGTGGCGCCTAGAAAATGATTTAACAGTGATGATGGCTGGTGTTTAATCAAATAGTTGTTTTGATGATTTCTCGAAGAACTGATTAGACCCCCGAGGGGTTGGCTGAGACACACCTGTACTCTCCTTTTTTTCCTTTCCACCACTCACATAGCCCTGTGCACACACCTCACCCATTCCAGACTTTTTGCTCTTTTTTACATTGCTAGATGTTGTGTCAGCCAAAAGAGCTGCTGACCAGGGAGAACTCCAGCACTGTAGATGCTGTACACGAAGATGACTGTTGACAAGGGACCAAGGGATTGTGGAGGGAAGATGATGAGTGGAAATGTTGAAAATAAAATACATCTTTCTGCTGCCATGATGGCTTTTTCGCATTCATTCTTCTGTCACGTGACAGCCAGAGTCTCATGTCACCTGTGCTGCTACGTTGATTTCTGCAGGTTTTTTTTTTTTGTAAAAATAAGGTGCCCATGGTAATATATTCTAAAATCTTTTTCATTCTCTGTACATTCCTTCCTAGTAGTCTGTCCCTCCTTATTTTTAAGGGATTCAGAAGTGAAGATACGCTCACTACTGGGTGGTTTCTGGTCTATGAAATCTGCCTTCATTTCAGGTATTTATCTGTAACAGGATTCCACAGCCAGGCTGTTGTTCCAGAGACTGACTGGTGAGGTAGCAGTTTGAGGCCTGATTTAAAACTTGTGGTAAGACCTCATCAGACTGCATCTCAAGATCATCACCAACGTGGAGAGTCTTTCTTTCAGTCTGTGACCACCCTGGGTATTAGGTGGAAAACACTGCTAGTTTGATCATATATAAATCCTGCTGGTAGCTGGCTTCAGGGAAAGTTGCTGCTCTTGGCCTATTTGCCATTCCTGGAACATCTAAGAATATCTTAAAATATAGATATCCTGCATAGAAATGCAATTTTCAGGACATAATAGAAGACAAATTAAAAATCTGTGAATTTCATAGGCAGGACTTTTCTCCCGGCATCTCAAATTCCAATCTGAATAGCCACCTTTCCTCCCCTGGAGCTGAAGGGAGTGACACTGTCTTCAATTGTATATCCCAGGGCTTCAGCTCTGGGAATCATTTTTATACCTCTCAGAAACCACGGGGATCAACTTAGTCTATAGTATATTTTCAACCATATGCTTGGCTCTTTGGTTATTTTTGAAATCACAACATTTTAATTTTTTTATGCTTTTTGTCATCCCTTTTCTTTTCCCCCTCTTTTCCTATTTTTCCTTCTTCTTAGTTCCTCTGCACAGGTATCTGCATATCTGTATATCATCTTCATTTCTACTGGTAAAGCTTTTGGTTAAATTTTCAGCTATTTATATGCTCTTCACTGAAAAAGACATGTTGCTTTTTGTCATTTTGGCATCTTTTTCTTTCAGGAGCTAGCTGCCCTTCCTCTATTTGGTGGCACTCTTCAACTACTGCTTGCACTTTTCCCTTTTCTATTTGCCATGAAAAAGACCCTGATGCCAGGAAAGACTGAAGGCAAAAGGAGAAGAGGGTGGCAGAGAATGAGATGGTTGAATAGCAACCACCTATTCACCGATCCAATGGAACATGAACTTGAGCAAACTCCAGGAGATAGTGAAGGACAAGGAGGCCTGGTGTGCTGCTGTCCATGGGGGTTACGAAGAGTTGGACACGACTTAGTGACTGAGCAACAACAACAACAACTCTGACCACATGGTCTCACCTCCTCTGGTACCCAGCTCTGGCTGGCCCAGCCCTTTAGCTTGCACCTGATTGGTTCAGGTGTGGGCATGTGACCTAAGCCAATCACAGTCCTCTGCAGGATATTTGTGAGAGCTTTCAGGGACATAGCCCTTTTTAAGGCTTCCTTTGAGAATGTTAACTGTAAGGTGAGTAAAACTTAGGACTGGCAAGTATTATCTTTGTCACAGGAGGAGGAGTCTCCCTCAAAATGAAGCCAACACAGAGAAAAGCAAAGCCAGGAGAGAGAAGGCTGCACTGGGTCCTTGACAGGGCTGAGCCCCAGGCTCCCAGCCACTCCTTTTCAGGTACATGGGCCAAGAAGTTTCCTTTTCTGCATAAGCTACTTTGAGTTTCTGTTCCAGCATCTAAAATTTTTGATTAAACCACAGAATGCTAGTTTTAAGTCAAGAAATGTCACCTTAAACAAGAGGTCTCACTAGTCTATGACTAGAAATATAATTTCATGTATATTGAGTAATGCGTTGTAATGAGAGGGACCAGGTTCTTGTCCTCTGGGGACAAGAAGCCCCAGTGTCCCCAGTTACACTGGGTCCTGCTGAGTGCTCTTTCACCACTGCTGAGAAACCGGTCCCTAGCACTTTTGTGCCTTATCACTTTTAAAGCCTCAGGGCTCTGTCTCCTTCAAGTCACTGCATCAAACACCAGTCTGGCCTCATGAGGTGGAATGGAGGCTGCTTGTCCCTTTACAATTCCTTCTCAAACCTGAAAGACGAGCCTTTTCTGCCTCTGTGAGCAGAGCCTCATGTACCTGTGTGTGGGCTGGCACAGGCTCTGAGTTCGGTAGGTGTGTCCAGCAGTCAGAGCCAAGGCCCAAGGAAGGCATGCAATTTCTAGTTCCTGAGTCTAAGGCCCACCTCTCCAAGCCTTACTTCCTGTTCCAAAAGCAACCCAGATTGTTAGCAGTGCCTTCTGCGTGTGGGGAAAGCCTACCCCCCCACAAGAGTGAGGTCTTGCTCACTGGCCCTCGTGGCACAATGACTCAGGGTGTATTGGCCAACACCAGTGCTTTCAACCTTCTGTGACTCCGTGTGGGAGAGAGCCAGTCCAGTCAGTCCTGTTGAATTGCTACCTTCAGTGCCTTTTTCCCAGCAAGAGGTGGAGATCAGCCCTTAACACACACCACAGTCTTCATGCTACCTAGTTCAGACACATTCCTTAATGCCACATAGAATGGAGTTCAAGGAAAAAAAAAAAAGGAAAGAGGGTGCAGTGCAGAGAGTAAAGGGAATGTGTGTCAGGAAGTATTCAAGTATGGTTGACAAGGAAGGAGTATCTAAATGGGAGATATCTAAGCTGGTTTCTAAAGGATTAGAAGGACCCAGGAAGAGAAAACAGTATTTTCCCAGATGTGCAAAAGACTCACGGTTTCCAAAAAAAGTGAAGGGGAGCCGAATACAGTAGGAGAGAAAGAGGGAGAATGGCAGAGAAGTTGGCAGGCGTCACCTCATACAGACAGTTCATAGACATTTGAATTTTATTCTAAATGCAACGAGAGAAGCCAGTGAGGAGTTCTACACAGGTCATATGCTTTATCAAATTTATATATTTAAAAGACTAGTTTGGGAGACTTCCCTGGTGGTTTACTAGCTAAGACTCTGAGCTCCCAATGCAGGAAGCTTGTGTTTGATCCCTGATCAGGGAGCAAGATCTCACATCAGTTCAGTTCAGCTCAGTCGCTCACTCATGTCCGACTCTTTGCGACCCACGACTGCAGCACGCCAGGCTCCCCTGTCCATCACCAACTCTTGAAGCATACTCAAACTCATGTTCATTGAGTTAGTGATGCTATCCAACCATCTCATCATCTGTCTTCCCTTCTCCCACCTCTAATCTTTCCCAGCATCAGGGTCTTTCCAAATGAGTCAGTTCTTCACATCAGATGGCCAAAGTATTGGAGTTTCAGCTTCAGCATCAGTCCTTCCAATGAATATTCAGGACTGATTTCCTTTAGGATGGACTGGTTGGATCTCCTTGCTGTCCAAGGGTCTCTCAAGAGTCCTCTCCAACACCACAGTTCAAAAGCATCAATTCTTTAGTGCTCAGCTTTCTTTATAGTTCAACTCTCACATCCATACATGACTACTGGAAAAACCATAGCTTTGACTAGATGGACCTTTGTTGGCAAAGTAATGTTTCTGCTTTTTAATATGCTGTCTAGGTTGTTCATAACTTTTCTTCCAAGGAGCAAGCATCTTTTAATTTCATGGCTGCAGTCACCATCTGCAATGATTTTAGAGCCCAAGATAATAAAGTGTGTTATGGTTTCCACTGTTTCCCCATCTATTTCTCATGAAGTGATGGGACCAGATGCCATGATCTTAGTTTTCTGAATGTTGAGCTTTAAGCCAACTTTTTCACTCTCCTCTTTCACTTTCATCAAGAGGCTCTTCAGTTCTTCGCTTTCTGCATAAAGGTGGTGTCATCTGTGTATCTGAGGTTATTGATGCTTCTCCCGGCAATCTTGATGCCAGCTTGTGCTTCATCCAGTCCAACATTTCTCATGATGTATACAGCTTAAAAAAAAAAAAAAAAACTCCTGCATGACACAACTAAGATCCAGTGCAGCCAAATAAATAAGTAAATAAAAAACAAAAGACTAGTTTGGTTTCTGTATGGAGAACAGATTAGGGGAGGCAAGATGGTAAAGAAGGGAGTCTGGTTAAGAGGCTTTTGCAATGGTTCAAGTGAAAGATGATGGAGGCTCAGGTAGGGTGTTGAAATAGAGAGATAAAGACTAATATGAGATGTATTTTGGAGGCTTACCTCCAAAGACAGGGTTGAGCCTCAGGTAGTTTTACTGACATAAATGTTGTAGGGGTGAGGAAAAGAGGCATCAAGAATGATTCCTAAATCTCTGGCTTACATCATCAGATGGATAGTGGTATCATATATCAAGATGGAGAAAACTAGGGGAGGAAAGGTTTTTGAGAGGTTGTTATGCAGATGACACCACCCTGATGGCAGAAAGTGAAGAGGAACTAAAAAGCCTCTTGATGAAAGTGAAAGTGGAGAGTGAAAAAGTTGGCTTAAAGCTCAACATTCAGAAAATGAAGATCATGGCAACCGGTCCCATCACTTCATGGGAAATAGATGGGGAAACAGTGGAAATAGTGTCAGACTTTATTTTTGAGGGCTCCAAAATCACTGCAGATGGTGACTGCAGCCATGAAATTAAAAGACGCTTACTCCTTGGAAGGAAAGTTATGATCAACCTAGATAGCATATTCAAAAGCAGAGACATTACTTTGCCAACAAAGGTCCGTCTAGTCAAGGCTATGGTTTTTCCTGTGGTCACGTATGGATGTGAGAGTTGGACTGTGAAGAAGGCTGAGTGCCGAAGAATTGATGCTTTGGAACTGTGGTGTTGGAGAAGACTCTTGAGAGTCCCTTGGACTTGAAGGAGCTCCAACCAGTCCATTCTGAAGGAGATCAGCCCTGGGATTTCTTTGGAAGGAATGATGCCAAAGCTGAAACTCCAGTACTTTGGCCACCTCACGTGAAGAGTTGACTCATTGGAAAAGACTCTGATGCTGGGAGGGATTGGGGGCAGGAGGAGAAGGGGACGACAGAGGATGAGATGGCTGGATGGCATCGCTGACTCGATGGACATGAGTCTCAGTGAACTCTGGGAGTTGGTGATGGACAGGGAGGCCTGGCATGCTGCAATTCATGGGGTCGCAAAGAGTCGGACACGACTGAGCGACTGCTCTGATCTGATCTGATCTTACTGTGCTTAGTCACTCAGTCGTGTTTGACTCTTTGCTACCCCATGGACTGTAACCCACCAGGCTCCTCTGTCCATGGGGATTCTCCAGGCAAGAATACTGGAGTGGGCTGCATGCCCTCCTCCAGGGGATCTTCCCAACTCAGGGACTGAACACAGGTATCCTGCATTGCAGGCAGATTCTTTACTGAATGAGCCACCAGTGAAGCCCTTGAGAGGCAGGAGAGGAATCAAAATCTCAGTTTTAAGGAGGACAATTTTGAGATCAATATGGAGATATACTAGGAAGGATTTCAGAGCCTGAAGATTATTTGGGAAGCATTAGCATTTGGTGATATTGTAGCCATGAAATTGGATGAGTACACCTGAGGACAAGGTAGAGAAGAGACCCAGGATTAAGTCTTAGAAACTGCAATAATTAATGGTGAGGTAAAGGAAGAGAGGTGGCTTTCCTGGTGGCTCACATGGTAAGGAATCTGCCTGCAATGCAGGAGACCTGGGTTCAATCTCTGGGTTGGGAAGATCCCCTGGAGAAGGAAATGGCTACCCACTGCAGTATTCTTGCCTTGAGAATCCCATAGACAGAGGAACCTAGCAGGCTGCAGTCCATGGGGTCACAAAGAGTTGGACAAGACTGAGGAACTCAGCATCAAAGGAAGATAAGTTAGCAAAAAAGACTATGGAGAAGCCACTAAAGGGGAAATCTGGGAGAATGCAGGTTCTGGAAGGAGAGTGTAAGAGTATCTGAAAATTAAGGAGAGCTCAGCTGTGAAATCCCAAAGGTGAGATCAGAAAAGTGATCATTGAGTTTTGCTATATGGAGGTGATGAATGACTTTCACAAGGGTTGTTTGGGTGGAATAGAAGAGGCAGAAATCAGATTGGGTTCAGGAGTGAATGGGACAGGAGGAAGTCAAGACAGCAAATGTGGAGAATTAATTCAAGGACTTGGTAAAGGGAAGCGGGGTAAGGGAGTAGTCATTGGAAAAAACATGGGCACTGGAGTTATTTTCTTAGATAGGAAGTACTAGATGGTATTAACTGATAGGAATTAAGGAGTTAAGGGAAAAGTAAATGAAGACTCAGGAGACTGAGAATGACAAAGTGAACAAAGTTCTTAAGAAGGGATAAAGTCAAGAGTAGTACTCTTCACATGTTGGTGTACATGGGCCTGTTACACCCCTCACCCCACCCAGGGAAGCTTGTTAAATGGCAGACTGATTCAGCAGGCCAAGGGGGAGGCTGAGATTTTGCATTTCTAACAGTTCCCAGGTGATGTTGGTGCTGCTGGCCCAAAGACCATCTTGAGTAGCAAGGGTGGAGCAGAAAGGGATACGCTTTTAAATGAGAAAGTGGAGAAGAGAGAAGAGGGCATAAAAGCCATCTCTGAGAGGGGAAAATAAGCTCTAAAGAAATGTAGTTAAAATTTGGGTGCAGAGTTGAGGGCCCTTTTGAGATTTTTAACTATGAACCTAATGTGATACCAGTCTACATTTAGTAACTTGGCTGCCCACAAGGAGATGGGGATGCTTGGATTTCTCCAAGCATATAGTTGGGGTTTTGTCAATTGAATATGAGAGTGGAATGGGGCTTAGAGAGGAGGGTCATTTCAAAGCTGACTGTAATGATGATCATAGAATCTAAACTGAATAAGAAGGGAAGCGGACTTATTGTTCTTGCCAAATGTATGTCAGCTGTGACGGCAACATTAATTTCTGTGAAGAGACATGTCAAGGTCATTCTGGAAAAAAAAATACTGGCTCATTCTATAAGTACATGCTATTGTCTTAAAAAATAGATTCTTATTGAGAAATGAAAGGTAAAGCAGCTATGGGTTTCCCATGATTCCTGTGTATTAGCTAAGAAGGTGTTTAGCTGTAAGAACAGATTACTCAACAAATAGTGGCCTAAATATCAGTAGCATCTACCATAACAAGAAAGCTTGATGTAGAACCATTGTTCTTTTTAACTGCTCAGAAATGCCATTTGGATCTAATTTATTTGTATTCTTTTTGTCCTCATAGTTATTTCCTCCTCTTTACAAGATGGCTGCTACTGCTCCAGACAACCCTTCCACATTCACGTCAGGAAGAAAGAAGGAGATGATGATGTCAGCTGCAATTGTCCCTTTTTATTAGATATGCAAAAGTTTGAACAGGAACATGGAATATACTAAGACCTGTTATTCTCTGTTAAGTAACCCTTAACTGGCTCATGTACCCAAGATAATTTAGTGGTTGTTTAGGAGGAAGATAAAGTAAAGAATGGCAATGTTTAATAAATGTTTGGCAACTTAAGAAAGATGGAAGAGTATGAATTACAGAGGCCCCAAAGATCTATCTACTGAAATATAACTCTGCCATCATTCCTTTTCAAATAACAGAGACTGCACATTCATTTGGATTAAAATTCAGAATGTTATATATGCAATTTGTAAGTCCCACGCTTCACACAGGGATGGTTATATGTGTGTCACATTTGCAGTACCAGCTTGAATCTCAATGCTCCAAAGCACCTGCCTGCCTAACTGGCAAGGCACGATCCTTCCATGATTTCCTCCCACGACCCTCTCTCTCTCCTGGTACACTAGAGAATCTCCAACTGTCCTTCAGTTGTCCCTGAATGTCATTAGCCTTTCTTGTGTATACAATTCCCACAGTCCTTTAGTAAGTTCCAGAAAGGAGATAGACTTTGAAACTCTAGGAGCAGAAACTTCCGTATTGCAGCATAGACAATAAATCCCAAAGATAGTGCACATGCAGCAATCATACCTAAAGCACAGATTCAGGAGCCAGACTGCCTGGGTTCAAGTCTCTGCTCTGCCACTTGTTAGATATGTGATCTCTGGCAGTTTAGTTAATCTTTATGTGTCTCAGTTTCCCCATCTGTAAATTGGAAATAATACGCATCTTTCCTAGAATGTTGTTTAGATGATTGAATGACTTAATACATTTGAAAATCTTAGAGTAGTGCCTGGCACCAAACGAATGCTATAGAAGTGTTTGCTATAGTTATTACTACTATTGCTACTAATACTACCTGCTACTAATACTAATACTGTCCTTATTTATATTTTTAATAACCAGCTAGCGCCTTGCACCTTGGACACTAGAGGCATTCAATAAATGTTGAAAGGAAGGAAGGAAGGAAGATGATGGCAGTTAGACGGCAGGTAATAAAGACTTGTGGTATTTATTAAAAGTGGTACTAATTTTTAGCTCAAGAAACCAAAATGAGTAAGAAATTGTACATGACTGCCTTACAGAGGATGTCTCCTTGGCCTCCAACTTAGATGTCAGTCATCTGTATTCAAAAAAATGAGATCCTGTGTTGCCACTTCCTGGATTACTAACACCCTCTAGAATGGTGTCTTTCATGCCTTCAACCCCATACCTTTTTGGAAGCCTGTATGGGCTCCTCCGTGGGGAGAGGAGGCCCCCTGCTCACGAGACTCCAGCTCAGCCAGTGAGGGGTCACTGTCAGCTGTTTTATATATTGTGGTTTCTTTGCTTCAGGAAGTTTTTTTTTTTTTTTTAAGTCACCACACTAGACGAATGAAGAAAAGAGAACATGCCATTGTCTTTTAGGATTTCTAGTTCAGCCGACCCAACCCCAGAACATTATGCCATTTCCTGGTAGGTCTGAGTCGAGCTCTGTGTGAATTGCCCTCTGAGTCAAAAACCAAGCAAACGACATGCTTGTCTGAAGACTTTCTTCTTGCCCTCGCCTCACTTTTTATTCTTTACTGTCCTTTTGTGCACCAGTTGTGCTATGCATTTTATTCTTATGTTTTTCTGACTGCTGGGGTTGCTTCCAGAAGGATACCGTAAGACGGCAGAGAAATTAATGCATCCAGGGACTTCAAGCAGAAAAGTCCATCTGACCTGGTGACAGTTGGTAAGCATTAGAGAAAATCTCATTTACTTGAGAACCATAAGTTTGGCAATTTCATTTCTGCTTACTTCGCTGCCCTACCCAAAGCTCCAGGTTCAATCAAAGAGAGGAGGAAAAAGCAACTTCACCCAATTTGGTCATAGAGAGGGCTTTAAAGCCCATAACAAGTCTGTTCAGAGGAAAGGAACTATAAGAAAAATATCTCGTTGTTGGTCCAAATCCGACTTTCGGATGCCCTATTGCATTTTAATGAAAACTTGAAGCCAGGTCCCAGATTTCCTTTTCAGCTGATGGATGGGGTGTTCCGCTGCAGAAGAAAGCACACATTCTTTCTGCCTTTTCTCCTTCCAGCTGCTTTATTGGGTGCTTTATCTCAACCACTTACCATTGTTTTATGATGAAGGCTGCATTCCAGCTCATCTCCAAGTGGTTTATGTTGTTCCACAGGGGCAGGGCCCAGGAAGAATGTCTTTTTTAAGAGAGGAAAAGTGGAATTTGTCAGTGATGCAAACCAGACAGGAGGGAAGGAAGGAGAGACTGGCTATTCACAAAAGGATTCAAAGACACCAAAAAGTGAACCTGACAGATTCAGTCAGCAGCTGAGGTCATCTGCCCACAATTCAGTGATCTGGTCTCTAATCACAGAGCTGACAGGATCCGGGGCCTGTGTGGAGCTGGGCACTTTTCGGTGCTTTGAAAGTCAGGACAAACACTGAGGATTTCATCAGGCAGGGTGAGGAAGCCTCTCTCACAGGAAGACCTTTGACCTGGTCTTGTTCTTCGTATGGTTAGTTTTCCACCTGCCCCAGATTTAACTCTTCCACACAGGCCTGCAGAATGGTTCTATCCTTCTTAAATCCAATTTAAGAACTCAAATTAGAACTAAAGCAATTCTATGTCAATGTGAATATCCATTTTAGCTTTGCTCTTCTGTGATGCCATTATCTCTCTGGGGGTGATGACACTTTCCAGACCAGTGTTTTCTAAAACAGACTTTTAAAAGAAAAAAAAAAATCACAACAAAGATATCACAACAACTAATCTTAATATTTTACAGTACCTCTGAGGCTATATCTAATTTTGAAGGAAAACAAATCTAAGAAGTAATGCAGTTTTGTTTATTTTTGATGTATGGTTTAAACCTAAGAGTCAGGGTCTTTGCTGGTGGTCCAGTGGCTAACACTTCTCACTCCCAGTGCAGTGGGCCCGGGTTCAATCCCTAGTTCTGGAACTAGATCCCACATGCCATAACTAAGAACTGACACAGTCAAATAAAAAAAATAAAATAAATTTTAAACAGACCCTTAGAGTCAAGTAATTACTGATTGTATAACTGTATAGTATTAGGTACATAGGCGTTGTCAAGTGGCACTAGTGGTAAAGAACCGTCTGCCAATGCAGCAGACGTGGGTTCCATCCTTGGGTTGGGAAGATCCCCTGGAGAAGGAAACTGCAACCTACTCCAGTATTCTTGCCTGGGAAATCCCATGGACAGCAGAGCCTGGCGGGCTACAGTTCATGGGGATCACAAAAAAGTCCGACCTGACTGAGAGACTGAACACACAGAGCACAGGCCTCTTTTAGTTATTGTGGTATGCCAAAGAGTTTCAATACTTTTTGTTCATAAGATGTTTAAAATTTAGTTAGGGAAATAAAATAATCTCAAATAGCAGTTAGTGAGAAGACAGCATGATAATTAACTGTATTTTATACAGGCAAAATAAAGTGTCAAAGAGTGAAGTATAGAGAACAGAGTTGGGTAGAATGAGGTGTTAATTGCATAGGATGGATTAAAAGGCAAAAGCAGTTACGGAGGGACCACTATGGTGCCGCTTGCTAGGGAACTGAAAAGAAAGTAGCATTAAAAAAGTCCCAAGGACTTCCCTGGTGGTCCAGGGGTTAGCATTCTGTGATCCCAATGCAGGGGCCCTGGATTCTATCCCCGGTCAGGGAATTAGATTCTGCATACCACAACTAAGAGTTTGCACGCTGCAACTAAAGATCCCACATGCCTCAATTAAGACCTGGCACAGCCAAATAAAATTTTTAAAAAATCATTCTTGTTCCTGGTTGTATTGAATGGCTCTGCAAGGTAGTTTATGATTCCTGATATCAGATGTATTAGCTACCTTAATGTCTGGAAGAAAAGGAACATACAAATACTTCTGTAACATGTTAGGCAGAATTTGAGTGTTCCTGGGAAGGTTTACCCAGGGAAAAGAGTATGAGTTTAAGTTTTACAAGATAGCTTTTATCCCATGTCTGAACTCACTCTTTTCTCTTAATGTTTCCTAGCTTTTCCTAAAATGTCTCACAATGTTCATGAGGACTAGTGCCAGGGGGCTTTTAAAAACAGTAGATTTTGTTACATGAGTTCACTTAGCATCAACCATGTTATCACTTTAAGTGGTGTGAAGCTGGGCCCTTCATCTCACACACTCAAAGCCCCAGGTGTGTCAACATTTCCTTTTGAGTAATAAAGCTGCTTCTTCAGCTGCTTTGCACTCTATTCATTGGGGAAGCTGAAAAACAGAAAGCAATATGAGTAACACACGAGCCTGTAACAGCCCGTTAGAAGAGTTCTCATTAGTTAATGCTACCAATGAGACCACCAAAGGTTTCTTTTACACTAGTCTTTTCTTAGACTCTGTCTCATCTTATGCCCTTTTGGCACCTTTTCCATCAGGGGCTTCATGGTAAGCTTTGGTTTATTATAAAGCAGCGGTCCCCAATCTTCCTGGCACCAGGGACTGATTTCATGGAAGACATTTTTCCACAGACCTGGGGGCGTGGACGATTCAAGTGCATTACGTTTATTGTGCAGTTTATCTCTATTTTTATTAATACATCAGCTCCACCTGAGATCATCAGGCATGAGATCCTGAAGGTTGGGGACCCCTGCTGCAAAGAACTCAATAAAGGGACTGCTGTGAAAGTAATATTTAATCTTACATTTCCAATTTGTGAAATGGGTGGGAACAAAATTGCTTGGATGTTGTTTTTCCTATGAAACTGGTTAAGCACAAGCAGATGACTTATGGGGTACCATTTGCTATAGATCATACTAGGAGAAACACCGCACTAGGGCCATCAAGGGGATGGGCCATGTTGCCCAAAAGAGAATCAGATGGGGACCTGATGCTCTGTGGATGGATGAAAGAAGAAGCCTGACCCTGTAGGGTGGTTGGTTTTCCTGAACCTGGACAGAGGCATGAAGCAGCCTCAATGCATATTCTAGCGGTGGTAGAACCTCAGATGGGAGTGACTCTGTGCCTATGAAACTAGGAACCAACCAGATAAAACATGAGGGTCCCAGCAAAAGTTTCCTTGGCTGAGCTTGGTGAGGGTGTGAAGGATTGTTTGATGTACTGTCAGCAGTACTAGTGGTTTTTTATGTCTTTAAAGGCCTGTGAAATAAGGAAAATACTCCACCGCAGTTGGGTTATCCTCTATTTTCCTGGAGTCCAGGGTTCTTGTAAGATCCAAGAGTGGTAATGAAGCCCTGATAACAAAACTTCTCATTAGCCTTGGTGAAGGAGTGTAGGAAGCAGATTTAATTTTATTCAGAAAAATTAAGAAATATAAATGCTATTGCATTCCAGATGCCATGGGGATAATTAAGGTCTGTTACAAGCCTTCAACAGAGGAGCACTGAAAAAGAGACCTATTTCTGTTGGCATATGGATTTCTCTAATCTTGTTTGGGAACTGGTTTCACAGAAAAAGCAAATTTAACAAACAAAAGTGCAAGCCAATTAGGAATTTACTAAATCCACACTCCTATTTGGTAAAATGAAAAAAAGAAAACCTTAACTAAACTTGGATATAATGGAATTCATCACTATTTCCAAGCAAAAGTGACAAGTAACACTGAATACTCTGGAATTTCAGTAACTAAATATGGGGCATTTTTTTTTTTAATTGGAGAATTACTTTACAGTGTTGTGTTGGTTTCTGTCATACAACAATAAGAATCAGCCATAAGCACACATATGTCCCCTTCCTTTTGAACCTCCCTCACACCCCTCACCCCATCTCACCCCTCTAGGTTGTCACAAAGCACCAGGCCGAGCTTCCTATGTCATATAGCAAATTCAATATTGGGCATTTCAAAGAACTTTGGTGGTCCTGAGAATTCTTGTGAATGTCCCACTTACAACATATCAAGTATATTAAAATGAACTGATATCCACATTTAATTAAATGCATATAGAAATGTAAGAGTTGGCTTGCAGTCACAGGTTCCATATTGCATTTAACAACAACAACAACAAAAAAAAACCTTAGTTTTAATTTTGTGATTCTCTTTTTAATATTTGGAGCCAATTCATTTGCCCCCATATTTTTTTGAGATGTCAAAATATTTATTTGACAAATATTTGATAAATTTCCATGGACATTTTGAAGGCCCCAGGAGATCGAACCTATGGTGTGGATTAGAGGACCTGCACAGATGGACAGCTAGTGGTCAGATGTATGCTTTCTGTGACAACTGACCTGTCCTCATAAAAACAGTTCCTCATAAAAGCAGCAGTTTACAAGGGGAGATGGCTTTAAGTCAGTGTTAGATTCTATCACTTCACATGACACAGCAACCCTTTCCTTACCAGGTGAACTGCAAATGTATTTCATTTCAGTGGAAGGAATGTGAACAATTTTGTGCCTAAAGTGTCTATAAAGAGGTTGAAAAAAAAGTTTTTATAATGATACAAATAAACTGAACTAGTGGATGCGTTTTATGACTTCTAAATGCAAAGGGATCAGGATTTGATCAGGTATATTTTTATAAGAAGATGAAATTTCTCCTTTTTAATGAGCAGCTTTGGGGTAGCTTAAAACAATGAAATAATGGCAAGAATCCTGGACACGGGGAGAGAAAAAGTGAATATGGTTTTACTTTTCTCACTAAAGAACTATGTGAGCTTCACTGCATTTTGTGGCCCATGGAGGCATCAGTTATTTCCCTTGTGTAGTGAATGATCTGGAGTGAATAGGTATTTTCTAAACTTTGGTCATTTACAAAGCACTTTCATGATTTTTTGCCATATTCATGTGATATCAGGCCAATAATTTTGTAATATTTTCATTTGTATAAACTCCCTTCTTTAAACCTGTGCTTGAGGAGACGTCTGCTTCTGTCAAATGAAATAACAGGGAGCAGGTTTACCCTCCCACATGAACAACTAAATACACAAACAAAAGTCAGAAAGCAAGAATTGTCAAGGCACTGGACATTAGGCAATGAATGCAGTGATACATGAGAGAGAGGAAACAAATACAGTGAACTCTACAATTGCCCCATCTTATTGTCCAAAGAGAGTTTCTAGATCTTTCTAAGCAATACATTGGGGGCAGTTGTAGGTTTCACCTCATTTGTTTCCAGTTGTGGTACAGGGAAGGGAGATCTCAGCAGAGCCTCAAAGTTTCCCCAGGGTTGAGGAAACAGAATGGGAGTCAGGGAAGTCCATGGGACTGGAAAGTGAACAGCTGCACAGAGAAAAAACTCTAGTGCTAGAGAAGGTTTCCCTCCAGGATTCAACTGAGTTCTGAGCAGAGCGGTGAGGAAGCTATGACAGGCTGGGGAAAGAACCATCTGAAAGTATCAGAGATAACAATCAGCAGCGCTCATACAGGGCAGAAAATAGGGCCTATTCTTGTAGATCTTATAAATCATGGAGCATTAGGTATATAGAAGGGTGTTGCCTCAACAGTGAGGAACATGAGCTCTGGACCAATCTCTGCTCTGGTTTCACCTAATGAAGCTTAAAAGGAAAACTTGAAAGGGTTAGTTTATTTTCAAGTAACCCCTCATCCTAGAACACAGTTCATTAATATTTATTTAAAAGGAAATTATAGACACATATACCCCTATGTTCATTGCCACACTAGTACAATAGCAATAAAATGAAGCAACCTAAATGTCCTTTGACAGATGAATGGATAAAGAAGATGTGGTACATGCATATGATGGAATACTACTCAACATAAAAAGGAAGAAAATTGGGTCATTTGTAGTGATGTAGATGAACCCAGAGTCTGTCATACAGAGTAAAGTAAGTCAGAAAGAGAAAAATAAATATCGTATAGTAATATATATATGGAAATGGTACTGATGAACCTATTTGCAGGGTAGGAATGGAGATGCAGAAGTAAAAAAACAGACTTGTTGATATGGTGGGGAAGGAGAGGGTGGGACAAACTGAGAGAGTATCATTGACTTATATACATTGCTACGTGTAAAATAGATACTGGGAACGTGCTATATAGAATACGGAGCTCATCTTGATGCTCTGTGTTGACCTAGAGTGGTGAGAAGGCGGGGGGGGGGAAGGCGGGTAGGTGGGAGGCAGGCTTAAGAGGGAGGGGATATATGTACACATCCCTGATTCATGTTGTTGTACAGCAGAAACTAACACAACATTGTAGAGAAATTTTATTCCAATTAAAAATCAATAAAAAATAATAAAAATAAAAACAAATTATATCCAGCACCAAACAAAGTAGAATTCTAATTTATCATATGCAATCAAAAAAAAAAAAAAAAAACCAGGAATGCAAAAAAGCAAAATGAAGAGAAAAAAAATCAATCAAACCACTCCAGAACGGACACAAATTATAGAATCTGTACACAAGGATATTAAATCAGCTCTTATGACCATATTCCACATGTTTAAAATGCTAGAGGAAAGATTAAAGATTTTAAGTAGAGAAGTGAAACATGAAAAGGATGCAAATTGAACTCCTAGAGATGAAAACTACAATGGCTGAGGTAAAAAATGTATTGCAAAGTATTAACAGCATATTGGACATTACAGAAGAAAAGACTAATGAACCTGAAGACAAAAAGACAAACCATCCTGAATGAAATATAGAGGGGAGAAAGGATTAAAGTAGTGAACAGAGCTTCAGGGAGCTGGGGGAATACTTCAAGCCATCTAATAAATGCATAGTAATAGTTCCTGAAAGGCAGAGGAAGAGACAAAAAATATTTGAAAGGATAAAGGCTGAAATTTTTCCAAATTTTGGGTGAACTATAAAGCTGCAAGTCTGACAGAATTATAGTTCTGTCAGAACTATAAGTCTGACAGAATGTGGTTCACTGGAGAAGGGAATGGCAAATCACTTCAGTATTCTTGCCTTGAGAACCCCATGAACAGTAGGAAAAGGCAAAATGATAGGATACTGAAAGAGGAACTCCCTGGGTGGGTAGGTGCCCAAATGCTACTGGAGATCAGTGGAGAAATAACTCCAGAAAGAATGAACGGATGAAGCCAAAGCAAAAACAATATACCCAGTTGTGGATGTGACTGGTGATAGAAGCAAGGTCTGATGCTGTAAAGAGCAATATTGCATAGGAACCTGGAATGTTAGGTCCATGAATCAAGGCAAATTGGAAGTGGTCAAACAGGAGATGGCAAGAGTGAACGTCGACATTCTAGGAATCAGCGAACTAAAATGGACTGGAATGGGTGACTTTAATTCAGATGACCGTTATATCTACTACTGTGGGCGCGAGTCCCTTAGAAGAAATGGAGTAGCATCATGGTCAACAAAAGAGTCTGAAATGCAGTACTTGGATGCAGTCTCAAAAATGACAGAATGATCTCTGTTAGTTTCCAAGGCAAACCATTCAATATCATGGTATTCCAGGTCTATGCCCTGACCAGTAATGCTGAAGAAGCTGAAGTTGAATGGTTCTATGAAGACCTACAAGACCTGTTAGCGCTAACAC
This sequence comes from Bubalus bubalis, assembly GCF_019923935.1. NCBI lineage: Eukaryota > Metazoa > Chordata > Mammalia > Artiodactyla > Bovidae > Bubalus > Bubalus bubalis. The sequence continues at coordinate 98,839,505 of NC_059158.1, read as the reverse complement.
CCAAAAAAGATGTCCTTTTCATTATAGGAGACTGGAATGCAAAAGTAGGAAGTCAAGAAACGCCTGGGGTAAGAGGCAAATTTGGCCTTGGAGTACGGAATGAAGCAGGGCAAAGGCTAATAGAGTTTTGCCAAGAAAATGCACTGGTCATAGCAAACACCCTCTTCCAACAACACAAGAGAAGACTCTACACATGGACATCACCAGATGGTCAACACTGAAATCAGATTGATTATATTCTTTGCAGCCAAAGATGGAGAAACTCTATACAGTCAGCAAAAACAAGTCCGGGAGCTGACTGTGGCTCAGATCATGAACTCCTTATTGACAAATTCAGACTTAAATTGAAGAAAGTAGGGAAAACCACTAGACCATTCAGGTATGACCTAAATCAAATCCCTTATGATTATACAGTGGAAGTGAGAAATAGATTTAAGGGACTAGATATGATAGAATGCCCAATGAACTATGGACTGAGCTTTGTGATATTGTACAGGAGACAGGGATCTGGACCATCCCCATGGAAAAGAAATGCAAAAAAGCAAAATGGCTGTTTGAGGAGGCCTTACAAATAGCTGTGAAAAGAAGAGAAGTGAAAAGCAAAGGAGAAAAGGAAAAGATATAAGCATCTGAATGCAGAGTTCCAAAGAATAGCAAGGAGAGATAAGAAAGCCTTCCTCAGTGATCACTGTAAAGAAATAGAGGAAAACAACAGAATGGGAAAGACCAGAGATCTCTTCAAGAAAATTAGAGATACCAAGGGAATATGTCATGCAAAGATGGGCTCAATAAAGGACAGAAATGGTATGGACCTAACAGAAGCAGAAGATATTAAGAGGTGGTAAGAATACACAGAAGAACTGTACAAAAAAGAGCTTCATGACCCAGATAATCACGATGGTGTGATCACTCACCTAGAGCCAGACATCCTGGAATGTGAAGTCAAGTGGGCCTTAGAAAGCATCACTATGATCAAAGCTAGTGGAGGTGATGGAATTCCAGTTGAGCTATTTCAAATCCTGAAAGATGATGCTGTGAAAGTGCTGCACTCAATATGCCAGCAAATTTGGAAAACTCAGCAATGGCTACAGGACTGGAAAAGGTCAGTTTTCATTCCAATCCCAAAGAAAGGCAATGCCAAAGAATGCTCAAACTACCACACAATTGCACTCATCTCACTAGCAAAGTAATGCTCAAAATTCTCCAGGCTTCAGCAAAATAAGCCTCAAAATAAGTCAGGCTTCAGCAGTACATGAACCATGAACTTCCAGATGTTCAAGCTGGTTTTAGAAAAGGCAGAGGAACCAGAAATCAAATTGCCAACATCTGCTGGATCACGGAAAAAGTAAGAGAGTTCCAGAAAAACATCTATTTCTGCTTTATTGACTATGCCAAAGCCTTTGACTGTGTGGACCACAATAAACTGTGGAAATTTCTGAAAGAGATGGGAATACCAGACCACCTGACCTGCCTCTTGAGAAATCTGTATGCAGGTCAGGAAGCAACAGTTAGAACTAGACATGGAACAACAGACTGGTTCCAAATAGGGAAAGGAGTACGTCAAGGCTGTATATTGTCACCCTGCTGATTTAACTTATATGCAGAGTACATCATGAGAAATGCTGGGCTGGAAGAAGCACAAGCTGGAATCAAGATTGCTGGGAGAAATATCAATAACCTCAGATATGCAGATGACACCAGCCTTATGGCAAAAAGTGAAGAGGAACTAAAAAGCCTCTTGATGAAAGTGAAAGAGGAGAGTGAAAAAGTTGGCTTAAAGCTCAACATTCAGAAAACTAAGATCATGGCATCTGGTCCCATTACTTCATGGCAGATAGATGGGGAAACAGTGGAAACAGTGTCAGACTTTATCTTTTGGGGCTCCAAAATCACTGCAGATGATGATTGTAGCCATGAAATTAAAAGATGCTTACTCCTTAGAAGGAAAATTAAGACCAACCTAGATAACATATTGAAAAGCAGAGATATTACTTTGCCAACAAAGGTCCATCTAGTCAAGGCTATGGTTTTTCCAGTGGTCATGTATGGATGTAAGAGTTGGACTGCGAAGAAAGCTGAGCGCCGAAGAATCGATGCTTTTGAACTGTGGTGTTGGAGAAGACTCTTGAGAGTCCCTTGGACTGCAAGGAGATCCATCCAGTCCATCTTAAAGGAGATCAGTCCTGGGTGTTCATTGGAAGGACTGATGGTGAAGCTGAAACTCCAATACTTTGGCCACCTCTTGCGAAGTGTTGACTCATTGGAAAAGACTCTGATGCTGGGAGCGATTGGGGGCAGAAGGAGGAGGGGACGACAGAGGATGAGATGGCTGGATGGCATCACCGCCTCGATGGACATGGGTTTGAGTGAACTCCAGGAGTTGGTGATGGACAGGGAGGCCTGGTGTGCTGTGATTCATGGAGTCGCAAAGAGTTGGATACGACTGAGCAACTGAACTAACTAACTAATAAAGCTGCAAATGGAAGGAGCTCAAAGAATGAAAATGATAAGAAAAGAAATAGAACCATTTGAAGGCACATAATAAATAAAATGATCAAAACCAGTGATAAAGATACAATCTTAGAAACATCCAGGGAATAAAGACACATTACAGACGGAGGATCAAGGATAAGATGAAATCAAATTTCTCAAAGTGAGAAGACATTGGAGGAATATCCTTAAAGCATTAAAAGAAAAATCATCTATCTGGAATTCTATACCAGACAAAAGTATCTTTCACAAAATAAAAGCTTTTTCTTTGAGACATAAAAAGTGGGAAGATTCATCACAAGTAGAATCACAGAAAATATCACAGCAAGTCTTTTAGATAGAGGAAAATGATATTAGGTAGAAATATGGATCTACATAAAGGATTGAAGAGCACCAAAAATGGTAGCCATGTGGGTAAGTATATAATGCTTTTTCTTACTATTTATTTATTTTAAATGAATAATTGACTAAACAAAACTAACATAATATGGCATTCTTAATACAAGCAGAAGTTCAACATATGATAACAATGGCACAAAGCCTGGGAGGGGGGTGGAAACTGCTTTTGTTAAGGTTCTTATACATAAAACAGCATTATATCAATTCAAGGTGGATTTTGATAAGTGAAAGATGTATACTATGAACCCTAAAGAAACCTTCAAAAAATGAAACAAAGGAATATATCTAAATAAATGAAGAGAAGATAAAATGGAATCATAAAAATTAATCTGAGAGATGGCAGAAAAGAAAAAAAGAGGAAAAGGGGGCAAATAATAAGCAAATAGCAAGTCTATAGATTTTAAACCTAACCATATCAATAATCAACTTAAATAAAAATAAACGTTCCAATTAAAAGGTAGGGATGATTGGACTGGATAAAGCAAACAAGATCCAACTATATGCTATCTGTAAGAAAACCACTTTGAACATAAAGACACAAACAGATTAAAAGTAAAAGGGTAGAAAATGATATGTCATATTAATTAAAAGAAAGCAGGGCTGGCTGTATTAATATTCATTTCAGTTCAGTTCAGTCGCTCAGTCGTGTCCGACTCTTGCGACCCCATGAATCGCAGCACGCCAGGCCTCCCTGTCCATCACCAACTCCTGGAGTTCACTCAAACTCATGTCCATCAAGTCGGTGATACCATCCAGCCTTCTCATCCTCTGTCATCCCCTTCTCCTCCTGCCCCCAATCTCTCCCATCATCAGGGTATTAATGTTAGATAAACTATATTGGAATGTTTTAAAATCCCTAGTAATATAATAATAATATTAGATAAACTATATTACTAGGGATTTTAAAACATTCCATTTCATAATGATAAGCATCAATTCAACAAGAGAATATATCAACTCTAAATATTTTTACACCTAATAATAAAGCTTCAAAATACATGAAGCCTAAACTGATATAAACTACAAGGAGAAATGAACAAATCCACAATTATGGTTGCAGATTTCACCACTGTCTTTCTATAACTGATAGATCAAGTAGGCTGAAGATCAACCAGCCCCAACCCATTTAACCTGACTGATGTTCACAGAACATTTCACCCATCTACAGCAGAGCACACTTTCTCCTCAAGGGCACACTGAATATTTGCCAGCAGAGATCATATTCTGGGTGTAACACAAATCTCAATAAATGAAAAAGGATTCAGGTCATATACACTGTATTCTCTAACCACAAAGGAATTAAGATAGAAAACAAAACCAAGTACTGATACCAGACAATCCTGGTACTGTCTGGATATCAAGACAATCTCCAAGTATTTGGAAAAGAAGAAACATGCTTCTTCATTATCCATGGATCAGAGAAAAATTCAAAAGGGAAATTACAAAGTATTTTGAACTGAAAGAAAATGAACATAACATATTATAATTTGTACAATTCCACTAAAGCAATACTTAAAGAGAAAATCTATAGAACTTACCCCCTATATTAGTACAGAAGAAGGACCTCAAACCAATGACTTCAACTTCTATCTAAGGAACTAGAAAGGAAGAGGGAATTAAACCCAAAATATGCAGAACAAAGGACTGGGCTTTTTTTCCAGCAAAGTTCCCTGTGTGACCTGGGCCAGCACTGTTCTCTTTGGTCTTGCCTGGTTTAATTGCTTGACAGATGAGGACTGTAAACAATATCAGTATTCACCAAACTCAGGGCCTGCCACATGGGAATCATAAGCAAGCCTGTTAGAAACATTAATTTCTAAGCCATGACCCAGATTTTGTTGTTTAGTTGCTAAGTTGTGTCCAACTCTTTGCAACTCCATGGACTGCAGCCTGCCAGGCTCCTCTGTCCATGGGATTTCTCAGGCAAGAATACTGGAGTGGGTTGCCATTTTCTTCTCAAGGGGAGTCTTCCCGACCCAGATATCAAGTGTCTCCTGCATTGGCAGGCGGATTCTTCATCCAGATCGGGGGAATCAAAATTTCTAGGAAAGGCATGAAAACCTGTGCTTTTTATTTTTTTATTATTTATTTATTTATTTTTATTATTATTATTTTACTTTACAATATTATATTGGTTTTGCCATACATCAACATGAATCTGCCACGGGTGTACACGTGTTCCCCATCCTGAACCCCCCTCCCACCTCCCTCCCCATACCATCCCTCTGGGTCATCCCAGTGCACCGGCCCCAAGCTTCCTGTATCCTGCATTGAACCTGGACTGGTGATTCGTTTCTTATATTATATTATATATGTTTTAATGCCATTCTCCCAAATCATCCCCCCTCCCTCTCCCACAGAGTCCAAAAGACTGTTCTATACATCTGTGTCTCTTTTGCTGTCTCGCATACAGGGTTGTCGTTACCATCTTTCTAAATTCCATATATATGCATTAGTATACTGTATTGGTGTTTTTCTTTCTGGCTTACTTCACTCTGTATAATTGGCTCCAGTTTCATCCACCTCATTAGAACTGATTCAAATGTATTCTTTTTAATGGCTGAGTAATACTCCATTGTGTATATGTACCACAGCTTTCTTATCCATTCATCTGCTATGGACATCTAGGTTGCTTCCATGTCCTGGCTATTATAAACAGTGCTGCGATGAACATTGGGGTACACGTGTCTCTTAAAAAGCACAGGTTTCCTCGGTGTGGGAAACCTGTGCTTTTTAAACACAGAAGTGATAGGAGTATCTGGACCTGTGTCCTTCTTCTTGGTGGCATTTTATTCAATGCCTTGGCTTCTGAGGGGATGTCAGCAGCCCTAGACAGGAGGCTCTCAGCTTCAGGGAGATCCCTGCACATAACTCAAGTAGCTGAGTCATCATGGGGAACACAAGGGCCTGCACAACAAGAATATTAGCAATGACTGGGATGGACTCACACTAGAGCTCTTCCATTCATCATTGACGTTGCAGAAGCTTCAGATTCCTCAATACTCGGTGGGTGCAGAAGGCTGATTATGACCAAGGTTGGCTCCTCAGCCCTTCTAGCTTAGGGTATAATTTGATTTGTTTCATTTTCATTTCATTGTACCTATTTATTTCTGTAATTTATTTCTTTAATCATAAATGCCTTTCTATATCTCTTTGAACAATCTCAGCAAATTTATGCTGACATCTTTTCAGATGATTCTAATATGAGTTTCACTTGGTGTGAACTATTCTTCCAAGTCTTTTATTTCTTGCCTGTCCTTTGAGAAATTAGTCTTCCCGTGCTTTGGACTTTTGTTTGCAGGCTGATTTTGAGTATCCCCTTCAAATTTCTTCCTTCCAAACAGTTCAGAAGTTGACTCCGCCTAGCCCGGTCCTACTCCCAAACCAGAACCAAATTTTACAGTTGAGCATAGGATGTCTTCCCTGGTACCTCAGACTTCAAAGGATCTGCCTACAATGTGGGAGACCTGGGTTCAATCCCTGGGTCAGAAAGATCTCCTGGAGAAGGAAATGGCAACCCACTCCAGTACTCTTACCTGTAAAATCCCATGGATGGAGAAACCTGGTAGGCTACAGTCCATGGGGTTGCAAAGAGTGGGACACGACTGAGCGACTTCACTTTACTTCACTATCGCATGTACTGCCCCTAGAGGCCATTGAGGGATGTGGCTGATTCATTTACAGAGCGGGTAGTTGGCTCAGTTTCAGAGAGTAACACATGGTCTTTGCCCTTCATCTCCCAGGCTTACAGCTTCATCTGAAGCCACAGTCCCAGTAGAGTGAAAGTAGAGTGAAAGCCCTGTCTGCCTCTGGCATCAAACAGGAAGCCTGGCTCTGCTCCAAGTCTCATTCACACTTAGAACTCCTTGTCCTCCAGGGACCAAGTTCCCAGTCACAGGTGCCTACTTCCAAAGTCTAGACAGTCCACAGTTTGTGTTTTCCCTTTGTGTCTGGTCCACAAGATCTTATCCTGTATTAGAAACTGGTTGAGTCTTCCTAGTTTTCCCCCTTTCTCTCTCTCTTCCCTCCTTCCTTCCTTCTTTCTTTCTCTCTTTTTCTGTCTCTTTCTTCCTCTCTTTTTCTGTCTCTTTCTTCCTGCCTTTTAAATATTTCACCTGTCATTGCTATGTGTTCTGAGCAGAAAGGTGAACTGACTGCCTCTTGATCATTATAAAAGTCTGAATTAATTCATTTGAAAATGGTAAAGAAATGACATTTTCCCCAAGTCACTGGAGTAAGATCCACATCCTGTATCAAGATTAACCCTTATTTACTCCTCCCCTTGACACAGCCCGAGTATTTGAATCTTCTGTTAATGCCTGTACTGTTATACAAGTTGGTACTTATTGATTTGTTAGAAATGTTATGTGTGTGCATGTCCTGTTCTCCAAGATAATCTGCTAACTGCTTAACTGCAGAGACCATGATTTATCATTAAAGTATTCCCCAAATGGAACACTTTCTGATAGCCACACACAGAAAACCTCAATAAATACCAATTACCAGACTGATTTACCCCACCCATCTCAAATTTCCTTACTTCCTCCGTCGAGTGCATCATGATATTAACAAAACACTTACATATCCAAACATAATGTTGAAATACAAAAGTGGACAGCTATATTCCATATACAAATGTGTACACATTTGATATTTTCAAGTTTTTTCTTTTCCTGCTCTGTGCTTCGAGAATTCAGTTCAGTTCAGTTCAGTCGCTCAGTCCTGTCTGACTCTTTGCGACCCCATGAATTGCAGCATGCCAGGCCTCCCTGTCCATCACCAACACCCGGAGTTCACTCAGACTCACATCCATCGAGTCAGTGATGCCATCTAGCCATCTCATCCTCTGTCGTCCCCTTCTCCTCCTGCCCCCAATCCCTCCCAGCTTCAGAGTCTTTTCCAATGAGTCAACTCTTCGCATGAGGTGGCCAAAGTACTGGAGTTTCAGCTTTAGCATCATTCCTTCCAAAGAAATCCCAGGGCTGATCTCCTTCAGAATGGACTGGTTGGATCTCCTTGCAGTCCAAGGGACTCTCAAGAGTCTTCTCCAACACCACAGTTCAAAAGCATCAATTCCTCGGCACTCAGCCTTCTTCACAGTCCAACTCTCACATCCATACATGACCACAGGAAAAACCATAGCCTTGACTAGACGAACCTTTGTTGGCAAAGTAATATCTCTGCTTTTGAATATGCTATCTAGGTTGGTCATAACTTTTCTTCCAAGGAGTAAGCGTCTTTTAATTTCATGGCTGCAGTCACCATCTGCAGTGATTTTGGAGCCCCCAAAAATAAAGTCTGACACTGTTTCCACTGTTTCCCCATCTATTTGCCATGAAGTTAGTGCCTCCTAAACTTTCAACTTGGAAACAGTGCATAGTTGTCTACTATCCATTTCCCAGTGTGACAGAGAAAAATTCCCAGTGAGACAGAGAAAAGGGCCTCCAGCTCTGCCCATCAAGAAGTCGGCTACCTGTGACCAGAAGGTGAGTACATTCTTTCTCTGAGCAGGTGTTAACCCACCCCAGCTAGTTAAGAGCCTGCAGGGCCTCTACTTTGGGGAGATAAAAGGGCAGCCTGCGTGGGGTCCCTTCTCCTCCCCAACAGAAACATTTGTTACTGGGGATACACCCCCTCCAGGAATCTTTCAATGCTCTTCAAACTGTGGGCATGCACAATGTACCTGACCTTGTTCAAAAGCAGGGGCTGCCCTGCCCCAGGCAAAAGAGTGAAGAAATACAGAGAATCACATCTCTTTCCAATCTCTTTCACTCTGTTGTATTGAAAGGCTCCGGCATTTGTCGACCAAAACACTTATTAGTTCTCCATTTTTTTCCTTTCCACTGTGTAATGTACACCATCAGCTGTTAACGATTCAGCAAGAGGCATTACTTTGATAAGACACAGCCAGTGGGGGAAAAAAGCAAAACTATGTATTCTCTACACTTTAGCTCATTTATTTACCTCTGAAAAGAATGCTCTTTATGTCCCTTCACTGAATTAGGAATGGACTTTGTGTGAAACATGTTTTATCCTGTAGAAAGGCTCTTTGGAGAGTGGCATTTACTCAAAGGGAACAAATGCCTGCAGGGTGTTCTTATAGAGGCGGGGGTGGCTGGTGACAAGGTGTGACATCTGCAGAAGAAATATAGTCAAGTACTCGAGCCACCCAGTACCTCCCAACAGACACAGGGCTCACTCACAAAACAACAGGAGACATGTGGCTTATGTTCGAAAGGCTGTTTACTCAGAACTTTATCCAACTGACGGTCCCAGCATTTTAACTATAACATAGAGAAAAGGCTGTGAAATCTGTGTGAGGTCACCCCTGCCACTACACATTCCTTCACACATGGCCAATTCCTGGCTCAGAGAGCAGACTATAAATCCACGATAAGACATGTGTGCTCATGTAGCTGCATAAGAAAAAGAGAGATACTTAACAAAAATGTAATTTGCTAAGTAATTGGAAGGTTATCCTTAAGCTCTGGGTTTTCTTTCAAGTTTTAGCTTGGCCTTTTCAAGACAAAGTAGAAAGTTGGTACATTCCTAAATCCCTGTAAAACAGACTTAAAACGGAGTGGCAGATTTTAAAGACACATATGGGTTAAGGGTGGGACACCAGGAAATGTTGTTTTTCAATTAAGTACTTAAAGGTGAAATATATTACTCTGTGTAAGAGTAGTCATAGAAAAGAATACTGCAGAAAATGCTTGCCAGAAGTTTAGATTCAAAAAGGGATAGACCTGAAATGCAGGGTGCCAGTGCTTCTTGACTTGAGAAAAACCATGGGTTTGGAAGAGTTCAGTGAAGTCCACCACCTGATCTCCTAGAATGGAGAGTGTTACAGGTTGAATCCTGCCCCTTGTTGAAGTCTTGATCCTTGAAGTCCCAGAATGTAACTTCATTTGGAAACACAGTCTTTGTAATTAGTTACAATGAGGCCATACTGAATTAGGGGGGACCTTAATCCAATGGCTGGGGTCCTGTCCTCTAAGAAGGAAAAAGTATTTAGAAAACACACAGGAAGAATGCCTTGAGATGATGGAGGCAGAGATGAGAGTGATACATCTACAAGTCAAGGAATGGAAAGGATTGCTGGAGGCACCAGAAGCCAGAAGGACACCTTGATCTTGGACTTCTACCTTCCAGAACTGAGAGAGAATACATTTGTTATTTTAAGACACCCAATTTGTGGTACTTTGCTATGGAAGTCCTGGAAAACCTACACAAGGTTAACAAGTGTAGATATTGTCCGATTTTTGGTTGTTCCCACTGGGCGGGTAAATTCAGTCCCAGCTGTTCCGTCTTAGCTGGAAGCAGAGATCTACTAATGATTTTTTGATGAGTTTTTTAATGTCTTGTTATGGATACCTTCTGCATGGATGCATTATATGAAGAAGACGGGTGTTTGATCCCTCACGCATACCTTCTGAGACTTCCAAGTTTTCTCTGTTAACACTCTCATATTTCACATTTATGTGTTAGATTATTTGATCAATGACTTTGTCCCTCACTAGACTGAAAGCTCAGTGAGACAGGGCATCAGCTATGTTTTTGTTTTGCTCATCACTGTCTTTTCAGCTTCTGGTACGTACCTTTTGTTGAACATGTGTTTGGTAAAAGAATAAGTTTGCTCTGTCTGCAAAATGTATTGCTATTCTTTTAATACAGGATTCCAGGAAACTTTAACACTTCCTAATTTAATTATTCTATGTACTTTCACAGTGTCTGTCCTAGGACACCTCTACATTTGTCCAATCTACCAGTCATGGAGAATGTTGGCAAAGGGGCACTTTTGTGTTAGATTTGCAAGACTGTGCCCTGTACCTTCCCCCCAAAGAAGAAGGAATGGCTTCTGGGATCCCAAGAGCCTGTGACATTCAAGGATCTCCCAAGGTTAGAGTGCACCAAGAAGAGAAATGTTTCTAGAGAACTATGAAATCTTTTGGGAGAATTCTCTTTTCTTGTTGGAGGTAAACACTCATTGTGAAAAAGGGGAAGAAGATAGCTATATAACATGAAACGTAGCTATGGACTGTTCACTGGTAACTCTTCAAAAGACCACCAGAAACACTTGCAGATGAAGCAAAGGTCCATTTATTAACTCTACTGCAATGTGAGAACATCTGCTGCAAAGTCTTAGTGCAGACTCTAAATCAGAAAAATAGGAAAGGACATGGGAGACTGAATGTACAAATGCACAATGACCGGATCATATATAACAATAGAATTCTGACCCACAGCCTCTGCAACTAACAGGTCAGGAAGCCAAACCACAACCTTGTCAGCAATTAGCCTAAAATGGTCAAGCCTGGTCAACGACTGACAGCTCCTCTACTTCTGCCCTCTCTCCCAAACCCAGGATTAACCAGAGAAAGCCAAATATGATCCTCAAACCAATCAGACAGGATTCCCTGCTTCTGGTCACCCGAGTACTCCAGCCACTCCATGACAGCAACGCATACCAGAAGTTGTCTTTTTTTTTTTTAATTATAAAGTTTTACGACTCTTCTGTTTGTGTTCAGTCGCTGCCAAATGCAAATGATGGTGGCTGAAATCTTTTGCTCTAGTAAACTCTGAATACACAGCTCCTGTTCTCATTTGAGTTCCTTTCACTTATTTCCATAGGTATTTACGATGTTTTTAGAGTCTGAGCTGGGATTTCTAGGCAAGTCTTGAAAAGCAGGGACTGGTTGGAATGGGCAGAGTCTATGACATAACATTTTTGGTAGGCACAGGTAGGAGAGAGTCTGGAAGTACTCACATGATGAGAAGTTAGCCTTAAAATGTGAACAGTTTAATAGGCTCACAGTTTACTTTCCAGAGGACTTCCCTGGTGGTCCAGTGCTTGAGCCTCCCTGCTTCCAATGCAGGGGGCACAGGTTCAATCCCTCATCAGGAAACTAAGATACCACACAGTGCGTGGTATGGCTTCTCTGGTAAGTCAGCTGGTAAAGAATCCACTTGCTATGCAGGAGACCCTGGTTCGAGTCCTGGGTCAGGAAGAACCCCTGGAGAAGGGATACGCTACCAACTCCAGTATTCCTGGGCTTACCTGGTAGCTCAGCTGGTAAAGAATCTGTCTGCAATGCGGGAGACCTGGGTTCGACCCATGGTTTGGAAAGATCCCCTGGAGAAGGGAACAGCTACTCACTCCAGTATCCTGGCCTGGAGAATTCCATGGACTGTATAGTCCAGGGGGTCACAATGAGTCAGATACGACTGAGCTTTCCAGAAGGAAGTATTCCCTGGAGCAAAGAGCTAAGCTATTTTTGTTTGGTTCCAGTAATACTTAACATAGGGAGGGAAAAGTTATGCTTGGTCTAAGACATGGTTAATTCAAGGACAGAGAATTACATTGATTTCAATTCTTGGGATTGGAGGGAAAGAAATTCATTGAAAAATTTATGAGGGAAAAAAATTTCACTTTTAAGTTCATCTTTGTATTTTTTCTTTTCCTTCCAACTTAGACAACAAGGTTGGTCACTTGACTAATACCCTCACTAGCATAAACAACTTCCTTAGCTACTGTCCTTTGGTCCAAACCCACAAGGTGCTAAACCTGGATTAATCTGACACTGTGGGATACAACTGTTTTTCTTCTTTTGTTCCAACAACTATCTGTTGGTGGTGGTTAGGAGGAACAGTGAGCTTAGAGGGTGCTGAAGCCAAGTGAGGTCTCAGAAGGAACAAGCCCATGTCTGCTATGTGCACAAGTAGAGAGAGGAGAGAGTTTAAACTTAATACTTAAGTCTCAGAAATGTATATCTCTGTTGAGCTTTGGGCCTGCGTATCCAATGAGCTCCTGGGTAACGTTATAAGGATATTCTACAACCAATCTACATATATCCAAAATTGAAATTACAATTGCTCTCCTTCACCAAAGGTTTGCTAATCAATCCATCAGATTGGCCTTGTGATCCTTATTGGCACTGCATTCCAGGCAACCACTACCACCACTCAGGTTAACACACAATTCAAGATAAATCCTCTTTGTGATCTGGCTAAGGAAATTTGCCCTGATTGTGGAATTACAGGCATGAGCAATGGGATGAAGAAAGATGAAGACATAGCCTCTTGAAATTTTATCTCATTTTTTCTTGGCCCTGAGCACAGAAGTAAGATCACAAGCAAAAATTCAACCAGTCCTGAATTATCTCAGGTACAGTGACAGACACTGGGGAAAATAAAGATAATGAGACTTTTAGACCTTTTTGGATTTATTCTTTACAATATCCCATTCAGCTTACATCTATCTGTCCATCTGTCATGACTTCCTCTCCTTAACCTCTAATATTTTCATTGTCAGGTGGTAATTAGGTAATTCTTATTTATGGGAAGGATTACCATGTCAATTCTATGTGGTGTCCGTGTTTATGCAAAAAGTGCTCCCTGACAGAAACAGGTATAAAACTGATTGATGGGTTAAAGCAACTGAGGGGTCTTTCCTAGCAGCCAAGATTACCGTTTCCTGGTAGAAAAACTGGTAGAGAAAATTGAGTTCTTTTAATAAATTCCATAATTGCTTAGCTGTAAATGATTTTTTAAAAGTCACTTGACTGTGCAAACTGGTTAGAGTAGAAATATTTTAATGATATTTCAAGAGCTTAATGTCAACCATCAGTGTCCAATAAGTGAAAATTACTTTTAGTGATACATCTGGAAATAGGATGGTTTTTTGAGCCCAAATCTCTCAAGCTTTGCATAAAATCTGGATTTTCATTTCTACTGTGTGCCTGTTATATAAACTTCTGATATTTGTTATAGAGGAAAAAAAGATAAACCAGACATGACTTGGAATATTGAAAAATGAGTAGAATGTTAAGACATGTTAAATTTATTGTTTGCTCATTGAGAGAAAAGTGAATAATTCATTTAAGGGAAACATTGTTACTTAAAGAAAGGGCAATATTTTAATAAGCAGAAGGAGGAAGGTAATATATTTTGAAATAGGAGCTGCATCACTGGAATGAAAAATGTAATGTGACAAAGTAGCTACTTTGAAGAAGAAAATACTCATCTGAATGGAAAATTTTGCTATAGTCCTGTAAAATCTCAACTTTATCTTCATTCTTATCTGTTCATTCATTTAACGGGTATTTATTGAGAGCCTACTCTGTACTGGCATTGTGTGAGGCACTGCTGATATTTTGGTAAATAAGACAGTCACAGTTTCTTCTTTCACTAAGACTGTTTAGTGAATTTTTCATTAATGATTAATTAATGCACTCACTACATTGGGCTTTGCACAAACTCTGGGAGATGGTAAAAGACAGGGAAGCCCGGTGTGCGGCAGTCCATGGGGTTGCAAAGAAACGGACATGACTTAGCGACTGAACAATAACATTAAATTAGGTAAAATGAGCTTTAACTCTGTGTGACAGGAAACTTGAATTAACAATGGTTTAAACAACTGTCTCATCTAAATATAGATCATCCAGACCTCAAATTATTTTGGGCCTATCATCATAAAAACCTCAAGTCTTTTTATCTTGCTGCTCTGCCATTCCTAACTGCTGCTGCTAAGTTGCTTCAATCGTGTCCGACCCTGTGCGACCCCACAGATGGCAGCCCACCAGGCTTCCCCATCCCTGGGATTCTCCAGGCAAGAACACTGGAGTGGGTTGCCATTTCCTTCTCCAATGAATGAAAGTGAAAAGTGAAAGTGAAGTCGCTCAGTCGTGTCCGACTCTTAGTGACCCCATGGACTGTAGCCCACCAGGCTCCTCCATCCATGGGATTTTCCAGGCAAGAGTACTGGAGTGGGGTGCCATTGCCTTCTCCGGCCATTCCTAACTAGTATATACATTAAGCTTTTGAGTCTTTTTCTTTCACTTACATAGTGCATTGGGATATAGAACACTGTTTGTATCAACAGCCTGTTTTCATTATCGAATAGTATTCCATTCTATGGATGTACTATATTTTTATTTAGCTTTTTCCCAGTTGACGGACTTTGGAGTTGTTTCAAGATTTTAGTGATTAAATTGATATAAATATTTATTTAGAGGATTTTGCATGAATATAGGCCTATCATTTCACTTTGGTAAATATCTAGTGGAAAATTGGGCCATATGGAGAAGTGTATATTGAATTTTACAATATCTGTGAAACTGAGAGTTGCAATCCCACTATGCATTCCCGTCAACAATATACAAGAATTCTGGTTGCTCTGCATCCTCATCAGAATTTGATATCATCAGATTTTTCCAACCATTATATCAAGTGTATGATAGTATCTCATTGTGGTTTTAATTAGCATTTCACTAATGATTAGTGGAACTGAGATAGATTAGTATCTTCTGCTACAAGTCTTGTGTCAGACATATGATTTGGAAATATTTTCTCCCAGTCTGTATCTTTTCATTCTGTCAACAGTTTTGTTTGCAGAGCAAATGTTTTTAATTTTGATAAAGCTCAATTTATTTATTCTTTTATAAATTGTGGTTTGGATCTTAAAATTGAACATTTATGTTAAAAGCCAAATTTATAAAAATAACAAAAGAATAAATTCCTCCTAACAACAACAGATTATCTACAAATAGTATATTAGCTATGTCTCCAAAATATGACATCAAACAAGGAGAAATTAGATAATTTTTGTTGGGAGAACTAGATTAGTTATAAAAGATGAGACAAAGATCTAATAATTTTAATTTTTAAAATACAGAAGTAAAGACTTTTAGATTCTGCACAATCAGATCAGATCAGTCGCTCAGTTGTGTCCGACTCTTTGCAACCCCATGTACCGCAGCACGCCAGGCCTCCCTGTCCATCACCAACTCCCAGAGTTCACCCAGACTCATGTCCATTGAATCAGTGATGCCATCCAGCCATCTCATCCTCTGTCGATTGTAGTATGTAAATAAATGAAATGCTTAGTGGGGGCTTTGAATACCCATTCACTTATTTATCCATTCATTTCTTTAAGAATGTTTACTGAGCACCTAGAGTGAGCCAGGCACTATGTTCTGGATGTCAGTACATAGATGAATATGATGGGCGATAGAGCTCTGGACAAACAAATCAACAGGTTAGAGCACAATGTGGTAAGAACTATAGTTGGCATTTGTTCAAAGTAAATCATGCTTCTTTTTGCACAGGTAGCAGTTTCATCACACTTATCTCAGTTTGCAATTTTTTTATTTGTGTGACAGGCCTTAATGTTTGTCTCTCTCATAGTCTGTTCCAGCAGTATAAATATAATGTATGTTTTCTTCATAGTGACTAGAACATAATAGGAGCTGGATAATCAATCGTTGAATAAAATAAGTGTTTGCTATTGAAGTAGAGAGAGGAAGAGTTGCTAAATCTGCTCTGGGATCTCATTTAAAAAGGTGACATTTGAAGTGAGTCTTGAAGCAGAGGTAGGAACTTACTGGTGCAGTGGGGGTGGGGCTGGAGAGGAAGAGAAGGGCATTGCAGCACTATACAGTCTTAGCCATGGGGACTCGAAGTCACATAACATCTGGGGAAGGACAAAAAAGTCGCAGTAGGGTAGAATCATCCTATGTAGGGAAGTGTAGGGCAGCATGAAGCCAAAATGGAAGGCAGGGATTGGGACAGGAATGAAAGGCCTTGTCAACCAAGGTAGGTTTGAACTTCATAGCAATGGAGTTGGGGAGGGTGATGGATCTTAAACTTTTAAGTGACATGATCAGTACAGCAGTTAAGACTATGGCTGAGGCCCGGATAAGAGATGATAGGTGTGGCAGTGGCAGTTGAGATGCTGTGGAGAGACAGACTTGAATGCTATTCCAGGAGACCAAATTTATGGGACTTGGTGATTGAAAAGATGTGAAGGGTGAAGTAGAAGGAGAACTTAATATTTCAGCTCTTCTGATGCCTGGAGAGTATTGTATGTAGGGAATTAACAAATTATATTTTTTCCTGATTAATAAGTATTACATATTTTTTAGAAAATTCAGGAAAGCATAAAGAAGAAAAAAATTCATCAGTTATCGCAGTCCACAGAAATAAACCAATTCCAATATTTTGAGTGCCTATCGTTCTAAAATAGATCCTAAGGATGCTATCCCCACAAAGAACTTAAGTCTCATGAACAGCATTAATATATTGAACTTAATTTTGAGCCCAAATGTTAAGTTTTGACTATACTGCGAGCTGAGTCAGTGAAAAAAAAAAAAAGTGAATTAGGTACATGGATGTGAACTTCCCAAGATAGAATTTCTTCCCTGGAAACTAAATAAGGCAGCGATGACCATCCAGGAAGCGTTCTCATTAGTACCAGATTCCCACAGGTAACCTGCAGGGTCATTGAGGGACATTTCCAGGTTCCGCCTGATTAATTCATGTTCAATTCATTCAATGTGCTGAGCCCTGCAGGAAGACAGCACACCGTAGTGATCACCTCCCATGTCCAAATGTTTTAAAGGAGTGATAATTATTTTTGCCCACTTGAATCTAAAGCTTGTGTGAACCTGTGCACATCAACTATAAGTAAGAGAAAACTTTCTGAGGTCCAGAAGCTGTGAATAAAAAAAAAATTATCTAAAACCCTTCCAAATAGGGGAAATGGGAGGGAAGTTTAAAAAAAAGAAAAGAAAGGATATTTTTATATTGAGCAGGAGTAGATTACCAGGAGGGGCAGAGGCAGGAAGGTTCAAAGGAGGTCTGCCTGAAAAGAAGCTCAAAGAAGAGAAAGGCCAAGGAAGCGGGGGTATGGGGGGTGCGGAGGTAGGGGGCTCGGTTGAAAGACGGACAAACAAATGTAGCCACCGGGGCGGCCTTCCTAGCAAAGGCAGCCTGCAGGTCAGGTACCTGGCGGAGGTGGGGCAGCGGGGGGCGAGGTGCCGGCTCGCGGATGGAGTCCTTCCTTCAGACCTTCCCTGGACACCACCAGCTCCCTACGCCCCACACCAAAAAAAAAACAAACAAACAAACAAAAAAAAAACACACCAAAAACCAAAAAACAAAAAAAAAAAACAAAAAACCAGTCCCCGCCAGCCCTCGGCTGAGCTCGGAGGGGAGGAGGGGGAAGTGGGACCGTGCTCAGCTTCCACTCTGAGGCTCCGGCTTGAAAAGTCCCCGAGAGTCAAACATGATTTACACCAGGGAAGAAAAAAATCAATACCATCGGGGGGGGGGGGGGGTGGGCTCTACCTGAGGGAAATGTTTGGCAGAGGAAGGGGAGCTTTCCCCACCAAAGCCCAGAACGCGACTCTCGCTTCCTCACGAGGATCGGCCATCACCACCCCGGCTCTCCGCCCCTCCGTCGCCCGCCCTGAGGGGTTGCTGTTCTGTTGCAAACGTCAAGAGGTCTAGGTTTGCCCTGGGTTAGGAGCTCGACTAAGTTTTTCAGCTCAGGTTCTTAGGTGCATCGGGTTTCGCAAGACCCTGGGGGTGGCGGGGAGTAGGCTTTGGCTGGGGCCATTTTTACACGGCCGGGCTTTCCCTCACTCAGCTACCGACCAGGGTGAAGCGAGCGGCGCAAGGGTTCCTTAACGGGAAGGGGTCGGTGCAACCTGAACAAACATTGCTGGTTTTGAACGCTCACCGCGAACGCGTTTCAAGAGCAGGTCTCAGAGCCTCCCGGTTCCGTCCGCGGAACTCGGCGGACTCGACCAGCAGGTCAGAGCGCGGAGCCGGGAAACCCCACCTGCGCCGGGGAGACAGCTCCGGTCGGCGGGAGTTTGCACACTGGGCTCTCAGGCGGACTCTCCCAGAGTTGGGTCGCGCGCTCCGGGCCAATGAGCGCGCCCCGCGGAGGGGTCGGTTACCCCCCACCTCCTAACACACACACCCGCGCGTTGATTGGTCTCCCGGCCCGTGAGGCCGGGCTGGTCGGCTGCGGCGGCGGGCGGCGGCGAGTGCTGGGCGCGAGTGGGAGTGGCGCGCGCGCCCCCCGCCGCCCTGTCACTCCCCGCCGCGCTTCCTCCCTAGTCCCCTCCCTCCCTTGCTCCCTCTCTCCCTCCTCGCACTCCCCGGCTCCGGCCGCGCGCTGGCGGGGCTCCGCATTGCACACTCTGGGGGCGCCGCAGTGTTCGTGGGATGGGGCAGCGGGCTGCCGCTGGCGGCCGGAATCCGCGTGCAGCCGGGGTGAGTAGAGGCTGGCTTCCCGGGAGAGCACAAAAGGAGAGGGGTTTCCTGCCAGCCGCCCGATCTACTGCTGGGCCTGGACCAACCACGGAGTGAGCTGAGTCCCTGCAACTACCCTCTGCTAGGACAGTCCTTTACCCCCACACCCTCCCGGCCCCCTGGTCGGCGGAGCTGAGATCCTCGCTTCTGCATCCCGCTCCGATGTTTTGCCTCCGAGTGGGCAGCCCGCACTGCGCGCAGCCTGGGCAAGTCCGGAGGGGCGTGTGTGTAGTGCCTGAGCGCTGGGGGTGGGATGGAAATGTCAGGAGCTGCCAAGTTCAACGCTGGAGGAATCTTTCCAAAGAGTAATTCAGCACCTTCCCAGGGCCAAGCGTGCGTCCACCAGGAACTCCAGCCGGAGGGAGAACCCCGGGCGGCGGAGTGGCAGCACCCCACATGTTGCTGCGGGGCGGGCGGGGGTGGGATGGAGACGGGGGTGGGCGGTGGCCCGGCTTGCGCCCATCCAGAGCAGCTGCCGAAGGGGCGGTGAGGTGGGGCGCTTCCAGCCGTTGCGCGAACGCCCAAGGCCCTCCGATCACCCACTCGGGGGGAGTTTT
This sequence comes from Bubalus bubalis, assembly GCF_019923935.1. NCBI lineage: Eukaryota > Metazoa > Chordata > Mammalia > Artiodactyla > Bovidae > Bubalus > Bubalus bubalis. Next base: position 98,819,958 of record NC_059158.1, on the reverse strand, counting down.
GCGAGTGGGTCATTCACCCACGGAGCCAGAGCTTCGCCTGGGCTTGACTTAGCGACCTGCTTTTCTCTCCAGTAAGAGCAGTTCCGTTGATTACATTTGGCTTAACAGGCTAGCCTAAAGCTCTGGTGAATCTATCTGACTCGCTCTGACTCCCCGCCGCAATCCCACTAGTTTCGCGTCCCCAGCTCCTGCCCTCGGCATGGGGCATGGATCCTATTCCTCTCCACGAGGTTCCAAACTCGATGTTTGAGCATGGTTGTATCCAGCGTGGGCCCCGGCATCTGAAGTGTCACAATGAGTTGCCATTTCCTAGGGGATTCCAAAGACTTGTTATAATTTGGAGGAGGGAGTGGTGGGGGAGAGGAAAAATTGAGGAAGGAGCAATGTTTAGGAGGGAATTTGTTGGTAGAATAGTGTTGACCTACCAGAACATATGACAAAAAGAATGTTAAGCTTCTCCCTCTGGTAACCTACCCAAGGTGTGACCTCCAAAATTCAATTTTCTTTGTGGGAGACTAGGGAGTTTAGATTCTCCAGGGGGAAGCTTATTTCTTGTTAAATTGACTTACAGTGACATCCACTCTGTTCTGTTCTGCTCTGGCCAGCCATTTCAGATGCCTTGATATTATTAGAGCAATTCCCTTAAAGACATTACATTTTCTTTCAGTGAGAGGAACTCGAAGTAGCTCTTTAAAATTTTGGATCTGCACCTTATTTCTCTAGAAGACACTAATGGTTACTGTATATGTGTTCACGTGTACCAAGTTTGCAAAAGATATTTGTGCAATCGTCCATGAAATGGCTTAATACACATTTATGTTAAACCCATTTAAATGTAAAACATCTATCTGTTTTCAATTTTAGTTTCCACCTTGACCAAAGGCAGCAGACTGAAACAGGACTTAAAAGAGGCTTCCTTGTTTAAAAAGAGATTTTGCAGGACTCAAGTCATGAGAACAAACAGTAAGCTTTCTGAGCTTGTGGCACACAAATGCTGTTAAAAATTGTGAATTCGTTTTTTGAGTTAAAAATGTCAGAAGTGCTTCCAAGCCAAAAAAGGTAGTTACAATGCATGGATCTACCTTTTGAAGCTGTCCAGTCTTTATGAGATGAATGTTTATAGCACAGAATGCATAAATGGGACTGATTATAGCGAATGATGCCAAGTAAAAAGCCATACTTTGCATCATGTTGTAAACTTCACAAGGCACACTGAGATCTACTATTAAAGTATCTGTGAGGAAGTCATATTTTCATCACTCCTGTTTTACAGGTAGAACAACTGAAGCTCTCAAAAGTTGAGTACTTTTCCAAGGTGAATAGCAGAGTTCAAGTTTTTTCCCCCAAGTTCTTCCCTCCGTTGCTCCCTCTCTTCCTTCTTTCATGCTGGGCTTCCTTATTTCCTGGTTCTGATTTCTGTAGCCTTTTTTTTTTTTTTTTACTATTCAACCCATGGCTACGGGACCATTATGTACCATTCTCAAAAGGCTTTTCTCTGCAAAGTACCACTTAGCTCCCACTATATGCGGGCTGATAAACATTTAGGGAGAAAGCTAATAATGGGTTTTAAGGAACTATGTTTTTCAAAGGGGCATATTATTTTTATTAATGAGTTGTTAAATATACAAGTAATCAAAACCCTAAAGAATGATGTCCTTATGGTGTTTTCGTGCTAAGTCACTTCAGCTGTGTCTAACTCTGCAACCCCATTGGCTGTAGCCTGCCAGGCTCCTCTGTCCCTGGGATTCTTCCAGGCAGGAGTACTGGAATGGGTTGCCATGCCCTTCTCCAGAGGATCTTCCTGAACCAAGGATCAAACCTGTGGCTCTTATGTCTACTTCATTGGCATGCAGGGTTTGTGTGTGTTTGTGTGTGTGTGTGTGTGTGTGTGTATGCGTGTGTGTTTAGCACTCACACCCCCTGGGAAACCCTGTACTTATGTTGTGTGCTAAGTCACTTCAGTTGTATCCTCTTCTTTACCCTATGGACTGTTGTCTGCCAGGCTCCTCTGTCCATGGGACTTCCTAGGCAAGAATACTGGAGTGGGTTGCCATGTCCTCCTCCAGGAGATCTTCCCAACACAGGGATCGAACCCATGTCTCCTTGATTGCAGGTGGATTCTTTACTGCTGAGCCACTGGGTACTTAGGGTAATGCTTCAGAAAAATCAAGTGATAGTGGCAGAGATGTTTGAGAAATATGTAGGTCTGCAACTCTGTAAGTAGAAACTCCTCATACGTTCAGTAGACAATTATAGTGAAGCTCTAATAAATGATTGTTTTGTTAGTGTCATTTGAATTTTAAAAAGAATTGAACAAAACATTACTTAAATAAACCCAGAACCACTCTGGGGGGTGGGGAACCCACTTATCAAAAGTCCTGAAATCCTCATTAACTAGTTTGCAAATGCAACAGAAGACGTTGATTAAAGAGAAATCATGTTTTTACTTGCATAGCTAGCAATAAGGAGCTTACATCTATCTGCCTACATGATTACTTATTAAAAATCCATCATTTGCAGATCTTTTCTTGGACAACTGTTGTTCAGGATACATTGCATACTATGTTACATAATATTTATTAAGATGAGTAGTATTAATTTTGTTTGCATTAATGTAGGCAGAAATATTTGAAGGGTCAGTTTACTAAATTAAGCCAATGGAGAGTGACAGATCCCAAGCATACTAAAAATGAGGTAGCCAAAAATGAATGCGGACAAATTCTTGCAATGGATTCCCAAAATAATGATGAAAGACTCATATATTGTGAAATGAGAATTGTAGAAGTACCTGGCTTGCACTGTACCAGACACACACTCAGATATATAAAAAGAGAACACAATGTAAATGAATTCTTAGCTTCTGCTTTTGCTGAATAATATTCCTATGCCCAGGCTTTCTCAGGCAGTAAATGCACTGTAAATAATAGATTGAGAAACGGCAAGTGCCGAGGATATTCTCGACCTAATCAACAGACTAGATACTAAGTCTCCAAAATGGTCATCATCCAAGTATGTTGAACCTTAGTGTGTAAGTGACAGCTCTCCAGGGCATTGGCTGGAAGACTTGAGGGGCTCTTGTCAGGGGAGGAGTTTCAGGGAGGACTCTGAAGCCATCAAGCCAGATCCATGTCCCTATGGACAACTGTGAGATCAGTGTTCAAAGTGAACATAGATTACAGTAATATAACTTATTTTGGAGAAAGGGGAAATCACGTGTTAAGAGTTTAAGTGAATATATTTGTAGCTAAAGTGTGCAGAAAGGATATGTGTTTTAAGCTTTCAGAAAGCTTGACTAGATTTCAAATCCTGGTTCTCTCCCTATTCATGACTTTTTTGTTTGGCCAAGAAACAAGAAACAAACTGGAGATAAATAGACACTTTTCTGAGTGGACAGGTAGGCTCTTCTGGGAACTAGTTCTCTTCTGGGAACTAGTTTGGGGATGGTTTTATTTTAACTTTTATAAATGTCTACAGATGGTATGTAGTTCTTAAGAGTAAGTAAAAACTATGCTGATAAAGTTGAACCATAGGAAAAATTTAAAAGACAACCTAAATGGGAAGAAAAATAATAGAAGATTAAAGTCAAAATGGAAGATTGAAGATAAGTATACTTGGGAAAAGCAATCCCAAGCACATTTGTAGGAAATGGTTTTAAATTCCATTCCTGTCAGCAGTCAAAATAGCTGGATAATATTCTCACAGCTCTCTTTTAAAAGATATGTCCACCAAGTTAAAGTCAATGTTAAGAGAAGGATATAAAATTTTATATTAGTGTGAGACTATTAAAATGTGTAGTTGAGTAAGTTTGTATAAATTCTCTGTACTTATCTGTTCATCTTTCTATATAGAAAGAAATGCATCAATACATTAATAGTAACTGTCTCTGGGTATTATGAGATTATAGGGCTTCCCTGGTGACTTGGGCAGTAAAGAATCTACCTGCAATGCAGGAGACCCCGGTTTGATCCCTGGGTTTGGAAGATCCCCTGGAGAAGGGAATGACTACCCACTCCAGTATTCTTCGTGCAGAATTCTATGGACAGAGGAGCCTGGCAGTCTACAGTCCATGGGGCCACAAAGAGTCAGACATGACTGAGCAACTAACAGTACACTACTAGTGTGTATGAGATTACAAGTGTTTTTATTGTCTTTTACTTAAGTACTTTCCAGATTTTCTTCAATGAACGTGTATTGCTCTTAGTAAAAAAGTATTATGAAAATAAGATATCGTGTTGTAGCCTATAGATTTCATATAGTCTTAAGAAAGGTTCATCTGATTATCATTTTTATGTCTTCTGCAAATCTGTAAGTTGAAAAAATTGCCTCTATTTTCCCCATGAATTCCCTATATATGAAAGGCAGCAAGTTTAAATTTTTTTTTTTTTTTTTTTTGTATTTGGTACTAAGAAAAAGTGTGACTGAAGATGAACACTGTGCTTTCTTTAGATAGTGAGAACTGGGAAATGAAAAGACATTCCATTTTTGCCATAATTATCAGAATATGAGGAGAAGGACATGGCAACCCACTCCAGTATTTTTGTCTGGAGAATTCCATGGACTAGAGGAGCCTGGTGGGCTACAGTCCATGGAGTTACAAAGAGTCGGACACGGCTGAAGTGACTTAGCACACATGCAGGCACAATACCCTCTTCCCTGGGGGAAGGAAATGGTAACCCACTCCTGTATTCTTGCCTGGGAAATCCCATGGACAAAGGAGCCTGGCAGGTTACAGTCCATGGGGTCGAAAAGAGTCAGACACGACTTAGTGACTACACCACCCACCACTGTCAGGATATGACGAACCAAGTTAATGGAAGCTGATATCTCTTGTAACAGTTGTGTTGACAAAGCTTCCAGGATCCCATAAGGGATGTGTCCAGTTTCCAGACTCGTGGCCCTCAAAGAAGCCCAATGTATAATGTCCTCATTAGATAATTTTAGTTTTCTCTCAGTCTACTCATAATATATAACTGATGAGTAGTTACCATTAATAAGTAGGCTAATTGACATTTTTACTCTCTTGAGGTTGCTGCAAAGGAAGAGCTAGACATACCAGAAGTCAAATTCTCATGCACACAGTTACAAATACAGTGAACTTGGATTATTTTTCATGAAAATAAAAAACTAAAACACATCTGTTGATATTTGAAAGCAAGGGGGTTCAGACAGGAAGTGATAAACTCAAAGACTATGTGTTAATAATACCTCTATCTCCTGTCCTACATCCCACTCACTCATCCTTTCTCTCTCTTTCACCACAAGAGGATGAAGGCTAAAATTAAAAATAGATTCCAAAAAACATTGAGGTGTATGCCTAAATGATTACCACCTAATGGACTGTTGGCAAAGCAGAAGCATTACAGAAGCACTGGGTGTGAAATCTTCATCTTTTCATAGACCTTTTAAAAGCCATGGATATAAGAATTCTTAAAGCCAAGATTGTCCTATGTCTGACATTTAAAAACAATCATGAATGTTACTTGAATTATCAAAACAAGTATCTCTAAGCATTCTAAATGATTAAATACAATACGGTTAGTGTGTTTGGGCAGTAGTATTTGGGGTGAACATTTTCAAAAATATATTGCTTAATATTTTTATGCTCTAAAAAGCAGGATAAATAAAGATTGCATTGTCCTTATCTTATTTCCCTCCTTCTTAAAAAGTACCAAATAGTATATAAACTAGCAAATGTACACATTGTTTCCATCACGATGTCTAGAAATACTTGTTTCTTTATGCCACCACCACTTCCCTGGTGGCTCAGACGGTAAAGGCTCTGCCTACAATGCAGAGACCCAGGTTCAATCCCTGAGTCGGGAATATCTCCTGGAGAAGGAAATGGCAACTCACGCCAGTATTTGTGCCTGGAAAATCCCATGGACTGAAGAGCCTGGTAGGCTACAGTCCATGGGGTCGCAAAGAGTCGGACATGACTGTGCGACTTCACCTCACGTCATGTCACTTATGCCATTAAAGCAATTTAGATAATATAAACTTACTTGCACTTGTAATAATAGCATTTATTACTCTACTTTTTATTTGTATGGCTTTTCATCTACAGGACTCTACCTGCTTATGAGGGATTATTGTTAGTTTTCCATTGGGAGAGAGAGCAGTGTAGAACAACCTTAGAAGCCAGGAATCTCCCATGTTGTAATTCCAGCCCCACCAGTTGCCAGACCTTAGGCAAGTGTGTCCTTAGGCAAATTATATAGTTTCCTCCAATTTAACTGGTTACTATTAACTAGCTGACTGACCTTTAGCAAGTTAGGCACCCAGTGTCTGGGCTTCATTTGCTTCAACTATAAAATCAAGGGGTTGCACTAATTAAATTCCCAGGTGAGTAGGAACCAACATATATTTTTTGACATTTAAAACTACCCAATAATACTGATCTAATAAAACTGTGCCTTAATATTGGTATTTAGAAGAAACTGAGTTAACAAGACAGAGTTCTTGGAGATCTGTAACAAGAAATTTAAAACATCTAACATATCTCCCTGGAATTTGTTCTTTTCTTACTATGTAGATCCTTCCTGTTCTTTGACTTGATTATCCATGTAGAATACATTTAATTTCTTAGAATTCTTTTATCTTAAAAATAGAAAAGTTGACTTTCAAGTGTTCTAAAAATATTAACTCTTAAAAATAATGACTTTAATAGAAGTAATATTCTGCATTGATGTAGGGTCTTTCCATACAAGATCAAAGGAATGGTATTAGAAATACATGGGTTTTCTTTTATGTATAACTTCATAGAAAGATTTTCCTTGATGGAATTCTTTTAATTCATATTCCCAGTCACCCAACTGAATGGATCCACAGAAACTTTTGTAGCAATTCTAACTTGTTCTTGGTCAGATGTGTCCTTGGTTAGGAGTGTCCTTTCGTCCATTACTTCCCAACTGACAATTTTTTTCAATCCTTCAAGGCCTAGTTCAAACGCAGTCCTCCCAAAGAAGTCTTTTCTCTTGATTTACATCAATGTACATTTTTCTCTTTTACTTATATCTGTATTTCATAATAGTGTACTGATTTTTACATTCTAGCTTATTATATACATCATGTCTTATTTCTGTTAAATGCTTGCATGAGTACATTGTCTTGTACAGAGTAAGCCTTCAATGAATGTGTTGAATAGACTTACTGCTTTCATAGAGAAAAAGCTATAAAGTTTAGGGATGGGCTGGGGGGTAGGGAGAAGGAAGAGGGGGAATTGCAGAAGATTGATTTAGATGGAAAAGATAGGTTGTGGTTTTGTGTGTGCTGTGTGTGCTCAGTCATGCCTGACTCTTTACAAGCCCATGGACCATATCCCATCAGGCTCCTCTGTCCGTGGAATTTTCCAGGCAAGAATACTGGAGGGGGTTGCCATTTCCTACTCCAGGGGATCTTCCCAACCCAGGGATTGAACCAGCCTCCCTTGAGTCTCCTGCATTGGCAGGTGGGTTCTTTACCACTAGTGCCACCTGGGAGGCCCCTTTGGCTTTGTAGTTTATGACAATTGCCATGTGCCTTTAGTCCCTGAATGTCTACCAAGAGCAAGCAAATACTGCCAACTGTGACTGTTCTCCTCAAAGACCCTTCCTTGCTTTTGTTTCCTAGGAATACACTCTAGGTATTGAGGGTCTTTACAGAACAGACTCTAAGCCATCAATCACTGTGACCAGGACTTGGGAAAGTTACATAAGCCATCTGCTCACCTGAAAATAAAAAGCTGGCTATTTCACACTTTCACACTAAGCTGTACCATGCTTTTTAGAAGTGTATAGAATTAATTTCTGCTAAACAGAAAAGTTCAAGGAAGAAAATAATCATTTCTTGTCAGCCACATTTAATTATTCATATCTAATTTCATACTACCTTATTAGCATTCTTTTTCTCTAGCTTATATGGTGGCTACCTAGCTATAAGTATATAGCATATGTTCAGTGTGTTTGATCTTTATCCTTAATAGAATAAAACAGAAGACAATATATCAAACTTGCCATATATAGGTAAAGATATACAAAATCCTTCTTGGTTGTTGAAAACTCTTTGAATGAGTTTTCAACACATAATTAGGGCTGCTGCTTTTTAAATAGAGAACCAGACAAGGCTAGGTCTGTTTAATCTCAAATAGCCAGGGTTCTTCTTCCTATTCCATTGTCATATGTTGGAATCACAGCCAGCTGACTTAAAATGTAGTTTTAGATCCGGAAGTCCCATGGACGGAGGAGCCTGGTAGGCTGCAGTTCATGGGGTCGCTAGAGTCGGACACGACTGAGCGACTTCACTTGCACTTTTCACTTTCATGCATTGGAGAAGGAAATAGCAACCCACTCGTGTTCTTGCCTGGAGAATCCCAGGGAGGGGAAGCCTGGTTGGCTGCCGTCTATGGGGTCACACAGAGTCAGACACGACTGAAGCAACGCAGCAGCAGCAGCAGTCAAGGCTATGGTTTTTCCAGTAGTCATGTATGGATGTGAGAGTTGGACTATAAAGAAAGCTGAGTGCTGAAGAATTGATGCTTTTGAACTGTGGTGTTGGAGAAGGCTCTTGAGAGTCCCTTGGACTGCAAGGAGATCCAGCCAGTCCAGCCTAAAGGAGATCAGTCCTGGGTGTTCATTGGAAGGACTGATGCTGAAGCTGAAAGTCCAATATTTTGGCCACCTGATGTGAAGAACTGACTCATTGGAAAAGACCCTAATGTTGGGAAAGATTGAAGGCGGAAGGAAAAGGGGATGACAGAAGATGAGATGGTTAGATGGCATCACCAACTCAATGGACATGAGTTTGAGTAAACTCCAGGAGTTGGTGATCGACAGGGAGGCCTGGTGTGCTGCAGTCCATGGGGTTGCAAAGAGTTGGACACGACTGAGTGACTGAACTGAGGTGAGATGTGGCTGGATTAGCATCAACTCCAGCCAGTTCTGAGAAACAACTCAGGGTTCATTTTCTACTGCTGCCAAACACTATTGGTTTGGTAGAACCAAACCAGGCAAGTAAAAATCAACAGGATTCAAAAAATGTTTTTCCCATCAAAGCTGTTCAGAAGCTCAGCTTTCTAAATGACAGGCAATGTGTATCCTATAATGGAATAGCAGTTTAAAGAGAGGTACTGTTTGTAATGGTGCTTTCTTAGCTCGGAAACTATGTCATAGAGACCATTGTTAAAGGGGGTAATTTTCAGCTAGGTTAAACAAATTTAAGAATTGTTATATGCTGTAGCACCTACAAGACATTGTATGCAAATGGATAAACTCATTTTCTACAGCTTCTGGCTAGTTTTGACATTGCACGAGGGCTTCAGATCTCTCCTGGAACAGTGTACTGAATAAGGTTGAACATGGGAAATGGGAAGCAGAAAAAGAGTACAGAAAAGAAGGAGCTGGAGGACTTACAATAAGGAAAGAATCACCTACTTTATAACCAATTGAAGAAAACTTTCCAGTCTTATCTCATTCCAGTCTTATCTGGGGAAGCCCTAAAATAAACAGAAATAAAATTGAAAAGAGCCACAAAGTTCTGTCTGCCTTAGGTTATCTTGTGTTCCTACTGCATCCTCCATTAGGGCAATTCTGGTGCTGAATCATAGTCTCAACTCTAGAGTCTATAAGATCACTGTTAAAAGGCTTCCATGAGGATTTCTCTGGTGGTTCAGTGGTTAAAGCTCCGTGCTTCTAACACAGGGGGCACAGGTTTGATCTCTGCTCTGGGAACTAAGATCTCACTTGTCACAAGGCATGGCCATAAAAACAAAAATGGCTTCCTGGAAGCACATGTTGGCAAATCAATGAATCCAGCATATTGGTCAAATAGGCAAGTAAAAGTTGAGGGAATCAAAGAGTCCAAGGTGATTGAGACAGAGATACAGAAGAGGCAATGATTTTGTGGTGAGGTATGGGTGGAAACAAAAAGATGTCGGGGTCTTCACTTATTTCCCACTTTTAATTTAAGCTCTCATCTGGCTAGTTCCTGAATTATCAACCACTAATTCCTTCCTGTCAAGGCTATGGTTTTTCCACTAGTCATGTATGGATGTGAGAGTTGGACTATAAGGAAAGCTGAAGAATTGATGCCTTTGAACTGTGGTGTTGGAGAATAGTCTTGAGAGTCCCTTGGACTGCAAGGAGATCCAGCCAGTCCATCCTAAAGGAGATCAGTCCTGGGTGGTCATTGGAAGGACTGATGTTGAAGCTGAAACTCCAATATTTTGGCCACCTGATATGAAGAACTGACTCATTTGAAAAGATCCTGATGTTGAGAAAGATTGAAGGCAGGAGGACAAGGGGACTGCAGAGGATGAGATGGTTAGATGGCAACACCAACTCAATGGACATGAGTTTGGGTAAACCTGGGGAGTTGATGATGGACAGGGAGGCCTGGTGTGCTGCAGTTCATGGGGTAGCAAAGAGTCGGACACGACTGAGTGACTGAAGTGAACTGAATTCCTTTCTGGGTTTTGGCCAAGCCAGGTAACTTCTTTGAATGTCTCTTTTCTCATTTGTAAAATGATTGTACATGCACATCTAGAGCTGGATCTGCAGGAAGAGATACTGGTTCCTTGGGGTATATGGCGGGGGAAAAGTACAATGGTCAAAAATGTTTGGGATACAATGGGTTAACTGCTTTTCAACTGTAAGACTTTTCAGAACTTTTAGTAAGTGAATGATCATTCTACATACCTGAAAGGAGGTATACTCTTCAGTGAGTCCCAAACCTGTTTGCCAATGGAACCACTGAGAAGGTGCATCTTTTGAGTCAGTGTTCTGTGCACCAAATACTGGACTAGCTGTTGCCTGAGGTTGTTCTCGGTTTTAAATTCTGTGAATGACCAGCTATGTAGTATGTCTTTCTTTCTGTTTCTTTTCTAGCTAACTCCTTGCCTCTCATCTTGAAGAATTTTTGTGTTGTATAAACCTTTTGATCAAAAAATGTACTGTTAGAAAAATCCCTGCATGTACTTTAAGATCACATTGAGACAGTGCAAACCTGCAAGCCGTGAACTTTCTCCAAACTTGTATATTTTAGATGACATAAAGTCACAGGCAGTCAGAACACAAAGAACAAATCCCCCCATTACACACACCCTAACAAAAATATTGAAATGTTTATTAATAGAGAAGAATAGAGAGGGGATAATATTTCACAAAGCAACAATTTATAAAAGACCCAGATTTCATCCTGGCAGAGGCATTTCTGAGCAAAGCAGTGCAATTAATCTCAGAGTTGTAGCATAAAGATGAAATGCTGAATTCTGAAGGTATACAAAATGTGCACTGCCCTTCCCCTGTTCTTCAGGATTACAGGCAACGTCTAGCACACCTCTCCTCGCCAGCAGCAGTCTTGGACTTTCTATTTGGCTCCTGCCAGATTCCTCCTTTGCTGGATGAGGAGCTGGTAAAAGGTACGGTTATTTGGGGAGGCAGAGGCGGCAGGAGTCCAGGGTGCAGCATGGCTGGGTCTGGATCCTTGTGCTGAGGTAACTCACCTTTCAGAGGTTGTTAGCGGTCGGGGGTAGTAGGGGGAAACAGGACTTAATTCTGGGTTAGAAAGAAGTAATAAGGATTCACAATGTTTTATTCTTTTTTTTTTTTTTCATTTTGTCATCATTGCGCTTTGTGAATTCTCTGAAATTAGAATTAATCCAAACCTCTACAGGTAACCCACAGCAGACAACTTTCAGTGGGCTCTGAATTTAGTTTTCTTTCTGTGTTTTTAAAGAAATAATTTATTAGATAATGTTAGGATACAAAAGCCAAAATAGGATAATAATTTCTCTTTTACAATTAAATTTACATGTGGCACTATTTCTAAAGTTTGATTGTCTATCCTCCACCCTTATTTAAAAATTTTAAGAATATTTGTCAAATGTCCTGTTATTTGAATTCAGGTTTATCTCTGATGAAACATCAATATTCCTATTTAGTTTTTCTTGTCTTGTTAAAAGAATTGGAATTAGTTGTATGCATTTAATTATATTTTTAAACTCTAAATTTAGATTTGAAATTTGGTAAAGAATTTCTAACTATTTTTTTCCCAAGCGATAATATACATATTATGATATTGGCTTGACTCATAAGACTCATGTTTCCTCACCTTTTTGAGTTGTCTCAGTGAGGATTCCAAGTGGCACTGTGCCTAGATTTTTAATTCAGCTTTCTCATATTTAGAGGCTGTCTTTTCTCTTCCCTTAAACATTTGAGCAGCACTTTAGTTCATTGCACATTGCAAGCACTGGCACAAACTAGATGCTCAGCAGCTATCTAAAGAGAGCCTCCCTACTCTATCAGTGTTTGCTGAATAAATAAAACAGATTAGTTAATGAGCAGTGCTTCCCGCAACTCTCACCACTGTCATGCCAGTAATGTAACCATTATCTACTATACAGGCTGGTTTTCTTAACAATTAAAAGTAAATTTTTTATAACCTGCCAACATAATGCTAATTAGTGTTTAATGTTCATTTTCCTGTTTCAGGAGATAAACAGATAAAAGAATTCTACTTAAAAAGTTTTGTACAGGTTTCACCAAACCAAACAGATGTAGTTGGTTCTGTACTGCAGCAGCTCAGTGAAGTTTGGAGGAGACCCGAGTCTTCTCCTGTAGGAATGAGATGCTCTCTGCGGGACTGAACCCAGGGGCCTTCAAACCACTGAGTAGGGTTTGTTTTGGCATGCTACAGCATTTCCCCTTTGGAATGCTCAGTCAGTTTAGGTATGCTGATTTCCATAAAGCTTTCAGCATAAAGTTTGAGTCATCTTTTGTGAAAAAGAATCTCTTTTGCATTGGGTCTGTACTTGATTGTTGATATTGTATAGTCTGTGCTGTGGATGTGTAGAAAGACTAGGCATTTTTTAGACTTCTTGACTAGTAAGTCTCCTTTGTTAAAGATTAGTTGTTTGAAAAAGAAAAAAGACTCATAGATATAGAAAAAAATACTAGTGGTTACCAGTGGAGAGAAGGAATGGGGGAGGGGCAAGACAGGGGTAGGGAATGAAGAGGTACAAACTATTATGTATAAAATAAATAAGCATAGTCAAGGCTGTTGTTTTTCCACTAGTTGTGCATGGATGTGAGAGTTGGACTATAAAGAAGGCTGAGCACTGAAGAATTGATGCTTTTGAACTGTGGTGTTGGAGAAGACTCTTGAGAGTCCCTTGGACTGCAAGGAGATCCAACCAGTCCATCCTAAAGGAAATCAGTCCTGAATATTCATTGGAAGGACTGATGCTGAGGCTGAAACTCCAATACTTTGGTCACCTGATGCAAAGAGCTGACTCATTGGAAAAGATCGTGATGCTTGGAAAGTTTGAAGGTGGGAGGAGAAGGGGACTACAGAGGATGAGATGGTTGGATGGCATCATGGACTCAATGGACATAAGTTTGAGTAAACTCTGGGAATTGGTGATGGACAGGGAGGCCTGGTGTGCTGCAGTTCATGGGGTCGCAAAGAGTCAGACATGACTAAGAACGTGAACTGAAATAAGCTACAAGGTTATAGTGTTCAACACAGGGAATATAGACAATATTTTATAATAACCATAATGTAGTATAACCTTTAAAAATTACTAGTCATTCACTATGTTGTACACCTGTAACATATATTGTACAACAACTATACTTCAATAAAGAAAAGAAACGAGAGGGTATATATCCTTCTCTTTTGAACAGGATTGGGGGAAAGCTCCTCCTTTCTCTGTTGCATTCCTCCAATATCTGTAATTCCCTAACAGTTTTTCTAGGACATTACCAACAGCATCACTTGGCACAGTGGAGTTGATTTATTAAAATCACCTGTTTATTTTAATAATCAAGTTAATGACAAAAGAACTCAAATGACTTGTTGGGGGCTTGGTATAGAAGTTGATTTTATTTGCTGTAATTTACTCAACAAATGACAGTATTAAGGTCCCCTTTCCCATCTTTTTTTGGGTAGGTGTTTGTGTCATTTGGGGGACAGTACTTAAGAAACTGTCTCTTATTGGTGACTTTGAGAATTGTTCACACTTGAATAGATTATAAACTTAAGTTTAAATAATGTTGAAATTGTTAAAAAAAATAGTTACATCGTTTAATATTACATCAACACTGTCTACATTTAACAAGTCCAAACATTTGAATGGCTAAATATTTTATACTTGCCAATGTGAACATGGTGATAATCAGGCAACTAGTGCTTCTTTTCTGGGCTCTACCTAAGATATAAATAGAAAGGGTAAGATAGGGCAACTGTCTTCATGGAACTTGGGGTGTTTTCTCTCTGTGTCTCTAAATATTTGAGAAACAAGTCATGCCAATTACAGTTCCCAGGGAAAACACAATAGTGAGTGAAATAAGCAAAAGTTTTTGGGGATAAAGCAGTAAATAACTCTCACAAAAATCCCTGTCTTTATAGATCTTGCATTCTAGAGGGTTGGGGCAGAAGGTAAGGACATAAATAAGAAAATATGCAGCATGTCAGATGATGCTAAGTGATACGGAGAAACTAAAATGGAGGGAGGGAGAAAGTATGTCAGAGGTGAGCTGGAGGCAGTTGGTAAAGTTTGGTGGCCAGAGGCCCCACTCAGAAGATGTCACATGAGCATCTGGACTAGGTAAGGGAGAAAGCCTTAGAGACCTCTGCAGGAAGGGCCTTCCAGGCAGAAATGCAAAGGTGCTATTCTGGCATCATGAAGTCACTGGCTCTCAAAAGAGCAAGAGACCAATGGTGGGAGTGGAGTAAGCCAGGGAGAGAGTAGTATAAGGTCAAAGGCATAAGAGGGCAGCCCTTCCATCAGGCAGAGTCTTTAGAAGATGTTTTCCTCCTTTCCTCTCTCCTTTTCTTTCTTTCTTTGGACTGAGAGAGTTGGGCCATTGGAAGAATTTCCACCAAGGAATGACCCGATTAAATGTATAATTAGGAAGGAGGGGACAAGGCTGAGGGAGGCTATTGCAACAATACAGGTAACTTTGGTTTAGACCCAACATGGAGTGGAGGTTGCAGTGGAGGTGGTAAAAGGGGGCATCCTTTGTCTGTTTGAAAAGAATGGAAGAAATAGGATTTACTGAAAGGTATGGTGTGGGGCGGAGAAGGCAATGGCACCCCACTCCAGTACTCTTGCCTGGAAAATCCCATGGACGGAGGAGCCTGGTAGGCTGCAGTCCATGGAGTCGCTAAGAGTTGGACACGACTGAGTGACTTCACTTTCACTTTTCACTTTCATGCCTTGGAGAAGGCAATGGCAACCCACTCCAGTGTTCTTGCCTGGAGAATCCCAGGGATGGGGGAGCCTGGTGGGCTGCCGTCTATGGGGTCACACAGAGTCGGAAACGACTAAAGTGACTTAGCAGCAGCAGCAGCAGCAGCAGGGTGTGGGGCATGAGTAAGGAAGCCGAGTCAAAGATGGATCCAAGGTTTTGGATCAGAGAACTGAAAGGGTAGGGTTGTCACGTACTGAGATGGGAAAGCTGAGGAGGAGCAGATTTGCAAGAGGAGCCCATCATCCAGAGACACCTTACATTTGAGATGCTTATCAGGCTTCCACGTGTAGACAGTGAGTTGCTGGTTGGGGATATGATTGTGAGTTCAGGAGAGAGATCTGGGCTGAAGATATAATTGGGGGGCTTCACTCTCTCTGTAAAAGCCAAGGAATGGGAGCTAACCCATATGAGTGAGGAGATCAGATTAGTCTGTCAGGGCAGAATGAGGATAATTAAGTGACCATTATAAGGTCCTTTATTTTTTTTGCTATACCTACTGAGAGGAGTGAGGAATATGTGGGCCAGAAGAGATGAAGCAGCTTTCATGGAAAGTGTGAAAATGGAACTGGTCTTTACAAATGGATGATATTTGAAGGGTTAGAAATAACGATGGAAGGACATTTGGTTAAAAGGTAAGAGAATTAAACACTTGTCCCTTAGTGAGAAGGTAGTAAGGGGAAACTTATCAAGATCAGGGTAGAATTTTCTCACTAGTGGAAGGGGTGAGACTTACAGTCTGTATTCTATTTCCCAGGACCACAATACGCACATGATAGAGTCTTGAGTCTCATTAAAATCTTGAGTGTTTCTTGACACTTAAGCAACAGCTTCTTTCCCTTATCCTTGCAGCTGGTGCTGCCTTATATTATGAGTAACTTGAAACTGACATGTGGGGAATTTTAAGTACATATGTTATCAAAACAGATGTTTTACAGACTTTATAGACTATCTGGAGGTCAGCTCATCTTTCAGAAAGCAGCTTGGAATCTGAATTTAGTTCCTCTCATAATTTTATGTTCTCCAAAGTCACTGTGTGGGAAATTTTAAATTTATTAGCAACTTTCTCTTGTTCTTGAATTTTACATAGCAATTTCAGTAGGTTGGAAAAAATTGTATGCTGCATTACATAGAGGCAGATATTGAATGACTTTACTTGTCTGGTGATAAATCTAAGGCTTGTATTTTAATGCTTTCATTGGAACTTTGGAGTCATGTTTTATAAAGGAAAAAAAAAAAGACCTCTGCCTTCTTTTTTGATGCAAAATGATAATTAAAACAAAAGTGACCATAAAATAATACAAAGGATGCCATCTTCAGAACAAATGGTGAGAAAAATTTTGCCTCTTGTTCCCTCTCCTTCTACTTTTTACTAGAATCTAGATGAGGATCAGGTCTCATTTTTATTCTGGGTTAAAGTTGCTCATGAAGTTGGGAAAGCTGAGGACTTTGGCAGAACTCCCTGAGGTATGAGCAAGTTACGCGTTTCTTTGTTCATTTTACTTAAAGAATGCCTTTAAAACAGTGTGGTGTTAGTGGTTTGGCATAACCAGGTGACATTTCTGTATCCCCACTTTTTCTTTGGGTTTCAGGGAGGTACAGAGCAGAGCTCCAGCAGACTGTAACAGTTCATGAAGCCCCCTAGGTGTTTGGTGGCTCAGACAGTAAAGAATCGTCTGGCAATGTGGGAGACCCAGGTTCAATCCCTGGGTCTGGAAGATCCCCTGGAGAAGGGAATGGCAACCCACTCCAATGTTCTTGCCTGGAGAATTCCATGGACAGAGGAGCCGGGAGAGCTTACAGTCCCTGGGGTCGCAGAGAGTCGGACACGACTGAGCAACTAACACACACAGGTGTTGGCTGGACAGTAGTGATCAGTGAGCAGTTCAGTGGACTGAGCACTGTCCAGTAGAATGTTCTAGTCTCTCCTGTGATGACAGAAATATTCTGTGTCTGCACTGGTTAGTATAGAAGCATTGACCACATGTGGCTACTGAGTTACTGACATGTGGCTGATGCAGCTGAGGAATTGAATTTTAAATTTTATTTAATTTTAATCTACTTAAATTTAAGTGGCCACATGTGTCTAGTGTCTGCTAAATTGAACAGCACAACCAAGTTGATGGTGGGTCTTGGGCTTCCTGGAGCGTGGAGTGGGCAGGTGCCCACCCTGTCCTTGCTGGGGCCTCTCCACCACCCGGATGAGAGGTCCACAAGCAGATCTTTCTCATCCAGACGCAGCCCCCATGATAACTTCTAGTGACTGGAATAGGCCAGGACTTCATGACATACCTCCTCCCCATCCTTCATGGAAGTGGGGAGAAGGAATATAGAAAAGCAGAGTGATGCTGGAAGAGATAAGTCATTGTTATAGTCTTAAAGACCTTTGGTACTAGAAAGTATGATATTAAGAATAGCCTATTTAAATCATGAAATATTTTATAACTGATTATGAAAGAGAATTATCCTGGGGTAATATTTAGAGGTAATGTTGTGAGATAATAATCTCACTAGTTATTTGAAAGTAGGGATTCTGTGGGGGGCCCACTTTCTTTCCCTGAGGGTGGCTGCTTAATTATAAGCAGTGCTCTTAAGGTTTTTTTTTTTTCATTTTTTATTTTAATTTTAATTTATTTTTTATTTTTTCTGTTTAAGAAATCATTTTAATAATTCTTTATGGATATTATACTTTTGTGAATAAGATGTACAGAATATATATATATATATATAAAACATTTCTTTAAAACATTTTTTATTGGAGTCTAGTTGATTTACGATGTGTTTCTACTTCATAGCAAAGTGAATCAGTTATACATATATTCACTCTTTTTAAGATTCTGTTCCCATATAGGTCACTACAGAATATTGAATAGAGTTCCCTGTGCTATAACAGTAGGTCCTTGTTAGTTTTCTATTTTATATATAGTAGTGTCCCCATGGACAGAAGAGCCTGGTGGGCTGTAGTCCATGGGGTCGCAAAGAGTCGGACACGGCTGAGCGACTAAGCACAGCACAAGCACAGTTTGTATATGCCAACCCCAGTTCCCCAGTTTATCCCCCACCCCTATACCCCTTGGTAATCATGTTTGTTTTCTACATCGTGATTCTATTTCTGTTTTGTAAATAAGTCATCTGTACCATTTCTTTTTTTACACAGTGGAAGTTTCTTTCTTCTATTATTTTAAAATATTTTTATTTATTAAAAAATTTTTATTTCACTTATTAATTTTAATCTTTTGGCCATGCCACATAGCATGTGGGATCCCAGTTCCCTAACTAGGAATTGAATCCATGCCCTCTGCACTGGCAGTATGGAGTCTTAACCACTGGACCACCAGGGAAGTCCAATTTGTACCAGTTTTTTTTTCCTTTTTAAAAATTCCACATTGAGCAATACACACACCATTGGTATTTATATGAAAACACATAGCAGACATTCAATAATCGACTCTTTAAAACTTTCATTTTTAAATTAGTAGTGTATTACTCTGTGGTGGGGATTATTAAGGAGAGGGATACAGAGCACAAGATATTAACATGAATAAATTAGGGCCACTGTTGCCCCAAAAGAGGGACTGAGTGTGTGACCAGGACCCCAGTAGGCCCAGTCTCAGAACTGTCAGTTGGGATGTTGGTGTTATGAAGCATGCCCCGTTAAAATGATACTCCTGGGTCCTGATGGGTGGTAGACGAGAGGAGAAGGAGGGCCTTTGCCTCTCAACAGTCAGTGCTCACTTCAGAAGAATTCCACATACCAGCAGTCTTCCCACTGCAGTGAGGAGCTGTCCCTTTTGAATTTGTGGAGAAAGGTTTTAAAACAGATTTTTTGATTGGTATTTCTGTGGTCATTCTGTCACTCTTACTCGTAAAACCAAATGGAGCCTACATGCCAGGGACTATGCTTCAGTTGCTATCTAAATGAGGAGGAAAAATCTGTGTAGATGGCCGAAGAAAACTAACAATAAAACATGCTGTGAGAGAGATCCCAGATGAGTGTCAGGCAGTGAACGTGTGTCCCCTGCACTTGTCCTCAAAGCACAAAGGGCCGTCAGGTGAAAGAGGTACCATACTTCCCCTCTGGGGCTCCAGAAGGCAAAACCGGTGGTTATTTTCTAACTAAGTGATTTTGAAGGCCTGTTTGTGCAGAGCCCTCTGGTGAGGGAGAATGATTTAGGAGTGGAAAGCTGAGCAGAAGATGAAGATGTGACTGTGGCTGCCAGTTGTGGGGAAACTCATTTAAGTCGAGAGAAGAGAAAACTTCAGAAAGTAGAAGAGGCCACGTGAGCGGATTAGTCCCCTTTGCTGGAGGGGTCCCCAAAGAGACTTCCTGCATCTTGAATGGGGAAGAGGGAATTCATGCTGCTAGAACATGCAGGCATGCGTCCGTGCTCAGTCATGTCTGACTCTTTGAGACCCCATGGAGCATAGCTTGCCTGGCTCCTCTGTCCATGGTATTTTATGGGGAAGAATACTGGAGTGGGTTGCCATTTCCTTCTCCAGGGATCTTCCTGACCCTGAGATTGAACCTGTGTCTCTTGTGTCTCCTGCATTGGCAGGTGGATTCTTTAATCACCGTACCACCTGGGAAAGAGGGGACTCATGCTGCTGGAGCAGGGGTCAGCAAATTACTGACCTTGGGCCAGATCCTTTCCCTACCTCCTTTTATACATTTTTATCAGGACCCAGCCATGCCAGTTAAGTGGACAGGGCTGCATTCATGTTGTAACCATAGAGGTGAGTACTGACAAGACCATGTGACCTTGTACAAAGCCTAGATTATTTACTATCTGCCGCTGTATAAAAAAAGTTTGAGGGTCCTAAAGAGGGGTGGATACAGTGATACATAAAATCCTTTCTAATTCTCCAAATGTAAGGGATTGAGAGAGAAGGCCATTGGATTGGCAGAGGGATTGACAGAGAAGGCCATTGCATATGACCACCTGGGCAGATCTCAAGGGGAGTAAGTCAGTGTACCTGGGATGCTGCCAAAAGACTCATTCCAACATCCATTCATTTGTTCGTTCGTTCATTCTTTTTGCCTCCAACGTGCTGTTGGCCAGTGTAGACAGTAAACTGAGCCATTTTTTGCCTGCTCTTGGTAAAGTAAGCACAAATTCTGGCATGAGCTGTTGGCATTTTGATAAGAACTTGCCCGTATGGAAATACCCATTAAGTTCAGTGTTTATAATCAAGTTTTATGGAGTTATTTTATTTTAAGTATAATAGTTTCACCTAGACACAACTTAGAATTTATTCACATGTTTGGTTTAATCGTAGGATGCGAGAAATGCTTGTTCTAAAATGAAAACCTCACTGTATTGGCAGAAGATGCAGCTCCCGGTGTTAAGAATAGGATGTACATTACTATTCATGCCTTTTTAATTGATTAGCCTTTAAGGCTTCTGGAAGCCTTTAAAAGTTGTTTTGTCAACATTAGACCAGCTGCTGTATAATTATGGTAGCTCTTCTTGCAGTTAAATTCTTTTAATAACGTGTTCAATCTGCTGATGCCAAAGTGCTTTGAACCTGTGATATATACTATAGAGAGCTTTTGTTTTTACTTACAGATGGTTGGTGCCATTTTCTGGGCAACTCTGTAGAATTTTCACAGAAATTTTAAAGATGAATTACTTCAAATGGGAGGCAAATGAATCTGAACATCAGGTTCCTCCTCCCCCCTATAAAAATTGTTCATATGTGACTTGAATTTTGAACTTGAAACAACCTAAATATGCTCATTAAAATAAAATCTGCTCCTTGAGACATTTTAAAGGCTCTTTTCAAGCCTGACTCTAAAGCTTGTAAATCAAAACTTTCTGGCACTGGTCAGATGATGGTAAAAGCAGTGGGGCTTGTGATAAAGATCGTTGCTTAATGAGGAACCAGGCACGGTTGTTCTGCCCTCCATGCAGGACACGGAAGCTTCACTCAGAAAACCAAATTCAAATTTAGCAGTGTGTTTTGCTGTTTTTAAAAGGAGTTCTATCCTGAAGTCTGGCATGAGAAGATATAACTAGGTAGGGACTGGTGTCCGAAAGATGCGAACAGAAGGTTCTGGGCTTCTTTCCTCCTGCCCCACTCTCTTCCCTGCCCACTTTGCGCCCCATTTCTATGGACAGAAGACACTGGTGCCTAAGGGAGGTGAGGGGTGCAGGTGGTGATGTGGGTGGCTATGGAGGTTGCTCATGACAGCTCAAGCCTTTTGGGCCACTTCTTCCCTATGGCATTTTAAGAGAAAAGGCAGGGTAGCACCTGGAGGAACAAGAGACTAGATGGGGCCACAGCTGGCTCTCTCTGGCCTCTTTGTCCCTTGTTTGTTAAGGAATGCCTCTATGTTGGTGGAAAACTGTGATATGAA
The DNA here is from genome assembly GCF_019923935.1 of Bubalus bubalis. Taxonomy (NCBI): domain Eukaryota; kingdom Metazoa; phylum Chordata; class Mammalia; order Artiodactyla; family Bovidae; genus Bubalus; species Bubalus bubalis. The sequence goes on along the minus strand of NC_059158.1, from coordinate 98,798,376 downwards.
TCCCTCAATCACTTGTGCTCATCCTTTCCCTCCACTTTGTGGTTAAGGGGGCTGGAAGAGAAATTGACACTTTACTGTATGAAAAAGCTGGTCTGTTTCAAGATTAAGTAGGTGTTCAGGAGTATTAATAATCTGCTGAATCTGGAGAAGTAGTTCTGGATAGTGTTGGCTTTTATAATGGTAGAGTCTGCTGAAAATTATTTCTTCCATTCATTTACTCAGGAAGTGACGATTTGTTTGCCTTGGGAGCTCTTGAGCCCTGAGAATTGACAGATTTGGGAGGTTTGAGAACCCATGGACAGTGAGATGTAGGGCATTTGTGTGTTTTGAAGTAGCTGTTGAAACTCTTTTCTGAAGAGAACTAGAGTTTGTTTAATTAAAAGTTGCCTAGATTAACTATATTTTTTCCTGTGGGACAATGTTCATTCCTGGTAAATGGCTTCATCTTTTCAAAGGTATATTGAAATGTTAATACAGGATGTTTTTAATGTTTCAGACTGGTAGAATAGGCTACCCAGATGTGACCCAAGAAAACTAGCGTGAGTCTTAATGTTCTCTCTCTAAATATCAAAACTTGTTACTATCATTATGTATTTTTGATGATGTCACCTTTTGTGAAGGTGCATAGTTTTTATTGATATGACAGGAATTAAATCTGCTTACCAGTGTCAATTCTAATTGCTTGCATGAAACCTCGTCTTCTAATCAGTCTTATCACATCAACATTTTATTTGCTTTCACCTACAATGCATATCACATTAGCATTTTATATGCTTTCTCAAAGTCTCACATACAGTTTTACAAAATTAAAAACTTTGAAAATTTCTCAGAGCTGCAAAATTGTTCCACAGTCCACTCACATCATCTCAAGATTGCATTGAATCAGGGAGCGGAGATGTTGGGTTTAACTTCTGGTGCTAAAACTTGATAAGCATAAACCTACATGTATATATATATGTGCATATATACATACATGAGTGATCAGTTCCTAAAGAATCCCACAATCAGCGAGACAAAGGACTTGTGCACACTCGGATGGCTTTGGAATCTTAGAGGTCTTTGCTTCTCAATCTACTCGTCCCTCTAAGGCTCCTATTATATTCATAGGCACTCAGGCATTAAATCTTTTTATGATTTTTATCAAATATTTTGATTCTTGTTTACAAGCAATGAATATCTATTTTTGACTCAAATATTTAATATTAACTAATAAAATAAGTTAATTTAGAAAAAATTATTTTTCAAGGATTATCTTGTGTGTGGAGCAGAATGGATCTTTTTCTTACCCCTACCTTATTCTTTCTGGACTCTGTAAGGATTTGCCTTTGCACTCTGGGACACTAGTGCATTTTTATGGTGTTGGACTGTGTCACCTCTCCCTTAAATGAATAAATGGAGGATTAATTAAAGGAAGAATCAGTCAGTAAAACTGCTGAAAGACCAAGACTATATAACTGGGTCTCACCAGCAAGGATTTGAATGTATCCAATATTCTCTTCCTATCTCTTGGTTTCTCTCACCTTGTTTTGATTCTTTCTTACTGCAGCCCAGGTGCAGAGAAGGTGACCTCAGATGCTTCTGAGATGTATACATCTCATAGTTTATGCCACCATGTGGGACTGACTCATACTCTCTCTGTTCCCAGAATAAGTAGTCCTGAAGAAGAGAGCTGATTGGTGGGGCCTGGGACAGATGTCAACTTGGACCAATCAGCCCTGGGTAGAATCACATTGTACTTGTCATTGGTGGCTCCTTTTCTTTCAGTTGGTAAAAGGAGACTCAGTGTAGGCTGGGGAAGCTTGAACCATGAGAGATGCTTTCCTTCCCCCATTTGTTGGCCCATCACCTTTTTCTCACCAACCATGACTACTGGCCTCTTCCAGATGCCTTTTTTTTCCTGTCACATCTAGCTTGCATGCCGTTGTTTTTCACGGTTTAGGAAATAACCTGGGACAAGACATAGTGTGAATAGGAGAGTTCCTAGGTCAGTGGTTTAGAGCAGGTCTCTTCTGGTCTCTTCCCTTGAGTCCCAGTGATGCCCCTCTTCCTTTTCAGAATGCTGAGAGAAGTGGCAGTGCAGGAGAAGGCAGATGAAAAGGTCAGATGAGGAAGCTCGAAGTGTGCTTTGGCCCAGGAGATAATGTCCTTTTCTAAAGGCTAAATGTTTTCTCAGGATGAATAGATCAATCATGAGTCCAAAATTTCATGACTACCTTAGGAGATATTTGATTCTTTATGTATGTATATCATATATTTATGTTGGAGAAAATGTACTTTGGGTTTTTCTATATTTCCTAAACTCCAGGAGTTGGTGATGGACAGGGAGGCCTGGCGTGCTGCAGTTCACGGGGTCGCAAAGAGTTGGACATGACTGAGTGACTGAACTGAACTGAACTGAACTGATATTTCCTAATTTGTTTTCATTATCCAAAGTCATTTGCACATACTTTTTAGGCTAAGAAAAATTTCTAAACCCATGTTAATGTGACTCTTCAAAAATTTAGTGGGATCCTTTGTGTGTTCACTTAAATAAGAGTCATTCTTTTGTTCCTCCAAGTTAATGGTGCTCACTGAGCTCACTTATGTTCTGCTTCTGACAGCCATTCAGCAGTAATGCATCCCCAAAGGAGTTGCAGTTGATTTCTAAATCTTGTGTTTTCAGCTGCTGCCTAGTTATCCTGCCCTGATTGGCATTTTAACCATTGAATTAGATTTTTCTCCTACTAAAGGGAGCTTTATGAGCTTTAACTTTGAGTGCCTGTATCACAGTCTGATGTTTGCGTTATAACTGACACTGAGTAAGTACTTTTTGCTCGAAATTGCCTTGTCTCCTAAGATTGAGAGAGGGTTTAGATGCAGCTCCCTGACTCTCTCAGGGTTCAGTTGAGTGTGCTTCAGGGTGGCTCTGTAGGTGAACACATTAGTAATAGTCTCACCCAGCACATGTTAACATGTTCACTTTATTTCTGCCATCAATGGTGATCATACTCCCTGAGAACTGCTTCTCTGGGCTTGTTGACTGATACGACCATAAATATATGTCTGAAGGCTAAAGCTGTAGCTGTTTCAGCACAGATGGAACAAAAATAAATGTCCCACTGTGTTAGTATTACAAATTATCATCCAACAGTGGCATGAAATTTAAGGTGGTGATAGTTTAATTCTGGGCTTGCCAGGAGGCACAGTGGTAAAGAATTCACCTGCCAATGCAAGAGATGCAAGAGACACAGATTCGATCCCTGAGTCAGGAAGATCCCCTGGAGAAGGAATATTAGGCAACCCACTCTAGTATTCTTGCCTGGAAAATCCCACGGACAGAGGAGCCTGGCAGGTTACAGTCCATGGGGTCAGAAAGCTTTGGACACGACTGAGTGCATGCACATACACACATACACACAAATACACATACAGTTTTAATTTCTGCTCTTTTTTGTTTACATAATGGCAGAATGACTAGAATTAAAAAATATTAATCAAATAAGTTTTGCTGACCATATTGTGTACATGGTTCATTGTTTGCCCTGAAAGTCATGAAACATTTTATGTTTAAAAAACAGCACTACCTCTGGACATTCTTACTTCTAATTATTGATAATAAATAAACAAAATTGTTCTCTGGGTCTATAAATGGATTTTGAGGAAAGGAATATATCTTTCCCTTAGAGATACCAAATCATGATGTTTCTTCTTCTTCTGTTATCATGTGCATCCATTCAATCAACAAATATCAATTGGGTACCTACCTTTTCTACTTCTGAAAACTTAAAATTAGGGATATATGGACAAATAACAAACTTCCAATAAAGAATTATAGACCTGAGAGAAGGTGCAGTGGAACGCAAAGGAGGGAGTGGTGAAGATCAGGGAAGACTTAATTAGAAGATGACAACTGAAGGGGGCCATCTGCCCTGGGAGGACAAGAAGGAAGAAAGAAGAATGTAAATCAAGACACAGGCATGAAGCAGCACGATCAACCGAAAGAGGTCATATGTTTGAACAAAATTACAGTGAAGGGCATGTGTGGCTATAAGTGGAACATGGAAAAAGTAGCATAGAGGCCTCACCAGGGAGTGGTTTTACATATATATTAGTATATATAACATATATGTCTTATTTGGACATGTGTATATGCAATATACAAGTGTATACATACATACACACATATACATGCATATATACACATATGAACATACTTGTGTGTATCCAATTATGGAATATTGATTTAATTTTGAATATTAATATTTTCAGTCTTTTTGTTACCTGTTCCTAAACTTAAGAGGACATGAATTCTCCTGTCATCTTGCCTGGGGGAAGTATAAGAATTTTGTGGGGTAGAAAAGAAGGGTAAATCCATAGTTTGAAAAACCCACAAGATTACTGTGCTAAATCCCTGTGTCCACCCCACTAAGAATCACAGCTAAACCCAATAGAAGCCGCTGAATAGTTTTAAGTTATTTTGCCTTTTAAGACCAGTGAACTCATTAGAGTACTATCTCAATTTATTATTCTTTGAATAAAAGACTTTAAAAATTACTTGCTCCTCCCTTTCTAGGCTCTCATGATCCCCCATGTAATTTTTCAATATCCAGTAAGAAAACACATTTTTCCCCTCTTGGCACAAACGCATTTTTAAGACTAATAGGAAAGGAGTATTTTGGGGACAGAATATAAAAATGAAGGTGGAACAGAAAGTAGAAGCTATTATTTAGTTTCCCGTCTTTGATTTTCATGACATGGCTCATTTCTAGGATGCCTATGGGAGTGTCCAGGCCAAGTGGGAGAAGCAGTGTGGGGAGAGTATGGCAGGCACAGTACCTTGCACAGAGTAGGCCTGCAGTGGTTGTTAGTGCCCTTGTCCTCCCCTTTCAAGCTCTAGCCATTTGCTTTTTAAAATTCAGAATCCATCAGAGTCTCTTTTAGTGGCTAATATCGAGTAACTGGGAAAAGTGTTTGAGAAGAAAATAATGACTCAGATGTTAGACCTGTATAAGTTAGAATGAGAAGGAAATTGAAGGATTATCTAATACCCCCACCTCTCACTTTGTTGAGAGGGAAACCAAGGTCCTGAGAGTGTTAGCAACTTATCCAAACTCATAGTACTGATAAATATGGGGAAAGGACCGGAGCCCAGGTCCTCTGACTTCAAATATCGGATCTTTTCAGTCTCTCAGACATGTTGATGTTGTATTTGCATGCTTTCCATTTTCAGTAAACATTCAGAGTTACCCCTCCATAAAGGTTCTAATCAGTGCGTCTGAAACACATCCCTCCATTAACTGCCCTCTCTTTTTCTGGTTTGTTTTTTTTTTTTTTTTTGACCATTTATTGGCGTCAATATCCACCAGCTGCCTGAGCTAGTCATTTCAGCATCTCTTTTGTCTCCATCTTGTATTCACTTGGTCCTGTTGATTTCACTTTGGACATGTGTTTGAAATCCACTTTGCTTTCATTTCCTGTATTGCTTCCTTGATTGAATCTTTCTTCTTTTCTTCTCAGGACAATTCAAGGAGCTTGTAAGCTAGGTCTGCCTTCTGCGATTTACTCTCCGCACTGCCTGCAGAGTGTTTTTTGTAAACACACATCTGAATGATGGGTTCAACAGCTTTCAATGTCTTTTAGTTCCATAAAGGCCCTCTCTTTCACTGTGGCCCTCTATGATATGACCTTAGTGTCTCTCTTCAACATTTCCTTCTGTCATTTTCTCCACCTTTTGTCTCCCAGGCTCTAATCACACCAGACTGTTCAATATTTCCAGCTTTTTCATGTGCTTTCCTGGGATGCCCTTAACCACAAATTTAAGCACATACTGATGCCTGATTCTATATGTCACTCTCATGAGGCCCTCTCTTCCTTTCTTGGTTGAGATACATGGATCCGTCCTCTGTTAATCCAGAGCACTTTGTTTATACTTCTGCAATAGCCCTGAGTGGTGATGTTTGATGAGGACTAAAATTCGTTTTCTTTTTTAAAAATATGCCTTATCAATATTTTTTAAAAATAAGTTTTATTCAATAGTCTGTGAACTCCTTGAGCTCAGCAATTGTATCAGATTAATTGACACCCGAGGCAGACTAAAGAGTGATCCCTCCAAAATGTCCACGTCTTAATCCCTGGAGCCTCTGAGTGTTACCTTCCATGGCAGAAGGGATTCTGTAGATGTGATTAAGGATCCTGAGATGAGTGATTGTCCTCATAGTCCTGGTGGACCCAGTGTAATCACAGGGTCCTTATAAGAAGGAGGCAGAAGGGTCGGGGCAGAGAATGTGGTGTGATGAGCAAGCAGAGGAGAGCAGAGATAATTAATAGAAGCAGAGGTTGGAATGATGTGCTTTGAAGATGGAGGAAGGGGCCACCAGCCAAGGAATGCAGGTGGCTCCTAGAAGCTAAAAAAGGCAAAGATTCTTCCTTAGAGCCTCCAGAAAAAACACAACTCTGCTCACCCTTGATTTTAGCCTAGTGAGACCTGGTTCAGACTTTATACCTCCAGAACTAAGAGATAATAAATTTGTGAAAGTGCTGTGAGATGTATCAAGCACACAGGTATGCTGTTTATCATTACATATTTTGTTGCCTGTATATTGTCCACATCTCGTGGACCAGGGTTACATGGCTCATTAGTTATGATATCTGACTCATTTGATGAGTATGTGCTTAACCTACCTGATGAACACATTTGATAAAAATAAAAATACCCGTTTGCTCTCTGAGTTATCCTTCTTATATTTTGGATCATTGATACTAAAAACCTTGAGCTCACAATTTAGTCTCTGGCATAGAGCTTTTTTTTTTTTTTTTTTTAAATGAATCCTTCTCATTGCACTCCTGAGGGAATGTTGGTATCGTATAGCCTGCAGGAGGGTAGGGCTGGTGAAGGCTTGTATAGAGATTTCAGCAGCTTTTCAGTGGGGTTCTTTGGGACAGTGAAAGTGAAAGTTGCTCAGTTGTGTCCGACTCTTTGTGACCCCATAGACTATGCAGTCTGTGGAATTCTCCAGGCCAGAACACTTGAGTGGGTAGCCTTTCCCTTCTCCAGGGGATCTTCCCAACCCAGGGATTGAACCCAGGTCTCCCGCATTGCAGGGATAAGGGAGCAATGAATCCATTGAGGATGCTTGTCATTTGTGGTGGAGAATCCTAGGCTGGGGCTGAATTGCAAATCCTGGGGCATCCTAACTCAAAGAGATCAGCAGTTTACAAAGAAAGCCAGTGAGGTGAATGTGACTGTTGTTTTCTGCCTGTCCTGCCTTTGCCTACAAGATTACTTTCCTTTATGGTGCTTTAATTGCTCATTGTCTGCCATTTGGTTTTGAGGTTAGTTGAGATCATCAGGACAATGAAAGGCTAAGATGTGACCTACCCAGACTTACTGCTTGGCAAGTTCTCAACTTTTTCAAATACTGATGAGCTGCAGGATGTTTGGTTGGGATTGAGATGATACCTGTCTAAAAAGGAGCATCATTTTTTAATGATTTATTGTTTCTTTTGTTTAACCACCCATAGTGTATGGTCTACAGAGCTGAAGTGTTTGATATACGTTCAAGGCAATTCCAACTATACTGAACGGGGTAATATCCCAACATAAAATGATAGTGTGATAGGCATCCTTAAGTGTACATTTTTGTCCTCTATTGGATTCTTTCCTTGGGAGGAATTCTTAGATGTAGAATTAGTCAACCAAAGGGATGAACTTTAAAACAAAAGCAAAGTAAAAACCAAACAAAATGAAAAAATAATTGGTACATATTAACAGATTGCTTTCTTTAAAAACTGTATTAATTTACATTCCCACTAGTAGTGTATGAGAATGCTTATCTCACTGCAAGCTTGCCAATGCTTACTTACTCAATTAATATTTATAGAGTTCATACAATCTGCCAGGTTCAGACATTTTTGAAAAGTTTTCAAAAGTGCCGCAGGTGATTTGAAGTGTAGCTAGGCTGAGAACCACTGGTTTGCTTGATGGGAAAAGATAAGAAAGGAGATTTTCTCTCATCACTTCTCTGTGGTCTGAATGTCTCTTCCTATCCCCTTAAAATAGATCAATTTCATCAGGTCATTGCTGTTTTATTTACATACGACACGGTATTCCTACAAGCAGCCCTTTCACACTCAGTCTAACATCATCTTGAAGCAATAATTCATAGTAGTCTCAACTATGGGCTTAGTAATATAATCCTCTGCCCACACAGCTTTCCAATATTCAAATATGGTGTTACCTTTCAACTGAGCAGCAGCTTCTTGTTTGCAAAGTGCTTCACCAATATGATCTCATTTAACTATTGCAATTACCTTGTGATTCTGGCATTTTTTTCTTTTTACAGAAAAGGAGAAAGACCACAGTTAATAAGTAACTTTTCTGTTAGGTCACACAAGTAGTGATCATGTGTTAGGTGCTGACTTAACGCAGGTCTTCTGACTTCAAGCTCAGAGTTTCTAATGCTGTGTCATAAACTGCCATTGGGATTTCTCTAGTTCTACTCCACAACTGGATCCTAGTTTATTCCAGGATCCAGTTATTGGGTTGTTTTAGATTACTTTATTGAGTGTTTGCAGATTTCTCTGTGCTGTCCTTTGCTCATTTTCTTGCCTGTGTGATCATCTACAATTCTAAGCATCTAGAGTAGAGTTTCTCAGCTTCTTTTTTCATTATTTCTCCCTCACCAAGGGGAAAAATAATTTAAATTTTTTCTAATGAGAGAAATTAAATACTAAAGAATAAGATCTTATCAAGTAGGATTAAGTTTTGGAGGGCCATTACCTATTGTTATATGTAAGATCTTTTTTGCCTCCTAGAAACCAATTCTCATCATCTTGGTGGCCCAGAAATACTGTTAGTGGACAAACTAACTTAGATGACCTTAACCCTGACTGTCAAGGCAGAGGTGGAACTTACAGATGGAACTGGCATATGTGTGTTGTTGGTAGTGGTGGTTTAGTCACTAAGTCATGTCCGACTGTTAGGGGCATATATTAAACTGACATTACTCTTTACCAAAGTCTGTTTCAGTTCAGTTCAGTTCAGTTGTGTCGTCCGACTCCCTGTGACCCCATAAACCACACAGGCCTCCCTGTCCATCTCCAACTCCAGGAGTTTACCCAAACTCATGTCCATCGAGTCGGTGATGCCATCTAACCATCTCATCCTCTGTCGTCTCCTTCTCCTCCTGCCTTCAATCTTTCCCAACATCAGTCTTTTCAAATGAGTCAGCTCTTCGCATCAGGTGGCCAAAATATTGGAGTTTCAGCTAGAAAACTACAAACCAACTAATCACTTAAAAGTCAGCAGTGCTTTCATATGAATTGCTAATGCTTTAAATACACATTCCACGTGATCCAACCACCTGGATATCAAACTTGTCTTGGTTTTCCAGATGCTGTGTAGGTCATGTAAGATTATGTCTTCCCTTTCCACCCACTGCCTACTTTTTTATGAGCTTTGAAAGGGCTGTTGTCTGCCTGTTGCCCCAGCTCTAGGCTCAGCTTTTAGATTTATTAGTTTCAGATTTGTGCCAAGTACCTATGTTTCCATGGACAGAGAAGCCTGGCAGGCTGCATGGATTGCAATCCATGAATTGCAAAGAGTTGGACATGACTGAGCATGCACGCACATATGTTTCCATTTATAATGTCAGAGAAATAAATGCTGGCATGTTCAGAGACAGGAAAACACTGTATTGGTAGATAAAGACTGTCCCATGTTGGGCTTGACTGGCTGCCACCAGCTCTGGTATCCTCTGACCTTTGGCAAGAATGTAAGTGGGAATCAAGGGCTCCAGGTAGCTTCTGTTTGTTTTTGCAAGAGAGCCAGATCTGAGAGGTTTGAGAAGATGCCAGATTTTACAAACACAGAGCCAAAGAAAAGAACAAGGATGGCAGGGAGGGGCCAGGCATTGGGGAGGGAGGAGTAACTTGCAGGGAGTAGAGGTTGGCAGAAAATCAGCTTTCATTTATTTCTATGGGTAGAATCTTCAAGATCAACATGCTAATTTCTTTATTGAGGTCCAACAAGATTTTAAGTCATTTATCAGGATTCATAGAGTGCCTATTTATAGAAGTCCGAATAAAAGTAAGTGAACCATGAATGGTAACATGCATCTAAAAAATTTAATAAGATTTAAAGGTTAAATAAACCAATGGAGTCTGCTATTTTCTCCAGAGTCCCTTTACAACTTTTAACCTGGTTTCCTTTTTGTTTTTCTCCTCTTCATTTTACGTAGTGTCTTCTGTGACTTCTTTAGCTTCAGCTTTTAGAACATTAAAGCTTGTTTTCAGAGGAAATTTCATTTTTAGTTGTGATACTGAGCAAAGGACTCATATGCCCATGGGGTGTAACCAAACTCTAACAGTGAATGTTTGTGGCAAAGTAAGAGAAGGGAATGGCAATCCACTGGAGAAGGGAATGGCAAACCACTTCAGTATTCTTGCCTTGAGAACACCAGAAACAGTATGAAAAGGCAAAAGATAAAGATGAACTCCCCAGATTGGTAGGTGCCCAACATGCTACTGGAGATCAGTGGAGAACTAACTCCAGAAAGACTGAAGAGACAGAGCCAAGGCAAAAACAACACCCAGTTGTGGATGTGACTGGTGATGGAATAAAGTCTGATGCTGTAGAGAGCAATGTTGCATAGGAACCTGGAATGTTAGGTCCATGAATCAAGGCAAATTGGAAGTGGTCAAATAGGAGATGGTAAGAGTGAACATTGATATTTTAGGAATCAGAGAACAAAAATGGACTGGAATGGGTGAATTTAACTCAGATGACATTTTACTGCTACTGTGGGCAAGAATCCCTTAGAAGAAATGGAGTAGCCATCATAGTCAACAAACGAGTCTGAAATGCAGTACTTGGATGCAGTCTCAAAAACGATAGAATGCTGTCTGTTCATTTCCAAGGCAAACCATTCAGTATCACAGTAATCCAAGTCTATGCCCCAACCAGTAACACTGAAGAAGCTGAAGTTGAGAGGTTCTATGAAGACCTACAAGACCTTCTGGAACTAACACCCAAAAAAAGATGTCCTTTTCATAATAGGGGACTGGAACGCAAAAGTAGGAATTCAAAAAATAACCTGGAGTAATAGGCAATTGGCCTTGGAGTACAGAATGAAGCAGAGCAAAGACTAACAGACTTTTGCCAAGAGAACACACTGGTCATAGCAAACACCCACTTCCAACAACACAAGAGAAGACTCTACACATGGACATCACCAGATGATCAGTACCGAAATCATATTGATTATATTCTTTGCAGCCAAAGATGGAGAAGCTCTGTATAATCAGCAAAAACAAGACTGGGAGCTGACTGTAGCTCCGATCATGAACTCCTTATTGTCAAATTCAGACTTAAATTGAAGAAAGTAGGAAAACCACTTGACCATTCAGGTATGAAATAAATCAAATCCCTTATGACTATCCAATGGAAGTGACAGATAGATTCAAGGGATTAGATCTGATAGACAGAGTCCCTGAAAAACTCTGGATGGAGGTTCGTGACATTATACAGGAGGTAGTGATTGATATCATCACTAAGAAAAAGAAATGCAAAAAGGCAAAATGCTTGTCTGAGGAGGCCTTACAAACAGCTATGAAAAGAAAAGAAGCAAAAGGCAAAGGAGAAAAGGAAAGATATAAGCATCTGAATGCAGAGTTCCAAAGAATAGCAAGGAGAGATAAGAAAGCCTTCCTCAGTGATCAGTGCAAAGAAATAGAGGAAAACAACAGAATGGGAAAGACTAGAGATCTCTTCAAGAAAATTAGAGATACCAAGGGAACTTTTCATGCAAAGATGGGCACAATAAAGGACAGAAATGGTATGGACCTAACAGAAGCAGAAGATATCAAGAAGAGGTGGCAAGAATACACAGAAGAACTATACAAAAAAGATCTTCATGACCCAGATAATCACGATGGCGTGATCACTCACCTAGAGCCAGACATCCTGGAATGTGAAGTCAAGTGGGCCTTAGAAAGCATCACTATGAACAAAGCTAGTGGAGGTGATGGAATTCCAGTTGAGCTATTTCAAATCCTAAAAGATGATGCTGTGAAAGTGCTGCACTCAATATGCCAGCAAATTTGGAAAACTCCTCAGTGGCCACAGGACTGGAAAAGGTCAGTTTTCATTCTAATCCCAAAGAAGGGGCAATGCCAAAGAATGTTTAAACAACCGCACAATTGCACTCATCTCACACACTAGCAAAGTAATGCTCAAAATTCTCCAAGCCAGGCTTCAACAGTACGTGAACTGTGAGCTTCCAGATGTTCAAGCTGGATTTAGAAAAGGCAGAGGAACCAGAGATCAAATTGCCAACGTCTGCTGAATCATCGAAAAAGCAAGAGAGTTCCAGAAAAACATCTATTTCTGCTTTATTGACTATGCCAAAGCCTTTGACTGTGTGGATCACAATAAACTGTGGAAAATTCTGAAAGAGATGGGAATACCAGACCACCTGCCTCCTGAGAAATCTGTATGCAGGTCAAGAAGTAACAGTTAAAACTTGACATGGAACAACAGACTGCTTCCAAATTGGGAAAGGAGTATGTCAAGGCTGTATATTATCACCCTACTTATTTAACTTATATGCAGAGTACATCATGAGAAATGCTGCTGCTGCTGCTGCTTCTAAGTCGCTGCAGTCGTGTCCGACTCTGTGCAACCCCATATACCGCAGCCCACCAGGCTCCCCCATCCTTGGGATTCTCCAGGCAAGAACACTGGAGTGGGTTGCCATTTCCTTCTCCAATGCATGAAAATGAAAAGTGAAAGTGAAGTCGTTCAGTCCATGGGATCGCAAAGAATCGGACATGACTGAGCAACTGAACTGAACTGAGGATTCTTTTGCAGGGTGCCCAGCAAAGGAGAGGCAGACAAGCCACAGAACCACTCCACCTTGGTCTTGGAGTTAGGGATATTTTAAAAGGGAAGAAAAAAGAAACTGGGGTTAATCACATCTTGTGATATTTCTGTGACAGTTCTTAATTGCAGCTTTTGGAATCAGGATATTTCTGGCTTACGATTCTCTGGCCAGGTGGGCTCATCTTGCCCTGGAGAAGCAAACTCAGTTTATACCTTAAGGATGATATCAACAATAGCAATTTTAATTATCAAGATCAGCAGTCTTCTTCACAGGATTGAAGTCAGAGAGGACAAGAAAGGAGTTGGGATCCTGGCTCACACGAGTTTACTCTCAATTTATAGAACAATCACTGCTGAAGAACATAGGTGAGAATGTCTGGCCCTGCCTAGGGCTTTCTCTTCTACCCATGGCTTCATTTACCAGAGGATCTGGAAGATTTTTCCATGCATCTTGCATGTGTATGCACTCAGTCGCTCAGTTATGTCTGACTCTTTTCAATGCTATAGACTGTAACCCACCAGGCTCCTCTGTCATTGGGATTTCCCAGGCAGGAATACTGGAATGGGTTGCCATTTCCTTCTTTAGAGGGTCTTCTTGACCCAAGGATCGAACCTGCAGCAACTTCATTGGCAGGTGGATTCTTTACCACTAAGCCATGTGGGAAGCCCTCCATGCATCTTAAGCCAGGCTAAATGAAGTTTACCAGCACAGTGGTTCAAGGGACATTTATGTAGAGAAAGGAAGAGAAAGTAGATTTATTTGCTATTACATAGTCTAAAGAAATAGGTTTCTTTCCCTGTAGGAAGTATTCTGGTTTAGTTCATCAAAGGAGGATGGGGTGATGATTTTATCCACAAGGCTTTCTTATCCTCCTACCCTCCCAACACTTCACACTGAAGAGTAAGCAAATTTTCTTTAAAGTTTAGGAAGCAAAACTATGGTTGATGATAATTCCTCCTTCGTATCAGTAACCAACATTTTTTGAGTGCCTTTTGTGTCAGAAATCATTCCAACAAAATCATGACTGCCACTTAGCCAGCATCAGCAAGCCTCATCAGCTGACATGTTTAGCTGAGATGCCAAAGGGTGCAGAGTGCAAGATTCTAGTAACAGAGATGCTTAGTAAGACTTATTTTGTCAACCCTTCAAGACCTCAGTAAATCTTCAAAATACTCCCAGTCAATCCTAATTTAGGTTTGGGATTTCTCTTCTTGATCCTGGGGAATGGTATTAGACCATTGAGGGAGCAAAAACAAGCCCCAAAGACTCTGCTTCCCATGCAAAAAGGCTTTAGAAATTCCAAACCCTGGGAAGGTGTCTCTTTGGACTTCAGGTCTCAGTAGAGGCTGACGTCCCAGGGGGCTGACTTCCCTAGGCTCTTTATTGGAATTGGCCCTTATTCTGGACAGAGGACAAATCAGGGATTTTGCCTTAAAAATAGAGATTTAATAACCTTTCTCCAGGGTAAAGTTATAATGGTGAATGGGTGCCGGTGAGGCTTTATCCAGATTTAAGCTGCCCCACCACAGCTCATCCTTGTTAATTCCTGATACTTGTAGCACAGCTCACCTGGTAAGACCTTAAGCCTGATAAAGTCCCACTCCACTATGAAGACTGTAACTGTACACTGCGCTCATGCCGTCACACTTCTGTCGGGTTGAAGTCTCTGTTTGGATCAAAAGAGTGCCCTGAGTGAATCTGCCTGGCAGATTAGTTATCCAGATTGGCTCAAAGCCCATGAGTAGAAATGTTAATCCCTGTGTTGTCTTAAATACCTAGGGACAGTTCATGGGGACAGCTTAATCTGGAATGCCGTGTGGATTTCATTCTCACTTGTTAATTAATAAGCTCTTGTAGGGACTTGAGACTCTGGAGCTGAACACCTGACTCAGGTGACTCCAGGATGTTACTGTCTTAAAGCTGGTCTAATCATTAACGTACAGGAGCATTTGAAGAGTTTGATATAGTTTAGGGAAAAAAATCATCTCTATAAGTCAATTTGTATGGTGTTCAAGAACAAGCAAAATGAATCCACTGTAATAAAGGCCTGAAAAGAGATTACCTGTGGAAAGAGTGGGGACAGGGCAGAAGATGAGCTTTCTGGAGTATAAGAAATGTTCTATATCTTGCTCTGGGTGAGAGTTACATGGGGACATACATATATACAAATTCATGGAGCTATACATCAGTGAAAAATAAAAAATAATTCTCATCTAAGAGGTTATGCCATCATTCTCCAAGCTCATAGACTTTGTTAACCACTCTCAGAGTAAGCCTTTGGAAGGTTTTAAGATTGTGTTTAAGATTTGTACCTTAAAGAGCTCTCTTTGATTGTTGCTGGAAAAGAGATGGGGTGAAAGCAGCAACAAGGGCTTGGGAGGTTAGTGCAGTGGTCCAGCAAGAGAGTGGGCATTTGATTAAATGGTGGTGGGGAGAGAAAGGGATGGGGTGATAGGTGGGGTGTGGGAGCTGGAGGTGTTGAGGATGACCCCCAAGAATCCAGAAAGGTAGTATGGATGGAGGGGCCATTGCCTAGAGATCAAGAATTCAGCTGAAGGCAGGTTAAGTTTCAGATGCTTGTGAACCAGCCTTAGAGATGACAAATAGGTAATTAAGTAAATGAGTCTGGAGCCAGTAAATAGGTCTAGGCTGAAGTTATAAATTTGTGAATTGCTGGTGTGGTATTTAAAGCAATGGGAATGCATGAGCTCACTTTGGGTGAATGCACAGAGTTGAAATAAAAGAGATTTCAAGACTGCCCTGGGGAGTTGCAGCATAGAGAGGTCGGGTGTGGGAGAAGTCAAAAAATGAATCTAAAAAGAAGTGCACAAGAGGTATAAGGACAGCAAAGAGATTGAGATCCTCTAGTAAGGGAAGACTGCTCTTAGAAGCAGGGAGTGGGAAGCTGTGGTGGATGCTGTCAAAAGTCAGGTAAGTGGAGGATTGACATCCTCAGGTGGACTTGGCAGCATGGAGGCCGTGGTCACGTCAGCAAAAACAGCTTACATGGATAGGTAGTAGCAGAAGCCACGATAAAGACAGACTTTTTTCTTTTTCCCTGCAGAACTTCTATTGTATTAGCTGAATAGTCAAAATATACATCCTTTATATATTTAAAGGATGGATATTTAAAACCTTTATATATTTAAATATATAAAGGTTTTATATATTTAAATATATAAAGGTTTTATATATTTAAATATATATTTATATATATAAATATATGTATATATCCTTTATATATTTAAAACCAAAAATGATGGGAATTTCAAAAAGCCCCTGATAGGTTCTCAACTGGTGGTTCAGTGGTAAGAATCTGTCTGCCAATCCAGGGGATGAGAGTTCAATCCCTGGGCCAGGAAGATTCCCTGGAAGAAGGAAATGGCAACCCACTCCAGTATTCTTGCCTGGGAAATCCCATGGACAGAGGAGCCTGGTGGGCTACAGTCCATTGGGTTGCAAAAGAGTTGGACATGACTTAGTGACTAAACAACAACAACAATTGTGTAACAACATTCAAAGTTTAATTCTAGAGCACAATGTAAAGGGATTAATTATGGTCCCACTTTCTTAGTTGTTTTAGTAGAAAAATTGAATTTAGAATATGCTGTGGGACATTATTTGGGAGTCCATATATTTACTCGGTAGGATTTTTTGTTGTTGTTGTTGTATTTGTTTTTTTTTATTTTATTTTATTTTATTTTTAAACTTTACATAATTGTATTAGTTTTGCCAAATATCAAAATGAATCCGCCACAGATATACATGTGTTCCCCATCCTGAACCCTCATCCCTCCTCCCTCCCCATTCCATCCCTCTGGGTCGTCAGTAGGATTTTTGAAGAGATTATCTGCACAGTCCATTCCTGGCCCACACACAGAAATGAACTCCATGATATCTGAGTCATGTTGCTTTAAAGGACAGTCTTGAGTGAACTTTCTTCGGACATTTAGAATTTCTCCAGCTAATATTGGGGCTAAGTATCCTACTAGGCTAAAATGACCAGCATCTTTTCTTAAACCAGTTATGGAAGTCCTGATAAAGGAAAGAAACCAGGGCAGTTAGGACTCATGCCACATTACTTCAGAAGTCAAAACATACTATTTTGGCTTAGAAAAAAATACACATAGCTGTCTAGTTTTCCCAGCACCACTTATTGAAGAAGCTGCTTTTGCCCCACGGTATGCCTGCTTTGTCAAAAATAAGTTACCCACAGGTGCATGGGTTTATCTCTGGGTTTTCTATCTTGTTCCATTGGACTATATTTCTGTTTTTGTGCCAGTACCATACTGCCTTGATGACTGTAGCTTTATAGTATAGTCTGAAGTCAGGAAGTTTGATTCCTCCAGCTATATTCTTCTTTATCAAGATTGCTTTGGCTATTTGGGGTCTTTTGTGTTTCCATATGAATTGTGAAATTTTCTGTTCTAGTTCTGTGAAAAATGCCATTGGTAATTTGATAGGGATCTCATTGAATCTGTAGATTGCTTTTGGTAGTATAGTCATTTTCACAATATTGATTCTTCCAACCTAGGAACATGGAATATCTCTCCATCTGTTTATGTCATCTTTCATTTCTTTCATTAGCGTCTTACAGTTTTCTGTATACAGTTCTTTTGTCTCCTTAGGTAGGTTTATTCCTAGATATTTTATTCTTTTTGTTGCAGTGGTGAATGGGATTGATTCCTTAATTTCTCTTTCTGATTTTTCACTGATAGTATATAGGAATGCAAGTGATTTCTGTGTATGGATTTTTGTATCCTGCAACTTTGATAAATTTACTGATTAGCTCTAGTAATTTTCTGATAGTATCTTTAGGATTTTTTATGTATAGTATCATGTATCTGCAAACAGTGAGAGTTTTACTTCTTTTCTGATCTGGATTCCTTTTTCTGATTCCCATAGGACTTCCAAAACTATGTTGAATAATAGTGGTAGTATGGGCACCCTTGTCTTGTTCCTGATCTTAGGGGGAATGCTTTCAATTTTTCACCATTGAGAATGTTTGCTGTGGGTTTATCATATATGGTATTTACTATATTGAGGTAGGTCCTTCTAAGCCCATTTTTTTGAAGTGTTTTTAATCGTAAATGGGTGCTGAATTTTATCAAAGGCTTTTTCTGCATCTATTGAGATTGTCATATGATTTTTATCTTTCAATTTGTTAATATCATGTATCTTATTGATTCATTTGTATATATTGAAGAATCCTTGCATCCCTGGGATAAATCTGACTTGATCATGGTATATGATCTTTTTCATGTGTTGTTGAATTCTATTTGCTAGAATTTTGTTGAGGATTTTTGCATCTATGTTCATCATTGATATTGGCCTGTAATTTTCTTTTTTTGTGTTGTCTTTGTCTGGTTTTGGTATCAGGGTGATGGTAGAATGAGTTTGGAAGTGTTCCTTCCTCTGTAATTTTTTGAAAGAGTTTTAGAAGGGTAGGCAGTAACTCATCTCTAAATGTTTGATAGAATTCACCTATGAAGCCAGAAAAAAAATGAACAATGAATGTCTCAAAATTATGCCCAGGTCTTCCATGTAGGAAGTATTTTGTGAGTAAGATGCTTCAGTTAATAACATTGAAAAGTGCAGAGTGTATAGCTCTTACATCCTGGAGGGTTGTGGTGACACAGGCCTTGGACCTAGGTGTTCTGAAGTTCTGCGAATGAAGGCAAGGATTTGAGTATGACTGAGAGCCCAGAAAGTAGTGGCTTCCCAAGGGATATATTGAATAATATTATTCCGAATAGAAAACCCACCCCTGACAATCTCCTTTTTCTTGCTTTCTTTCTGAGTCTCAGGTTTTTAAGGGAAATGATATGTATTAAATTCATATTTTTATTCCACTTAGGAGGGTCTGCTGAGAACTACAAGGTCACAACTATAGTGAGGTTCTTGTATACTTATGTCAAGGGGGAGAGGCCTGACATCCTATTTAATGGCAAGGTGGCACATATTAGGTTTTTTCTATAGGTGGTTTATATTTTAGGATGAAATTTTATTTTATAGCATATTCATATTTGTAAAATATTATATATAGGATATATATATATATATATATATATGTCTATCTGTCTTCTTCCCTCTACTCCTCACAGTTTTTACACACATCTCCTTTCCGTACACACACACATATACCATTTTTAATCTGGGGTCCATTACTCCCTCCATGGGCTTCCCTGGTGGCTCAGATGGTAAAGAATCCACCTGCAATGTGGGAGATCCCTGGTTTAGGAAGATCCTCTGGAGGAGGGCATGGCAACCCACTCCACTATTCTTGTCTGGAGAATCCCCATGGACAGAGGAGCCTGGCGGGCTACAGTCCACAGGGCCACAAAGAGTCAGGCACAACTGAGCGACTAAGCACAGCACTCCCCACCATACCCCTTATTGCTGCCAAAACCACATGGGCTGTGGGCTGGGCTGGATGGACAGACACCTACCTCCCTCTACCCTTCTGTGTGGGTTGGAAAACTTTCTGTTTATTTTTTTATGAATAAAATTGATTATACTAACTAAAGAAAAAATTATTATATAATATAATGATATGCCATATAATTATGTAAAAATGATGTATATTTGGTTTTTCTCTTTTACATGTGCTGGGATGACCAAGGAGAGACAGTAGTGAAGAGCTTCATTAGTTCTGGAACTTTGCAGAATTTCAGGGGATGTTGGATGTCCAGCTTGGTCTGGGTAAACTTCAGTCATCTAGGGATCTAGAGAGACTTGGGGGAGTGTCTGTAACTCATCTGAAGAGCTGGTTCACAAACTGCAGTGTTTATTTTAGATTAGAATGCACATCTTTCTTAGATGAAGGTAGGGATGTGTGGATTTATTTCAGAGCTGACCCAAACAGGACTTGTCTAGATATCTTGAAGATTTTTTATTAGTGTGAAAGAACTTGTAACTAAGTACTGACATATATGGCACTGTGATATTTTGACATACAGGTGGTATCCAACTAAATTGTTCTGAGACTTGGTGAGGCTGAGTCGTGGAGCTGTTGGAGGTAACTGTGGGTGTGAATGGGGAGAAACTTGAGTGAGAGGTTTCGTTTCCTCTGAAGCTAGTTGATGATGAGAATGATGCCTACTGGATTTTGATTATATGTTAAAAATGTGGCATGTTCTCTGTCTTGGCATGATGAAAATAAAACTCAGAAAATTTATGTGTGTTCTATGCCCATGGGGTTCCAACAGTCTCAAACAAGATTTAGAACATGCCTTTTCTACCCAGAATCAGGAAAGCAGAGGTCTCCTGCTGCTTGCTCTTGGTATTTTGTTATTGTTCAGTCTCTAAGTCATGTCCCAACTCTTTGAGACCTGATGGACTACAGCATGCCAGACTTCCCTGTCCTTCACTACCTCCCAGAATTTGCCCAAACTGATGTCCATTGAATCAGTGATGCCATCCAACCATCTCACCCTCTGTCACTCCCATCTCCTCCAGCCCTCAATCTTTCCCAGCATCAGCGTCTTTTCCAATGAGTTGGCTCTTCCCATCAGGTGGCCAAAGTATTGGAACTTCAGCTTCAGTCCTTCCAATGAATATTGAGGGTTGATTTCCTTTAGGATTGACTGGTTTGATCTCCTTGCTGTCCAAGGGGCTCTCAAGCATCTTCTCCAGCACCACAGTTTGAAAGCATCAGTTCTTCAGTGCTCAGCCTTCTTTATGGTCCAACTCTCATATCTGTAAATGACTACTGGAAAAACCATGGCTTTGTCGGCAAAGTAATATCTCTGCTTTTTAATACACTGTCCTGGTTTGTCATAGCTTTTCTTCCAAGGAGCAGGGGTCTTTTAATTTCATGGCTGCAGTCACCATCCACAGTGATTTTGGAGCCCAAGAAAATAAAATCTGTCACCATTTCCACTTTTTACCCATCTATTTGCCATGAAGTGATGGGACCAGATGCCGTGATCTTGGTATACTCTTATTAATATTCTTCTCCTCTCCACCATACTTTCTTGCTGACCATCTGCTACAACTGATAGACTTTTAAAGTGTTGAAAGTGTTAATCGCTCAGTCGTGTCTGACTTGTTGTGACCCCATGGACTGTAACCTGCCAGGCTCCTCTGTCCATGGAATTCTGCAGGCAATAATACTGGAGTGGGTAGCCATCCCCTTCTCCAGGGGCTCTTCTTGACCCAGGGATTGAACCCAGGTCTCTTGCATTGCAGGCAGATTCTTTACCATCTGACCCACTAGATTTTTAAAAGTCCTTCTCAAGTGCCAGGAAGGTATCATTTTGTTATTATTATTGCTGCTGTTATTCTTGCTATTATTGTAGAGAGGTGAGGAATGAGTTTAACAGGTGGGGGTGGGGGGACTCTAACAAGAGAATGTGGCTGGGTGTAGAGAAGCCCTAGGGCTAAGATGTGAGAGAGTTATGCAGGATATTACTAATGAGAACAATGCCATAAATATGCAAAGCATATAGAATTGGGCATCTGGTTCCCCAAACGCTACCACTGCAAAATTACAATTGCAGCATTTTGTTAGTACATACGCCAAGTGTTATTGTCGCTTGAGAGGAGGCAGCTGAACTGGAGATAGTGAACACACCTAAACAAACGTGGCCCAGGATGGAGCTGCAAAAACAGAAAAGGGGCTGCCTGCTGGCATGGAAAGCGCCTCAGGCTGAAACAACAGAAGCTGAGGTTGCAGTGTCTGCCTGGAATGTGTTGTTTGCCCTGGCTTTGTTGTGGAGGCCTTGGGAAAACAGCCCTACAGATAAACTCTCCAGATTTGCAATCCAAAACCTGTACAAAAGAAACAGCTCTCTCTAACTTGGTAATATTGAAGAGCTTCCTGGCTGCTCAGTCACATTATGCAATCTCTTTGTAGGTCCCGAATTTCATCTGAATATTATAAATATAAATAGAGATTGTGGGTCATCACCTACCCAACACCAACCCTAGTGCTTTTTCCTTCATTGCCTCTGGACTCTTCTGCTTAGCAGATCAGCCCCTTCTAATTTGGAAAACCCATGGGAGAACGTTTAAAGGACCATGGCTTGAGTCAGATGAACCTGAACCGCCATCTGTGAAATGTTGTTATTGTTGTTCAGTCGCTAAGTCTTGTCCAACTCTTGAGACCCCATGGAATGCAGCATGCCAGGCTTCCCTGTCTTCTGTCTCCTGGAGTTTGCTCAAACTCATGTCCATTGAATCAGTGATGCTATCTAACCATCTCATTCTCTGTCACCCCTTCTCCTCCTGCCCTCAATCTGCCTAGCATCAAGATCTTTTCCAGTGAGTCTGCTCTTCACATCAGGTGGTTCAAGTATTGGAGCTTCAGCTCTAGCATCAGTCCTTCCAATGATATTCAGGGTTGATTTCCTTTAAGATTGACTGGTTTCATCTCCTTGCTGTCCAAGGGACTCTCAACAGTCTTCCCCAGCACCACAGTTCGAAAGCATCAGTGCTTCAGTGCTCAGCCTTCTTTATGGTCCAACTCTTATATCTGTACAGGACTATTGGAAAAACCATGGCTTTGACTATACAGACTTTTGTTAGCAAAGTGATGTCTCTGATTTTTAATACACTGTCTAGGTTTGTCATAGCTTTTCTTCCAAGGAGCAAATGTCTTTTAATTTCATGGCTGCAGTGACTGTCTGCAATGATTTTGGGGCCCAAGAAAATAAAATCTGCCACTGTTTCCATTGTTTCCCCATCTATTTGCCATGAGGTAATGGGACCAGATGCCATGATGTTCATTTTTTGAATGTTGAGTTTTAAGTCAGCTTTTTCACTCTCCTCTTTTACCTTCATCAAGAGGCTCTTTAGTTCCTCTTATCTTTCTGCCATTAGAGTGGTATCATCTGCATATCTGAGGTAGTTGATATTTCTCCTGGCAATCTTGTGATTCATCCAGCCCAGAATTTCACATGATATACTCTGCATAGAAGTTAAATAAGCGGTGTGCCAGTATACAGCCTTGACGTACTCCTTTCCCAATTTTGAACCAGTTCATTGTTCCATGTTCGGTTCTAACTTTTGCTTCTTGACCACATATAGGTTTCTCAGGAGGCAGATAATGTGGTCTGGTATTCCCATCTCTAAGAATTTTCTACAGTTTGTTGTGATCCACACAGTCAAAGGTTTTAGCCTAGTCAATGAAGCAGATGTTTTCCTGAGATTTTCTTGCTTTTTCTTGATCCGGTGGATGTTGATGATTTGATCTGTAAAGTGTTACTATAACAACTCCTCAGAGAAAGCCACAGTTGTTGAACAGGTTCTGGGTTGTAGTGGGCACTATGCACGGAGCTGCCCCATCAGACTGTAAGGGCGCTGCAGGAGGCAGAAGCACTTCTCACACACATGGGCTCTCACCTTTTTTTTTTTTTTTTTTTCTTTTTTAACTTTACAATATTGTATTGGTTTTGCCCAGGCCCAGCAATATGAGTGTAGAAAAGCAAAGCCAGGGAGACTGTATTAGGGCACCTCTGGTCCTTTCAATCATCTTTACTGGCTTTGTTGTTTTGCCCTGGAGTCTCCCTCAGCCTTTGCATTCACTCATCACACACGCAGTGAGTGTTGCCAGGCACCAGGCCCTGGGCCAGACCCCTTGGGATCCAGAAAGACACAGTTCGTATCTACAATTTGCCTCTTCTTTTTTCTAAAGCTTGCACTTTCTTAAGCTGGTGATGCCTAGTTGTACTCATTCCTGGGAACAACTCACCTAATTCATAATTAGACTGTGTCTAATTCATAGTACGAGTCAAGGGAGCTTATTTGAGCAAATTTTAATAATAGTACTTGTCCTGTAGTTTCATTTTAGTTCTCTTGTTTTTAAATGGTCACTTTATTTTTATTTATTGGCTGTACTGGGGCTGCATGTGGACTTTTCTCTAGTTGAGGCAAATGGGAATTACTCTCTAGCTGCAGTGCGTGGGCTTCTCTTGCACTGGCTTCTCTTGTTGCAGAGCATGGACTCAAGAGCACAAGGGCTTCAGTAGTTGTGGCACTCAGGCTTAGTTGCCCTGTGGAGTGTGGCATCTTCTTGGACCAGGGATCAAACCCCTGTCCCCTGCATTGGCAGGAGGATTCTTAACCACTGAACCACAAGGGAAGTTCCAGGTGGTCACTTTAGCAGCAAGTGCAAATGCCCTGGGTCAGGAGATTGTTGGCAAGTTTGAGAAATAGCAAGCCGTGAAATGATCAGAGTGGTAGGGAGTGAGATCAGAAAGGTAATGGGGGCTGGATTATATTGAGTCTCGAAGGCCTTTGCAATACCCCTGGAGTTTACTCTGGATGGAAGAGAGTCCCAGGAGGGTTCTAAGCATGGGGAGGATGTTAACTGGCATCTTTTAAAGCATCACTACCTACTGGGAAGAGACTGTGGAGGCCAAGGGTGGAGGTGGGGAGATAGGTAGGAGACAGGTGGGAGGCTACTGCTACATTCCAGATGAGAGGCGATGGTGTCAGGGAAGGGGTGAGAAGAGATCAAAATCTGGATATATTCTGAAGATCTGCTGATGCGTAAGCTGTGTGTGTGGGACCAAGAGTGGAGGGAAGGATTTTGCACACATTTTGGCCTGAATGGCTGGACAGATGGAGTTGTCATTAATAGATGTTGGACACCCTGAGAATACACTAGACTCCTGGAAACAGATCAGTAGTTCCATGTTATGTTAGACTTTTTAAGTTTCTATGTACATAAGACCTCTAGTAGGAAATGTTGAGTAGACAGCTGGATACAGAAGTATGCAGCTCAATGGAACGATCAGAGCCGAAAATATTTTTTTCAAGATGATTTACTTATGGCTGCACTGTGTCTTCATTGCTGCGTGTGAGCTTTGTCCAGTTGTGGCGAGTGAGGGCTGCTATCTAGTTGTGGTGTCCAGGCTTCTCACCATGGTGGCTCCTCTTGTTGCAGAGCACAGGCTCTAGGTGCACAGGCTTCAGTAGTTGTGGCACACGGGCTTAACTGTCCTGTAACATATGGGCTCTTCCAGGCCCAGAGATCGAACCCATGTCCCCTGCATTGACAGGCAAATGCTTTACCACGGAGCCACCAGGAAAGCCCTGAAAATATTTAGTTTTAAGTCATGGGGCTTCTCGGGTGGCTTAGTGATAAAGCATCCGCCTGCCAATGCAGGAGATGCAAGAGATGCAGGTTCAGTCCCTGAGTCTGGAAATGGCAACCCACTCCAGTGTTCTTGCCTGGGAAATTCCATGGACAAGCAGCTACAGTCCACAGGGTTGCAAACAATTGGACAAGACTGAGCTTACACACAAGCAAGCAAGCGGGAGCCTGTAGATGGTATTTAAAGTTGCTTGTAAGAGATCTCCAAGGGATAAGAGAATATTAGAAAAGAGGAGAGGTTAAATGGTTGATCTTTGGGACACTCAGTATCCTGAGTCTGGGACATGAGGAGGAAACAGAAAAGGAAAAAGCAACCACTGAAGAAAGAAAAACCAAGACAAGCAGGTGTCCCTACAGCCAAGTGAAGAAGGATTGTGAGGAAGATGTGATGAGTTGTGTCAAATGCTGGAACTGGTCAAGTAAGATGACAGCTGAAAATTGAACATTGAATTCAGCTCCCTAGAGGTCCCTGGTGGCCTTGATGCAAACTGTGTTGGTGGGATGATGGGGCAAATTCTTCTTTGGAGGGAGTAGTAAGCAGAATGGAAGGAAAGAAACTGGAGACAAGGATAAATGACTCTTGAAGATTTTTGCTGCAAAAGGAAGAAAACATTAGGTTGGTAGTTCATGGGGGTACTGGAGTCAAGATGACTTTATTTTGTTGTTATTTCAGATACATAAAACAGCAGAAGGTTAGTTTGCCAATAGTGCTGATCTGGTGGAGAGCAAACAATTAATGATTATGAGGGGAAAATTGCCAGAATGCTGATGCTGAGTAGATGGAAAATGATAGGATCTACTGGAGAGGATGTCCTATTTTAGGAACAGGGACATTTCATCCCTGTACCGGGAAGAAGATTAAGTGTTGGTTGGCACAGATTCTGGTGGTGGGTAGAGGTGTTGACAAAGCATGGGGAGGCTCTTTTCTGATTTCTTTGGGTTTCTCAGTGAAGTGAGAAACCAGGTCACCAATAGAGGGTGATGCTAGAGTAGGGAGTGGTAGATGTTTGAAGAGAAAGAGAAGGTATAACATTGTCATCCAGGAGAATAGGAGCAGGATTGGACTAAGATCTAATCCTGTGGACTAATTTCTGATGCTGGTTTTTATTACCAGGATCAACACACATTTGTCAGTGCTGTTCCATTTACTGAGTACTTTCTCATATGCTGATGGTCCCAGAAACCCTAGGAAGTGGCAGAGAGAGAGTGAGGTATGCAAAAATCACACAGCTTGAAGTCAAAGTGTGAGACTCAAGTCCATGTCTCCTGAACTGCAGTCTAGCATTCTTTTCCTTAATAAAGCTTCTGTTTTTTTTAAATTAGTGTTAATTAGTGATGATTTCCAGGTATGAAAGCACTTCACAGGCTCTGTATTTACCCTTTTGTGCTTTGCTGCTGTGAATAGTCCTAGAGAGAAAAGATTAAATTAAATAATATTTGTCCATCACTATTAAGGGTTGAGTTTCATTATCTTCAGCCTAAGTTCACCATATAGCAAGTTTAATGGTGAGAAAAATCCTTGCAGAACTTAAAAATGAAATCTACTTAACTTAATAGGAAAAACATAGCCTTGTTAATGGAAATTCTGGTTGCTTTCCAGATCATAAATAGATTTTTAGAAATACTTTTGTTAACATGGGAAATTATAATTTCCTTAAGTGCAAAGTATTGTTATAAATAGGAAGTATGAAATTCTTCTTCTTTTACTCTGTGGTCATATCTCCTATGATGCTAATTGTGCCATGTGCTTAAGTAATACTAGGGTAAAATATCTTTCATTTTCCCTCAGGTATGATTAGACCTTCTAAGGTAGAATTGATTATTTTCCTGTTGTATAAGAAGTGGTTTAATCAATTTTGACATCTCCATCTCCTCCTCAAAATGTCAACTCTTTAAAGCAAACTCATCAACATATTCCACCTTCTGAATTTTTGCTCCGCCTTCTTTTCACCCTCTTTTAGACCTGGATCTGCAGCACCAAATTGTACTTGTGAAACTCACATTGACGTCAGTCAGCATCTCAGGCCAGTGTTACTGACTATACTATAAATTACTAGAGTTTCTAAATCTTTCAACAGCTGGATTCACATATTGTATAAGATTTAGTTAATTGCAGAACAAGTTAACTATGCACAAATATTAGTCATACATAAAAACTATATATTGGAATAATTTTGGAATGTCTATAGAAGAGTAGCAAATACTCCAATTGATCACCTGTTGCAATGCTGTTACTTTGTTAATTTAAGAGACAGTTACAAGAATATTGTGGACTGACTTCCTCTAGAATTCTTTCAGCTAAACTAGGTTTTCTTATTTTGATAATACTTTACATATTGGTTTTGCCTGGACACAAGGCAATAGACTTTTAGTTAAAGAGAGTCTGTTAGCAAGAGTGTCTTTGATGATCTTTTAAAATATTCTCCAAGGAAGATGGTGAGAATAAAAAATCTTGAATGTCAGTATCTAGTTTATAAAGAAAATACCCCAGTGGGTGCTTTTTGGGGTATTTTTTCTTTTGGTAAAAATCCATAACATAGCACTGACCGTTTTGAAGTGTACAATTCAGCAACATTAATCATGTCCACAGCACTGTGCAGCCATCACCACTGTGCCACTACCAACATTTCTGTGTGACCCTAAGCCCAGTAAGTGTTTTCTTTTATTTCAATTGCGTGAAAATATTAAGTGCTTTCTGTACCAGCTGACTCACCTTGAATAATGCCTCAAGTTTTAATAGGTCAGTCAAAAACTATGCAACATGAGTGCTCATTTTGTAATATGCTCATTTCTCACTAGGCTGAGCTTAGCCACATCTTTGGCCTCCTTGATTATTGTTAAAATTCAGCTTCTCAGGTAAGGTGATTGCTTTCATGGGTCTCCCCCTAATCCTTTTATCAAAGTGCCACAAAATTAAACCTGACATCTGTTAGTTTAACATCAAAGAGGTCTGACGATCATGTGTGTTGCCACATGTACAGTTCGAAGATTAAAGTCAGTTCAGTTTAGAGACCCCGAGTAAAACAGATGACCAAAGGAAGCAGTGCATGGAAACTCAAATGAGAGAAACATTTATCTTATTCAGTTATTATGGGTCAAAGCCATCCACGAACTGTGTAAATACCATAGAAGGGAATCCATTTGTTAAATTATAATGAACTCAGTCTACTTTGTGCAAATATATAACTTTTCAATTTAAACCACTGATGCATTTACTTTTAGATAATAGGGTTGATGGTTTTCTAGAAACTGGTGACATAGGCCAGTCGATAATGAGGCTAATTTTCCCAGTTATGATGTGCTTACTATGACTCACACTTCTTTCTCAACTTATAAAACAGGTATTCATCCTTAAAGGATCCAAATGAAATGCTACTTCTTTTGTGAATCCTTTCCCAACTCCCATAGACTATCATTGAATCTTCTTTATGGTCTAACAGTACTCTGAAAAAAATCCACGTTGGAGCAAACATCACATTAAATTCCCATTTCCTGTACACTATAAGCTTCTCAGGGTAGGGAGCATGTCTTATTCCTATTTGTATTTCCACTGCAGTTTCCAGCACAGTGGAAGCCCATTGAATATTTGTTGACTGACTGAATGTGTGAACTAATCAATCTAAGCATCCATGCTGGAGTTTTCATTTTTTAACAGTGCCTTGATTTTACAATGTTTATATTTTATTTACTAAGGCAATTGGCAGAATATATATAAGATCCAATTTTATATGTTGACATAAACTGAAGACAGAAACTTCCCTGGCAGTCCAGTGGTTAAGACTTTGCTGTCTAATGTAGGCGGTACAGATTTGATCCCTAGTTGGAGAGTTAAAGGAAGACCCTATGGCTCAGAGGGCATAGAGTCGGCTTGCAATACGGGAGACCCAGGTTTGATCCTTAGGTTGGGAAGATCCCCTGGAGAAGGAAATGGCAACCCACTCCAGTATTCTTGCCTGGAGAATCCCCATGGACAGAGGAGCCTGGTGGGCTACAGTTCATGGGGTTGCAGAGTCAGACACAACTGAGCGAGACTTTTTTTCACTTTTTGGAGAGTTAAAATCCCACATGCCTTGGGGCCAAAACATCAAAACATAAAACAGAAGCAATGTTATAAAAAATTCAATAAATCCTTATAAAAAAATTAAAACACTGCAAAACTGAAGACAAAATATTCTTTCTGATCACAAACTCTTGGACATTTGCCCTTGACCATAGAAAACTCAAAATGGCATCCTCTATAGAAAATTAGAATTCTAGAGGCTTCCCTGGTGGCTCAGATGGTAAAGCGTCTGCCTGCAATGCAGGAGACCCGGGTTCGATTCCTGGGTCAGGAAGATCCCCTGGAGAAGGAAATGGCAATCAACTCCAGCACTCTTGCCTGGAAAATGCCATGGACAGAGGAGCCTGATAGGCTACAGCCCATGGGGTCGCAAAGAGTCGGACATGACTGAGCAACTTCACTTTCACTTTCATAGAAAATTTTAGATGACTGTGTTTGTTTGTCGTAAGAATTGAGAAAGCAGTAGCCAGGGATATATCTCCTCCAGGTCCTCTGTGGCAGAGTGTGACATCTCCACCATCTGCTTTGTTCCTGTGTGAAGGCCCAGCACTGGTCCCAGTCAGGGACACCATCTAGGAAGCATTCCACATGACATGGTTCTTGCCGCATTTGGGTATCAGTGTTGACCTTGCAGCTGGCCCCACCGAGGAAATTGCAGCCCAAAGGGAGTAGCCTGTCTTGAGGTATCACCGTGGATGTCTGTGACTAGGCAGTGGGGCTTCCCTCCCTTCTCATGAGGCTCTGTCCAGGGCAAGCACTGAATCCCTCTGCCTTCCTGTGGCTTCCGGGGACCCATCCTCTCATTTCTCTCTCTCCACTTTCCTTCTCTTTTATCCCTCCTTTGCCTGAAGGCAATCTTGTGAGGTTCTAGGTGGCAAAGTGTGTGAATAAGTGAGGACGAGTATTCATAAGCTTTGTTTCATTTGCACAAATATGGCCCACCAATCTTACCAGTCCTGCATGCAGCGTTCAGAGCAGATGCATCTGAAAGGCACATTGCTTTCCCTAACCTCCCAGGAGGACAAGCCCAGCAAGGACATATTGAATTTATCTGAATTGAACAGTATTAGTTAACAATAAGCCCTGTTGTGGAGAAGAAACGGGCCATTTGGATAACTAGCAACAGAGTCCTAATATTCATCATGTCTGCACAGGGCTACCTTAGTGACCTTTTTGTTAAGAGCTGAGGGACTTAACTGGTCTTTTCAGCAAGGCAATTGGGGAGATTTATTTTCTTAAACTGAAATGATCAGTGAATTCAGTGAAAACAATTAGACTGGCTCTTTACAGATACTGAAATTTTCCTTTCCCCTGATTACCAAACAGAGAAATCAAGCCTTGTTTGTATACTTTCCAGAATAGAAAAGCTGTGGGAAAGGGTGGGAAGAAAAGGTTGATTTTTCTCTGGCACTTAGAAAAAAGTTCACATATATACAGAGAGTGCGAGGGGAGAGGGGAGAGAGAGAACAGGAGAAACACCTGCTTTATGGAGTGGGGTGGGGTGGGCTCCTTTTCCAGATTTTGAACAATTAAGTCAGCACTTGGTTCTAGAACATTGTCACTGTTCCCTAAGCCACTGTTCCCCTGGCTCAATGAGTATATCTTGGCAAAAGGTCAAGAATTTCCCCTCAAACCTGTAATTAACCATTATAATTGCCTATATTTTCAAAAATGAAAATGTCCTTAAAACCAAAGCCATCTATTTTAACCTTTTGAATCTTGTGTAAAAAGATAAATAGCATGTGGGGGAAGGTAGCTCTTCCTGAAGAATGAAGACAAACCTGAACTTAGTTATAATTATAAGGAAAGGCAGGTCTTCAGAACAGTAATGGCAGGGTAGGAGGTTTTGCTTCCTGTCACACTTAGAGTATCTTTGTTTTCATTACAGCTGCCTAGGAATTTCCCCCTCTTTGTAAAGGTGATTTTCAGATTTCTCATCTACCCTGTGCTTTAAATTGTAATAATGCTTATTGACGTGGAGGGTCTGGATTTTCTGCTTCTCACTGATCTCATCCTCTTGCCTTCAGCTGCTAGAAACTCTTCTCCAAGAGAAACCTGATTGCAACGCATAGCCTTTGGCAGTGAGTGTAGAAACAGGTCCTTTATTATCAGGCTCAGGGTTGAGACGGGGATGCCTACTTCCCAGGTGGAAACCACGGGCCTTGCTTAAAGACGTATTCCAACCTGCTGACAGGAAGGAGGCAGTTAGTGAAGGATGGTACCAGCAGGAAGAACCACACCTTCTGTTTTAGCAAGAGCCATGACTCAGAAAATAGACGGTTTTGAACAATTCTGAAGACTCATGTAATTTCTGGAAAGGGAGGGAGGGGATGTAAGGTGCACTGCGGTCAGCAATGACTGGGGAGTCCTGCTAGTCCCAAGCTGATGTCCCCTCTCTGTAAGGCTGCCTGCCGTCAAGCAGCAAGTGGCTGCATGCAGTCCGTGACTGTTAGCTGCCTGTTGAGTAAAAACAGTGAAATAAATTAAGAACTTAGAAAGATGTGTTTTAGCAAGATTTCAAGTGTCTTCCAATCACCTTTGCTCGGAGTGTACGAAATCAAGGCTTATCTACCAGCCGTTTCCCAGTTACAAAGACATAGCTCCCTGCTTCCAACCCCATCATGACCTCAGGATGTTGTGTTTCTGAAAAGGCTAAGAACTGACTGATAATGGATGAGAACAAGTGGAGAAGTCTCAGCAGCCCCAGTGTGACTGTGACTCTGCCCCTCCAGCCACGCTGAGGTGCTTCCAGAAGGCCAATGACATCTTTAGTTTGAGACTCTCTATTTTTGTGTTAACGCTCAGTTCCTATGTGAACATCTGGACACTGTTTCTTTGAAACGAGTAGAATCAAAGACAGATGTAGGGATTGAATGTGGATAGTAAGAGAGGAAAGAAAATGTTTTAATACTTCTAATTCTGTGAATTTATGCCTCCTATTGTTTCTCTCTCAGGCCAAATCATTTTGAGTAATCAGTTGGGATCAACCCAATCCTTGGTTGGGTTGCTGATGGAAAGAAGTGAACTGGCATCGAATTGCATTCCCTTTTGCACCTTGCCCTTTATTCAAATAGTGCTAACCAATGTAAGTTCATTTTGTTGACTCATTCTTTCATGTATTTAACAAATGTTCATGTAAGATTTACTACAGGGAAGGCACTGTGTCAGATGCTCGTGATGCAAAGGTAGGTAGGAGAGGTCACAGGCTGGAGGGGCTCCTGGTGATTGTGGAGGCAACAGTACTGCACGCTCTGAGAGTGGCCTTAAGGAAGCTGGGAAGAAGTGAGCAACTCAGTGGGGAAAGAGGGGAAGAGTTCTCAAGGGGGAACCTGCTTGGGCTGAAATGGAGTGATGAACATCCCCTGGGCAGGTAATGAGAATGAGACACTCCCAGCAAGGAGAACAGGACAGGTGCTAGGTAGATGAGAGAATGGAGAAGGAGCCATGAGTATAAATATTGGAATAAACTGAGAAAATTGAAAGATATTTTTATCAAGACTTGGAGCATCTTCTGGATCATCTTTGTGTGTAGTACACAGAAGCAAGGCTCATCCATCAGCCACCCTTGACCTACGGTCTAGACTGCAGATGGCACCCTAAGGAGTTTGGATTCTCTCTCTCTCTCTCTCTCTCTCTCTCTCTCTATATATATATATATATATATATATATATATATATATATATTAGCAATATAGGAGAAAGAGCTTTGGGGTAGAAGTGCTGGTTGGCTGTGAGTTCTCTGGTTGGCTTTGACTGAGCACGTTCCTATTTGTGAACCAATCATTGTAGCTATGGGGATATGTATTCTGTCTTGGTCTGGGTCAGATGCCACCCCTTTTATAGGTTTTTGGGGAATTAAAATTTTCTAAACTACTTGGGATAGGCTTTCCACTTGGCACAGGATCCTGTGCTTTAACCACAAAAGAGGCAATGGGAAAGTAGGAAAAATTCTATCTACCACATACCACCACAGTATAGAGGAAGGATGGAGAGAAAAACAAGGAAAAGAATAAAATTGAAATACTCTTGAGTGGGTAGCCATTCCCTTCTCTAGGCCCTCATTGCAGGCAGATTCTTTACTGTCTGAGCAACCAGGGAAACCCCTTCTTTCTTCTGGATGTTCCTAAATGATGGCTTCAGCTTTATTTAAATAATTAAATGTGTTGAACTACCTTTCACCTTATTTTCTTCTAAAGCTAATATATAAAGACAAAGAGGATTAAAAGTTTGAGTGAATTTCTGTGAAATAGAGGATAGCATTAATCGATACTCATAATGTACCATGATACACAAAGCTGTAGGTTTAACCTGGTGCAGCTTCCTGAACTGTTCATTTACATAAATTCAGAAATCCATCGCTTTATGTGAGAACAGATGCATTTATTATGGCGTACTAAGTTGCTTCAGTCGTGTCCGACTCTTTGCGACCCTATGGACTGTAGCCTGCCAGGCTCCTCTGTCCAAGGGATTCTCCAGGCAAGAATACTGGAGTGGGTTACCATGCCCTCCTCCAGGGGATTTTCCTGACCCAGGGGTTGAACCAGTCTCTGGCATCTCCTGCATTGGCAGGCGGGTTTTTTTTTACCATTAGCGCCACCTGGGAAGCCCATATATTATGGAGTAGAATGTAATCGACACTCAAGAGAATAAAACATGAGGCATCAAATAGATTTCTACTTGCTACCTTGGGCTGGATCTCAAACGCCCTTGAGTAGGCCTTTTTGCTTTACAACTGGGGGTAATTAAGAGAAGAAAGTAGAGAAGTACTAGGCTCCATCTTCCTGAACTAAGGACATTCACACACAGTGAAGTCCTCATGCAAAAATGATATGTCAGGAGAACCTATCTGAGAATTGGCTATGCCTCTGTAATATTCACAACTTAACAGCAGGTGTGAGGAGGTCGGGAGGTGAGCTAGTCAGAGGGGCGATGAAGAGAGGGGGAGAGGGGGAGAGAGGGAGAGTCATGAGATTCCTGCCTGAATGTTTGGGTTTCTTTTTATAAGACCATTGGTTACATTTGAAATCTGGTCTTCACATACAATGGTCCCTTTGTATTCACAAGGGGATTGGTTCCAGGACCCCAGTGAATACCAAAATATGTGGGTGCTTAAGTCCCTTATATGAAATATAAGGGTCCTCTGTATTTATGTAGTCCTCTGTATTTATGGAGGCAGCACCCGGGGATGTACAATGCTGACTATAGTTTTAGCTTCACTGAAGTCAAATACCTGTTTTCTTCTCTGTGCTGGTGCTTTATGAGCCGCTCAACTAAATCTGTTTTCAGTAACATTCAAGTTATAATGTAAGTCCTATGACTTACATTAAAAGGAAGATTAAAAATTCTTAACAGCCTGGTGAACTTAACCCTTCCTAATGCTAGGCACATTATCTTTCTTCTTTCCTGAAGGACTGGGAAAGTTCCAGAAAGTTCTTTGCCCAAAAGAATGGGTTAGTACTGTTCTACACACTGTGTTACCCTTTTCAGTGGATGTTGTCAAATCAAGTTGCAGGGCAGGACATAAAGGTCAACTGTACCATGATTTTAGGGGGAGAGGAGAGTGGCTGGGAGGTAAATTATACCCTAAGCTTTGGCTTTTAAAGACTTAGGACATTGTAGTTGCTTTGTGACTTTCGATTGATCACTCTTTAAAACATTTTGTTTATTTATTTATGGTTTATTTTTGGCCGTGCTGGGTCTTCTTTTTTCTAGTTGGGACCAGTGGAGGCTACTTTCTAGTTGCAGTGTGAGGGCTTCTCTTTGAGTGGCTTCTCTTGTTGCGGAACACGGGCTCTAGAGTGGATGGGCTTCAGTAGTTGCAAAACATGGGCTCAGTAGTTGTGGTTCCTGGGCTCTAGAGCACAGCTCAGTAATTGTGGTGCACATGCTTATTTGCTACAAGGCATGTGGGATCTTCCTGGATCAGGGATGGAACGCATGTCCCAGGTATTGGCAGGATTCTTTACCACTACTGAGTTCAGGGAAGCCCTGATCACTTTTCTTAGTTTTCATTCTGATAAAAGTCACCCTATCCTTTTCCCAAGAAGCTCTTTCATAGCAGACACCCTATCCTGAATATGCCTGAGAGAGTTGGAGCCAGTTTTATGGGGTGGGGGACCAAGGGGGGGGGACCCTTCTCTCTTTGAATTGATTTGCTAATGTTTTCCTGGGTTTACAGAAACAAAACACCTGAAAAAGTTAACATTTAGGGACAAAAGTCACAGCTAGGCATAGTCCTGACTTCAGGGAGAATGACCCAGTAAGAGGACAAGAACCAAATTAAGGAAATATGAACATTAGAAACAGAGAAGCCAAAATGGCCTCATGTATTAATGAATGGCCTGGAGGCACATTTGTGCCTGCCTGCTTCTGGGCTTACAAACTCTATCCAGGCATATTTTCATAACAATGGCTGTATTTCAATAGCAACAAAGGTCACCCAGATGAAGGGTTTTGACCTGTCACTACAATGGGGGTTTGGTTTGGTGTCTTTGTAAAGTTTTTTGTTCAAGGCAAAGTTCATCTCTCCCAGCGCCAGACTATCTAGAATGGAGGTGGACCAGCTTCAGGTTCCCAATTAGTCCCTCCTCCAGACCCTGACTTGTGGCTCTCTTGGGGTCATGATAGCACACCCCCTGCCCATCCTGGCTCTTGACTCGTTAGCATTTAACCTCATAGCATTACTCCCAAACAGAACAACATATGTGTAAACACTCTGAAAATAAGTATAAGCTTCTTATTAACCAAATGCAATCACTTATAATAATTATTTTGCTTTGACTTCCTTGTCAGAAGATATTCCATTCAGGTAGTTCACTCATATTTTGGACCTTCAGTCATTTTCAGAATGCGAGAGAAAAAAGAAGACCCAGCAATGCCAAAAATAAACCATAAATAAATAAACAAAATGTTTTAAAGAGTTGCTGAAGATCTGAAAGAGGCTCTGGCCAGTTTTAAAAATCTTTAGCCTTGCAGCTCTACTGTGTAATCTGCTTTCTGACCTCTTCCTCCCAGCATCCTCTTACTTAATTTGTACTTTGACTTATCTCTTGTCTGTCCTTTGGGGAGGTGGGAGACACCCTTGTCCTCAGGGGAGATGTGTACACAGGTGGTAGCTGTGAAGGTATGTGCTGTGCTGGCTACTTCGGACCCGTTCAGCAAACTTAGGGAGTCCTCACTTGTCTACTGTTCCTCTTCTCTACTTACCCAGCACTTCCCATGGTCCTATTTCATTGCAGATTTTCACGTTGACTCATTTTTATGCTGCTTTAGTAGCTCTCTGCCCTGCTTTGAGACAGCCTTCTTTTCTGGAAAATTCCTTGGGACCTTGCTATTTGGAATGGGTGCAGCCAAGCCCACCGCCCTCAGTGATGCAGGTCCTACTACTTGACCTCAGGCCTCAGGATACATTTCCTAGTTTATGTTTTGAATCTCAGGATATGAGTTCTTATGATAGCTGACTCTGTTCTAAGTACTGTGCATCATTCATGTCCAGCACGAAGTATCACAGTCCATTAAGTCAGTAGACAGTAATCGAATGGAAATATTGTTAGATGTAGTTTACAGATGATGAATAGTTGTGACATGATGTAGTGAGTGTAATTGGATTTAAACCTGCACTCTTATTTGGAGATACTCATCGATAATAAACTTTCTTTGTTGAGCATATACACTGTATTGGACAATGCTTGAGTTGCCTTACGTGTTTTTCCTCTAACATTCATACAAGCCTGTATAGTGAGCATCAGTATCCCCATTTTACAGATGAAAGAATTGAGGCACTTGCCCGAGTTGAGTGGCAGAATCAGTGTCATCGTGCAGGTGCATCTGACTTCACAGCCAAAGCTTTCCATTATGCCAGGTTGCTCTGTATTTACAAAGAAGAATCCTAGAGTGAGTGATTTTTATTCACCCACCCTCAGCAGGCGAAAACACCTTCAAGCATTCTCTTGAATGTGGCATCATATTTGTTCACTGAATGAATGAATGAATGAATGATTTTTGCTATGTGCCAGATACTAAAATGGACTTTGGAGTATTAAAGGTGAATACAACTCAGCCTTAGACCCTGAGACTCTCATGATCTAGTGGGGGAACCTCTTTTTCAGTGTCACTGAATTAGTGTCTGGGGTCTGGTATAGACAATGGCACCCCACTCCAATACTCTTGCCTGTAAAATCCCATGGATGGAGGAGCCTGGTGGGCTGCAGTCCATGGGGTCACTAAGAGTCAGACATGACTGAGCGACTTCACTTTCACTTTTCTCTTTCATGCATTGGAGAAAGAAATGGCAACCCACTCCAGTGTTCTTGCCTGGAGAATCCCAGGGACAGGGGAGCCTGGTGGGCTGCTGTTTAGGGGTCACCCAGAGTCGGACACAACTGAAGCAACTTAGCAGCAGCAGCAGTAGTCTGGTATAGAAGGTTAAGTTCTTAAAATCATCTTTAAGCTTTCTCTTATTCAAACCCTTTAAAAAATGATTATGGATGAAAGTGCTTGCCCTGAAGTCACTTAACTTAGGGAATGACATGGATTATTATAGATCTTTGTATTGTTTGTATGTGGCTTTATTTATTTATTTATTTTTTTTTTAATTTAATTTTATTTTTTAAACTTTACATAATTGTATTAGTTTTGCCAAATATCAAAATGAATCTGCCACAGGTATACATGTGTTCCCCATCCTGAACCCTCCTCCCTCCTCCCTCCCCACACCATCCCTCTGGGTCGTCCCAGTGCACCAGCCCCAAGCATCCAGTATCGTGCATCGAACCTGGACTGGCAACTCGTTTCATACATGATATTTTACATGTTTCAATGCCATTCTCCCAAATCTTCCCACCCTCTCCCTCTCTCTCAGAGTCCATAAGACTGTTCTATACATCAGTGTCTCTTTTGCTGTCTCGTACACAGGGTTATTGTAACCATCTTTCTAAATTCCATATATATGCGTTAGTATACTGTATTGGTGTTTTTCTTTCTGGCTTACTTCACTCTGTATAATAGGCTCCAGTTTCATCCACCTCATTAGAACTGATTCAAATGTATTCTTTTTAATGCCTGAGTAATACTCCATTGTGTATATGTACCACAGCTTTCTTATCCATTCATCTGCTGATGGGCATCTAGGTTGCTTCCATGTCCTGGCTATTATAAACAGTGCTGCAATGAACATTGGGGTACATGTGTCTCTTTCCCTTCTGGTTTCCTCAGTGTGTATGCCCAGCAGTGGGATTGCTGGATCATAAGGCAGTTCTATTTTCAGTTTTTTAAGGAATCTCCACACTGTTCTCCATAGTGGCTGTACTAGTTTGCATTCCCACCAACCCTCTTGCACTGTTGGTGGCTTTTTTTAAAAACTGAATTTTTTTACTGAAGCTGTTACTAATGTTTTACATAGAAGTCAGATTCCACAAAAGAAGCTAATATTGTGTGATTATGTTTCACCTTCATGGGGCCCCTCACAAACTACAAAATGCTTTCGAGGTACATTATTTTATTTGATCCTTTTAAGGGCAGCTCCTGGTTTCACAGACGTGACTCTCAGAGGCCACTCAAGTGTGTCTGTTGGGCTGAATGTGACCCTGTGTTTTTCACCTGTGACACACCAGCTTTCCAGTGGGAGGAGGGGAAAGAAGAGAAGGGACATTGACTAGAAGGAAATGTTATAAACCTCTTGACTTGTTTGTGGGAAGTAGAGAATCAGGGATATAGGGATATGCCTCAGGAGGACACCTGGAATGAAAGAACCGAGCACACAGAAACCACAGGAGGGGGTCGGCTCTGGTTGCCGTTGCACGACCCCACCTACTGGATGGCATACACAACAGATGCTGATTTCTCAAAGCTCTTGAGACTGGGAAGTCCACGCTCAAGATGCCAGCTGATCCGGTTCCTGGCGAGGACCTTTTCCTAGCTTGTAGGTGGCCACCTCTTCCTGTGTCCTCATATGGGAGGGAGAGGACAACAAGCTCCGTGGTGTCTTATAAGGACACTAATGGCACCTGAGGGCCGCACCCTCATAACGTCATCTAAACCTGATCACCTCCCAAAGGCCCATCTCCACACACCATTTACATGGGCGGTTAGGGCTTCAACATATGCATTCAGGGAAGGCTGTTCAGTTCACAGCAGGGTGTGTGGTGGTGGACAGGTAGAGCTTATAGAGGAGGAGCTCAACTAGGCCAGTCAGGGTGTGGTGTGTGCATGTATAAGTGTGGGCATGAGAGGCACAGTCACCGTGCTTGTAGAAAACAATTTCTCCATGGGCCTTTGAACTGAAAGGAGGAGGAGAGTGGAATGTGTGACTCCTGGGCATACTCCAGCCTTTCAGCATCTTACAGATTAATGCAGTGATTATCAATCCCCGCAACCCCCAAGGAAAAGGGAAGCATAGTATGTGCATGCTCAGTCAGTTTAGTCACTCAGCCCTGTCCAACTCTTTGTGACCCCATGACTGTAGCACGCCAGGCTTCCCTGTCCAACACCAACTCCCGGAGCTTACTCAAACACATGTCCATTGAGTTGGTGATGCCATCCAACCATCTCGTCCTCTGTCATCCCCTTCTCCTCCCACCTTCAATCTTTCCCAGCATCAGGGTCTTTTCAGTCATATCCAACTCTTTTGCGACCCCCTGGACTGTAGCCCACCAGGCTCCTCTGTCCGTGGGATTCTCCAGGCAAGAATACTTGAGTGGATTGCCATTTCCTCCTCCAGGGGATCTTCCCATCCAGGGATAGAACCCATATCTCCTGCATTGACAAGTGGATTCTTTACCACTGTGCCACCTGGGAAGCCCCATGTAGTTTCATAGTACTGTTATTCCATGTATATAAGCAGGATGCTGCCATAAAAAGGCAGTATGTCATTTTTTGAGGCAGTACAAAGGTCTTGAATATGTACCCTTTTGAAATCTTTTAGATCCATATTTCACCCCCTGGGAAAGTTTCCTGTCAACTTTGTGTGGGACATCACTAGAAAAATAGTCCTTGCATGTTGTCTCAGAGTGTGTGATGAAAAAGTGCATGGTCTTAGGTTCTTTTGATTCACCTGATTCAGGTAGAGCCTTGTATAAGTCTTTTCTTACTTCTGAAGTCAAGATGATTCCAGGATAACTATAAAAACCTCTTTTATGGTAATTATAATCAGAGTTCTGAATACATTTATGCATCTACAGCTTTTCAGTTTTACACTTAAATAGATTCCATCAGAAGTATTTTTGAGGGCCAATTTACCCTGGAGAGTTTTCATTAAAGCCCATTCTTGTGTTTCTAGTATTTTCAGCAGCAGAACAAGTCGGTCTGGTCATAAATGAGGGAATGGATTCAAAGGTCTTTGCTGTTTGAAGATGGTGTTATTTCCTGCTTACAATTACAGAAGCATGCATTTTCAAAGAAAATAACCTCAGACTTGCTCTTTCAGGATATTAGACGGCACTGAATAACCAATTTATGAAGAATTAAGGCCCGTTAAGTTAGAGGGTGTCGGGGATGGAGGACAGGCTGGGCAGCCTCACCAGGAGTGAATTGAGACAAGTGTGCCTCTCTCCCACTGTGTGGGCAGCTGGCAGACTGCAGACCGAGAACGGCTTTTGGGAGCTGCCTTTTCGGACATGGCATTGCTTGAACATCAGAGAGTATTATGCACACATCTGAGGAAGATTAAGGGATCTGGGTTGCAGTATACCATGAGAGAAGATGAGATTAGCTTTCTCTAGCCAGAAAGACTGGTTACATTTTAAAAAGTACTTTAACCACTGAGATTTCTAAATTCTCCTGGAATCTATTACCATCTTTTAGCTACTGGGGCTTTGAAACATGGGCTGCTAGATTCATGGTGGTAGCAGAATGATTTACTTTCCTTTGTGGTGGGGTTTGAATACCAAGGTGCCAAATGAGATGGGAAAGGCTTCTCCAGACCTGATCATGGAGGTAGGGAGTTATTACACAAAGCCTGCTTACAAATCAGGTGGCCTGACGGTCTCCAACAAAATGTGTGATAATTGGCTTAGACTGCCACATTTCCATCAGGATGACAAGAGTACTTAAGACCCTCTGTTTGGAAACTCAGAAGCCAGTGTTTTTGCTTCAGTCTTAATTCACAGTGATGTCATCTCTCCTCAGTGTAAGGAAATGAACTGATATTCCTTTTCTCCTGTGTGTGTGCATGTGTTCAGTCGCTCAGTCGTGTCCGACTTTTTGTGACCCCATGGACTGTAGCCCACCAGGCTCCTCTGTCCATGGGACTTTCCAGGCAAGAATACTAAAGTGGGTTGCCATTTCCTCCTCAAGGGGATCTTCCTGATCCAGGGATCGAACTTGTATCTCTAGTGTGTCCTGAATCGCCAAGGAGATTCTTCACTATTGAGCCGTCTGGGAATCTTATTTTCCTCTACAGGAAGTTGGTTTTAGAGCCATTAGTGATGCTATGAGCTTCCCTTCACTCTGGGTCACTGAGGTTTTACTTTTGCTACAACTAGACTGTCAATAGGTGACTTAGAAATTTCTGGAAATAGTGGTAATAGGAGCGATAATTATTCTATGTTCATGCTTGTGCTATGGGCTTTCACTCTCCACATTGTTTAAACTTCAGAAAAAAGAATTTGAAGACTCTCCTACCTGGCATCCATTTAAAATATAGTATTTTAAAACTAAATTTATATCCATACATTTATATTTCATAATTTTGAACCTTTTTTTGAAAATGAAATTTACTTTTTCCTGATCATATAAAGTAGAAAAAAATCATCCAAAATTCATGCCTCTGTGATAACCACAAATTACATTTCAGGTCTTATCCTTTCATCTCTTTCTCTCTCTTTTCAAACACACTGGCGTGTGTATGTGTATGCATACTAATAGGTCTTCACACATTAGATCACATGACACAGTCTGTGTTCATC
Organism: Bubalus bubalis; assembly: GCF_019923935.1. NCBI lineage: Eukaryota > Metazoa > Chordata > Mammalia > Artiodactyla > Bovidae > Bubalus > Bubalus bubalis. Next base: position 98,756,454 of record NC_059158.1, on the reverse strand, counting down.
GTGCAACATTTTCAAAATGTATTTGTTCCTTCCCTCCCTTCATATCCAGGACTCCCTGCCTCCTTCACTGTCAAACAGTGCTGAACAACCTAGTTTATGTCTCCACATGTCTCTCCATGTCTTATATAACCATCTGTGAATATTTATATATTTATCTTTTGTTCTGTTCAGGGAGGCATCCTCCATAGCAGTGTTGGCCTGGTGTTCAAGATTCATGATCCACAATTCTAGGTGATGGACAAGACATTCCAAAAATAGGGGGATTCTTATATCTTCTCCAAATTTTCTGTTTCTTAAGAGCAGTACATCACAGATTTCCCTTCTTGAGATAGTGCATAGCTAACTGTTCTCTTCTGTTGTTTATTCTCATGCCATGATTTGATTTTAATGGAATTAAGTCTGGTATGGCCCTCACTATTCTTTTTCACAAATTTCTTGGAAATTTTCGGACATTTTATTTTGCCAAAACATTTATCATATCCACTTTAAGAACTGGAGATTCTAATTGGCATTGGACTAAACATATATATGAACTTTGAATTTACATGCTTATCTCTAAATTTTCTTTTCATTTTAATGTTATTATGCTTTAAAATTTTCCATTGCAAATATTAAGAAAAGCTCTGAACTTTTCCAGCCACTTGAACAAACTCCTTCATTGATTCTAGTCGTTTTCATTTGAAAGCTGAAATCAGAATTTCTAGCTATGTAAACATATCATTATCAAAAATAGAAACTTTTATCTCCCCATATACTCTTTATATTAACTATTTGCTTATCCTCAGTTAATTGTTGAATTGTAGTAGGAGCAGATATCCTATTTTATTCCTCACATTTGATTGTTTGGAATGATGTTTGCAATTGATTTTCAATAACTCAAAATAGGTATTTTCACATTCAAGAGGTTTCTTCAATTTATATTTTACTTGAAGTTTTATTAAAAACGGCCAATGAATTTTACCAAATGTTTTTTTAGAACCTATTGATATAACCCGTCACTTTTCCTCCCTGCATTCATTGCTAGCATGAATGATGCTAATGGATTTGCTGGTGCAGAAACTTGTTCATTGGCAATATTCATTTCATCTCCTTTTGCATTTACTTGCTAATATTTTATTTAGAATTTTTGCAAATATTTATAGGTGGAATTGCTCTGTAGTTTTCTTTTATTGTACTACTTTGATCACTTTTGGTTTTAAGGCTAAACCACTTTTATAAAATGGATTTAGGAACTTTATATTTCTGTAGTCATGAATAATTTAAATAACATTTCTATTCTTTATAAGTTATATGAAACTAACTTAGAAATCATCTGTTTCTGCTCTTTTTTAATGGTAGGAATTTAACCACTTTCCCAGTCTCTCCAATGGTAATTGGTCTATTTGATTTTCTACATGAATTAGTTTTGTTCATTTATATCTTGCAGAAATTCATACCAAGAACTTTAGAATGCATTCATTTCTCTCTCTTTCTCCTGCCTCCAGACTTGCTCCTTCCCAACTTCTACATTTTCTTTGTTTCTTGACAGTTACTATAACCTTGTAGTTTGTCTCTTATTTTGGAAATCTTCAACATTTAATCTACATACACTTAGGCAATGGCACCCCACTCCAGTACTCTTGCCTGGAACATCCTGTGGACAGAGGAGCCCAGAGGGCTGCAGTCCATGGGGTCGCTGAGGGTCAGACACGACTCAGCGACTTCACTTTCACTTTTCACTTTCATGCATTGGAGAAGGCAATGGCAACCCACTCCAGTGTTCTTGCTTGGAGAATCCCAGGGACGGGGGAGCCTGGTGGGCTGCCGTCTATGGGGTCGCACAGAGTCGGACACGACTGAAGCGACTTAGCAGCAGCAGCAGTCATCTTATCCATAGTACCTTAGATTTCACAATATAGTCACAAGATGCGGTTTTCACCACTGTTTTTTCTCCTTTTTCTGTTTCCTCTATCCTGAGGTCTCTTCTTTGATGCATTTTTATTATAGCATTAGAGTCTTTCTCAGTATTTTTTTACATATGAAGAATGTGGCTTATTTATTTACTTATTGAAGCATGGTTGATTTGCAATGTGTAGGTATCTGGTGTACAGCATAGTGATTCAGTTATCTACCTATATATAAACACATATGCATATATTCTTTTTCATATTCTTTTCCATTATGGTTTATTACAGGATATTGAATAGAGTTCCCCTGAGGTTTATTTATTTTTGAATCCTTATATTCCTTCAAGGATTTTTCTTGCTTGCTGTATAACCTTGAGAAAGTTATATACTTTTTCTGGGCCTCATCTCTTTATTTGTGAAATGAGGATATTAGTATAGTTACTTCTTGTGAATGTTGTGAGAGTAAATGAATTGGTATAAGCATTCTGGTTATCTGTTGGTATATGGTGAACTAACCCCAAACAACAGTATAAACTGCAGTTTGTTCTTATGTCTCATGGTTCTCTGGGTTGATTGGGCTTAGCCGGGCAATTCTTACTTGAGGTCTTTCATGTAGTTGGACTCAGACAGCAGCAGGGGCTAGAATCACCTGAAGGTGCAGCTGGACTGGATGTCCAAGATGGCTTTTCACTCATGTCTCACTTTCTCTCATATAACCTCACTCTCTATCAGAGAAGCCTGGATTCCTTACGTGGGAACACAGGACTCCAGAGGCAGAAACCTGACAGTCTTCATGAAGTCTTGGCTTAGAACTGATACAACACTTCTACCAGATTCTGTGAGATGAGAGGCTAGACTCCACCTTGAGTTGGAGGAATAGCTTGAATGGAGAGAGAGGGAAGGAATTAATGGCAGCCACCTATGTAGACAAATTAAGATAATAAATGAAATGCTTAAAACTGAACCTGGAACCAAATAAGTGCTAGGTAAGCATTAATTCAACAATACTATTGTTATTGTTATCAAATTACCTTCAATATTTCCCTTTACTATTAGAGCTGAATATCTTTTGTCAGTATAAAATTCTGGGAATCAAATTCTTTTTTTCCTCTCAACAGCGTGCAGATGAAATCTGATGCCAGTAACTTGGTTTTGTCTAGATGATTTCAAGATTTTTCACTAAAATGAGAAATAATAAAGCTACTACCAATTGTTGGGCTTCCCTTGTGGCTCAGCTAGTAAAGAATCTGCCTGCAATGCAGGAGACCTGGGTTCAATCCCTGGGTTGGGAGAAGGGAACGGCTACCCACTCCCATGTTCTGGCCTGGAAAATTACGTGGATTGTATAGTCCATGGGGTTGCAAAGAGTAGGACATGACTGAGCGACTTTCATTTTCACTTTTCACTAACCATTTTTTTTTTAATTTTATTTTTAAACTTTACATAATTGTATTAGTTTTGCCAAATCCATTTTTAACAGACTTTTGGAGGTTCTGGTTTCCCTTGTGGCTCAGCTGGTAAAGAATCCACCTGCAATGCAGGAGACCTGAGTTGGAAAGATCCCCTGGAGAAGGGATAAGGCTACCCACTCCAGTTTTCTGGCCTGGAGAATTCCATGGACTGTATAGGCCATGGGGTTGCAAAGAGTTGGACACGACTGAGTGACTTTCACTTTCACTTTGGAGGTTCTAGAAAATATAAGAAAGGAAAGGAGTAAATATTGAAGAAGAAAAGGTGAAATTTCCTTTTTGAGCTGTTAATTATTTTTAGAAAATCCAGGAGACTGTATTAAAAAAGCTAGATAGAATTAAGAAGAGAATATGATGATTTATTATAAAATGAACAAAAGCAATAGCTTTTCTCTCTTCTAGCATGTATCGGAGTTTGCACTGATATGTCTTTTATAAGTATTCTTAACTTGGAGCTGGGGAAACTCTTTCAACCTATCAACTGAAGTCTATTTGAAAAATACGGAAATTTTCCTGTATGATTTCTTCAGTTTTTGCTTCTCCCCCATCTGCTTCTGTATCTCTGAATATTCTTATTATTTGCATGACTATGATATGCCTTTTCTTGGGAAGATTTGCCTTTCTATTATTAGGTTCTAATTTTCCAGTTTGGGAAGATTGTCCTTTGTTTATGTGAAGGACAACATGTCATATCTTTACAATAAGAATGGCAGAAGGTGGTTCTGTGTGTAAGTGTGTGAGAGGAGATAGTTCATAATTCTCTTTCTGTAGGATGAGAGGAACAAATCTTGTTTAAACTCTGAGATTATGTATTCATGTGAACATTTTTAGAGGAAACTGTAAATTTAACTGGCCATTGTAACTTGTTATTTTATTAGCTCATGATTTAATATCATATTTAAACTTTCTGCTAACATAGTTGTTAATAGTGTTTGCACTTAATTATCACAGAAGTTTTAAAAAGTGTCAGGATAGCCTTCATTTCATGTTTTGATAAAAGTGAGGGATTCAGAGTTTGCTTTTGGATGTTAGAGTTTGTGCTAAGATTTGGAGTTTTCCCCAGAATATGCAAACAAATAAAATAAGAAAATACTAATGTATAATAGTGCTGTCTACATGTATGAGATGAGTTTCTGTTTCCATACAGCTGGATGCATCCTCCTTAACTCAGCCAGGATTTGCTTCTCTTAATACCAAGGAGACTGGAAGTAGGTAGTCTGCTCCTAGTGACCAGGCTCGTTCCATTTTTCCACGCTTTTTGGTCCCCCAAATAATGGCCCCACATTGGGCTTCTCATCTGTATTTCAGGCAGCAAGAAGGGTAACGGGCAAAGAAGGAAACGTGAAAGTTGTTCAGTTGTGTCTGACTCTTTGCAACCCCATGGACTGTAGCCAGTCAGGGTCCTTTGTCCATGGAATTCTCCAGGTAAGAATACTGGAGTGGGTTGTCATTTCCTTCTCCAAGGGATCTTCTCAACCCAGGGGTCAAACCCAGGTCTCCCACATTGCAGGCAGATTCTTATTCTTCGAGCTACGGGGGAAGCCCAAAGAAAGCAAAGCAAAAGCCAAATGTGAGCCAAAGGCTTTCTCAGAAGCCTTCCTGTGACTTCCACTTCTATCTCATTAGGTGGGAGTGTGGCACATGGTCACCCTAGCTATAAGGAATTCTAGCAAGTGTATTTTGAATCAGGCTAGATGCCATCCTGAACAAAACTGAATTTTTATTTGTAACACATAATGAATGATTGGATTTTGGATATACATCCAGCAGCCCAGCCCCAGGATTCTTCACTGTCCCCTCTGTCTTCATTCCAACTGTTTCCCACTCATGTGCAGGGTTCTATCTGTGTCTTCTCCTCCAGAAAGCCCCCTGGGAGCCTCAAGAGGGGCTTGATGGCCAGTCTTTGAGTACTGATGGCATCTTTTAGCCATACTGTTAAGACAACAGGTAATTTACCCATATCATCTGGAACTAGTTTTATATGAATGCCTCCACAGTACACATCAGAGTAGGTTTTGTGTCCAACTTTAATTCCCAGCTCCTAAAACAGTGCTTGACTCATAGTAGGTGCTTAATTACAGTTTCTTGAATGGAACTTTTGATGACAAGTTAAACTTACTGAAATGCAGGGATCTCGGAGTACTCTTGGCTTTTTAAAAATACTTTTTTCCCGTCTTTTTAAAGTATATTTATAAATGAAGTCTATTTAAAATACTGTTGGGTATTTTTTAAAATCTTGTTAAACATACTCTTTGTTGGTTCTATCATGTGTGGGTATTTGTGTGGATGTGTGATCTGTATCTGGGTGCGGTTATTAAATACACCAATTATTTCCTGTGACACCGAGTGCTTTGACAACCATGAACTAAGTAGGGATTAGAGACGGTGGTCTCAGACAGAATTCCCACGATATGAGGAAGGTACAGTCTCCCTCCCCTCTTTTCCTCCCCTGCCCAGGGATTTGGAAGACAAATGAGGTTACTTACCTGAAAAGTATATTGAACTCTTACCTCTTCAGGAGAAGGATCCTATGTTAATTCCTAGTATAGTTAATCCTTCATTCCTCTTGTCAATAAGAAAAAACAACAATAACGGAGCACAGATTGTCTAAAGGTCATTGATTCTTGATTTTGGAACTGAATTATAATATATTTTAGATGTTGGCAGGAGATCATCCTCCTGTGTGGGTAAAATGAAACTATTGTTAATGTGAGTCAGTAGTTCATGAATTTACATTATCAGCTCTGTCTGACCAACCCTATCAGAATCGAGTGATGTGGAATACATTTGTATTAAGAAGGGCCAAGGTATGTGTAACACATTTATATTTATGGCTGTTCCCAAGTTCCATCTTTTTTTTCTGATTAGGTCATAAGAAACCATATATTTGGGCCTCGGTAGCTTTAAAATTTCACTGGGTTACATTTCAAAGTTGTCTTGCATTGCTTATATGAGGAATATCTCCAGATTGTCAATAGAACTACCAATGAAGTCATTAACCATTAAATATTAATGAATGAATGATTGGTCTAAGATCTCAGTGTTACATTTGTGGTCCCTGAACAGCAGCATCTATTATGGCCTAGAACCAGTAAGGAATACAGAGTCTCAGGCCCTACCCTGATCCTACTCAGTCATAAACTCTGAGACTGCGACCCTGCAGTCTGTGTGTGAAGAGCCATCTGGGTGATTCTGATGCAGGGTCAAATCTGAGAACTAAAGTTCATAAAATCAAGATGTTTTCAAAGTGTCTTGTATCATGTCTCTTAGAATTCAGCACCAGGTAGAAATGTCTCCTTTGATAGATGGGCAGGAAATCTTCTTCCAGACAAGGAGAATGATATCACCCTCTGTGTTTCCATTTTTGCCTTTTCCCTTGGGAAACTTGGAACTGTGCTAGTTGCTCAGTCATAGTCAATACATTTGTCTGGGCTTTTTATTTCCCTTTCCCTACCATGAATTTTATTTCCTTCTTATATTTAAGTGTCTTACCAAGAGTCTGTTATGATAGGCCTCCCCAAATCCATTTTGCTAGTAAATGGGTTGGGAGTATGAGTAGGATATAATTTGAAATAAATTGACTCACTCAGCGATTGACAGGTGAGGTATTTGACTAAGAAATGTACTGGATAGTAAGAGACTAGCATGGAATTAAACATATCCTGCAAAAAGCACCATGCATGCCCTTGGATACTTACTTATACATGGTAAGAAAACATAAACACTATAGAAAGATATAAAATGCAAGTGTCAGCTGAAAAAAAATGCACAGAATGAGAATTGTGAGTTGTTTTTTAATGGGACCAAATCAGGACTATAGCCAAGGAGATAATCTCTCAGATAGCTCTGAGGAACTGCTCCCAAAAGGTAGGGGGGAGGTCAGTATACATATGATTTTAGTTAAAAGTGTACATGAAATCAAGCACATATTTTGGCAGAAAGTCACTGCTAGCCATGAGGAACAGATGTCTTGGTTAATGATCTTTTCTAGATATGAGAAGATGCAAGAAATTAGGCTCATAAAATTTTCAGAAAATATCTAACTATTGGAAGGCCAGTCCTGGCCAGTTTTTCCCAGAACACAGGGTGCCTTATTCCTGATCTCTGTCCTGAACTGTTTTTAGGGTGTGTTGAAGGTCAGTGACTGCTGGTGGCTAATGATTTCATTCTTGTAGAACCAGATGACAGGTGACAGTTTTTAGTTCGCAAAAGTAAAAAGTGCCCTCACTCCCCACGTAAAGGCCATCTCCTCAAAAATAATCATTAACAATCTCTTGGGTATCTTTTAGAAAAGAAAGGCTGTTTCGTTTTTTGGTTTTGGTCATGCTGCCTGTGGGCTCTCAGTTCCACAAGCAGGGATCGAACCTACACCCCCTGCATTCAAAGTGCAAAGTTTTAACCACTGGACCACCAGGGAAGCCCCTAAAGTTTATTTCTATAGAAAATAAAGTTTATAGGGCCACATATATCTACGTGTTTATGCATTTTCCTTTTAAAAAGCACTAAAAGTTCTGGTTACCAGTTATAGAGTATATGCAGAGGGTGGGTGTTTCCCCACACCAACAAGCAATGCTCTGACACCAGGTGGATATCCTGTGATACAACTCACTTCTAACACTGTGTACCTGTAGATAGCATCAGATCCTACAGGTTAAGGGCTCAATTCTACAAGATTGTCTCATCTCGAACTAGAGTGGCTCACAGAATTCAAATAAACCTCTTACTTACCAGAATACTGGTTTATTATAAAAGTGTATAAGTCAGGAACAACCCCAAAGAAGAGATGCCTAGGGCAGAGAATGGAATGGGGAAAAGCAGGAGCTTCCATGACACCTCCAGGCCTGCCATTCTCCCAGCATCTACCTTGAAGCTCTTTAAACTCATCCTTTTAAGTTGTTCAAGAGGCTTCATTGCCTAGGTATAATTGATTGATTCATTGGCCATTCCACATCATTCAGTCTTCAGCCCTTTTACGCCCCCAGGGGGTTGAGGGAATCCCAACCATCCAATCAGATGGTTAGTTCTCTTGGCAACCAGCTGACATCCTTAGATGTGACAGCCTGCTCTATTAGCATAACAAAAGACCCCTTTTACTGCTTCACTTAAAAAATTCTGAGGGTCTAAGGAGCTCTGTGTAGGGATGGGGGATGAAGAACAGATATATATTTCTTATTATAAATCACAGTATCACAAGGACCTTAGTGAACAGTCTCATCTGTATCTTTTTTTTCTTTATATCTTATGGATCTTCTGTCTTTAAAAGCTATACAATATTCCTTGATAAGGTTGCACTTTAACTTATAAACCTACATCCTATTACTGAACATTTAGATTATCATGAACATTCTCACCTATGATATCTTGGCACAGATTTGAAATACAGCTGCTAGGTGGATTCTCAGAAATGGAATTTTGGGGTTGAAGAGTATGCACATTTAAAAAAATTGGTAGATAGATACTGCTTAATTACCTTCCAAAAAAAAGAAATGAATTTACTTCTCAAATGAATTAGTCTCTTTTCCCACACATTCTCTAACATGGTATATTATCAAGCAAAGTGTTTTTGCCAATTTTATGGTGACCAAATTATATTTCTTTGAATCATTGTTTTGATTCACCTTTGTTAACTGATAAGATTGGTCATTCTAAAATGATTTGTTCACAAATTTTCTTTTTTTGTGGAGTGCTATTTAGGAATGATGTTCATTCATGTTTTTCATGACCTAATCCTAAAGTTTTCCTACCTGGATTTGTTTGTTTTTTCTAGTTCTGCTTTAGACTCCCTGAGTCTGTTTCTCTAACAGTATCCTTTTTTTTCTGATAGCATACTGTGTGAATACAGTGTCCACGAGAGGTTGTACACACAGGTAGTATCTGTGCTCTCTTTTCCAGTTAACAGGAAGTAAGTATTCCATATTTCATTGTGGGCACCATCACTGTGGGCCAAAATACTTTGTCAACTACTTCCCTGGTGGTTCAGACAGTAAAGAATCTGCCTGCAGTGTGGGAGACCTGGATTCGATCCCTGGGTCAGCAAGATCCCCTAGAGAAGGGAATGGCTACCCACTCCAGTATTCTTGCCTGGAGAATCCCAGGGACAGAGGAGCCTGGTGGGCTGCCGTCTATGGGGTCGCACAGAGTCAGACACGACTGAAGCGACTTAGCAGCAGCAGCATATCGTTAAGCATCATCCAACAGTTTTTATCCAAACACAAGGCAAACTGAGAATATTTAGGGCTTCCCAGATGGGTCCTTCAGCACTCAGGAACCCTGAACCTGACACCCTTGCCACACAGCCTTTTCTTGCACCAGCGAAACTAGGGTAGGGGGTAGAGGAGATCCAGTTTGTGAATTTTTGGACACATTTTCTTCCAGCTGTTCATTTATCACAATATTATGCAGGAAAACAGATGAAGAGAAGAAGCAGCCCAAATTTTGCCATGTGTAAAGAAAAATGAAAAGGAATTAGAAAAAAAGAATATCATCTTTCTGTATTGTTATAGACTTACCAAATCCCAGTTTCTATGGCCCAAATTCTTTCAGAGGTTCTGATCCTGTTTATTTGATTCTCCTTGCCTACCTCATCTCTCTGAGATTTGCACTTTCCATTTGTTCTTGGAATCAGTTACCAGTTAATCTAGTCCCTGGCATTAGGGCTTCCCCTGGGAGTTTACCAATTGATTGGCCTTTTAATCCAGTTGTTAAGATTCTCCCAGTACTCTGGCACGGAGCAGTTTCAGTTTGTGTACGTTAAAGTGTTGGCCAGGGTCGTTAGGAAAGTGAAGCTCACATACATGCTTTGTGGGGCTGGAATGGTACCAGGAAACTGAATCTGCACTGTGACTGTGAGCTTGAGGGGGACGAGGAAAGAGGTGTTAGGAACAACTGACAAGTCTACGCTAACTCTGGGCTCCATCCGACCCATACCTTACAGCATAGTGGGAACATGTTTACACCTGGTTAGTGCAGAAGTGCATGAGTCAGAGACAGGGGCAAGCCAGGGTCAGTTGTTTATAGTGTATAGATGGGCCTTCAGCAATCAGAAACTCTATGACCAAATTTCCCTAGAAAGAGCTGGTGTTGTATTTGTGTATCTTTATGAATTTCTATCACTAGCAATAGGATTTCATAAGCAATAGAACTTTGATAGAGTAGGTGTTTAGCTAAGAAAATTGTATTAAACAAAGTATAATATTAACTTCTCCCAAGTTAATTTGTGCTTTTGGCCAGTATTCAAAACTGATTCAATTTTTGAATCTTTTTGACCAGATTCAAAAAGAAATCTCAGAGTATGGGAATGAGGTGCAATTTTGATGTGACTTTTATTAAAGCACTTATGTATTTATATTTATGTAAATACATATTAATAAATATGTATTAATATTTTTAAATGCTCATGATCTGTATTTCCTACATCCACATTTACTTTCTACAATTTTATAGTAAAAAGATGTCTCATGCATTAAAATCTTTCAAATAGCCAGGTTATAATTTAAGGCATTTTTGAAATAATTTTTGTTTTGTTTTTCTTCGAAAGATGTCAATTTTTTTGAGAAATCAAGATGTTCACCTTAAAATAGAAATACACAACTGAAAAAAGAAAAAGATGTTTGCCTTTAAGTAGGGAATAAATATGTTAATAAAATCTGTGCTGTGCTGTGCTTGGTCACTCAGTCATGTCCGACTCTTTGTGACCCTATGGACTGTAGTCCACCAGGCTCCACTGTCTGTAGGGATTCTCCAAGCAAGAATAGTGGAGTGGGTTGCCATGTCCTCCTCCAGGGGATCTTTCCAACCCAGGGATCGAACCCAGGTCTCCTGCATTGCAGGTGCATTCTTTACTGTCTGAGCCACCAAGGAAGCCCTAATAAAAATCTACTTATCCTCAAATAATATACCATGTACCTTTACATTTCTGTCTCTTCTGCTTTGTTATGATTTGCATGAGGATAAGGGCTGACTCTCCTTCGAATCTGAACCTCCATATTTGGCACAGGGCTTTGTGCATACTAGCTCCTCAGTAAATATTTTTTTAATAAAACAATGAATTAGTCACCTGTTTGGTGAGGTCAATACAGTCTGCGGTAGCATGGGGTTATGAAGTACCCCACGCAGGCAGAGGAAAAGAGAGGTTCCTAGGAAGTACTTACCTCATCACTTTGTGATACAATTCCAGGGAAGGGAAACCCTCAGCTAGCCTTCTTCCTGGTCCACCCATTGTAAGCCAAAGTCCTTTTGTTTCCTTTATTTTCTATGTCTCAGAGTTTATTCTAAGAAAATAATAGGGAATATACCTTGTGATGTAGCAGCAAGGATGTTACTCACAACATTATTTTGAATACAAAAATCTGGAAGCCTTTAAAATGGATAATAATGGAGGATTGAAGGAGGGGAACGTAGTCCCTTAAAATTAACCTACATTTTGAGTCATAAGGATAAAATTTTACATTTGAAGCAAGCTGGATTAGAGACCAGCTGTCACCAATAGAAATACTTCCTCAAATTCTCTCAGGACTTGTGCTGTTTTTCACATCTCATCCAAATCTTGCCATTGACATTAGTTACTTAGAAAGAAATCAGTAGATTCAGAGAAGGCTTGGGGAAAATGGCAAAGTGAGTCTCCCGGGGCCCCTGGTTTCCACGTTTACTTCTGTCTCTTTGCCCTCCTCATTCTGTGTGCAGTGTTCCCATGTTTCCTTCTTAAAGCTGAAATGACCCTTTTTATCTGAAAAGGCACAGTCTTAGTGTGTCCAGGGTACGTAGAGCAAGCCAGCCTCCTCTCAAAGGTAGTTCTTTTATTTACTCTAACTTCTAAATTACTGATGGCTCTTCAGAGCATGGTGTATGAAGCCAGATTGCATGAAATCCAGTGTCCACTCCCACACTTTCTACCCAGGTGACCTTGAAGCCATTGACTTCTCTTCCTAAGTTTCCTCATCTATAAAAATTGGGATTAAAAAATACCCCATAAAATAATTGACATCTTGTCACATAAGAAGCTAATATTTTCAGCCATCAGCTAAAAGTGAAATGCAGGATGAAGTAGACTTTGTGGCACTTCTGAAAATAGGACCCTTAGGGCTTTGTTATTTCCTTTTTATCCCTTTGACCCCGGCACCAATGATAAGGCCAAAAGTGCCTCCATAGAAGCAGCTGTGCTGTGTTTTTCTTTGATGCAATTAACACTGTAGTAAAGGTGCCCAGCTGGGTAATCATCGTTCTGCTTTACCCTGACCCTAATTGGTTCTGAGGTCACAGCTTCAGTCACTGGTTTTCATTTATTTATCACTAAGTTAGAATTCCACCCTCTAGTACTATAGCCACGGTCCACATGTGGCTATTTAGTTTCAGTAACAATTAAATAAATTAAAATGAACTTCCTCTGTCACACATTTCAGTTGCTCCATAGGCAGACTTGGTAGTAACTCCTGAGTGGGGCAGCCCCAGTGTACAACACTTCCATCATTGCAGGAACCTGGGTCTGGCAGGGTGACTTAGACCATCAGTTTTGCTTGTGCAGATAGAATGATTGGAGCATATACTGTTACTACTTTTAGACTCCTTTGCACAGACAGGCTGGCTAGAAGTTTCAGATCACTATAATCATGAAAACAGGAATCGGAAGAACCTGACATCTCATGTAAAATCCTTTTAAGATCTTTGATCCAGTTCCTTTGCTTCTTGTAAGATAATTCTCTACAATATATGCTTGGTTTTGTTTTTCCATCCATAGTAAAGACCTGGCAAAATACAACGCAACTGCATAAATTGTTTGCTTTAGATATTGCAACTATGTTCTTACTCTGGGCTTCCCTGGTGGCTCAGATGGTTAAGAATCTGCCTGGAATGCAAGAGATCTGGACTCGATCCCTGGGAGAGGAAGATTCCTTGGAGAAGGGAATGGCAATCCACTCCAGTATTTTTGCCTGGAGAATTCCATGGACAGAGGAGCCTGGCAGGCTACAGTCCAGCAGGTTGCAAAGAGTTGGACACAACTGAGAGTGACTAACACCTAACAGAGTGAAATTACAATGCATGTATTACTCCTCTTCCTGTTTCTTCCCAACTAGGTTACTTGTATTTGTTCCCTTTTGTCTTATTCTCAGTCCTGCTTTCTTTCTATGAATCATATCAGAACAAGTGACTAGAAAATCAGAGAAGATAGAAAATTTGCCACCACCAAAGAGATGGGAGCCACTTGATAATCAAGCCTTTACCTCCAGATCATAGTCACTCAGTAGAAATGTCAGGGTGTGGGGTCCTGATGAGTTGAAGGCGTTTTTGTGTGTTAGTGCAGATGAGAGGCTGAACCGCAGGGCAGTTTTCTTGTTTGAGTTCACACGGCTCTTTGCAGCAGAGCCAGACTTTGACCTGAGGTTTGCCTTGTGCAAAAGCCATTCTCTCTCCATCACTCCAAGCTGCCTCTGAAAATGTTGGCATATGTGTTTGCTTTCTCAAAAATTCACGTCTCTCTGGCTACCTTTGGAGGAATGGTTGTGAGAGGATTTTGGTCTTAGGGGAGGCCTTGAGACATTTTCTGTTTTGTTGTCGTAAAAACTTCAGTGTGCTAAGTTGGAACTGTAGCATGCACTTCACCCCGGAGCATTTCAAGGGCAACAGGAGACAATCCCTTCATCAAGAGAGTGAAAATTACTTTCTAGAAGTGATTTCCAAGGAAGCCAAGAGAAGCCTGGCAGCTTTGGAGCCAGAGCACTGAAGAAGTCAGGTGGGAAGCTGTGGTCATTTTATGAGTCATGTCCTGCCCACTTCCTATCCCCAGTGCTCTGAGGAGCCCAGGAAAGAATGAGAGGGGGGACCTAGGAGAATAAATCACAGTGATTATGTTGGACTGCTTAATAGTTCTGTAACGGAGTGCCATGGTGAACTTATCAGCGTGGTTTGCTGGTACCCATGGATGAACGGAACATGTTCAAGGCTCTTTCCTTCCACCAGCAACTTGCAAGAAGTGTAATAAAGTTTCTCAAGTTTTGCTGCAAGTTAGAAACACCTGGAGGGTTTTTATAATCTCAGTACCAAATTTACACTCCATACCAATGATATCCTAGTGGGTGAGAAGGGCTTCCCAGGTGGCTCAGTAGTAAAAAAAAAAAATCCACCTGCCAATACAAGAGACATGGATTTGATCCCTGGGTGGAGAAGGTCCCTGGAGAAGGAAATGGCAACCCACTCCAATATTCTTGCCTGGGAAATCCCATGAACAGAGGAGCCTGGCGAGCTGCAGTCCATGGGATCACAAAAGAGTCAGACACAACTTTAGTGACTAAACAACAATAAGTGGGTGAGAATCAGCATCAGTAGTTTAGTTTAACAGTGGTCCCCAACCTTTCTTGCACTAGGGACTTGTTTCGCGAAAGACAGTTTTTTCATGGATGAGGACAGGGGTGTGGTTTGGGGGTGATTCAAGTGCCTTATATTGATTGTGCACTTTATTTCTATTATTGCATCAGGTCCACCTCAGATCATTAGGCATTAGATCCCGGAGGTTGGGGACCCCTGGTTTATAAAGATCCTGGATGATTCTAAAGTGCAGCAAATTTGGAAACCTTTTTTGACCTCTCCCTTCTCCCTCTTCCTTACACTTTCTCCTATTATCCTTTCTCCGGCTCTTCCTGTCTCCGTGTATCCACCTTAACTGTTGATCCCCAAGGAGGGCCAGCGCCTGTCTCCTGGGAAGACAAGCCAAGCCCTCTACCGCACCCAGATCAAAGACAAAAGGCCACCAAGTCGAAGTGGTCTTTGGTGGCCCCTCCCCACCAGCAGGAGATGTCCCTGATTTGGTATCCTTCAAGTGCTCACTGAAGTTTGCCCCAGGTCTTTTCTGGGCCTGGCTCTTCTCCATCACCCCATCCCTGGTGAGCTGCGTGCCTCCTAGGTCAAGGCTTCCCAGAGCAGTGTCTGCAGATGAGTCTTCGGGCACCTGCCAAATCTGAAGAAGATTTGAAAATGTGTGTCCTTATTTCTTGGTGCTTTGGTTAGAAAATTGGACAATAATAATATATACTTCACAGTGTTGTAGGTACTACAGATAAGAAATTGTCATCTTTATGGGGCAGAATGATGGAATAGTGGCAGTTTCATAATGTTCAACCCTATTGTAAGTGCTCAATATATGTTATTTTCTGTTTTATTTAACTGTCATCTAATTTGAATGTGATTTTATTTGTACTGGTACTTTTTGTTTAGCTTTAAAGCTATGACTTGGGCTTTAAAAAACTTAAAACCAGTCTTCTGTTTATATGTGAGTAGCAGTATAATTATTATAATAAGGATTAATTAGTTGACAGTAGGGGTAGGAGAGGTTCCCTCTATAAGTCTTTTTTTATTTGAAGGAGAAAGCATTTTTCAAATTTGAGAAATCCTGCCCTAGCCCTTCCCTAGTCTGCTTCATTTAATTCACCTGCCCTGTGTCTTTATCCTCATGGCAGGATGTGGATCATAGTTCAGGATCAGCTAGCAAATCTGACAAGCAACCTGGGCTTTTAATTTCTCCTGATAGAACACAACGTTGCATAGGTGCCTTTTTGAAGACCTTTCACACCTCCCTTCTGGACAGGAGATCAGACAGTTCTGAACCAGCATGTTGACTCAAAGGAGAAATTGGATGCCTTGCTAGGCCACTAGAGGATGATTTTGAGAATTATATTAGCCAGCAGGCATTGTTCAGAGTGCTTTATGTGTATCAATCATCTCCTTTAGTCCTCATAAGAACCCTATGACATGGGCAGTATGATTTCCCCCATTTTGCAGATGAGGGAACTGAAGTACAGTGATGTTAAGAAACCTGCCTATGGTCAATCAACTATCAGGAGCAGAGTCAGCATCCTAACCTGGGCTGGCCAGAACCTGTGCCCTCAGCAACTGCTCCACAGTCTGTCCAGGCATTATTTGTCCTCAAGAACAATCCAAGGTGGTAGGTAGAGAGGTCTGGGGTCTTCCTGGCTCTGGAGCTGGCACTCCACACACTCAGCATCCTCTCTGCTCTGTTGCCCAGTGCTCGGTCAGCCCTGCATGCCCCTGCTGACTGTGGCTGGGTGGTTCCCCTTAGACTGGCCTCCGTTCCAGTTCCAGTGCCTCTGCACCTCCTGCAGGAGACACAAGAGACGTGAGTTCGATCTCTGGGTCAGGAAGATCCCCTGGAGTAGGAAATGGCAACCCATTCCAGTATTCTTGCATGGAGAGTCTCATGGACAGAGGAGCCTGTTGGGCTACATACAGTCCATGGGGTCATAAAGAATCCGACACAACTGAAGTGACTTACACGGACGCACAAGTGTTGGAGGACTGGCAGAAGGTTGGAGTTACTTGGTTGGTTGATTGATTTTTCCAGCTCTGATATCACTTTCCCTAGTTTTGAGGGGGCGTGCCTCTGTGAGTGTGTTGGCTTTCCTTCTTTTTCATTTTCTTTTTTTCCTTTCCATGAGAGTGGAATGACAGCATGTATTTTTATTCATTAACCTAATTCCCTCGGGGAAAATGCAAGAATATTATTAGGAGTAGTAAAAGTTTTTGACTTAGCATTACGCTAGCTGAGCCAGGTTTTTAGCAAAGAGCTCTCCTTAAGGAATAGAATACATGAATTGCAATCCTAAATCTAGGAAGGACTCTTGGCAGGGGCCCATGCAGTAGGGACCCTGAGGTTTACCCTTCGCTGCACGATGAGTTCACCTCTGGCTATGACACTTGGGAATTTTAACATCTTCTGTTTTCTCCAATCCCTCTAGTTCCAGTGCCCTATTATTATCAGTATACTTATATGATTGTTCATATGAACCTAGAGATTAACTGGATCTTTATAAAGTGAAATGTGTCATACCTGTCTCCATTTCTTCCTTTCTTCCCTTTTCCAGTTAAGCTGCTTCCATAGGAAGGAATATGGACCTCTAATTGGATTTCATTGTTCAATGTCTTATGACCTCCTGCCCAGAGGGCCTGTGGAGGGGTGGTGCAATGATTGTGTTACCTGTCTCTTCTGCTTGGCATCTTACAAACACGTAGCCTTGGTTGTAAGGAAAGAAGGTTAACATCACACCGTGATCACTCTTGACTAAATGACTCAAAGATGCATCATCTGTCTTTTTTAAAAGACTTTTAAGAATTGCATTAATTTTTTACTTATAGAGTTGAAAATTTTGTGTATTAAACTGGAGCTACTAACAATAACAAGTGTAACAGAAAACGTTATGTTCACCCACTTAGGTAACTATGGTGGATGGTGAATGAATGAGTGAGTTAACAAGTGAAATAGAAAACAAGGGGAATGAACGGGAACAGAAATAGGAAAACAGTAATAAGGGAGAAGGGAGGGGAAACTCACTCTCACATGGCTGAATTCAGTGTCAGCAGTCAGGCAGCAGAGTCTGTCTAGATAGCTGCATTTCTTTATACACAAGAAGCTACTCAGTAATTTTTTTTGGTAAGAAGAAAATTAATTTAGATGCAAAAACAAAAAAATTTTCTGTTACCAAGGATAATTTTCTTTTATTAATAATTCCCATATCCTTTTCTGTCTGAATGAATACTATGTAAAATCTTATTAGAATCTGTTCTGCTACAGTAGTAGACTTCTTTAATAACCATTATTTACGGAGACTTATAAATGAAGATGGAGTGTTACAAAGGAAGAATGCTACCTCAATGATGCAGAGTTAGAGAGTCATTTGATACATTCTTTTGCCTTCAAACCCAGAGTGAGGAAATCATTCCTTCCTCACAATGACTGTGTTAATCTGTAAGTGTTCTTAAAAAGTCAAGTTATAGTTTGGACTCTGAGTTTTAGCAGACCCCAATACCCTTTCACAAAACCAAAACTGATGATTTTTGAGTCATTGGGAGAGAGACATACTGTGTGTTGCTCAAGGTATTGGTCATCAGAAACTTGGAGGATGAATGCATGGATAATTTTATTTTTAAAAACATACTACTTATTAAATGAGAAACATGGGATAAGATTTAGTACATGTCTTCCTTGACTTATGATGGGGTTAGGTCCTGAAAAACCTATAATAAGTTAAAATATCCTGAAGTCAAAAATGCATTTACTACACCCAACCTATGGACCATGATAGCTGAGCCCAGCCTGCCTGAAGCAGAACACTTGCATTAGCCTACAATTAAGGCAAAATCATCCAACACAAAGCCTATTTTATATGAGGGGCTTCCCTGGTGGCACAGTGATGAAGAATCTGCCTGCCCAAACAGGAGACGTGGGTTCCATCCCTGGGTTGGAAAGATCCCCTGGAAAAGGAAATGGCAACCCACTCCAGTATTCTTGCCTGGAGAATCCCATGGACAGAGGAGCCTCGTGGGCTGCAGTCCATGGGGTTGCAAAAGAGTTGGACACAACTTAGTGACTCAACAACAACTTTACAATAAAGTGTTGAATAGCTCATAGAATTTTTTGAATACTGTACTCAAAGTGGAAAACAGAATGGTTGTAAGGATATATTAATAGCATGACTGTTGTTTCAGTTTTTTTACCCTCATGATGGCATGGCTGATGGGAACTGCAACTGCTGCCCAGCATCAGGATGGATTGTATTGTGCATCACCAGCCTCATCAATCAATCACCAACCTGGGAAAAGATGAGAATTAAAAATGGATTCTACTGATTGCTTACTGCTTTTGCACCATTGGAAAATTGAAAAATCATTAAGTTGAACCACTAGAAACTGTGGGGGTGGGGCTGTCTATAATTAGCTGCAAAGAACCCAGTGATTTGAAAAAAGTATAGCCATAGTGTTTTTACATATGCCATTGTTTTGATGTTGGCTATTTGATTTTTTTTTCCATTTTTCCCACAAGAAGAGAGAGCAAGGCTATCTTTCCTACACTGTAAGAAATCCTGAAAGGGTTCTCCACACCTATCAAACTAGCAGTTACACAGTCTTCTTGAACTTGAGTTATCCATGGCTAAATGGAAACAGTCTTCAAGGCCTTTTTTGACAAAAACTTGATTAGGATTCCTGGAACCATGAGCAAAACTCTATTCCATGCAAGACAGGAAATAAGATTTAAGATTGGTTGATTCTTCTGAATCTTGGATGAAAATCAAGATTAGGCTGAATGCTGTTAATGGTTGACGGTGGGCTATATCCTTAATATTCTCCAGCCACTTCACAACAGCCACAAGGGCAGCTGGTTTAGCTTTTGAGATGAGGAGGAATATCAATTGAAGAGGAAGAGCAATGTTTTGTAGGCTGCAGTAGAAGGGAGAGGAATGTTGGCTCCTTCCTGCCCCAGGATCCATGGAACTTGGGTAGATGAGCACCTTCCACCAGAAGTCTCCGAGAAAGTGTTTTTTTTCCTCTGTGAGCCAGATTTTAGTCAATCTTAAAACAATAGAAGGAATATTTCATGAAGAGGTTAGAGCTGTGGGGTCTTTTGTTTACATCAGGCTTTCTGATGTGTAAAAGGAGGTGAGAGAGGCAGAGAGCACTTAATGTGGGTGAGCATGGTAGTGGCCACAGCCAACTGGGAGGGGTGACATGAAGAATTAATAGGCCTCAAGGTCTCAGAAGGAATCCTCACACCAGGTCTCTAAAAGCAAAACAGAGTGGCCCCAAACACCATGCAGTGGTCTCTGTCAGTAAAACGTGCTTCAAACACTGCAGAACATCCCCATGGATTCACAGTAGGCAGGGTCAGCTTTATAACTGATTATTAAGGAAGTTTTGGAAACACTCTAAATTATCAGGAGAAAGATTAACATACTACTCCAAATACAAAGAAGACTGCCTCTGTATAGAACCAAGGTAACTCTGATCTAAATGTTGTATGTGGAACTGGGCTATTTTGAACCCAAGAGCAAAAGCGTTTGCAATTAAATCCACTTATAACTATCATATAGTTTCTTTCTTTTGAAAAAATATTTATTTATTTATGTGGCTGCACAAGGTCTTGGTTATGACATACAGGATCTTTAGTTGTGGCATATGGGCTCTAGTTCCCTAAGTAGGGATTGAACCTGGGTTCCAAGCATTGGGAGTGTGGAGTCTTAGCCACTGGACCACCAGGGAAGTCCCTATAACTGTCATATTGTTTCTGAGAATATTTTGAACTTTCACATTTTTGGAAGGTTTCTAAGATGAAA
The DNA here is from genome assembly GCF_019923935.1 of Bubalus bubalis. Taxonomy (NCBI): domain Eukaryota; kingdom Metazoa; phylum Chordata; class Mammalia; order Artiodactyla; family Bovidae; genus Bubalus; species Bubalus bubalis. The sequence continues at coordinate 98,735,988 of NC_059158.1, read as the reverse complement.
GTTCCTAGAAAAAATAAAATGTAAACACAACATTTTTAAACATAGAGAAACATATAGTGAAAAACACAAAAGCAAAACTTTCTCCAAATTGCTACTCCCTTCTAAGTAAATAAAAAATTGGCAGACTAGCTGAAATGTACCCAGTGTCCCATTCTGGCCCAGTGAGTTCTTTGACTTTATCCACTTATGGCTGTGTGTACTTCAAAACCATCTTGTCAGTTCTCTAGTACCTTCAAATTGATAGAGGAAGCAAACAAGCATATGGCCAATAAGCGGAAGAGACTTAATACAGCATCTTTTAGAAACACGAACATACTGCTAGACATATTTGGCCAGCATCGTTTATCCTTCAAAAATTGAAGCGTTTTTGATGCAATTGACCTCTAAATCAGCTTAGGGCAAAATAGAAAGGCAGCTTTTCCCTATAACTCAAGCTCTTGCCAAGGGGTTCCTGAAAAAGAAATACACATTTCTTCAAAGCATTGATTTTTATGCAAATAGATCCTCAATTTAAATTGGGAATATGTGAACATCTATCACCCTTTAGGCTATGGAAATGAGACATCAGTATCTATGAAGTCTGAAAGAGATAGTTCTCTATTATTGACATTTAAAAAACCAACTCTAACCTTTTAGTTGATAAGTGCATGTTTTAGTTGATAAAGTGCATATTTATTGCAAAGCAAAATTTAACCTAGTGGCTGGACTTTGGAAGACTCTTGAATTGGTCAGAGCTCCTGATTTCAAGGGACAGAAAGCCACTTCAAACTAGCTTGGGCAAAGTGGTATTTATTGGATGGAAACTGAAGCATCCAAAGGAAGAGTTAAAAATTGATCAAAAAGCGGGGGTTGTACATAGCTTGGCTTTTTTCTCTATCTCTCCTCTGTCTCTCTTGGCCAGCAAGCTTCATTCTCTTCTTCTCCCTCCTTCCCCATGTTCTTCCACATGGGGAAGAACAGGACTTACACATGCTCCTGAGTTTTACTTCTTGGGGGCTTCTTTTTCAGAGAGGGCTGATTAGCAATGTCCTGTAGGATGGCTCATGAAAGAACATTATGCTTGCCAATAGCAATGCATGGTGTGTGTGAATCGAGGAGCCATTCCATTCAGTAGGGGAAAGTATAGGGCAAAACTGATTCCATGCGCCCATGGGAACCGTCTTCACTGTTTAAACCTTATATTTGATTTGAAAGTTGTAATGGAGTACTGTTCCATTTTTACAGAAGTAAATCATGTTGGTAGGTAACCTCTCCACCTTCTGGCATTTGCCGAAATGTTCATGTGAGCTTCCATTCATTTTACTTTGCACTTCTAGGCTAATGAAGTTACTTAGAAGTCTGTGTTATTTGTTGTAGTGGACATTGGTGTAATTCTGCTAGCCCAGCATCCAGTTTTCTTCTTCAGGTAACACCTAGATTTTCCTGTGGGAAACCAATATATCTATGTGATTTCCATGAAGTTGATGCTATGTGTTCATTTCAGTCATGTGCTAGTCACACAGCCCTGGCCAGTTAAGGTCGAAGGATGAAGCTCACTCCTTTTTCAGGCTTTGCCTGGAACTGATGGGGAAGGGCCTCCCTGGAAATGCTTCTGAAACTGCTGATGGTTACAGTTTGAGAAGACCGGGCTAGTGCACTGGGACGACCCAGAGGGATGGTATGGGGAGGGAGGAGGGAGGAGGTTCAGGATGGAGAACACATGTATACCTGTGGCGGATTCATTTTGATATTTGGCAAAACTAATACAATTTTGTGAAGTTTAAAAATAAAATAAAATTGTAGTTGGAAAAAAAATAAAGAAAAAAAAAAGAAAGAGGACAAAGCAGAAGTCCTCTCAGAGGGATGGAAATTTCTGATAATGGGATTAAAGTCCAGCTGTGTCTGAGCTGGACAGTCAAGTGAGACAGTAAAATTCTGCCCCTCACCCCTTTCCTGCAATTTGGGTTACAGTTTGTTTGATTTGGATTTCTGTGCCTGCCAACCAGTGTGAAAAGCAGGACTATCTTCTTGAGCAGAACTGCAGTTCCTAATTAGATCTCCTGCTCCAGTTCCTTATGTTCCAGACATCTATTTCTGCATGATAAACCACCCAAAACCTGGTGGCATAAAGCAGTAACCATTATTTCATTTATCTCATGGTTTCTGTGGGTCTGGAATATGGGAAGGGTTTGGCTGGGCAGTTTTCGCTTGGAGTCTCCATGCAGTGGCAATCGGACAGTGGTTGGAACTGGGGTAGAGGGGAGGAGAGGGAGCTGGAGCAGCTAGGGACCAGCGGGCAGCTCTCTCTCCTCATGAACTCTCAGTTGCTCTGTTTGGACGACTTGATCTTTCTCACAGCATCTCACCCAAAGTACCCAGACTGCTTGTGCAGCTTCAGCATGAGTGTTTCAGAGCATTGGCTAGAAGTTGAATCACCTTCTATGACCCAACTTTGAAAGTCACGTGGTGTCATTTCCACCACACTCTGGTCAACTGGTCAGGAAGTTGGCTCAGAATCAAGGGAAGAAGTAGATCCCACCTTGGAACAGTGACCTGTCTATAGATTTGCAGACATATTTTAAAAACACCACATATTATGGGTAGTCCCCAGATTGTGAGACAGGTACTATGGTCAGAATTATAATATTTAAGTGGACTTAGTTTTGTGACATCATACCTTTAATTTATACTTTTGGGAGCTGGACTAACTTTTTCAGATCATTAAGGCACGAAGCCTAATCTATATATATTGACAATTGGATCAAGAATTGTAATGATCTTTCAGGTTTTAGAATTCCATTTTGTTCTTGTATTAAGGCAGTTCAAATTTTAATATGAGTAGCATTGAAAAATATTTATATTTGGGTTACTTCTCTACTTTACAATTGCTTATATATTGACTTAGTATTGAGGCATGTCACTTGGTACTTAGTTAATATATCTGTAACTTCCAGAAGTGCTTCATTGTTATCCACTGATCAGTTTAAGGAATAGGAAGTAATCTTCTCTTATGGATTCCATATGAAATAGCAATTAGGATGTAGATTTGTAAAGTTTGATCTCTGTTCTGACTCTGTTGCTTTAACTCTCTGACTAGAGTTAGAAATCCTCCTTAATACCATCTAGTACCATGGAGTAAAAATCAGAATGTCACTCTTTTCAGCTTTCTCCCAAGTGGAGGAAGTCTAATAGATCTTGAACTAATTTTTTTTTTCTGTTTCAGAATGTAGCAAGTAATCTATTGGAATAAACCCAGCAGTTGAGTAACTCATGCAAAGGTAATTTAGAGCACAAATTAAATCTGTCAGAATGGTATTAGATTTGCAAAAGCTCATAAATAACAAATGAAAGGTCACAGAGCTGTGAAAATGAGAGTGTACTTCATAAGAGAGCTGTAGTCAGGGACGAATCCTCAGCGCATATTCAAATAGCAGTGCACCAAATGGAGATGCAACATCTTTTCTAAATCTCTAGAACATTCCAAAGACACAGCGGACTCTAGGGAAAAGCATCAAAGTCCTAGAAATGACCATTCATATCAATGAGTATGTCCAGCATGGTATTTGTGGGGATCAGGGATTAGAGCTCCATAAACTACTGAGAATCTGAATAGAAAAGATACATCCCTGTCAGCAGAGCCCATATTTCAGTAGCAGTTAGACTAATTGTGAATGCCTGCTGCTCATCTTTCACTTTTCATCTCCTAGAAAATACTAATAGAGTGAGTGGTGCTTCATGATTTATTGCAGAAATGTAAGCAGCTGGTGATATTAATAGGTAGTCCTGCCCATCCTGTTTTCTCATGGAAAAAAAGATGGAAAAATAGCTCTGGCTACTATAAAGTAGATGAGCTCTTTTACTGTGTATTGTATGCACATCCTTTTTGTGTGTTGCACTGTGTTGCGCTTGACTTGTGTAAGGGAACACAATCTCTGTTTATAGAAAGCAATGTGTGGTCTTCATCAAAATTTAAAACTTTTGCTTATCAAAATATGTCATCAAGAAAGTGAAAAGTCAGCACAGAGAAAAGGAGAAAACAGTTGCAAATCATATATCTGAAAAGGGTCCAGAGTCTAGCATATAGAAAGAACTCTTATAACTCAGCAATAAAAAGATAACTCAATTTAAAGTGTGTGAAGTGTTTGAATAAATATTACTCCAAAGAAGATATACAAATGACCAGTAAGCACATGAAAATATGTTCAACTCAGTAGTCATTTGGGAAATGGAACTCAAAGCCACAGTGCACTTGATACTCTCTAAGGTGGCTGTAATAAATGTTTTGGAGAAAGTAAATGAAGTTAGTGAAAAAACAGAGAAATTTTACTGATGGGAATGTAAAATAGTGTAATCATAGTGGAAAACCATTTGGCAGTTCCTCAAAAGGGTAAACATAGTTACCATCAGATCAGATGAGTCGCTCAGTCGTGTCCGACTCTTAGCGACCCCATGAATCGCAGCACGCCAGCCTCCCTGTCCATCACCAACTCCTGGAGTTCACTCAGACTCACGTCCATCGAGTCAGTGAGCCATCCAGCCATCTCATCTTCTATCATCCCCTTCTCCTCCTGCCCCCAATCCCTCCCAGCATCAGAGTCTTTTCGAATGAGTCAACTCTTCTCATGAGGTGGCCAAAGTACTGGAGTTTCAGCTTTAGCATCATTCCTTCCAAAGAAATCCCAGGGCTGATCTCCTTCAGAATGGACTGTTGGAGCTCCTTGAAGTCCAAGGGACTCTCAAGAGTCTTCTCCAACACCACAGTTCAAAAGCATCAATTCTTCGGCGCTCAGCCTTCTTCACAGTCCAACTCTCACATCCATACATGACCACAGGAAAAACCATAGCCTTGACTAGACAGACCTTTGTTGGCAAAGTAATGTCTCTGCTTTTGAATATGCTATCTAGGTTGGACATAACTTTCCTTCCAAGGAGTAAGCGTCTTTTAATTTCATGGCTGCAGTCACCATCTGCAGTGATTTTGGAGGCCAGAAAAATAAAGTCTGACACTGTTTCCATTGTTTCCCCATCTATTTCCCATGAAATAATGGGACTGGATGCCATGATCTTTGTTTTCTGATTGTTGAGCTTTAAGCCAACTTTTTCAGTCTCCTCTTTCACTTTCATCAAGAGGCTTTTTAGTTCCTCTTCACTTTCTGCCATAAGGCTGGTGTCATCTGCATATCTGAGGTTATTGATATTTCTCCCGGCAATCTTGATTCCAGCTTGTGTTTCTTCCAGTCCAGCGTTGCTTGCAATGTACTCTGCATAGAAGTTAAAGAAGCAGGGTGACAATATACAGCCTTGACATGCTCCTTTTCCTATTTGGAACCAGTCTGTTGTTCCATGTCCAGTTCTAACTGTTGCTTCCTGACCTGCCTACAGATTTCTCAAGAGGCAGATCAGGTGGTCTGGTATTCCCATCTCTTTCAGAATTTTCCACAGTTGATTGTGATCCACACAGTCAAAGGCTTTGGCATAGTCAATAAAGCAGAAATAGGTGTTTTTCTGGAACTCACTTGCTTTTTCTATGATCCAGCCGATGTTGGCAATTTGATCTCTGGTTCCTCTGCTTTTTCTAAAACCAGCTTGAACATCAGGAAGTTCACAGTTCACGTATTGCTGAAGCCTGGCTTGGAGAATTTTGAGCATTACTTTACTAGCGTGTGAGATGAGTGCAATTGTGCGGTAGTTTGAGCATTCTTTGGCATTGCCTTTCTTTGGGATTGGAATGAAAACTGACCTTTTCCAGTCCTGTGGCCACTGCTGAGTTTTCCAAATTTCCTGGCATATTGAGTGCAGCACTTTCACAGCATCATCTTTCAGGATTTGGAATAGCTCAACTGGAATTCCATCACCTCCACTAGCTTTGTTCATAGTGATGCTTTCTAAGGCCCACTTGACTTCACATTCCAGGATGTCTGGCTCTAGGTCGGTGATCACACCATTGTGATTAACTGGGTCATGAAGATCTTTTTTGTACAGTTGTTCAGTGTATTCTTGCCATCTCTTCTTAATATCTTCTGCTTCTGTTAGGACCATACCATTTCTGTCCCTTATTGAGCCCATCTTTGCATGAAATGTTCCTTTGGTATCTCGGATTTTCTTGAAGAGATCCCTAGTCTTTCCCATTCTGTTGTTTTCCTGTATTTCTTTCCTCTATTTCTATAGTTACCATAAGATCTAGCAGTTCCACTCCTAAGTATATACCCAAGCAAAATAAAAACATATGTTTATACAAAAAATGTACATGAATGTTAATAATAGCCTTAGTCACAAATAGACCAGAAGTGGAAACCATTGAAATGTCTATCAAATGATGAGTGGTGTAACAGTGAAATGTTATTCAGCGATAAAAACGAATCATATGCTGATTCATATTGCAACATGGATGAATCTTGAAAACATTATACCAGGTGAAAGGAGCCAGATACAAAAGGCTATATCTTGTATGATTCCATTTACATGAAATGTTCCCAATAAGCAAATCCATAGTGATAGAAAGTAGCTTAGTAGTTGCCAGGGAGTGGGGAGAAGAGAGAATTGGGAATGACTGCTAATGGGTGCAGGATTTCTTTGAGGGGTGGTGGAAACATTCTAGACTAGATGATGGTTGCCCAGTACTATGAACATACTAAGAGCCCCCACTAAACTGTATTGTTTTTAAATGATGAATCTTATGTGATATGAATTTCATCTCAATATAAAAAATTTTAAATAAAAATAACAAACCCTGAAACAAAAGCTTGTGGCATTTACAAGGATTAATAGCACGTGCACTGGGGACAAGCCTTGAGTGTTATCTTAGATTCCTGTGGCTGGTGCCTTCTTTCTCTTTCTTGGTCAGAGGTGCATCCACATGGGGTTGACCCTCCACTCTGACTGCTGAAATGTCGAGGAGTGAGTTCTTTGTGGAGTGAATCTTGATCAATGGGAGACAAGAGACAGAACGGCACCAGGCAGATAAACTCTCCTTCCTTTCTTCCTCCTTGGACCACACTGAGTGCAGCTGCTCCTTGGAATCATCTCTTTGTGGCTTGTTATGAAGTGGTGAGCAGCATAGTAACATAGGATCACATTGCTTTATATTTTCTAGCTTCATCTTACCTCTGTCTATTTCTCCCTCCTGTTCTCTCTTTTTCCTTTACCCTCATTGTCTTGGGTTTGTTCCTCCCATTCTCACTGTTCTATCCTTTCTATGTATAATAGTTTACATCTGCTAACCCCAGCATCCCACTCCATCCCTCCCAGGACCCCCTCCCCCTTGGCAAACCCAAGTCTGTTCTCTAAGGACAACTTGTAGTACACTTTTTAATATAATTTTATTTATTTATTTATTTTGCACTGTGCTGGGTCTTTGTTGATGCATGGGCTTTTCTCTAGTTGCAGGGAGTGGGGGCTACTCTCTAGTTGCGGTGCTCTGGTTTCTCACTGCAGTGGCTTCTCTTGATGTGGAACAGGGATTCTAGAGAGCACGGGCTTCAATAGTTGCGGCACGTGGACTCAGCAGTTGGGGCTCCCAGGCTCTAGAGCACAGGCTCATTAGTTGTGGTGCAGGGGCTTAGTTGCTCCATGGCATGTGGGAATCTTCCTGGACCAGGGACCAAACCATGTCTCCTGCACTGGCAGGCAGATTCCTTATCACTGAGCCAGCATAGTACAATTTTAAGGTTGGTAGTTTTATCCTCATTTTGCAGATGAGGAAACTGGAGCACAAAATTGTTAAGTAACTCGCTTAAGGTTGCACAGCAAGAGAGTACTGGAGTAAGGTTTCAAATTCAGGCATCTCACTCTTCCCCTCTATGTGTTACTCATGCATGATCAACGCAAGCTGTGAAATGAAGGCTCTTGGCTGGGTAGCCATGCCAAAGAGGTTGAAGTAAGGTTAATTTCAGATGACATTAAGTAATGCTTGATGCTTATGCAAGGACTGTGCAGAGGGAGGCAATTTAAATCAATAACTGGAAGGAATACTGTGGTTGAAAGATGCTTTAATGAAAATGAGCCACTTGCAGCGTTTGGTATGTGTTGACATCAAGTTTCAGATTAAAAAGAACTTAAGATTGGCAACTTGTTGATATTTAATGTTAAATTATTCAAAATAAAACCAGAAAGCTTTCCTCACCATCCCTCTCGAACTGAGCCCAGATTGTGAGGAGACTGGTGTCAGCGCGATTCCTTCTGGGGGTCCAGGGGGCGCTGTGCAAATCTGTCCCTCAGATGCTGCCTCACCCGATCTAGTGGATGTACATGCAAGTATTCTTACCCCCTTTTAAGATGAAGTAACATTTGTGTCTGTCACCCATGGAGGAAAAGAAATCCTTGATACTTGTTTTCTCATCACATTATTTAACCAAGTGCCTAGCACAGTGCCTGGCAGTCACATTATGAAGTGAATGAGCCTCTCCTTCCCTTTCTGAATGCAAACCTGTTTGGGGGAACCAAATTATAAATGGAAGAGGGTGTAGTGAGTGTGAAATTGGCAAGGCTGGCATCATCAGGCTGTTACATGGTGATAAGGGTTCTACTCCATTTTCTAGCAATTCATCTATTTAAAACAAAATAACACACCAATCCATTTGGGGTTAATTTGAGTGTATCATGCATTGTTTGGTGTCAGTTAATCTTTTTCACAGTTTTTAATAAAGTTATCATACTATTATTTAATATTTTCCTATTCTGTGATTTTGAAAAATTGCTTGTACTGTGAAATAGTTCTATGTCTGAGCTCCCTAGAGTGTTCTATTTTCTGAATTCATTCTTATGCTTTCTCTCATTCTGTTTTGATTAATACTACTCTGTACTGTGTTCTAATATCTGATTAATCCATATTGATTTTCTCTATTGATTTTGATTTGTAATATATTTACTCTTGTTTTCTGTTTGTTTTGGCAGAATAACTTTAGGATTGTTTTGTTATGCTGTTTTAAAAATCATTGAATATTTGTATCAGAATTCGTGAACAAAATGTCCAAATTATTTTTTAGCCAGGTTAAAATAAAAAGTGAATATCTAACTTGACCCATTGCATGGGTGCTCAAATGATGGTATTCTAAGTAAGTAAGTAAAGATTTTACTGCTATCAATTTAATTGAAAAGAATAGAGTCCAAATAAAGGATAGAATGATAATAACTTAGTGTTACAGTGACATGTTGGTCTCATTTCTTCAGGTTTTGTTATACACCGTGCATCAGTCTTTGGAAGAACACGGTATCACCTAATTTTAATTGTGGTCTCAGTGGCCAGACTGGGTGTGTGCTCAGTCACTCAGTCATGTCCAACTCTTTGTGACCCTGTGGACTGTAACCCACCAGGCTCTCCTGTCCATGGATTTTCCCAGCGTGAATACTGACGTGGGTTGCCACGCCTTCCTCCAGGGGATCTTCCTGACCCAGGGATTGAATCTAGGTATCTTATGTCTCCTGCATTTGCACGCAGCTTCTTTACCAGACTGCCTGGGTTTAAATCAACTCCTCTACATATTTGCTGGACTTGTTACCTCACAGCGGGATGGTAACGGTGCCTATCTTATAGGGTTATGAGGAGAATCAGCTGATACATACCAAGGACTTCAGCAGTAGGCAGCCAATAATGTTAGTTGTGTGAAGGAGATTTCAAGCTATAAAGACACATTTTGGTTCATTGGAGAGGCCAGTTTACCTACGTATCTTTTTTCTTCTCTAATCTGAAAGTCTAGCCTGTACGGGTTTGTATGGGCAGCATGACCCAGTACGGCTGTACTCTCATCCCTGGCGTTCGCTGTTATCAAAGAAATGCTTCTGAGCTTCTGTGCCGGACTTATTTATTGTCGATTCTGGCAGCCATCCCCTGGCCTCCTGGCAAAAATAGCTGGATTTCATTAAAATTCAATCTCTCTTGATATCATCTCTGCTGGATATTAGAAGGGACTGCTAGCAGTGGAGCTTTAGCAACCTAATTAAGAATGGATTTGGGTTGAAATTTTCTAAGTGCTCTAAAATTATAGTCTATAAAGTTCCTCTCCCTGTCTACCCACATCCTTGCGCCCTGGGCTCCCTGTTTCTCCCCAGCTCATCCTGCCAGCAGAAGCTGGGCCGAATCTCTGTGGCTTTCCCCATGTAGACACTGAGATGACTCTGGCTTCGTATTTCAGGTGCAAATCCTCTTTCATCGTCCTGAGTTCCCGCTCCCAGGTCCCCTGGATGAGTGAAGCCTCGGTCTGCCATGGAAGCTGGCCCCGCCCTGGCCTGGCTCCTGCTACTCAGTCTTCTGGCTGACTGTCTGAAAGCCGCCCAGTCCCGGGACTTCACCGTGAAAGACATTATCTACCTCCACCCTTCAAGTAAGACTCCCTTCTCTTCGCTGCAGAAATGTCACCTGATTTCAAATAAGATTTGAAAGCTGAAAACTGGCCAGGAGTAGGCAGCCTTCCATGTGGGGGAAACCTGGTGACTTAATTGTTGGGAGTGTACGTGCTGGGCTTCCCAGGTGGCACTCGTGGTAAAGAACCCGCCTGCTAATGCAAGAGATGCAGGAGATGCAAGAGATGCAGGTTTTGATCCTTGGGTCAGGAAGAGCCCCTGGGGGAGGAAATGGCAACCCACTCCAGAATTCTTGCTGGGAAAATCCCATGAACAGAGGAGCCTGGTGGGCTACAGTCCATGGGGTCGCGAAAGAGTCAGACATGACTTAGCGAGCGACTCAGTATGCACACATGTGCATGCCACCAAAATATGCTGTGTGTGTACCTCCCGCTTTTACAGGGTGTTTGTTTTTAAGTAAAATATTACGCTTGTTTGCTCTGTTCCCTGCACCATGGCTCTGATTCTGAACCCTCTTCTCTCTGACTCTGCCAGATCTCAGTCAGTTATCAAAGTAAATGACCGAGTCCCAGGGGAAGGTGTTAGTAAAAGATCAGGCCTTTATAAGCAAGATAATAGCTGGCCTTCCTGTCTGTGCATCTAATTCTCAGTTTCAGCATAATTGCCTCTCACCACTTCCTATTGCCTATCGCTTTCAGTTTCCTGTGTTTAAGAGTTATCTTCGGAGTGCAGAATAATGTGTGTCCCAGGTCCCTTCCCCGGAGTGTCTGACTGCATGTATCTGGGGCGGTCCCCATGGATTTTTGCTTTCAGCAAGAATTCAGGTGATTCTGCTGCTGCCTGTATTCTAAGAATCACACTTTGGGGAACACGGCAGCTTAGCTTCCTCTGTTGGTCACCATCTCTGTATTTATCTCATCTTTTATATTTGCTTGACCCTCTACTGGATTGCCAGTGTGGTGGTGAGTGTGTGTTAGTTGCTCAGTCTTGTCTGACTCTTTGTGACCCCATGGACGGTAGCCAGCCAAGCTTCTCTGTCCATGGAATTCTCCAGACAAGAATACTGGTGGTGTGAGAGGCGGGTATTTAGTCTGTGGGCTGACCTTTTAGCATTTGCCTCTAGGTGTATCACTCTTTTCAAATGTTCTGTTTGACAAACTTCTTGAGCATGTACTGTGTGTGTCAGGCGTTGTGATGTGATAGGCATGAGAGATGTAAAGGAAAACCAACCATAGTCCTTGCTTTGGAGGAACTTGCAGCCTGCAAGGTAAAGGCAGTCACTTGGACTCCTTTGATGCCACATAGTTAAAATATTTAATGTCTTCATGTTCTGGTTAAATGAGAGATGGTTCAAGCAATGCACAGGGGCTTGGACTCTACCTGACCTTGGGTGAGCACCTCGGTCAGCTACTTCATAGCCTTCTGACTTGAAATAAATTCTCTACCTTTGTGAAGAGTAAGTAAAAGAACACACACAAAGCACTTAGCACTGTGAGCCACGTATGTGTGCGGAGTGGCTTCAGTCATGTCCGACTCTGTGCAGCCCTATGGATGGTAGCCCAACACTCTCCTCTGTCCATGGCATTCTCCAGCCAAGAATACTGGAATGGGTTGCTATTTCTCCTCCAGTGGACCTTCCCGACCCAGGGATTGAACCCATGTCTCTTGTGTCTCCTGCATTAACAGGCAGGCTCTTTACCACTAGTGCCACCTAGGAAGCCTGTGAGCCATAGTAAATGCTCAGTAAATATGAGGAGAATCTTTTAAAGTTTGATCTCTACATTTCTAGCATGGTTAGAATGATGTATACCCTATAGTATTGTATTGTGGACTAGAAATAATATTTGTAAAGTACTAGACCATTCAGGTATGACCTAAATCAAATCCCTTATGATTATACAGTGGAAGTGAGAAATAGATTTAAGGGACTAGATCTGATAGATAGAGTGCCTGATGAACTATGGAATAAGGTTTGTGACATTGTACAGGAGACAGGGATCAAGACCATCCCCATGGAAAAGAAATGCAAAAAAGCAAAATGGCTGTCTGGTGAGGCCTTACAAATAACTGTGAAAAGAAGAGAAGCCAAAAGCAAAGGAGAAAAGGCAAGATATAAGCACCTGAATGCTGACTTCCAAAGAGTAGCAAAAAGAGATAAGAAAGCCTTCCTCAGCGATCAATGCAAAGAAATAGAGGAAAACAACAGAATGGGAAAGACTAGAGATCTCTTCAAGAAACTTAGAGATACCAAGGGAACATTTCATGCAAAGATGGGCTCGATAAAGGACAGAAATGGTATGGACCTAACAGAAGCAGAAGATATCAAGAGGTGGCAAGAATACACTGAACAACTGTACAAAAAAGATCTTCATGACCCAGATAATCACGGTGGTGTGATCACTGACCTAGAGCCAGACATCCTGGAATGTGAAGTCAAGTGGGCCTTAGAAAGCATCACTACGAACAAAGCTAGTGGAGGTGATGGAATTCCAGTTGAGCTATTCCAAATCCTGAAAGATGATGCTGTGAAAGTGCTGCACTCAATATGCCAGGAAATTTGGAAAACTCAGCAGTGGCCACAGGACTGGAAATGGTCAGTTTTTATTCCAATCCCAAAGAAAGGCAATGCCAAAGAATGCTCAAACTACTGCACAATTGCACTCATCTCACATGCTAGTAAAGTAATGCTCAAAGTTCTCCAAGCCAGGCTTCAGCAATATGTGAACCATGAACTTCCTGATGTTCAAGCTGGTTTTAGAAAAAGCAGAGGAACCAGAGATCAAATTGCCAACATCGGCTGGATCATGGAAAAAGCAAGAGAGTTCCAGAAAAGCATCTATTTCTGCTTTATTGACTATGCCAAAGCCTTTGACTGTGTGGATCACAATCAACTGTGGAAAATTCTGAAAGAGATGGAAATACCAGACCACCTGATCTGCCTCTTGAGAAATCTGTATGCAGGTCAGGAAGCAACAGTTAGAGCTGGACATGGAACAACAGACTGATTCCAAATAGGAAAAGGAGCATGTCAAGGCTGTATATTGTCACCCTGCTTCTTTAACTTCTATGCAGAGTACATTGCGAGCAACGCTGGACTGGAAGAAACACAAGCTGGAATCAAGATTGCCGGGAGAAATATCAATAACCTCAGATATGCAGATGACACCAGCCTTATGGCAGAAAGTGAAGAGGAACTAAAAAGCCTCTTGATGAAAGTGAAAGAGGAGACTGAAAAAGTTGGCTTAAAGCTCAACATTCAGAAAACGAAGATCATGGCATCCGGTCCCATCACTTCATGGGAAATAGATGGGGAAACAGTGGAAGCAGTGTCAGACTTTATTTTTTTAGGCTCCAAAATCACTGCAGGTGGTGACTGCAACCATGAAATTAAAAGACGCTTACTCCTTGGAAGGAAAGTTATGTCCAACCTAGATAGCATATTCAAAAGCAGAGACATTACTTTGCCAACAAAGGTCTGTCTAGTCAAGGCTATGGTTTTTCCTATGGTCATGTATGGATGTGAGAGTTGGACTGTGAAGAAGGCTGAGCGCCGAAGAATTGATGCTTTTGAACTGTGGTGTTGGAGAAGACTCTTGAGAGTCGCTTGGACTGCAAGATCCAACCAGTGCATTCTGAAGATCAGCCCTGGGATTTCTTTGGAAGGAATGATGCTAAAGCTGAAACTCCAGTACTTTGGACACCTGATGTGAAGAGTTGACTCATTGGAAAAGACTCTGATGCTGGGAGGGATTGGGGGCAGGAGGAGAAGGGGACGACAGAGGATGAGATGGCTGGATGGCATCACAGACTCGATGGACGTGAGTCTGAGTGAACTCCGGGAGTTGGTGATGGATAGGGAGGCTGGCGTGCTGTGATTCATGGGGTCGCTAAGAGTTGGACACGAATGAGCGACTGAACTGAACTGAACTGAGGCACATACATAACATGAAATCAGATGCTTATTATTTATGCTATTGTAATTGACTCATAGTAAACTGAGAATGCTAAATATACATCACTAATTTTTTTAACTCCAAATATATTTTTGATTGGCAGCTAGTAGTTTCTTTAGATTTTTTGTTCTCACCAGTATAGACTGATGCCTACTAGTTAATTGTGTGGAAAGCTTATCTGGCTGCTTGTTTTTGCAAGGCAGTTTATTTTAGTAACATTCATGAAAAGAGAGTGCTTTGGTAGTTTTTCTGTTTTCTAGCATTGCATTGTGTTATTTTCTCCAAGGGCTTCCCTAATGGCTTAGATGGTAAAGAATTTGCTTGCAATGCAGGAGACCCTGGTTCAATCCCTGGCTCAGGAAGATTTCCTGGAGAAGGGAATAACCACCCATTCCAGTATTCTTGCCTGGAGAATTCCATGGACGGAGGAGCTTGATGGGCTACAGTTCATGGGGTCACAACCATGCTTTTTTTAATTGGAGTCGGTGAGAAAAAAAAAAAAGCCTAGGTTCTGGTCTCTTATGTTTGATTGCCAGGACTTAAAGCTTCTGTGGGATTCTTTGTCTGCTTCAGTGACAGACTCAGAAGTCAGTAGGCCTCATAACAGACCCATGCCTGGCCTTCTCTGAGGCTGTGATTGTACACACAGAGTAGGAAGGAAAATTAAAAGGGGTTGATCTGAGTGATCAAGAACCAGACAAACATACCCACTGCTTCTGCTTCAGTGGTATGATGTGTCAGTGCTGGTGTTGGATGGACCTCTGTTTATTTGTTTCTTTTTGGCTGTGTTGGGTCTTTGTTGCTGTGTGTAGGTTTTCTCTAGTTGTGACACAGGGGGGCTACTCTTCGTTGTAACTTGGGTTTTTTTTTTTTTTTTTTTTGCAGTGGCTTCTCTTATAGCACAGCATGGGCTCTAGGAACATGGGCTCAGTTATTGTGGCTCTTGGGCTCAGTTGCTCCACAGCATGTGGGATCTTCCCAGACTAAAGATCAAACCCATGTCCCCTGCACTGGAAGGCAGATTCTTAACCACCGGGATACCAAGGAAGTCCCAAATGGGACCATATTTGGAAAGTCCATTTCAGAATGGGATCTCTGAAGGATGACCTTTGAATAGCACAGGAGGGGCAACCATCTGTGCTGTTTAGAAATTGATGGAAAATTTCCACTCAGGTGACCTATGTTCCTTGATGCTTTTGAACTGTGGTGTTGGAGAAGACTCTTGAGAGTCCCTTAGGCTGCAAGGAGATCCAACTAGTCCATCCTAAAGGAAATCAGTCCTGAATATTCATTGGAAGGACTGCTGCAGAAGCTAAAACTCCAATACTTTGGCTACCTGATGCAAAGAACTGACTCATTTGAAAAGACTCTGATGCAGGGAAAGATTGAAGGCAGGAGGAGAAGGAAATGACAGAGGATGAGATGGTTAGAAGTCATCACCAACTTCAATGGACATGAGTTTAAGTAGACTCTGGGAGTTGGTGATAGACAGGGAGGCCTGGCATGCTGCAGTCTGTAGGATTCCAAAGAGTCGGACATGACTGAGAGACTGAGCTGAACTGACCTGACCTATGTTAATTGAATAGAGCCATGGCCTGATTAAAAAGAGCTCACTATACAAGAAATGCAAAAAGGCAAAATGGTTGTCTGAGGAGGCCTTACAAATAGCTGAGAAAAGAAGAGAAGCTAAGGGCAAAGGAGAAAAGGAAAGATATACACATTTGAATGCACAGTTTCAAAGACTAGCAAGGAGATATAAGAAAGCCTTCCTCAGTGATCAATGAAAAGAAGTAGAAGAAAACAATAGAATGGTAAAGACTAGAGATCTCTTCAAGAAAATTAGAGATACCAAGGGAACATTTCATGCAAAGATGGGTACAATAAAGGACAGAAGTGGCATGGACCTAAAAGAAGCAGAAGATATTAAGAAGAGGTGGCAAGAATACACAGAGGAACTATACAAAAAAGATCTTCATGACCCAGATAACCACGATGGCGTGATCACTCACTTAGAGCCAGACATCCTGGAATGTAAAGTCAAGTGGGCCTCAGGAAACATCACTACGAACAAAGATACTGGAGGTGATGCAATTACAGTTGAGCTATTTCAAATCTTAAAAGATGATGCTGTGAAAGTGTTGCACTCAATATGCCAGCATATCTGGAAAACTCATCAGTGGCCACAGGACTAGAAAAGGTCAGTTTTCATTCCAGTCCCAAAGAAGGGGCAATGTCAAAGAGTGTTTATATAACTGCACAGTTGCGGTCATCTCACACGCTAGCAATGTAATGCTTAAAATTCTCCAAGCTAGGTTTCAATAGTATGTGAACTGTGAACTGTGAACTTCCTGATGTTCAAGCTGAATTTAGAAAAGGCAGAGGAACCAGAAATCAAATTGCCAACATCTGCTGAATCGTCAAAAAAGCAAGAGAGTTCCAGAAAAACATCTACTTTTGTTTCATTGACTACTCCAAAGCCTTTGACTGTGTGGATCACAACAAACTGTGGAAAATTCTTCAAGAGATGGGAATACCAGGCCACCTGACCTGCCTCCTTTGAAATCTGTGTGCAGGTCAAGAAGCAACAGTTAAAACTGGACATGGAACAACAGACTGATTCCAAATCGCAAAAGGAGTATGTCAAGGCTGCATATTGCCATCCTGCTTATTTAACTTATATGCAGAGTACATCCTGAAAAATGCCAGGGCTGGATGAAGCACAAGCTGGAATCAAGATAGCCGGGAAAAATATCAGTAACCTCAGATACGCAGATGACACCACCCTTCTGTCAGAAAGTGAAGAAGAACTAAAGAGCCTCTTGATGAAAGTGAAAGAGGAGAGTGAAAAAGTTGGCTTAAAACTCAACATTCAAAAAACTAAGATTGTGGCATCTGGTCCCATCACTTCATGGCAAATAGATGGGGAAACAATGAAAACAGTGAGAGACTTTAGTTTTTTAGGTTCCAAAATCACTGCAGAGAGTGACTGCAGCCATGAAATTAAAAGACGCTTGCTCCTTGGAAGAAAAGTTATGACCAAACTAGACAACATATTAAAAAGCAGAGACATTACTTTGCCAACAAAGGTCTGTCTAGTCAAAGCTATGGTTTTTCCAGTAGTCATGAATGGATGTGAGAGTTGGAGTATAAGGAAAGCTGAGCACGGGACTGATGCTTTTGAACTGTGTTGTTGGAGAAGACTCTTGAGAGTCCCTTGGACTCCAGGGAGAACCAACCTATCAATCCTAAAGGAAATCAGTCCTGAATATTCATTGGAAAGACTGATGCTAAAGCTGAAACTCCAGTTCTTTGGCCACCTGATGAGAAGAACTGACTCATTGGGAAAGACCCTGATGCTTGGAAAGATTGAAGGTGGGAGGAGAAGGGGACGACAGAGGATGAGATAGTTGGATGGCATCACCTACACGGTGGACATGAGTTTGAGTGGGCTCCGGGCATTGGTGATGGACAGGGAAGTCTGGTGTTTTAAAGTCCATGGGGTCACAAAGAGTCAGACACGACTGAGTGACTGAACTGACTGATACAGAAAGAAGTGATGGAGTTTTCTGATGTGATTTTGGAATATGGAGAAGGGCAGAGGCAAAATTGTTCATAAGGTACATTATATGTTGATTCGCCCACAGGTCTGGCCTGGGTTCTCTTTCAGAGTCTCCATAACTGGTCACAAGGAATATAAGTTCGTGCTGGATTCAAGTTCCTGTCCATGTTTCCCACTTGACCAGAACTTCGTTTATTCTGCACACTTTAAAGCAGAGTTAACTTCACATTTCTCTGCACTATTTCAGAAGTTTTTGGTGTATTTTGTTTGTTTTTACACTTGGATTTTTTTAAATGGTCATAGTTGTCTGCTCTTGAGCAGCACCTAGTAGACTGAATTTAGATAAAGCTATCTCTCCACAAATAAGCAGGTTTCTGTAGAACATAAATAATAAAAAATAGATGAGGAAAGTGTGGGATTATTCTGATTTTGAATTATTAATATAATCGCCTCCCTTTGTAGATGGAGGCACAGATAGCTTTCTTGGGGTCAGTGAGTGAGCCCGATTCCATTAATATTAGATACTGCTCAGAACCTGCCCAAGGAGAAATACAGTGATACTCGAGATGTGAGAAGACACGTTTTCTACACCAGACAAACACTAACTCTTTTCTCCAAGACCCCAAACAGCCCTCAGAGATAGCAAGGTGTGGGACTGGAACCTGGGTTGGCAAAGTTCAGCCTCCCATGACTAATCTCCTTTGCTCTATGGTTCCCTATAATCTTAGAAGTTTCTAAGCCTTTAAAAGAAATAAACTTAATGGCTTTCAAACTTAAGGCACCGTCCTCAATAACATTCTTTTTCATCATTTATATGTTTTTTCTTTTTCATGTGAAAAATGATGGATTTCTTCCCAGCCCATAATTCAAGTACCACAAGCCTAATAAAAACCTTTAAAGCAGGTGTTCATTTTAAGAGACATGGAGCTACTTATTTGGTTGTTAGACCTCATAGGTAATAGCAGAATTTAACATCCTAAGTGACTTCAGCCTGTTCTTGGCCTCTTTTCTGTCTTTATAATAGAAACCTTTCCAGAGAAATCCTCTGGTTGCATAGTCTGTAGCTTTTCTTAATCATGTGGACCAAAGAGTTCTCTCTCTGCAGGTGCCTTGTTTACGCCCAGATAGTGAGCAAGTGAAAATTTTCCATAATTCTACTTTACAAGAGGGCTTCCCTAGCGGCTCAGAGGTAAAGAATCTGAGTACAGTGACAGAGACTGGGGTTCAACCCCTGGGTTGGGAAGATCCCCTGGAGAAGGGAATAGCTACCCACTCCAGTATGCTTGCCTGGGAAATTTTAGGGAGTATGAAGACTGTTTAGAAAGGTCCCAGGAAATGCATTTCTATCAGGAATATACTCATGGTATTAGTTTATACTGACAACATGTTGTTGCCTCATGGACGGAGAAGGTCAGTTGATTAGGTTTCTAGAAATTCTGTGTTTGCATCCAGTTTCTAAAACCAGTGGTAATTAATTTAGCAAGAATGAAAAATAAAAGTTTGGATACATTATACATCAGTATACGTTTTAAAACAAGACTCTATTCTCACCGTGGTTTTGGTAACTTAAGGCCTGTATCCAGGCAAAATTTCCAAGAGATGGAAACAAAGACGAAATCTTTTCTGATGCCTTACAAATGAATTATGGGCGGTTGAACTATGGCTGACCAGGAAAGTTAATGGACAGATTATATTACAGGGAGTAACTGGGCACTTTGGCTTTTCTTTTTTTCTTAACAATCACCTTCTCTTGAGGGACCAAGGACTTATGCCCTGAAATACAGAGTACTAAGCCTATTAACTCTGTGATCAAGAGCCAAATTAGATTCATTCGCAGCTGGGGCCACAACAATTTGAAACCCTACTTGCTTTGTTATGCTTTGAAGTAACAAAGAAGAAAATAGCACATCTCTTAGGAACCTCTTTCTGTCCTTTTTTTTTAAAAAAAGAGAAAACAAAACTTTTTTATCAGATGCAGTATCAGTTAGCAAGTTAGTGGAGATAATTGTTCATCTGTAGACCTTGCTTTTTAGCTAAATATTTCCAGGATGGGGAATTTAACCATTACATAGCATTGTGCTGTGATTATTGACTGAAAGCTGAGTCTGTTTTCAGAAATTTGTCACCGAAAAGGATTTGATTATTCATTGATCACTGCTACCTGCCAAGATATAAATACAAGTTCCTAAAAGCAAATGTTAGACTGTCATTGTTGAGAATGCACACAGATATGAAGTTGTGGATTCAAAAATCAAGCTCACCAAAAATGAGATCCTTTGGTTAATTGTCAAACACTTTCAGAGCTAAATGATTTTAAACAGAGCGTCTGTTGCTATCCTAGTGTTTCAGCTCATATTCCTGTTTAAAGTTTTATATACTGAGTTAATTTCAGACTCTAGGCCTACTTGTATAAGAAATGGCAGTGTTTAATATTGTCACTAGTCTTGCAAAAGATAATTTTAAGACTCTATTAATCCAAATTTGGGGACACTACAACTTGCTAGTGCTAGGCTCTCAATAAGTTTATTTTTGGAATGGCTGGATCATCAGTCTTCGTTCAAAGTTCTTAATTTATCTCTTTGATGGGAAAGTTTCCAGAAATAACTAATCCAGCATTCCAGCTAAAAATCTTAATGGCTGCTGTGACAAACAGATAAAATTGGATACTCTAGTGAATTAATCATGCAAGCTGAAGTATTATGGTTAACTTGGCAGTCATAAATCTTGGTGAATATGATCATTTTTTGAGAAATGCTCTTCTTTGACAAATCATTTACATCTTTTTTTCCAAAACTCCTTCTTTAATAATTCTACTTCAAATCTTACAAAGTTCTACCCGTTACACTTTTTTATATATTGAATACCTTAAAGTAGGTAGCAAAACTATATTTAATGTATCCGATCAGGATAATTTCCTAAAATACTTTGTATGGTTTTTAATGATGGTATTTATAAAAATGATCTAGTTAAAATGTCTGTAAGAATATTGAATGCCTTTTGGAATATGAGGATCTATTTTAAATTCTTCAGGTGTGTATTTACCTAAACCAGAATCTTTTTCCTTGAGTGTAACCCACCTATCTAGGCAGTAGGATGTAAAGATAGAAAAATTTTCTATATGTAGTTTTACAAAACAATTGACTTCTGCTTTATTATAATTACATGATAGGGAGAGCATGTTTAACCAGAGTGAAATTTTCTCTCTGGGAATGCAGTGGTTGGATGGCTATGGCTAGGCTGCCTTCCATTCCTCATTTTTTTAAGACAACCCATGCTCTCAGAATCATTCTGCTTATGAACTTGAGTCACCAGTCACTAGGAGGAACACAGAACTCTCAAATGGGCCTGTTAAGTGTTCCAGTTATCTGTCTTTTTTAGGCAGTTTATAACTTTTGATCATGTTAGCTTATTGGATATTGTCAGAGTCAGCTCTGTGAAATATTGCAAGCAAGATGGGCAGCTATTCTAGGCAAGGTGAAAATCAAAGTTATATCTGGCCCATAATTCTGGCCTTAAGCTGCTGCCTCCTCCTTCATTTATTTTTGATAACATACTTAATTGGTTCCATGTGGGCAAAGCAATTTACCCTGAGATGATTATTTCCGCCAGTGGGACATGCAGGCTCAGCCATCTGCGAGGAAGAACAGTTGGCTGCTGCAGATGAAGTGTTTGCGTGTTTGCAGCTTTCAAAGAGGCCAGGTAGTTTTACAAATTAGAACAGACACACACACGCACACACACACACACACACAAGTTCTGTCTATGAAAGGCAAAACTCTAAGCAACAAAGCAAGCAAATGATTAGAACTAAGCAGCAAATGAAAATACATCAGGGAATAGGACAGACAGCCTCGCCTGACATTCCTTGTGGATCCTCTTCCTTAAATGCCAAGGAGACCCTGGTGTCTGGTGCACACTAAGAGCCTGACTCTCATGGGTGTATCCCACCTGAACACAAGTGCAAGGCAAAGAATACACGTACTGGAGGACAGCCCCTTCAGAAGGCAGGAAGAGGCAGCTCAGGGATGGGGAATGGAGGGGATGGCTAGGAAGAGCTTCCTGGAATCATGAATCCCTGAGGCTGGAGCTAGGATCCCACAGTGCATCCACACCCCAACCGTGCCTTCAGCACACTGCCCCTGGCATTGGCTGTGGGCTCCCAGGCCTTGTTAGGAGGGTCACCTCTGCACAGGCAGCTGTATTTTAGCGACAAAGGCTATTCTCTTAGCTGACACTTACTATCCCCCGGGATGCTTAGTTATGTCATGTCCAGCCCGATAAAAATTTTAGATTGAGCTAAAGAAATGATGTTGATAAGAAATGATCAAACATCAATAAAGTTTTAATGATTGAGCCTAGGATTTATATTTGCCATGTTAACATGCCTACTTAAGTTGACATATAAAAGTCAATGATAGGAAATCTAGAGTGCCCTTTGTTAATCGATATTTTTACTGAGATTATTATAGCTACATCAGTACTTATAAGAAATTATATGTAGAGATTCCATGTGTACTTTACCCAGTTTACCCCAATGGTGACATTTTAAAAAGCTGTAGAATAATAGCACAACTAGGTTATTGATGCTAATACATTAATCCACCGGTTTTATTCAGACTTCCCCCATTTTACTCGGGTTTGTTTGTGTATTTTTGCATGAGTGTTTTTGTGTATTTAGTTCTACATAATTTTATCACATGTAGGTTTGTGGATCCACCACCAAGTCTAGACACTAGACAATTTCAGTAGCACAAAGATTCCTTCTGTTGGCCTCATTCACACCATGTCCCTCTGACCCTCTCTCTCCTACCACTCTCATCCCCAGCCTCCTTACCACCACTAATCTTTTCTCCACCTTCTAAACTTTTCTCATGTAAAAAATGTTACATAAATGGAATGTTACATAAATGGAATCATACAGTATATAACCTTTGGGGAATTGACGTCTTTCACTCAGGATAATTTCCTAGAAATTCACCCAGGTTGTTGACTATGTTAATATTCATTATTATTGCTGACTAGTGTTCCATGGTATGGATGTACTGCAGTTTGTTTAACCTTCACCCATCGAAGGACATCTGGATTGTTTCCAGTTTGGCAATGTTACAAATACAGTTGCTGTGAACATTTGTGTACAGATTTTTGTGTGAATGTACATTTTCATTTCTCGGGGATAGATGCCCAGGAGTGCAGTTGCTGAGTCATATGATAGTTGCATGTTTAGTTTTTTAAGAAACTGTCAGGCTATTTTGATAATCCTTTAAAAAAATTTTTTTTATTTCCTATGTGCATTTCTATATAACACCTAAAACTACAGGCTCCACTCTGTTACATTGCTGTTTTTTTTATGTTTTGTCCAGCATTTTACAAATTCTCAAATATAGGGCTAGTTGCCAGTTAACACTTTCAGACTCTTTGAAAATAATCTGTGATCTAATAATCTTTTATTGTTATTTTTAATAAAAGAAAATAAGAAATACAAATAAAAGTAAAAAATAAAAAAACTTCTCACTTCACCATGTAGGCTTTTATGCTCAATCTAAAAAATTAATCTTCTCTCTTGATTTTTTTTGTAGCCACACCATATCCTGGTGGATTTAAGTGCTTCACCTGTGAAAAGGCAGCAGACAATTATGAGTGCAACCGATGGGCTCCCGACATCTACTGCCCTCGAGGTAAACTCTCAGTAGGTACACTGGACTGCCCAGAGCTGTCCACGAGTGCAATGCCTTGTTGACTGTGTGTGATGCATGTATGAGAGAGGCATGCTTGCAGTCTTAACTTCTCTTGTCTAAGGCTATTAGTAGATCTTTTATGCCACATCAGTAACTTATCACCAGCCACTGTCAGAGCTATAAACTGATCTGTAGGCTTATCCCCTTTCTTATAAAGCATCATTGGCGCTCCAAAAGAGATAAGTGATACTTCTTTTACCCCCAGGCCCAACAAACGCTGGACAAGAAGAGAAAAACCAGCCTGTAATCCACTCTTGGAAGCATTAGTCATTGCATAGGAACTTCCTTTAAGTAAAAATATGAATTGCTGTTCATATAAAGATCCCATTTATTACATATCTTGCCAGAGGCTTCTATCCTGAGACTGCATGAAAGCTAGAATTCTAAGTGTCATCATCACACAAATACAAACCCTGAGCTTTTTAAACTATTAAGTTCTCTTTGAAGGATGAGATGGATGCCCTATGGAAGCATGAAATTTTGACTCAAAGGCCTGTTTCAAAATGAAGTAGGTGTTTCATATTCAGGTCTCTTGTATCCTATTGAATCAAATAAGATGGTTATATTTTTACATGGAGTCACTGTTAACTGGCTCTTTTAGGTTTGAAGGAAAGTCAGTTCATTTGATGGGGAGATGATACAGATGGGGTATTTTATTGACAAATGTTTGAGCATATAGTAAGATGGACTTCCCTGCTGATCTAATTCACTTGTTAAAATGACTGAATATACCAACACCAAACCTGCTATTTTTTCAATGTAATGCAAGAGCTCTTATACTCACCCTGGTGGAAGGCACGCTGTTTCTCCTGGAGGACTGGGCATCAGGAGAGCATGGAGACTGCAGTGCAGGCAGGTGTTATCTCCCTAAGCCGGTGCTATTTATGTGATGCAGGAGTCTCTACCCAGACTGCCCAGCAGAAATACCTGTGGGTCTTTTCAAAATCATCTGGACCTGTGTCCTTCCTGGACCAGTGGTTCTCAAACTTCATCAAGACCATCATTCCCTGGAGCACTTATTAAAATACAGATTTTGGCCCCCACCTCCACCTCCCCCTCCTTCCTAGTTTCTGATTCAGTAGATCTGAGATGGGGCCTGAGAGTTTGCATTTCTAAAGCAATCCACAGTGTTATAAAAGCTGTTGTTCTGGAGGTCAGGCATTCAGAACCACAGCTCTAGACCAACTGAGCCAACAATTCTGAGGTTAGGGCCTTGCATCTGTGTGTTTAAATATCCCAGCTGATTCTAATGAACAGTCAGGCACAAGAACCACTGGGAGCTCCTCTCTCCACTCAGAGAGCAAAATGTAGTACTGTCATTTCTAGATTCTTGTTTACTTTGATGTTAGTTGAGTTTCAAAAGACCACAGGGAAGAAGAAAAGATGAAAACACTGAAGATCAGCTTAATCACAAGCTAGGTATCTAGTCAGCCAAGTAATCAAAGAGAAGTCCTGTCTGCACTGCCTTCTGCAGTCAGGCATTCATTCCAGAATCAGCAGTATTTTCTAATATTACTAGAGTGAATTTGGGTGGGTTGCTGATGGACCTGGTTAAAGCATGGCTTCTCAAACTTGGCAGCACATTGAAATCACAGGGGAAAACACTGATGCCTAGGCCCATTCCCAGAGATTCATATTTAGATGGTGTGCGTGTAGCCAGGGATATGAATTTTTGAAAGCTTCCCCAGTAGTTCGAATAGGCAGCAAAATTGGAGAATCACTGTTAACAGTGACTCTGGACAAAAACAGGATGATTTGCTTGTGTAGCCAATAACCTTTGGGCTGGTTCCTGCTGGGACAAACCTGGCAGATGAGCTTTTGAAACCACTGGCGCTGCTCAGAGATACTGTATGGGAAACCCGACAGTGCTTCTCTCAGGATGACCCTGGCAGAGACGATGCAGAGGAAGAGGGCTTGTGAACTGGTGCTCTCTTGGGCTGTGGGCTGTATTTCACAGAGGCCCTGTCTGAGTCAGGAGGTGTACAAGTTTATTCTTGACACAAAGGGAAGACAGAGAGCGCTAGTACTCTGCTTGAATTCCTCTCCGGACACAAGAAAGTTCCATCTTCATGCTTTCTTTCAAGGTCAGAATCTATCCTTCTAAAGTACAGATACCTGGATATAGCACAGGTCTTTACACAATTTCTCCTTCTCCCTTTTTTATCCTGAAATTTATAGGATTAAATGGAAAGTGATGCCCTGAGGTTCATGACACAGAACCACTTATGCCAAACCCTTTGGGGGATTATATGGTGAAAGATAGGAATCAGGTTTCTTCTTTCAAGGAGCCGGCAGTTTAGCCAAGGAGATACAATCTGAACATATCAAATGTCAAAAATAGCAGGACAAAGGCTAATGCCAAAGGCAGCACGGCACTAAATGCTATGGGGGTTGAAAGGGAAGAATTGCAGTTGGGGGGCTGAGGTGACCACTGACAGTGTTATGGGCTGGGGAGATGGCTGCAGCCCGACAGGTGAGCAAGGAGCGGGAGGAAGAGTGAAGGGGGCGTGACTTCTAGGAAGTCACTCGGAGCAGAGGCATGGGGTGTGCCCTTGTGGGCTCAGCGGACCCTGAAAGACCTGAAATGGGTATAGCAGAATGTGCTGGGGAATGGTAGGAGCAGAATAGAGGAGCCATGCTGTTTTGTGGGGTCTTGAGCATCAGGTAAGGAGTGAGGACTGGAGCTGTAACCCAAGGAAAGATGATTCTTTCTTGCACAGCCATGATTCCCATGAACCATAGACCTTTCTTCTGGGTTTGCTCCAGATTTTTCTAAGAATGAAAATAATGCCATCATTATTAGTGCATGATAAGTCACTTCACTCGTGTCTGACTCTTTGCAACCCTATAGACTGTAGCCCAGCAGGCTCCTCTGTCCATGGGATTCTCCAGGCAAGAATACTGGAGTGGGTTTCCATGCCCTCCTCCAGGGGATCTTCCTGACCCAGGGATTGAACCTGAGTCTCTTACATCTCCTGCATTGGCAGGTGGGTCCTTTACCACTAGCACCACCAAAATGTAAAATATGTCTACTGAAAACTACTCATTAAATCTACATTTTCCACCCATTTATTAGTTTGATTGAAACAGCTATAGGACTACCAACAGGCATGGTAAGGACAGCTCAGTAGTTTCTTCTGAGACATTCCTTGTTTTCTGTTGGCTTATTTTGTGATCTATTTAACTAGGTTTCAATTAACACCTGATATGAAAATAACTGGTTGAAAGTGAAAAAAAACCCAGTTTGTGTAAATATCAAATTTTATCCCTATGGAATAAACCTACATCCCAGGTTGCTTAGGAGATTGATTGGATTTCAACTTCCTCTCATTCTGACTTTTGAAGTGTGTGTTATAAAAGTGCTTTCTCCTCCGTTGCATTGTTACTGCCTTTTGCACTTATAGATTCATGGAACCATGTTCCTTCCCAAGACATGAGAATTTAGGACAGCCTCCATCATGGACCGCCATTGTTTACCCCTCAGCTTGCTTTAGTCCCTGAGCACTTCCTTTGCAATAACCTTAATTTCATCAACTGCTCATTATAAATCTATGTAACTTTCTTATCTCTATGAACCAGAATGGGAAAGGATCTGGAAATCATATTATATGAGGGACCAATTGAAGAAACTGGTGAAGGCAAACAAGAGTTGAGCATTCTGTGCTCAGAGACATATGTGTTTGCCTGTGACTTTTCTCTGTGCTGAGAGATTAAAATCTCCTTGAGACAGGGACTGTCTTAAGTGTTTATTAAGAATTTGTAGAATTAAATATCAAGTCAGAAACATTGCAGTTTTTTAAAAGGCTTATTCTGTGGGAGATACCTAAGCCGCTAAGGATTTTATGTTCCTTCTTCATTATAAAGTGCAGGTGCCTCCCTTGAGGGCAAAATCTTCCTTGGAAATTTCTGCTGATATAAAGTCTGGCCAGAATTTTGAGATAGAGGGACATATCCTTTTCATTCCAGCTTCTCTGCTGCTCACTGTCTTTCTGGGAAAGTAAAGAAAAATCTGAGCGTGTCCCTTGGCAGCTCTTACTGTATCTGTTATCTCGTTTAAACAGGGAATACAAATGTGATCCCCAGCTCAACTGAAGACAAGCCCCACAGTTACAGATTTTCAGGAACGTCTTCCTTATGGTCAACTTTTTTCAGATCAAGCCCAAGCTAGACAGACAGTCTTTCTGTGTACCTAACGGTCGATTTTTTTTTTTTTTTCTCTTTCAGACAGTCTTATTCATAGGACATAGCCCTTCAGGGTTCCTGCCCTTATGCAGGAGTCTGTACCTCTGCACCCCTTGAGGACCCAAGGCTTTGCATCTTCTTGTCTTTTATCCCTTAGCCCTCCCATCTCCCACCAGTGTAGAGAATTCAGTGCTTTTCTGTGTTGGCTCCTGGGGTTTCCCTAGCTTCCTGGAGAGTTCATTTGTACATTTACAAAAGGTATTGGTTATCTGTTATCCAACACTTCTGGCTGCTATGTAATGAGGTAGTGTTCAGGTGATCTATGTTGTCATATTGCTAAATGAAAGTCTTAGATTTCATCCTTTTAAATTAAAAAAAAAAAACACCTTTTTTTTTATTGCAGTGTAATTACTTTGCAATGTTGTGTTAGTGTCTTCTGTACAATGAAGTATATTGGCTATATGTATACAGATAGGTTCCCTCTTGAGCCTCCCTCCCATTTCCCCATCCTACCCCTCTCGGTCATTGCAGAGCACCAAGCTGAGCTCCCTGTGCTGTGAAACAGCTTCCCACTAGCTAGCTATTTTACACATGACAGTGTATTTATGTCAGACCTAATCTCCCAATTCATCTCACCCTCCCCTTGCCCTTTGTGTCCACACATCTGTTCTATATGTCTGCATTTCTATTCTTGTTTTAAAAACAAACTTTTAAAAATTAAAGTTTAACATACATTCTGGAAAGTGAGTAGAATGCAGTTTGTTGAATTTTCACAGCATGAACATGCAATGTATCTGCTGTTCATGTTAATTCACAGAAGTCATAGTGGCCCAGAAGGCCACTGAGGATCCTCAGTCATTGCTGTCCGTCTCCCACAGGTAATACAGTTGTGAGTGTTGTGCAGTTTTATATAAATGGAACCATACAGAATGTCCTCCTTTCTTTCCCACCTTCTATATGTGAAATCCATCTGTGTTTTTGTGAGCAGCAGTCATTCTTTCTCACAGAAGCACAGTAGATCGTTCTATGAATATACTAAAACCCATCCATTCCACTGTTGGTAGGCATCTGGACTGCTTCCGTGCACAGCATTTTCGCATGTGTCTTTTGGTGCACCTGTATATGCATTTCCACCAGGTCTATCCCAGGAGATGGGGTTGCTGGGCACACGGTACTCATGCTTTGGCTTGAGTTAGGGAAGCTATTTGCCTAATAGTTTCCAGAGTCACTGTAGCAATTTCAGCCTCTCCAGCAATGTGTGAGAGTGCCAGTTGCTGCACAACCTTGCCAACACTTAATATGGACAGAAACAATAGAAGCTCGAAGTGGATGGAATGACATTTCCTAAAGCACTGGAAGTACATAACTGCCAACTTATAATTCTATACCAAGACTGTCAGTCTCCCTCCTCTGTACTCCCTTGTCTCCTGGCTGCCCGGCTCCTTCTGCATTCCTGTTTGTGCCTCCCAATTAAGACAAAGGCTCTGCTTAGCTTCTCCACCTCCCAGCAGGGTTTTCTGCCTGGCTTCTCAGCCTCTTCACCTGTGTATTAGCAAGTGCCTCGAGGGCAGAATAGGTATAGAGTGTCAGGTGAAGCTTAATGCATTGTTGGTTTAGCTGGAATCTTACTCATCAAATCCTCTCTGCCTTGGTAGCTCACCTATGCTTTCACAAGATTTCGGTTGTTGTTTTAATATTATCCAGCTATTTTAGTTTTATGCTACCATTTCTTGGTTCATCTCAGGTGGCATTGGAATTCTCAAAATCACTCTTCAAT
This sequence comes from Bubalus bubalis, assembly GCF_019923935.1. NCBI lineage: Eukaryota > Metazoa > Chordata > Mammalia > Artiodactyla > Bovidae > Bubalus > Bubalus bubalis. The sequence goes on along the minus strand of NC_059158.1, from coordinate 98,706,504 downwards.
TAGAACTTTCCAGCAACTTTTTAACCAAAAGTTCTTTTATCAGCATAAGCAAGATTTTTTTTTTTTGTACCCTTAGAACATCTGAGGTCAAACCGAAAATCAGATAGATTATAGTCTTTGTAGCCAAAGATGGAGAAGCTTTATACAATCAGCAAAAACAAGGCTGGGAGCTGACTATGGCTCAGATCATGAACTCCTTATTGCAAAATTCAGACTTAAATTGAAGAAAGTAGGGAAAACCACTAGACCACTCAGGTATGACCTATATCAAATCCTTTATGATTATACAATGGAAGTGACAAATAGATTCAAGGGATTAGATCTGATAGACCTAGTCACTTAAGAACTCTGGACGGAGGTTTGTGACAAAGTGCAGGGTGCAGTGATCGAGACCATCCCCAAGAAAAAGAAATGCAAAAAGGCAAAATGCTTGTATGAGGAGGCCTTACAAACAGCTATGGAAAGAAGAGAAGTGAAAGGCAAAGGAGAAAAGGAAAGATATATTCATTTGAATGCAGAGTTCCAAAGAAAGGAGAAATAAGAGAGCCTTACTCAGCGATCAATGCAAAGAAATAGAGGAAAACAATAGAATGGGAAAGACTAGAGATCTCTTCAAGAAAATTAGAGACACCAAGGGAAAATTTCATGAAAAGATGGACACAATAAAGGACAGAAATGGTATGGACCTAACAGAAGCAGAAGATATTAAGAAAAGGTGACAAGAATACACAGAAGAACTATACAAAAAAAGATCTTCATGACCTAAATAACCATGATGGTGTGATCACTGACCTAGAACCAGACATCCTGGAATGTGAAGTCAAGTGGGCCTTAGGAAACATCACTATGAACAAAGCTAGTGGAGGTGATGGACTTCCAGCTGAGCTATTTCAAATCCTAAAAGATGATGCTGTGAAAGTGCTGCACTCAATATGCCAGCAAACTTGGAAAACTCAGCAGTGGCCACAGAACTGGAAAATGTCAGTTTTCATTCCAGTCCCAAAGAAGGGGCAATACCAAAGAATGTTTAAACAACCGCACAATTGCACTCATCTCACACACTAGCAAAGTAATGCTCAAAATTCTCCAAGCCAGGTTTCAACAGTATGTGAACCGTGAACTGTGAAATTCCAGATGTTCAAGCTGGGTTTATAAAAGGCAAAGTAACAAGAGATCAAATTGCCAACATCTGCTGGATCATCAAAAAAGCAATAGAGTTCCAGAAAAACATCTACTTTTGCTTCATTGACTACGCCAAAGCTTTTGACTGTGTGGATCACAACAAACTGTGGAAAATTCTTCAAGAGATGGGAATACCAGGCCACCTGACCTGCCTCCTGAGAAATCTGTATGCAGGTCAAGAAGAAACAGTTAGAACTGGACATGGAACAACAGACTGATTCCAAATAGGAAAGGAGTATGTCAAGGCTGTATACTCTCACCCTGCTTATTTAACTTATATGCAGAGTACCCTCTTCCAACAACACAAGAGAAGACTCTACACATGGACATCACCAGATGGTCAACACCGAAATCAGATTGATTATATTCTTTGAAGCCAAAGGTGGAGAAGCTCTATACAGTCAACAAAAACAAGACCATGAGCTGATTGTGGCTCAGATCATGAACTTCTTACTGCCAAATTCAGACCTAAATTGAAGAAAGTAGGGAAAACCACTAGACCATTCGGGTATGACCTAAATCAAATCCCTTATGATTATACAGTGGAAGTGAGAAATAGATTTAAGGGCCTAGATCTGATAGATAGAGTGCCTGAGGAAATATGGAATGAGCTTCATGACATTGTACAGGAGACAGGGATCAGGACCATCCCCATGGAAAAGAAATGCAAAAAAGCAAAATGGCTGTCTGGGGAGGCCTTACAAATAGCTCTGAAAAGAAGAGAAGTGAAAAGCAAAGGAGAAAAGGAAAGATATAAGCATCTGAATGCTGAGTTCCAAAGAGTAGCAAGAAGAGATAAGAAAGTGTTCCTCAGCGACCAATGCAAAGAAATAGAGGAAAACAACAGAATGGGAAAGACTAGAGATCTCTTCAAGAAAATTAGAGATACCAAGGGAACATTTCATGCAAAGATGGGCTCGATAAAGGACAGAAACGGTATGGACCTAACAGAAGCAGAAGATATCAAGAAGAGGTGGCAAGAATACACAGAAGAACTGTACAAAAAGATCTTCACGACCCAGATAATCACGATGGTGTGATCACTGACCTAGAGCCAGACATCCTGGAATGTGAAGTCAAGTGGGCCTTAGAAAGCATCACTATGAACAAAGCTAGTGGAGGTGATGGAATTCCAGTTGAGCTATTTCAAATCCTGAAAGATGATGCTGTGAAAGTGCTGCACTCAATATGCCAGCAAATTTGGAAAACTCAGCAGTGGCCACAGGACTGGAAAAGGTCAGTTTTCATTCCAATCCCAAAGAAAGGCAATGCCAAAGAATGCTCAAACTACCGCACAATTGCACTCATCTCACATGCTAGTAAAGTAATGCTCAAAATTCTCCAAGCCAGGCTTCAGCAATACGTGAACCATGAACTTCTAGATGTTCAAGCTGGTTTTAGAAAAGGCAGAGGAACCAGAGATCAAATTGCCAACATCCTCTGGATCACGGAAAAAGCAAGAGAGTTCCAGAAAAACATCTATTTCTGCTTTATTGACTATGCCAAAGCCTTTGACTGTGTAGATCACAATCACTGTGGAAAATTCTGAAAGAGATGGAAATACCAGACCACCTGACCTGCCTCTTGAGAAACCTATATACAGGTCAGGAAGCAACAGTTAGAGCTGGACATGGAACAACAGACTGGTTCCAAATAGGAAAAGGAGTACGTCAAGGCTGTATATTGTCACCCTGCTTCTTTAATTTCTATGCTGAGTACATCATGAGAAACGCTGGGCTGGAAGAAGCACAAGCTGGAATCAAGATTGCCGGGAGAAATATCAATAACCTCGGATATGCAGATGACACCACCCTTATGGCAGAAAGTGAAGAGGAACTCAAAAGCCTCTTGATGCAAGTGAAACTGGAGAGTGAAAAAGTTGGCTTAAAGCTCAACATTCAGAAAACGAAGATTATGGCATCCGGTCCCATCACTTCATGGGAAATAAATGGGGAAACAGTGGAAACAGTGTCAGACTTTATTTTTCTGGGCTCCAAAATCACTGCAGGTGTGACTGCAGCCATGAAATTAAAAGACGCTTACTCCTTGGAAAGAAAGTTATGACCAACCTAGATAGCATATTCAAAAGCAGAGACATTACTTTGCCAACAAAGGTCCATCTAGTCAAGGCTATGGTTTTTCCAGTGGTCATGTATGGATGTGAGAGTTGGACTGTGAAGAAGGCTGAGCGCCGAAGAATTGATGCTTTGGAACTGTGGTGTTGGAGAAGACTCTTGAGAGTCCCTTGGACTGCAAGGAGATCCAACCAGTGCATTCTGAAGGAGATCAGCCCTGGGATTTCTTTGGAAGGAATGATGCTAAAGCTGAAACTCCAGTACTTTGGCCACCTCATGCGAAGAGTTGACTTACTGGAAAAGACTCTGATGCTGGGAGGGATTGGGGGCAGGAGGAGAAGGGGACAACAGAGGATGAGATGGCTAGATGGCATCACTGACTTGATGGACGTGAAGTCTGAGTGAACTCTGGGAGTTGGTGATGGACAGGGAGGTTTGGCGTGCTGCGATTCATGGGGTCGCAAAGAGTCAGACACGACTGAGCGACTGAACTGAACTGAACTGAGAGTACATCATAAGAAATGCTGGGTTGGATGAAGTACAAGCTGGAATCAAGATTGCCGGTAGAAACATCAATAACCTCAGATATGCAGATGACACCACCCTTCTTCAGAAAGTGAAGAAGAACTACAGGGCCTCTTGATGAAAGTGAAAGAGGAGAGTGAAAAAGTTGGCTTAAAACTCGACATTCAGAAAACTAAGACTATATTAAAAAGCAGAGACATTACTTTACCAACAAAGGTCCATCTATCAAAGCTATGGTTTTTCCAGTAGTCATGTATGGATGTGAGAGTTGGACTATAAAGAAAGTTGAGCTCCGAAGAATTGATGCTTTTGAACTGTGTTGTTGGAGAAGACTCTTGAAAATCCCTTGGACTGCAAGGACATCAAACCAGTCAATTCTAAAGGAAATAGCCCTGAAGATTCATTGGAAGGAGTGATGCTGAAGCTGAAACTCCAATACTTTGGCCACCTGATGCGAAGAATTGATTCATTAGAAAAGACCCTGATGCTGGGAAATATTGAAGGCAGGAGGAGAAGGGGACAACATAAGATGAGATGGTTGGATGGTATCACGAACTCTATGGACATGGATTTGAGTAACCTCCGGGAGTTGGTGATAGACAGGGAAGCCTGGTGTGGTGCATTCCCTGGGGTCGCAAAGAGTCAGACACGACTGAGCGACTGAACTGAACTGAGAGTATCTGACCTACTCCAACTCAGTGTTTTTGTCGAAATATTTTCTGTTAACAGAATTGCCTCAGATAGGAAGCATTGATTTGATGCTTTTGGGTTTCGCTTTGATTTTAACTACTGTCCATCATAAAGTTCTATTTATCCTCACTCACATTGCATCCTTTTCAGTCACCTACTTAGTCTTTGTTGGAGATAAACACATAGCTCTCTGAGTTTCAGGGATTTGCTTTAAAGCAGAGATTCCTGAAGAGTGTCACTTGTCCTTAAGAACTGTGGATGGTGTTTTTAAAAAATGAGAAGTAACTGTTTAGTAGTTTCTTCAAGAGATGCTGACTGCAGGGTAAAGGAGAGCAGTTATGACTCAATCTGGTTGAAAAGTACTTATTTACTTTTCCTTTCTGCCTTGAGACATGTCTTACTTTGGAAAAGAAAACAGTATTTTTTACAGGCCTGTGGATAGCAGTTGATAGGACTAGGAAAGCCACGAGATTAATCAGATTCCTGGACACCAGAGGAGAGCATGTGAACATTCCTAATTAGGGTACACCTTAAATAATTCAGCTTATCTGCAACTCATTTGTAGTTCATCTTTCTCGTAAGTCTATTTTCCTTCATTGTGGATTCTTTTTTTCTTTCACTTTCGTTTAATGGAACTTAAAATTGAGATATCCATACAGAATAGTGAACAGCATGATGAATTTTTACAAACTGATCTTACCATGTGCATGGCACCCAGATTAAGAAATTGACCATATTCCACACCCCGGTACGTTCTAGCATGTCTGATTTCAGTCACTGTCCCTACCACCAAGGGCCCTGTTATGGGCTGAATTGTGCCATCCACAAATTCATTCCAGTACCCCCAAACAAAACTGTATTTGAAGATGTTATTGGGGTAGGTTCTAACCCAATATGACTAGCGTCCTTATAAGAAGAGATTAGGGCACAAATATGCAAAGGGAAGACCATGTAAAGATATAGAGAGAAGGTGATCATCTATAAGAAAGGTAAAGAGGCCTCAGAAAAAAGTAACCTTGCAGACATCTTGATGTTGGACGTCTAGCCTCTAGACCTGTGAGAAAATAAATTTCTGTGGTTTAAGATCCCCAGACTGTGCTACTTTACTATGGCAGCCCTAGAAAACTAAGGAAATTATCCTCCTGATTTCCAATAGCATAGATTAGTTTTGTTTCTTATCAGGTCTTTTAATAGGAGTAGAATCATACAGTATATACCATCTTGTATCTGAGTTCTTTCACTCAATATTATGGGAGATTCATTCATTTTGTTAGGTCTACTTCTAGGCAATTCATTCTCATTGCTGTGTGAGTATATGCCATAACTTATTCATTCTACCACTGGGCATTTTTGTAGTTTCCAGTTTTTTTTGTATAAATAATTTTTCCATGAACATTCTAGTACTTATCTTTTTTGTTGGATGTATATCTAAGGGTGGAATTACTGATTCCTAAGATATGCATAAGTTTAGATTTAGTAAATCCTGGCAAGCGATTTCCCAAAGCAGTTATACTATGTGAAGGTTGTGCTTCTGATTGAAATATAGTATTATTTCACTTTCAAATTTGAAGAGATCACTCAAACTACAGAAATGGAATAGATGTTATAGATATCGTTGCTAAGTCGCTTCAGTCGTGTCCGACTCTGTGCGACCCCATAGATGGCAGCCCACCAGGCCCCATCGTCCCTGGTATTCTCCAGGCAAGAACACTGGAGTGGGTTGCCATTTCCTCCTCCAATGCATGAAAGTGAAAAGTGAAAGTGAAGTTGCTCAGTCGTGTCCGAGTGGGGTGCCATGGCCTTCTCCCAAAGAAAGCTGGGTGCCGAAGAATTGATGCTTTTGAACTGTGTTGTTGGAGAAAACTCTTGAGAGTCCCTTGGACTGCAAGGAGATCCAACCAGTTCATCCTAAAGGAAATCAGTCCTGAATATTCATTGGAAGGACTGATACTGAAGCTGAAACTTCAACACTTTGGCCACCTGATGAGAAAAAATGACTCATTGGAAGAAACCCTGATGCTGGGAGAGATTGAAGGTGGGAGGAAAAGGGGACAACAGAGGATGAGATGGTTGGATGGCATCACTGATGTGATGGACATGAGTTTGAGTAAGCTCCCGAAATTGGTGATGGACAGGGAAGTCTGGTGTGCTGCAGTCTGTGGGGTCACAGAGTCCAACATGACTGGGTGACTGAACTGACTGAGCAATGAGATAGCTACAAAGATGTTTGAATTAGCTAATAAAGATTTAAAGTAACCATAACAAAAATGTTTCAATGAACAAATACAAACACACTTGAAACAAATGAGAAATAAAGTCTCAGCCAAAAAAAAAAATAGAAAATATAAAGAAGAACCAAATGGAAATTTCAAAACGGTTAATACTATAGCTGAAATTAAAGCAGCGTGGATGAGCTCATCAGTAGAATGGAAGAAACAGAGGAAAGAATCAGTGAACTGGAAGGTAGAACAATAGAAATTACCAAATTCTGAATAACAGAGAGGAAAAAAAAAAATTCCCTCCCTAAACAGAGCCTCAGGGATCTGCGGGAGTATAACAAAAGATTTACCAGTGTGTCGTTGGAGTCTCAGAAAGGTAGAAAAAGGGCAGAGCTGAAAAAAGTACTCAAAGAAATTGTGGATGAAACTTTCCAAATTTAGCTAAAGATGAAATCCTGCAGATTTGAGAACTTGAGTGAACCCCAAAGAGGATAAAACTAAAGAAATCTACACAAAGACACATAACAGTCAAACTTCTGAAACTAAAAGAAAAATACTGAAAGATGAAGAGAGAAAAAACACCTTGTCAGAGAAAAATTATTTGACAAAAGTTCTCATCAGAAACCATTGAGGATGGAAGGAAATGGCACAACATTTTTCAGGCATTAGAAAAGAAATAATGCAGAATCCCATATCCAGAGAAAATTTTGTTTGGGAAAGACGGGAAATAAGACATTCTCAGATGAAAGAAAACAAAGAAACTTTCTCACCAGCAGACCTACTCTAAAGGAATGGCCAAAGTAAGTTCTCTATACAGAAAGAAAATGATGAAAGAAGGAAACTTGGAATATCAGAAAGGAAGAAAAAACATGGTAAGCGAAAATATGTCTTTGATAGTATGATATGACCGTACTTCTACTCTTGAGTTTGCTAAATTATGTTTGATGGTTGAAGCAAAATTTGTAGTGCTGTCTAATGTGGTTCTAAATGTATGTAAGGGATTATTGAAGACAATTATCTTACAAACAAGAGAGGATAATAAGACATAAACAGAGGGAAGATTGCTATGCTTCACTTGAACTGATAAAATGATGCCAGCAGACTGTGATAAGTTATGTGTGTAACAATACCTGAGCAACCACTTAAAAAAAAAAAAAGCTATAAAAAGAGATACATCCAAAAACACTGTAGAAAAATCAAAATGGAATTCTAGAAAGTGTTCACAGGAATGGAGGAAAAAGAAAATAGACAAAACAAGCAAACACAAAGCAGAACAAACAGAAAATAAAAATTTAAATGGCAGAACTAAGTGCTACCATATAAATAATTACATTAAATGTAAAATTAAAGAAATGGATTGGCAGAGTGTACTAAAATACATAACCCAACTTTATGCTACTGTAGGAGACTGTGTGTGTGTGTGAATTTCATAAAAATTATATTTTGTGTTTTCCAGTAGTTGATCGAGCTCTCTTACCCAGTTCTGATTTTAGCTGAATGCCTGTGAGTATCATAGTAAAAGACTTTAGTTTCACCACCTCTGGGAATTCCATGCAGTTGTGGAATATGAGATTTTAGAGGCTGAAACTAACCTGGTAGAAATTCAAATCCATCTTTTATCTTTTAGATAAAAGTCTTTGAAATCCTTTTACTATGAAGTTATCAGCAGGCTTGATTCTCATATAACCTCATTACTAACCCAAGGATTATTCAAAATGCATAGGGAGCAGGGCTCCAGGGCTGAATTTTTATCAATCCTACCATCCAGTGATAAGTCACATGTGGTCCACCTAGTTCTGCTTGGGAAATTCTGCCTGCTTGCCCAGCCCTCCCTCCTTGGAGATCGCAATATCAATTCAAGGCTTTCATAAGTTATCCACTAAAGAAAGCTGTTCAACTTTGAGCATTTCCAACACTTATTTAACTCCCGAATCCTTTTCCACATTCAGTTCAGTTCAGTTCAGTTCAGTCGATCAGTCGTGTCCAACTCTTTGCGACCCCATGAATTGCAGCACACCAGGCCTCCCTGTCCATCACCAACTCCTGGAGTTCACTCAAACTCACATCCATTGAGTCGGTGATGCCATCCAGCCATCTCATCCTCTGTCATCCCCTTCTCCTCCTGCCCCCAATTCCTCCCAGCATCAGAGTCTTTTCCAATGACTCAACTCTTCACATGAGGTGGCCAAAGTACTGGAGTTTCAGCTTTAGCATCAGTCCTTCCAAAGAACACCCAGGACTGATCTCCTTTAGGATGGACTGGTTGGATCTCCTTGCAGTCCAAGTTCAAAAGCATCAATTCTTTGGCTCTCAGCTTTCTTCATAGTCCAACTCTCACATCCATACATGACCACAGGAAAAACCATAGCCTTGACTAGACAGATCTTTGTTGGCAAAGTAATGTCTCTGCTTTTGAATATGCTATCTAGGTGGGTCATAACTTTCCTTCCAAGGAGTAAGCGTCTTTTAATTTCATGGCTACAATCACCATCTGCAGTGATTTTGGAGCCCCCAAAAATAAAGTCTGACACTGTTTCCACTGTTTCCTCATCTATTTCCCATGAAGTGAGGGGACCAGATGCCATGATCTTCATTTTCTGAATGTTGAGCTTTAAGCCAACTTTTTCACTCTCCACTTTCACCTTCATCAAGAGGCTCTTTAGTTCCTCTTCATTTTCTGCCATAAGGGTGGTGTCTTCTGCATATCTGAGGTTATTGATATTTCTCCCGGCAATCTTGATTCCAGCTTGTGCTTCTTCCAGCCCAGCGTTTCTCATGATGTACTCTGCATATAAGTTAAATAAGCAGGGTGACAATATACAGCCTTGATGTACTCCTTTTCCTATTTCGAACCAGTCTGTTGTTCCATGTCCAGTTCTAACTGTTGCTTCCTGACCTGCATATAGGTTTTTAACATTTCACAATTCACCTTGGATTTCATGTTGTAAGAATGGATATTTCCAAGGGATTCACACTTCATATCTGAAGTCTCTATGGCTGCAAGTAATGGAGTGTTCTCAATGTATCTTTGTTTTATGGATTGGACTTGTTGACATGTAAGAAAAAAATTCTTAACTGGTCTCATCACTGATCACCATTTTCCCCACAGAATGGCAAGCATTGGCTTATTACATATTGGTCTTTTGCGTATTGTCCTGAAAAAAAAAAAAACAAGCAGGTTCATTAATTGTCTCTACTTTCATTTAATTATTCCAGTTAATAAATTAAAAGAGTTTGCTATAGATATAAAAATATGAACAAAAAGTAGTAATATGAAGTTTACCCATTGTTATTTTAAGGCTTCCTTAAAACAAGATAATTCGATACTTGAGGGGCCAAACCTAGTTTCCCAAACTGAAACCATGTAATGATTTACTTAGTCCATAAATATATGATCTTATCTGCTCGGATTTACATTTGGAGCAATAAAACCTCTGGCAGCTGTTCCTGGTTGTCTGTGGGAAGAAGAGAGAGAAGATAAGAACATTCCTGTTTTTATTGCTTTCTTGAATGTCTAAAAGTTGGGGTGGGGGCTGAGAAAGGCATCTATTAACATGGCCATAAACATACAAGTCTGGTACTAAAGTAAGCCAGTCCTCTTTGGAAGATGCGGTAAACCTCTCAGGGCACTGGCTTCCATTTGTTAAACACTGCTAAAGGCTTAAAAAATAAGTAAAAAATCATGCCACTTCCTCTTCATCAGAAAAGCAACCATTTCAATTTTAAAATATTTTAGAACTTTGAGAGAACCATCGCCAGCTGCAAAACTTTCAGATTTTCTTGTGAGCTCATAGGGTGACCTTACTTTTACCTACTCCAAAGAGCCCCCAGATCCTGAGCTTCCCTGACCTGGGACTAGGAACTTCCCTGACCTGGTCCCAAATGATGAAATTCTGGTTGGGTGCAGTGTGAGAACAGCCCTTGGGGGAGGGCATTGACACAGACTCAATACAGGTACCCACACCGATGTGGGACACGTTTTTACCCTTAGCAAGACTCAAGCAGGCCACTCAGATTCTATTGGGTGAGGGTGTCTGGGAAGAATATTAAACCCCTGATTTTCTTGACCCCCAGAATATGTCAGTGTGGTATTAGCTCATTCTCTGGGCCTAAAATTCCTGAGCTTTCTTCTCTTGACTTTAGTACTTTGGTGAGGGGAATTTTTATTGCCTAATAAATAATATCACAGAAGGTCATAATTCTATTTTAGCCACTAAATATCCAAAATGTATAAAGCATGCAAAGTTGGGTCCAAGATATGGATGAAAAACAGCTCGGTGGCATTTCTTAAGAGTTATTATTATTTTTTTCAATCTGACAGTGAAGCAGGAACATTCTCCTAAATCCCAGGCTTAGAAAGCTGAACACTGCCTAGAGGCCTTAAAGAATTACATTGACAAAGTCATTTTTCTTTATTCTTTAAATTCCAAGTTAAAAAATTCTCAATGGAATTTTGGAGGAAATCTCAAGTTTTCAGACTCCTAAGTTTAGAGGGACTCTGAAAACTCACTTCATGGTGTCCATCTGCCTTTTTGGAAAGAAACTGAAATCGCGCTGGGGAAAGATGACTCTTACTGCTGGATTAGTTTTCTCCTGTCATGAATTGTAGGATTCAACTGTGCTCATAGGCTAGAAGTTCTTTCTTTTGGGTGAAGTCATTTTCTCCAGATACAATGAATGTGTTTTTAATCATTCTGTCATACTTGGGAATAGCTGTTTCCCAATCTTGTATATGGGCACACACATAAGGACACTTATACACACACTTGGATGGACACACACACACACAGACACACCAGTCTCTGCTATAGTCTTTTCTTTCCTTGAAGATCTTTATTACCTGTCTTACTTTTTTTCTTTTAACTTTGGTTTCTTTGGACTTTTCACCCCGTCGTCTTCCTGAAAATTATATGATTCGCCCATCCTAAATCATTCCTCCAAACCTCTCATGCCCTAAAAATAAAAATCAGTACTGTGGCAAAATTTGGCAGTGGCAAAATTTGTTGGAAGACAACGAGTGATACCACTAGGTCTTGGTTTATGAGGATTTTATGGGCAGAGAGCAGTGTTATTCAGAAGGTCTCCTTCTATCACAGCGAAGTGGATGTCTCCAAGGAGGTCTTGGGATTGGATATCAACTTAACACAGTGTATGTTCAGGGTGCCATTAGAGCTTAGTGTCGACACTCCTGTTGTTTCATTTTCATCTAGGTTGGGCTAATGTTTCCCATCTCAATTAAAACCTGTTTTCCCTATTGACAGAGACTAGATACTGCTACACTCAGCACACCATGGAAGTCACGGGAAACAGCATCTCTGTCACCAAGCGCTGTGTTCCACTGGAAGACTGCTTGTCCACTGGCTGCAGAGACTCCGAGCATGAAGGCCACAAGGTCTGGCAACCAAGCAAATGATGGGACACCATAGTCAGGCTTCCTCCTCTCCAGATGCCCACTAGGGCTCATGAGCTCCATGAGCCTCCTCCCCCATGTAGGCTGACTTTTGACTGTCTTCATACCATTATGAAAAGATGCTTCCTTTCATGTTGGTACTAAAATAATAAAAACTTATATCAGGGTATAGGATAACCAGTATAAATTATGTAAACACAACACCAGGAAAGTATTGAAAATTATTAAGTTCATTCAACTGAGGATAGACAAGGCAATTTAGCTTTGATAACTTTCTGTAAAGTGGAGCTCATATCTTTATTGGGACGTTGATTTGGAAGTTATCTGTTGGCTCCTGGGGTCACAAAGTGTCGGACATGATTGAGTGACTAACACTAAGACATTGGCTCCTGAGTCATTTGAGCCGGTAACAGGAGACCCTGCTGTTTCCTGTGGGTTTACTTTCCTTAAACTCCATCTGGTCCCTGGACAGAAGCACTCAGTGTAGAACAGACTTCAAAGGCAGCCTTGAAGGAAAATGGCAAGACTCAGAGAAGGGCAGCCAGACTCAGGATTGGAATGGGGAATACCCCTGACTCTCCCGCCATTCATTCAAAGCTGGCTGTACAGGTCTTGTATGTCAGTCCTTGACCTTGGAAGCTGCCCTCTTCTCCCCATTGGGCCACCTTCCTGGTGGCTGGAGGCAGCCCCCACTCTCACTATTAGCAGGGGCTTCTTTCTCCTAAGACAACACTCAGTTTTCAAGTGACTTGTGAAATACACTAGGAATTCATTTTTTTTGTTTGTTTATTGAGAAATTATGGTCATAAATAATAATTGAAATATGAAACGTAAACCCAAGGGTTTTACTTGACCAGACCCCCCTACCCCACTCCAAGCTAAGCTTGGCTTTCAGATATTATGGTGATACTTTACCAAGAAGGAAGCTGTAGGTCAGAAAAGTGATTCATATGCTCAGGTGAACTAGTGACAGAATCCAAACTCACTTCTGACCTTTGGTTTCTCTCTTCAACATGATGTCTTCCTAGTCCATGTCACCTATGACCAAACTCAGATCTCTGCAAGATAACAACTGTGTAAGATATTAAGTATCAAAGAGTTTTTCAAACATTACTGTGCATATGAATCACTTGGGGATCTTGTTCAAATGCACATTCTAAATTGCTAAATTTTGGGTGAAGTGTGAGATTTTGCATTTCTAGTAACTTCGTAGTTGAAGCTGAGATTACTGTACTTTGGGAGCCATGGCCTAAAATAATTTCTGTCAATAATCTTTTGGGTTTTTTTTTTTCTTATGCTGCATGAGGAAAGCAGTATAAAGCAGGAGTAACTGCATAAATGAAAGCTCTTCAAATTTTAACTTACCCACGGGAGTGGAGATAATTATGCAGATAGTTCTAATGAAAGTTAAATAAGTTTAAATTGACTGGGTTGTAGGCATTTCACTTTCACTGTGAATGTGGCAAATTAATTACTATCTTAACAGCTTCCTCAAGTAGTCAGAGAACCTCTCTGACAAACCTAAGTTTGACAATTCCCATTTCACAGATGGAATAACTGAGACCTTGGAAGGCTGTAAAATGGTATAATAGCCAGATGTTGTTGTGCTCAGTTGTGTCCGACTCTTTGCAACCCCGTGGACTGTAGCTTGCCAGGCTCCTCAGTCCATGGAATTCTCCAGGCTAGAATAATGGAGTGGGTTGCCATTCCCTTCTCCAGGGGATCTTCCCCACCAGGATTGAACCCAGGTTTCCTGCATTGCACACAGATTCTATTACCATCTGAGCCACCAGGGAAACCCATAAGAACCACTTGGTAGGATGTGAAAAACAGAACGCATATCCCTAGAAGTTTAGTCTGGGCAGGAGGTTTTATTTTGATCACAACACTTCCAGGTGAAATTTCATCCCACCCACTTAAACACAGAGTTGGTGTTTCCTTTGTAGAACAGGTAATTTTCATTTGCATCTTGCTGTGAAGGAGCCGATTCCTTCAAAACTCTCTGCCCCCTTCATCTGCCAGCTCCTCATCCCCCTTCTTTTTCTCTTCCTTTCTTTCAGGTCTGCACTTCCTGTTGTGAAGGAAATATCTGTAACTTGCCGCTCCCCCGAAATGAAACTGATGCCACATTTGCTACAACATCACCCATAAATCAGACGAATGGGCACCCACACTGCATGTCCGTGATAGTGTCCTGCTTGTGGGTGTGGTTGGGACTTACATTATAGCAGCTCAGAGGCACCCTGTAGTAGCAATCCCTGGGGGCCTTGAGGGTCGGTAGTCATGCATGAGGCATTGGCCTGACAGTAGTCACATATGTGAAAACACAGCACTCGGATGTCTTCACAGCCAAGCACTTCTGCTTACCACAAGGAATAAGCATTGCTTCAATGTAGTCATTTCAAGACCTCATCAAAGCAGCCTGCCCCCAAACAACGCCTGAATTCTATGCCATAAGCATTTGTTTTCCCCCTAAAACATAGTTTTTTGTTTACTGAGATCTGGGGCTCTTAATTTGCAATACATGCAAGAACCACAGAAATCCTGGGACCCGCTGAGATGTTGTGTGTGCTCAGTCGCTCTGTCGTGTCTGACGCTTTGTGACCCCATGGACTATAACCCACCAGGCTCTTCTGTCCATGGAATTTCCTAGGCAAGAATACTGGAGTGGGGTGCCATTTCCTACTCCAGGGGATCTTTGCAACCCAGGGATGGAACCTGAGTCTCTTGTCTCCTGCATTGGCAGGTGGATTGTTTACCATTAGTGCCACCTGGGAAGCCCCAATATGTTATATGGACACATATAGATCTGTGTTCTTCAGGAGAAAGGTCAGTGACCACTGATTTAGGTGGTCCAACCATGAATTCACTTACAGCTTTAGAGTTTTAAAAACTTTGATTCCCAAGTGAATGGACAATTTCCTTGGCAATTCTGATCTATGTCCCTAGAAAAATAGTAAGCAGTTTGTCCAATTTAATTGTCCCAATATTCCTGTCCCAGTGATAGGAATCATACTCCCTTTTTTCTGCATGGGATAAAAAAGGCAATCATAAGGTTTTTTGTATGAGAGGAGAGGTGGCTGGAAAAGGATTTTTCCCAACTTAATTGAATTAGCATTCATAAGGTGGCTGTTTATCCCTTCATATAATTGGTGAGATTAGCCTTGACTGGCACCTAATTTTGCTCCATGAAATTCTCGATTCTACTTGGACTAATAGGTATCCAAAGTGGCTGACAGCAAGACGGGCTTATTTCCTCTAAGCGTGAGCTTCTATTCAGGCATGGCTAATCGAGACAGAGAAAGGATTTCAGAATGAAAGGAAGACGTGTGGAATTGATTCGTTTGTGAGTGCCCAGTCAGTGTCTCTGCTAAACCTTTCATCTGCAATTTACACTGCCCAAGAGCCTCCTTTGTTCTTTCTCTTCCAAATCCCCCGTGACTTCAGGGAGAAGTTTCTGCATTATGTTGTCTCCAGATTGATAGGGAAAGAAGTCATAATATCCCAGGATGAGAAGCAGGTGGGCCAGTAGGGTCATGATGAGAATAGTACAAAAACCCAGAGAGAAGTTTTTCTTGGTTTCAGATGATTGCTTTTGAAGTAAATGGTAAAACTTTCACCATCCTTCCTATATTTTTGGCACCTCAAGTTACAATTTTTTCTTCTTCCTTATAAATCACTTATATAATATTTATTTTTGTATGGCATAACTAGAAACTAAGGTATATTGTAAAAGATTCTTTATTCTGAACAAAACAATCAAATCAGAATATTTTTCAACGGTGGTAGAGCTTGTAATATATGTTTGCTGAAAATTATCTATAATACTTGCACCAGTGTTGAAAAAACTTATGAAAAAGAGTAACGTGTTGGCCTCAGGGTTTTTGCTCATGGTTTCCTCAGTGGTGCTGTCCGAGAAGTATTCAGGTGGTGACCATCACTGGTATGAGTTTCTCAGCAGGGTTAGGGCATATCTTTGCATGGACTTCGGTGGAATCATTACTGATTAGGAGCACAGTTGTTGGGGGCCATCTGCCCTGCACAGGAAGAGATCTTGGACTCATAAAATGAGATACCCCTCACCCCCGAAGGGACCAAATGGGAACTGACATCAGAAACTCTGATACAAAATCATTTTAATTGCATCAAATGGCCTTAATTCTGAGTTTGGTAGGCTTATCAATATGTTGCTTACAACTGGGGTAGGGGAAGTAGAGGGAGAGAAAGCAAGACATTTACTAAGCACCTCTTAGATGCCAGACGCTAGGCTAAGCACTTTACGTGAGCTGGGTCATATAAGCCCTGTGAGAGCCCTGTAAGGAATGTTACTAGTATTTACACTTGACAGATGAAGGTACTGAGGCTCTAAGAAGCTTTTCCTTCTGGTTTAGGTTATGTGGGATGAGGCAGGATGGAAGAGAAAGGGAAGATAGAATTGCCACCCCTAGGAAAACTTCCAGGCCTAACATCATGGGTACTTTTTCATCTTATATGTGGAATTTGTTTAGTCCTGCTTCCACAGGATGTCATTTGTGTATGACCCCAGACAGTGTTTCTTCTTCGGGGGGTGAGGTATATCTTTTTCATTCATTCCTTTTGCTGTCAAAGAGGAGGCAGGTTGATCCTACATCTGAAGATGGCATAAGACAATGACAGTTTGATGTTGTATATACCTACAAATACATTTTCATGCATGGGTCACTCTCCACTGCCACCTTCCATGTACTGCATGTGATTAGAATAAGAGATAAAGTCCAAATCTTGGTTCTTCATAAGAAGGCGCCTCTCCAAAGCCTCCCTGACTGGTGTGGAGGGACCGGGTCTGCAATGGTGCGAACTTACCTGCCGCCCAAGAGGTCACTGCAAACTCCACATGGGTGTGGCTTTGTGCACCCATGTGCCTATAGAATGACTGGTATTTCACTCTCTTCAAAGAAAGTAGTTTACTCACCAACCCCAGCCTCGAGGAGCCAAGGAAGGGCTATTCATGTGGAAGGTCCAGGACCAGTCATCCATCTGAACTTTCTACCACCTTAAATCTCATTAAATCCTACAGTTGGTGATGAAGTGCAAAGAGCCGCGATGTGTATATGAACCTACGTGCCATTTATTTATTTTTAGACTTCCCACAGCATTCACGTCAATATGGGATTTAATGCCTAAATTTTGTAAATATTGTACATATTGTAAATCAATGAATAAAGATTTTAAGTGTATCTCACCAGGCTCCTCCCTGCAATGCACATGCCAATCAATGACTAAGGCACCCAGGTTACGTACAAGGCATTGACTGGGCTCAGTGTTGAAGGGAGCTTCCTTCCAGGAGCTCACTTAGTTGTATAGACAAGAAATACATGCACGAAAAGACACAAGACAATTCACCCATGCCAAATGTTTCATACAGACAGTAAGTGCTGCAGAAAATCAAAGAAGGAAAGATTACCAGACCCTTCAATCAGATGTGCAGTTTCCCTAGACCATTTCTTTGATAAATCAGGAAATAGAAAAAGGTGTGTGTGTGTGTGTGTATCTATATATTTAAGTGCTATCCCATTACCTCTTTATTTTCAAATTTTATTTTATTCTTGGGGTCGATTATATTAGTGATGATGCAATAGAAAACATTTTCCCTTGACAGTATCTTCTGCAACAGGAAACAAATATTTAAATAGTAAAAATGTCATTTTTAGCTATGCAACACTTTTATTGCATTTTTCTTAGTAAAATGATAGACATTGAAAATGACCTTGAAAAACTCCAGCTCATTTATGACTCCTGGTTATTCTTTAGCACCCTTTATTTTGAAATTTCCAGGAAAATACAAGTTTTCCCCAAAGTTTTCCCCTAATTTTCTATTAGGCTCTGGATTGGTGATGTGGTTGGTGCTTATTAAGGTGTCACACTTACATGAATATAGCTCTTATTACTAACCTCTGTGAAAGGCTCTGTGCGTTTAAGGTTAACAGTGCTGTAGGTAGACTGTGCTTTTATAGACAATCTGGTTTTGAAAACATAGATTTACGTGGTAACCCAATTTGGAGTTCCAAAAAGGATCCTTTGCTTTATAAAGGCCTTTTATATCCCCTTCCTAACACATTTGTAAGATTTTATTTACAAATAATGTTCAGGGCGTATCAGGTATGTAAAGCTAGATGTGGTATCTTAGCTGCATTATGGTAACTTTTATCTGAAATACCAGAAGGGCTTTCACAAATATTTTAAAATAAATTACCTTTAACTTTCATACTAGAATGAAATATGTGAAAACTCTGAGCGTCTGCTATCAATCCACATTGTGACTGGGAGAACTTGATCTTAAGAGATTCAGCCAATTTTCTAAGCTTGCATAGCAACTCAGGAGCAGGACTAAAGCATGAACATGAGCCAGTATGACTTTAGCCTGGTGTGTTCTTCACTGGAATCTGCTGAAAAACAGGTCTCTGAATTTTTTGAACATAAAATTTCTAACTTACAACTTGACATTACAAAACCAAGGCAGATTTCCAAAGTGACTTTCAAATCAAGCCTTCATTTTCAGGGGTTACTCTCCGTAGCTCATTTTAGAATCATGGCTTTTCCCATTAGCAAATTACTATTGCTTTGTTATTTCCTTTCTCAAATTTTAATTCATTGCAGTTATTGAAATTGGATGGGGGACAGTGGGTGGGAGGAGGAATATCTATATAGTTATATTTTAAGCTGACTAGAGACTTAAAATTCAGAAGCTGAGAAATGGTTTCTGAAAGAGCCTTTTTGCTATTCTCTTAATAGCAACTCCTGATTCTTTGTATTTTAGTTTATCGTCAAAGCACTTCCAACAAATCATTGCTTCAGTTAGTCAAGATGACCTCACTTACAGCTTTTTACAGCTAAGACTTTAGAGTAGCTAAGGAAGGTCCAACTGGCAGTTTCTACCACAAGGACTTTGCTCCTGATCCAGGACTCTCTTCCACACACACTTGTCACCAGGATGGCATGAGTGAGAGCTCTACCTTTATCCGGCACTTTTACTAAAAAGCCATCTCACAGGTCACAAAGTTAGAGATGACTGGGAACTTAGAAAACATCTAATCCACCCCTTTTATTGTATAAGTGTTAGTTGCTCAATCGTGTCCAACTCTTGGCGACCCCGGGGACTATAGTCAGCCAGGCTCCTCTGTCCATGGGATTCTCCAAACAAGAATACTGGAGTGGGTTGCCCTGCCCTCCTGTGGGGGGTCTTCCCGACCCAAATATTGAACCCAGGTCTCCCACATTGCAGGCAGATTCTTTACCATCTAAGCCTTCACGGAAGCCCACTTCTTTGTATACAGGAGGGGAAAAGAAGCCCAAAGAACCCAGACCATTAGTCTCTGAGAAAGCTATATTGCTTGTGCTTGAGTTAATGCTAATGCTAATGCTAAGTCACTTCAGTCATGTCCGACTCTGTCGGACGATCCCCCGTCCCTGGGATTCTCCAGGCAAGAACACTGGAGTGGGTTGCCATTTCCTTCTCCAATGCATGAAAGTGAAAAGTGAAAGTGAAGTCACTCAGTCATATCCGACTCTTAGCGACCCCATGGACTGCAGCCTACCAGGCTCCTCCATCCATGGGATTTTCCAGGCAAGAGTACTGGAGTGGGGTGCCATTGCCTTCTCCGTGCTTGAGTTAGAGAAAAGATAAACTCATCAAAATGTTCCTTCTTTGCTGCTCAAAGTAAGACATAGGTAATGGAGAACAGCTTTTAGAGGTCTCCTCTTCCTTCATTCAGCTGTGAGATGGCCAGGGCCACTAGGATTACCAACCTAGGGAAAGGCAGAGAATAAATTTAGAGGGAGCAAATTTTAACCAAAAAAGCAAGCTAACCTGATGGAGACATAGACTGTTCATTCTCACTTGAGAAGAAAAAATGTTCAGTGGGAATAATCATTTTCAGAATCATGGCCTAAAAATGTAGGATTATTTTTCTAAATTAGAGATAATAATTTATTCAGAAACAGTTTTCTCAGGGTTTTCAGCACATCAAGTGTCAAAAACCAGCTTCCAAAGCCACGTTCAGGCTAGGAATTGAGGCCTCCACTGAAGTCCTCCTATGGAAGGGATAGGATCATTCTGTGAATGTGGAGAAATGTGTGTGACAAGAAACTTTGTTGAAGCTAGGCAAAATGGAAAAAATACTGTCAGAAATAGCCATGAGGCAAAAAAGAAGGGCTAAAAATAAGTCATACTCTCAACACATCCATTCATCTTTCAAGAAGCATTCAAAAGCGACTTACTGTCTGGCCTCTAATCTCTCTAGAGAGACGCGTCACTATCTGGGTCATGGGGAGTCTGCGCCCAGAGCTTTGCTTTCCCCACACCCTGTCTGCCTTTTCCCTGGTGTTCACGGGCCCAAGGCTACTGGTCCAGCTTCCTAGCTGCCCATCAGTTTAGCTTTGCCTTGACCCCAGCCTCTCCCAGCAATAATATCACAGGCCTGAGTGAGCAACGAGGTATCACACAGTGGTGTTGTATGAAGACAAGTTGTTTGAGGACAGGGGTCATGCCTAAGGTACTTTGCATGTGGATGAGGTATGTGGATGAAAAGGTCCAGAGAGAACAACATTTGGGCTCACTCATGACTCACGCTTGGCCCCGGGAAACATTCAGACCTGGGAGTATCCCTACCTTTAAAGTCTTTCTCAGTGCATAAAGGATTGGGCCCATCCCTAGCTTTATTATCATATTTAATTAATTAATGGCCCTGCGTGTGCGTGACCTAAATACCAAGTGTAACCATGTAGAGACGCACCCTCCTCCATGCAAGACAGCCAAGATTAACACACAGTGTGCAATCAGACCTCCCAGGAAGGTCTCTGTCCTCCCAGATCTCTGTCCTCAAAGCCGGGTAATTTACCAGAAGGTCTATTTGGAGTATGAGAAGTCTGGGAGAAAAGGCTAATGGTAGTGTTTAGGCAAGGTTAGAGTTGAATGTGTTGAGACTAGCCAACATGAGCATCTAGTCCAATTAGCTGGCCTCTCATCATTTTCATTTTCTGAGAAGGGGACAGGGAATTCTTGCTGCTTACCCACCTCAGGACCTTCAAGCCACCTAGGTGGACTACTAGGAATCTGATTTGCACTAGGGTCCCCAGGTACCTGGTTCAGAAGTCCTACCCACTGAGCAAATAGGGTAGACAAATACTGCCTCAAATTCTCAGAATTTGAACTCACCCTTTGGTACACAGAGGTGGACGTTTGACTTAGCTGGGAAATGCTTCTTTTGAGCGTGAGCATGGACACTTCTACTTTGATATGTGTAGCCTAGTACCTGGGGCACTTTATCCCTGGTATTTAAAGTGGAAAGAACAGGGCAAAGTTTGGAAGGCTCAAGAGAGCAGATTGAATGAATGATTGTAGATCTCTGCAGACACAAAATTCTTCCAATGCTGTGAGCAGTGAAGAAGAGGCATTGAGAGAGCAGCTGAGAACACACTGCCTGCTGTCCCACTGGCCAGAACAGCCACAAAGGCCTCGGCAAGGAGGGTAGGTGGATGGACGGGTGGAGTACCTGTAAGCGAACTAGACAAGGATATGAGGCCCAAATTACTGAGATGCATGCAAATGTCACAAAAGGAAGAAGCAAGAGCCTGTTCAGACTCAAACGCATGTAAGCATTCAATTTCTCAGACCTGGTGGAAGCAGGAATTCCCTGAGGCGTTTGAAGGAAGAGGGTGGAGCTGAGGGATGCAAATGCTCCTGCCCTAATTCTGAGACCTGAGGTTGGCTGTCCTGAGGGTTTGGCACCAGTGCACCCATGTCTCCCAATGGCAAAGGGGGCGGGGAGGTGGGGTGTGGATAAAGGGGGGTGGGGGAGTGGGGGTGGGGAGCTGGGCCTCATTGCCAGCTCCACATTAGAATCACCTGGAAGCTTTCTAAATAATTGCCAGGCACCACATGGAGTGATTCTGATGTAGCTGGTCTGGAGTCCAAAGGACTTGAAAGGCTAAACATCCATCAGGGATGATCCATAACCACAGAAGCAGCCTTAGTGAAGGTGAGTCTGGGAAAAGAAATCATGACCACAAAACTTTCCAAGTTAGAGTCACTTACAGCTAATTACCAACCTCTCCCAAGATTGACCTCATACCTTTCTTAAGATGTAATGTCCATGACCCTTTGATGCTCACCCCTCCCTACCAGCTAACTCTTTTCACCTACTCATTTTTCATGTCTTAGACGCATCCCTGGCGTCTTCTCTTGAAACAGCAGGGCCTTATGGTTCTTGCGCCTCCACCATGACCTCTGCCTGCCTTTTGTCTGTGGAAAACTTTAGTCAAAGAATAAGTTTAATCAGAGAAGCAAGAAATGGGGAAACAAAGGAAAACTGTCAAAGAAGACTAAACAATAATACTGTAGTCATTAAGCTTAGTCAAGGACCTTTAGTGTTTTCTCAGGAGCTAGAGATAATATTCAGAGCCATATCCTTATAGATACTAAAATAAAATACCAGGTGGAAAAGTTAATTGCATGATGACCAGACTGTACCCAGGACATGAGCTACCACAATTCCAAGAACTGGCCTCAGAGAAATGGGAACAAATGGACTCTGGAACTGAAGATTGGTGGTGGTTTAGTCACTAAGTCATGTCCAACTCTTGTGACTCCATGGACTGTAGCCTGCCAGGCTCCTCTGTCCATGGATTCTCCAGGCTAGAATACTGGAGTGGGTTGCCATTTCCTTCTCCGGGGGATCTTCCTGACCCAGGAATTGAACCCAGGTCTTCTGCATTGCAGGCAGATTTTTTACTGACTGA
The DNA here is from genome assembly GCF_019923935.1 of Bubalus bubalis. Taxonomy (NCBI): domain Eukaryota; kingdom Metazoa; phylum Chordata; class Mammalia; order Artiodactyla; family Bovidae; genus Bubalus; species Bubalus bubalis. The sequence goes on along the minus strand of NC_059158.1, from coordinate 98,683,627 downwards.
GCTATGAGGGAAGCCCTGGAACTGAAGATTAACTGTATCTAAAACAACAAAGATGACGCTGGTCAGACCACCGATGACCAATTTGAAGATGACTGTTAGAGATGACTGCGCTGTTTCTGCATGTAGTTCTCTCCCCCTGCCCCCCACCCCACACAGTTTTGTATATAAAAGCTCTTTCCCTCACTGGTTGTCAGTGCAGGGGAATCGGCCTTTGGACAGATGTCTGCCACCCCTCCTCTTGTAGTTACTGGCATCTGAAATAAAGCAAACTTTCCTTTCCACGGACTTGGCCTGTTTATTAGCTTTGTTTGTTTGTTTATTAGCTTTTGAATGGTGAGCAGCCGGACCCCACAAACATACGTTTCGATAACATATTCGCCTCTAACATAAAGTGGAGCCCTCTTTCTACTGATTGCTATGCATGTGCGCATGCTCAGTGGTTTCTGTCGTATCTGACTCTGCGACCCCAGGGACTGTAGCTTGCTTGGTTCCTCTGTCCATGAGATTCTCCAGGCAAGAATACTGGAGTGGGTTGCCATTCCCTTCTCCAGAGGATCTTCCCAACCCATGAGTCGGGCCTGCATCTCCTGAGGCTCCTGTATTGGCAGGTGGATTCTTTACCACTAGCGCCACCTGGGAAGCCCACTGATTGCTACAGAACTAAACTCCCTTATGATACTTTGCTCACTTAAAATTATTTAATTAGTTATTATTATGACTGCAGCCATGAAATTAAAAGACGCTTCCTCCTTGGAAGGAAAGTTATGACCAACCTAGATAGCATATTCAAAAGCAGAGACATTACTTTGCCAACAAAGGTCCGTCTAGTCAAAGCTATGGTTTTTCCTGTGGTCATGTATGGATATGAGAGTTGGACTGTGAAGAAGGCTGAGCGCCGAAGAACTGATGCTTTTGAACTGTGGTGTTGGAGAAGACTCTTGAGAGTCCCTTGGACTGCAAGGAGATCCAACCAGTCCATTCTGAAGGAGATCAGCCCTGGGATTTCTTTGGAAGGAATGATGCTAAAGCTGAAACTCCAGTACTTTGGCCACCTCATGTGAAGAGTTGACTCATTGGCAAAGACTCTGATGCTGGGAGGGATTGGGGGCAGGAGGAGAAGGGGACGACAGAGGATGAGATGGCTAGATGGCATCACTGACTCGATGGACATGAGTCTGAGTGAACTCCGGGAGTTGGTGATGGACAGGGGGGCCTGGCGTGCTGCGATTCATGGGGTGGAAAAGAGTCGGACACGACTGAGCGACTGATCTGATCTGATCTGATCTCTGATGAGTCCCCACTATACTGTAAACTCCATAGAAATGGGTAATATCTCCTTTTCATTCTCAGCTCTTTTCTTAGTATCTGGCACATATGGGACACAGAAGAGACATATATTACTTAACCAGATCAAACTGATACAAAAGGACCTTGCCTATACAGTATTCCCTGTGGATGTTATGCCTCTGAAAAAGCCCGATCTTGGCCAAGTTTATGCATAGAAGTTGGAGGGTTATCTTCTACCAGCTGATCCTGTCCAGTGATATCAGCCTAGCCCACAAGGAAGAAGTAATTCATTTAAACTGAGTTATTGAGCAACAGACCTAAGACATAGACAGGGAGGATTAGAGATGTTTATTTTCATCTGGTACAAAGATCTTGACCTAGAGGTCCTTGCCTTACCAGGACCAGGCTGTAGAGCCACCTCAACTCTCAGCTTCCTCCAACACTGTGCTTTATCTGTATCTTGGAACTCACAGGCAATCTCTGCTGGAGAACTTCACAAAGTATTTACTCTCTTCAAACCTCCAGCTTTCTGCTTGTCCTCCACAGGTGAGATTCTCCTCCTACTTTACATGAAAAAGAAAAATGAGCAATAGGGAACACCTCAACTTACTGCCACCAAACCAGGCACCTCATTCCGTCCACACTGATGTTCTCTGTCCCTCCCATTATGTGTTGTGGACAGGGTTAATCCCCCATCCATGCACAGGATCCTCAAGGACCTCGCTGAATAGACCACTCCCCAGCCCCCATCTTCAGGTTCTTCCACTTCATTGTGTCTCTCCCGTCCACACTCAATATCATAAAAGCAACGCAAAGCAGAGTTCACTTGGACCCTACTTCCCCCTGCAGCTACCCCCTCTCTCTTTGCTGTGTCCCACAAGCCAAACTTCTTGAAAGATGGTGATGCTCATTGTCTTCATTTCCCTGTTACCCACTCACTCCTCATCACATTTGCATCTGTCCTCTGAGCCCACAGTGAATCCACTGAACCCACCAATGAGGAAAAGCTGCTCAACCTGGTGCCACGCCCCAGTCCCCTCCTCACCCAACTTCTCAGCATCTCTCAGCACTTGGACTACTCCCTCTGTCCTGAATCGTTTCCTCAGTTCATGTTATGGATACACAGCGAAGTTATGTCACTTACCCCACATCACACAGTACGTGGGACTGTGGACTCAGCACTAGGACTCAGCCCTAACCCCCTTGACTCTAAGTTCAGTTCCCCCTCCTGCTGCGTTACAACCCCTCCCAGGGTTAAGGTCATCAGGTGGATGGTGAAAATGGGAAATAGACACAAGGCAAAAAAGGGGTAAAGCTGTTTAGAGCAAGGGGTGGGGAACAAGAGAGAAGGAAAGGAAAGAAGAAAGGAGGAAAAAGGAGGCAAAGAATTTGGGTGGGAGAAACCAAAAAGAGAGCATTCATGCCAAAGGCAGATGATATACTGTAAAAGAGCACATCCTACCTAAAGAAGAATTTCTTCTAAAGAAGCTGAAATGCTGTTTGTCACTAATATTCCAATAATATTAACTAAGGTTCTAAAAATTAAAAGCGGTCATTGTAGTCATGTATTTCTGTTCCTACTTTAAAATGTGGACCTATGATAATTGGAAGTAAGGATAATATGTCGAATTCTCAGAAGCATATGCATGTTTGGTATTGAGAAAGCTGTTTTGATAAACAGAGTGTTCCTATGTGTGCTGAATAAAACGATGCACTGATTCTACTAAAATTAAACGGATACCGCTCATTTCACAGTTCCAGGGTTTACTTTCTATTGTATTCTATTGTATCCAGCATTTGTGTTGTCGTCCCTAGTCAGCTTCTGTTTCCTCTGGAAAATCACCCCTGCCAAGAACCATGTTCCCATAAAGCTCAGCCTTTTTCCTCTCTGTACCTATGATACTCTGGTCTTGCTCCTAAACAACAGGATAGCCATAGGCAGACTCTGGGCTACACCCACATTCAAGAAATATTTAATGAAAGTCTTTCTATTTTCCTGGAGAGACCATTGCAGGTCACTAATGGCAAAATCAATAGGAAAAAAATTACTCTAATTTGGGAAATTCTGGTTTCTCCAACCAGTGATACAGAGAAGACAGGAAATAATCTGCTCAATTCAAACAGCAATAGTGATTCGCAACCAGGCTAGAAATGTTAAAGAGTTGCCTAGAAGTTAGGGGGACCCTGGAGCTGGTTCCAGACTCAGAAAATTCTGGACCTTTGAGATGAATTGAAAACAAACAAACAAACAAACATTAAACAAGAGGCTACTTGTCAACTTGTGTACCAGAAAGAGAATATGTGCTGCAGCTAGACTTCCAGAAAAAAAGAGGCCTGGCTATAGCAAAATTCCCTCTCATCTTCTACAGAGACCTTGCTGTTGGTAGCAGAGAGGAGTTTGACCTGGTACCTACTGCATGGGGACATATTTTTAATTTATTCTAATTTTAAATTCACCATCTGTCATCTTTTAATAGGTTATGACATGGTAACCAACAACCCTAAAATCTTAGTGGCTTCAGAAACAAAGGGTTTTTGTTTCATTTTGTTTGGTTTTTCTCCTTGCTCACATTATGTATCAGCTGCAAGTTAGCTCCCTGGATTTTCTTTATTCTGGAATTCAGGCTAAAAGGGCAGCCTCTTTCTGTAATATGCTGTTCTCTTGGAGGCAGGAAAGGTGAACAAGCTGGCTAGAGGAAAGACCAATGCCTCTTGGAGCTTTCTTTGGGGATTGGCACCTTCTGCCTCCACTCATGTTCCCTGGCCAAGCTGCTGTCCACCAGGGAGGGCAGGACTCTTCTCCATGGACAGGGCAGGCGGAGTGTAGGGAGGGACGGTGAACACTCAGGAAGGACTACACAACCTACCACATTGTCGCAGACTCAGCTGTTTGTCTGGGTCCTGGAAACAACATCGCATTACTCAAAAATCAGAACAGAGTTCATGGCCCTCTGGGTTCTAGTTCCCCTGCCAAGGATCGAAACTGCAGCCCCTGCAATGGGAGCACAGAGTCTTAATCACTGAACCACCAGGGAAGTTCCCTGAGTTCATGCCTTTTAACATGTTCTGACCAGTAGTTTTCAAGCTGAGGGCATCACTATTAAGTTATAATTTTAAAACTAGAAATGAGTTAAGGTCAAACTTGACAGGAGTGTGGAAGAGAGGTTTTTCCCCATCCATCTTTTCACCATTACTTACAATGGGTGGGTCTGATGTGGTTCCAACATTTTCCAAAATTGGACAAGATGGCAAAATAGGAAAATATCTATAGGATGTTTTCTGTAGGGCTGAGGCTTGGCTATTTTATGTGGAAAACATGGGGGATTTTGAGTGGAAACTATAAAAGAAAAATCCAATTTTGAATGATTTCTGAGCCAACTTTCCCTACACATATGTTTAGATAAAGCAAAGAGGAAAAGCAAGCCTGAAGATCAGCTGCTTTTAAAAAATTGAGTTTACATTTTTTTTAAAATGAAGATCAGCTTCAGACATCAATGATTCTGAAATGCAAATCCAACTCCAGGCAAAAGATTTTCAGTAGACGATTTGCCTAGATTATTTCCCTCTGGCATCTTCAGGCATTCAGCACCTTTATTCTGCCCTCTGCCAGCAGAGAGCTCCCTACAGCACCAGTCTGGACCCAAAATCTACAAAATCATCAAAAATGTAGGAAGCATGTAGTCAGGGCTGGGAACTGTGCCAGCTGGAGAGCTCTTGATGGTTTCACACAGCCTCTCCCTAAGGAGTCAGCGATGCCAGAGACGGTACAAACAAGTAAACGGGAAGTTGTCCTAGAGCACTAACTGCAGCAAGGCGGAACACACAGACAGCTTGTCAAGTGCAACGGAGGGGAGTAGAGCCCACTCGTGCAAAGCAGGAAAAGAGGTCCTGAGAGAAGGATGTGTAAGGTGAGAAATGAAAGGTGAGGTGGAGATAGACAGGTGATGGGGCTTCCAGCTGCAGATGTCGAGGAGATGGAGTGAAATGGTGAAGGGCCAATGTGCCTCCCCGCCCACCTACCATCAGTGCTAAGGTTTTGAGCAGCATTTGGGATCTTAGTTACCCAACTAGCTATTGAACCGGGGCCCCCAGAAGTGAAAGTGCAAGGTCCTAACCACTGGACTTCCGGGGAAGTCCTTGTGCTGAGCTTATGGGTGGTTGTGCCCTGTTACAGTCTTAAAAAAAAATCTCAACTCCAGTTTTAGTGTTTTCAAAAAATATTTATAACTTTCATAATTCATTTTTATTTTGAAAAATAATTTAACCAAAAAGTTTTTCAAAAAGATAATAAGATACTCATGCACCTGCCTACCTAGAATTAATAAATATTAATCTTACGTCACATTTTATCTGTGTCACATTTAACTTTATTATCATAACGTTAAAGTCTTCTACAAATCTTTCCCTCAACACAATTTCTCCTTATTCCTCTCTTCACAGGTAACTGCTGTCATGAATTTTGTGATCCCAGTCCTTGTTTTTGTGTTTTCTAAATGTAGATTAATAAACAACACATTATTTTATGAGTGTGTAAATTTTATGTAAATGATTGACTGGACTATAAATAATCTTCTGCAACTTGACTATTTCTCAACATTGTGTTTTCAAGGTCACTTTTATATGAATGAAGTCCATCATGTAAATATACCAAAGTTATTTTGGCTATACCACTGCTATGAACATATAGGTTGGCTTCAATTTTTGGCTCTGACTAGAAGGACTGCAATAAAAGCCTTTGCATGAGGTTTATTTATCTATTTGTTTATGTTTGCACATTTCACTAAGGTACTTACCTGAAAATGCAGTTGCTTGGCCATTGAAATCATGTTTTAAATTTTGCTAGAAATTAGTATCTCTTATAATAAATTATCGGTTTGTAGCTATTTCCTTTTTGAAGCCTTGGTGAGGATATTTCTTTTCTCCTGATCCTCAGTGGTTGTTTGAAAGTTCCATGTTAATTTTATTTAATTTGCAAGTTCTATTTAATTTGCAAATTCTCAAATGAGGAAAGAACTCTGCAGATACACTCTGTTAAATGATTGGATGTGTCCTTTCTCACCTCTGGTCCCTCTGGTTTTTTTGAATTCATTTCTCATATCTGCAGATCCAGCACTCTCTCCTCTCCACACTCCATGTGGACGACTTCGCTTCTTTTCTTCATGGAAGAAACAGAAATAATCAGAGGAGAACGAGCCGATAAACCATCTCCAGCTTTGCTGCTGTCCCGTGTGTGTCCTGCCTTTACCCCAGTGACACATGGCAAATGTCCCCGTTCTTCCTTCAGGCTGCATCTCCACTTGGAACCTAGCTTCCAGCTCTTGTCTTCAGGTCCCTTATCCCTCAAATTTTTTCCTTATCTTTTATAATAAGATTCAGCATACATTTCCTGTAAAGAGCCAGAGAGTAAGTATTTTAGGCTTTATGGGACTAATGTTTTTCCAAAGAAACTTTATTTGTAAAGGTAGGCAGACATCTGATCAGGCTGGCAACAGTAGCTTATCCATTCCTGTCATTAATAAATTCTCCAGACTGACTGAGTTTACCCCCCAGCAGTCGATGGTGGTGCTATGATATCACCCATGTTAATAAATGCTCTTTGTACTATGAAACATCCTAATTTCTCTACTGAGTTAAAATGCAATGAGAATCTGTGTTGTAAAAAGGAAAGTGCATTTTTAATTTTGTTGATCTCAAGAAAGCTTTCCCCTACCCTTCACACTGGCTTCCTATCTCACTTTCAAGTCCTCAGGAGGACTTCCTCCTCAGGCCTTCCTACACTCCCATCTCTACCTTCTTATTCAGATATAACTTTCTTCATAGCACTTGCTGTTGAGTAACAACATTTGTTTTTTATTTATTTCCCACTCTGCAAGTAAGCTCCTTGAAAGCCAATTGTTTACCCAGCGCCAAGACTAGTGTCTGGCTTATAGTAGGTACTCAGCAAACACTGGCTGAATGAATGAATGATTTTGCCCTTGAAGGATTTTATGCATAGCTCCAAGACCAGTTCCTCATACCCCACACATTTTCATCCAGTGTGGCTCAGCTGGACTGTGGCAAGATGCTCTGACACTCAGAACATCCAAAATAGGTGGAAATGTACCTCTCCCAGCATGCAATGCTCTTATTGCCTTCAATGCTTATATTATCAGCATCATCAGTCCACCCCAACCCATCTCTCTCCAACACCTGCGTAGTGCAGAGACAGTTCCCGTATCTCTGGGTGATTCAGCTTTTACCTGCTGGGCCAGGGACAACAGGGAGGGTGGTAGAAGGTTGTTCAGATTTGCTCTCTTTCTAGAGATGAAGAATTAGAAGACCACAGAATGTGTTTCTCAATCCAATTCCACCATCCTTGTAGTTCATGGGAATTCCTCCTAGATTCTGGCAATAGCTTGACTATTAGTACTAGCTCTACTGCTGCTAAGTCACTTCAGTCGTGTCCGACTCTGTGCGACCCCATAGACAGCAGCCCACCAGGCTCCCCCATCCCTGGGATTCTCCAGGCAAGAACACTGGAGTGGGTTGCCATTTCCTTCTCCAGTGCATGAAAGTGAAAAGTGAAAGGGAAGTCTCTCAGTCGTGTCCAACTCTTTGTGACCCCATGGACTGCAGCCTACCAGGCTCCTCCATCCATGGGATTTTCCAGGCAAGAGTACTGGAGTGGGGTGCCAGTGTAAAAAGTTTAGATCTATTTCTGGGTTTTATGAGATTTAGTGGAAATTTGGGAGAGAAACGCAGTGGGGGCAGGGGGTTGTCTTCAAACCACATTCTGTTGTCAAATGGAACTTCCTCTCTCCCATTATTTCAAAATGTGTAACCTTGGTCAATGAATATTTTTTTGCCTTCCTCCCCAGCCCTCTTATATCTGGAAACTAGAACGCAAAGGTAGTGAGTAATTAGGCAGAGTCTATAATTTTCATTATGGTGTTTATTTAGTCATTTCTTGAAAGCTACTTTTGAAAGTGTGAGGTTTACACTAAAAGAAAGTTAAACCTGAAGCTCACTTTTTTATGATTCTAGATATGAATGGAACACATTTAGTGAGAATGTGAAATGACAGGCAGCCCTTTCTATAGAGACAGGCTGTGTTTCTGCCTGCTTGTCCCTCTTCACCCCTAGCCCCAGCTATGAATATAGCAGCTCTGCCCTGTAAATACATATGACAATTAGAGATGTGGCTCTTCCAGGCCTCAAGACATGGCTCTCCAGCCATGGGTGCCTTTCTGCAGCTGGGCGTCCAGTTGAGGGAGTGGGGAGCTCATTGGAGGGGAACAAGTTCTCCTGTTGTAATGGGTTTGGAATGTAGACGTGGGATCTGTCAAAGGAACTTCTCTGTTCTCCATGCTGACAGCTTATGCTCGCTCCATGACACGTGCGCTGCAGAAACATGACCTGAAACTGATGTGTCTTGGCAGAAACAAGCTGGAAGCTTTCAACCTCTTGCTGTCTGCCTTTCTCTTTCCTCCCCAATGGTATTGAACTGTTGAAGAGGTGGAGGGGGCATGTAACTGTCAGAAGAGGGTTCCAAGCTTCACCATCAAGCCAGTTCTGTAGCCACTAATTTCAGGAGAAGGCGATTCCCTGATTCTTGGAAGATAATGTTATCTGCACGTGGGAATTTACTAAACATCATAAAAACTCCCGGATAAGATACCTGCAAAATAGGAACTGAAACAATGAAAAAACAAAAGGAACTTTGTAAACACAAAGAAATGTGACCATTTCAGTTCAGTTCAGTCGCTCAGTCGTGTCCGACTCTTTTCGACCCCATGAATCGCAGCACGCCAGGCCTCCCTGTCCATCGCCAACTCCCGGAGTTCACCCAGACTCACGTCCATCGAGTCAGTGATGCCATCCAGCCATCTCATCCTCTGTCGTCCCCTTCTCCTCCTGCCCCCAATCCCTCCCAGCATCAGAGTCTTTTCCAATGAGTCAACTCTTCACACGAGGTGGCCAAAGTATTGGAGTTTCAGCTTTAGCATCATTCCTTCCAAAGAAATCCCAGGGCTGATCTCCCTCAGAATGGACTAGTTGGATCTCCTTGCAGTCCAAGGGACTTTCAAGAGTCTTCTCCAACACCACAAGTTCAAAAGCATCAATTCTTCGGTGCTCAGCCTTCTTCACAGTCCAACTCTCACATCCATTTTATGACTACTGGAAAAACCACAGCTTTGACTAGATGGACCTTTGTTGGCAAAGTAATGTCTCTGCTTTTCAATATGCTATCTAGGTTGGTGATAACTTTCCTTCCAAGGAGTAAGCGTCTTTTAGTTTCACAGCTGCAATCACCATCTGCAGTGATTCTGGAGCCCTAAAAAATAACCATTTAGATAGCAAGCAATACAAAAAAGGAAACAATGACCTGGTTATTCAGTTCAATGTACACACTCAATTTTGATGTTGGAAGATACAGAATCTATTATGATCAGATTTGATTATCTATCCAGTGAAAGCCTACTCTTTTCTGTATACCTTTAAAATTTGTTTTGGGGAGTGAGGAGAAATGAAGTTTAGCTTTTGAAAATCCTACCCAAGTCATCCAGCAGTATAGTCATCAATTCTCTCAACAAATATTTAAAGAATATTTACTCTTTGTTAGGTCCTGGGAATGCAGTGGTGTAGAGATAAAAGATGATTCCCAAGGGGGTGCTTCTTTTTCAAAGGCAGAGACTGATAAAAACAAATATAGAAATAAAATGTCTGATAAGTTGTGAAGTATAAATATATATGAAGGAATCCAGTGACGGACTGAGAAAGGATATGAATGAAGAGAGAGAATACCTTAAGTGGGCATGAACTTTAAAGGTGAGGTTCAAAGGATGAGACAGTCCTATGAGAGTAGTAGGTGAGGTGGAGGAAAGAGCATTCAGGTAGAGGAAAGAGGAGCTTCAAAGGCTCTGTCACAGGAAAGAGCATGATTTGTTCAAGGAATGAAAGGAAACCAGTGTGGCAGAGTTAGCCAGGCTGAGAGAGGTGAAAAGGGAGTTGAAGAGACACCCAAAGGCAGAATCTCTTTTATATAAAGTTAGCTATTAAACCCTCTGTGCTCGCACACATTTTGCATTCATGCTGCTATAGCAAATATATGATTCTCTTTGATTACAGTTAATTATTCAAAATTCAGTCCTCTTTTCTTAATTGTGAAGTCCTTGGGGGCAAGACCTTGACTGATTCTGACGTAACCATTTCTATGAATCCTATATCATCCAGCAGCTAGTATCTAGCAAGTTTGTAAAGTAGGAGAAAATAATAGTGGCTGACAAGGTTGTTGTGAGGATTAAATGAGATAATACATTTAAATAATGATGGTATAACTAACCTTTATTAAACTTTGTTCTACAGTTGAATTAATTGGCTTAAAGTCACACAAATAGTAATGGGTACAACATAAGAGATGTAGGTTTGATCCCTGGGTCAGGAAGATCCCCTGGAGAAGGAAATGGCAACGCACTTCAGTATTCTTGTTTGGAAAAGCCCATGGACAGAGGAGCCTGGTGGGCTACAGTCCACGGGGCTGTAAAGATTTGGACATGATTTAGTGACTAAACAACAACATATCCAGGACTCAAACCAAGCCCCACAAGCTTAACCATCACATTAATCTGCCTCAGTTCACCGCTTCACCCCTAGGAAGCACTCACAAATTTGTGACTGTTATTATCACTTTAACAAAAGGGTGTTGGATCAAAACTGAACAAATGACTTGGCAAAAACTATAGATTATATGTAAAAGCCTTTGTGTTTAGGGATAATCCCATTCATCATTCTATTAATTTGCTATTTAATCTGTTGTTTTATTTTTCCATGTGAGTGGGCTGTGACTATATGATTAAAAATCACCAGATCAGGAAAATGAATTTACTGTCTTCAGTAGACGGAAAACCACATCAGATTAACTGCAAGACTAATTCAGCTATGCACAAATTAGATGTTAAGATAGATGAAAAGAATCCAATTTGACCAAGAAAATGATTTTGAGACTGTATAGATCAAACTAAGTTTCTTCCTTTGTGTGATTCAGTTCAATTCAAACCTTCAAATATACAGTGCAAGGCACGGCAGGGACAACAAGAAAAATAAACACCATCCCTTGTTGCCAAGGAGTTCATAATCAAGTTTGACGATCTTGAGGGTGGGGGTGGAGGGAGTAAGATGTTACACAAATAACCCTAACATAAGGGAGGCTAAGATTCGTTTCACAAGGTTTCAATGAATCCTGAGATTCCCAGAAACGGATTGTTTATCCAAAGAGGAAATTATGGAGAGAAGGAGAGTTGTTGAAAGGCTGGTGATTGGCAAGTGGGATACTGGTTCTCAAAATGAAGAGGATGAGGCATTTTCTTCCCTACACTTTCTTGGAAATATGATTCTAAGTAAGATTCTAGGATTACTTATTAACAGGATGGTAGGGAGAGCTGATAGGCTTCCCTGGTGGCTCAGTAGTAAAGATACGCCTGCAACGGAGGAGATAAGGGTTCACTCTCTGGATTGGGAAGATCCTCTGGAGAAAGAAACGGCAACCCACTCCAGTATTCTTGCCTGAAGAATCCCATGGACAGAGGAGCCTGAAGACCTACAAGTCCATGGGGTTGCAAAGAGTTGGACACGACTTAACAAGAGAGAACTTATACACGGGAGGAATCTGGTGATTAATAAATATCATTGAAGAGGTAATGTCAAATGAATCTTTTTTTTTTCCAGTTTGTCATGGTTATTAAATTGACAAAAGTGAAAAATGTGATACATACAGAGCAGCCAGGTTGCAAGATAGGCCTGGGGACAAAACAGAAGAAAACTGAGGTACATTTAAATAGATGAATTGAACAATTGTATTCAAAAGATGCTAATTAACAGAGAGATGTTACTCTGAAGGACACTCTTTAGTGTCTTTTCATAAGTCTCTAACTTTTACACTGTTGTATTCATATTTAATAAAAAAAAACTTGGATAAAGATATAGAAGACACATTCATTAATCTGCACGTGACCTGGAGCTGGGAAGAATGGCAAACAAACATTGACAAAATCAGGATCGAAAAAGATCTTCATTAGGTTGAAATGTGGAGAAGGCAATGGCACCCCACTCCAGTACTCTTGCTTGGAAAGTCCCATGGACAGAGGAGCCTGGTGGGCTGCCATCCATGGGGTCACGAAGAGTAGGACACGACTGAGTGACTTCATTTTCACTTTTCACTTTCATGCATTGGAGAAGGAAATGGCAACCCACTCCAATGTTCTTGCCTGGAGAATATCAGGGATGAGGGAGCCTGGTGGGCTGCCATCTATGGGGTTGCACAGAGTCAGACATGACTGAAGCGATTTAGCAGCAGCAGCAGCAGCAGCAGCAGGTTGAAATGATGGCTCAGATATACTAAGATAAAGCTCAGTAGTTTTGATCTTGATCCAAAAGGTCAACAGCATGTGAAAAAGATGGTTGAGATGCTACTTAGCAGCAGTAAAATAATTTTCTAGGTTTAATTAGTTGACTGTGATGAATCAACAGTATTACATGATCCCTGAAACCATCACCACCATCACCACCACCACTACCTCAACCACCACCATCAGTATCAGCATCACCATCATTAAAACAATTTAATAAGGTCCTAGGCTGTGTTCCGGAGAAGGCAATGGCACCCCACTCCAGTACTCTTGCCTGGAAAATCCCATGGATGGAGGAGCCTGGTAGTCTGCAGTCCATGGGGTCACTAAGAGTCCGACACAACTGAGCGACTTCACTTTCACTTTTCACTTTCATGCATTGGAGAAGGAAATGGCAACCCACTCCAGTGTTCTTGCCTGGAGAATCCCAGGGACGGGGGAGCCTGGTGGGCTGCCAACTATGGGGTCGCACAGAGTCGGACACAACTGAAGTGACTTAGCAGCTGCAGCAGCAGCAGCAGGCTGTGTTCATGGAAAGACTGGCTCTTGGGGGTTGGGGAGGATAGTTCCACCAATCACATCAATGATCAATCACCTAGATCAATGTGTACAGTGTGGTGTACCGCGTGTAAAACCTGAAGAACTTTCATGGAGAGGGCCATGAAATGAGAAAGTCAAAGTGAAGTGAAAGGCACTCAGTCGTGTCTGACTCTTTGTGACCCCATGGACTATACAGTTCATGGAATTCTCCAGGCCAGAATACAGGAGTAGGTAGCCTTTCTTTTCTCCAGGGTATCTTCCCAACCCAGGGATCGAACTCAGGTCTCCTGCATTGCAGGCGGATTCTTTACCAGCTGAGCCACAAGGGAAGCCCGAGAATACTGGAGTGGGTAACCTATCCCTTCTCCAGGGGATCTACCCAACCCAGGAATCGAACCAGGGTCTCCTGCATTGTAGGTGGATTCTTTACCAACTGAGCTATCAGGGAAGCCCTGAAATGGGAGAAGGAGCACCAAAATGTGTTGGCAGAAAATGAAAAGGCCCTGAAGCTGGTTAACCTGGAGTGGTGCTGACTTAGCAAGAAGATGATAAAAGTTGCTAAATGGTCCAAGAGCTGTCATATGGATAAGCAATTTGACTTCTTTGTAGAACTTCAAAAGGCAAAATGAGAACTGGTAACATTAATTAAAAGAATATGGACTTCAGCTTATTAAAAAGTATTCACACAGCTAGTGTTGTTTATGGAGAAGGAAATGACAACCCATTCCAATATTCTTGCCTAGAGAATCCTGTGGACAGAGGAGCGTGTTGGGCTGCTGTCTATGGGGTCGCATAGAGTCGGACACGACTGAAGCGACTTAGCATGCATGCATGCATTGGAGAAGGAAATGGCAACCCACTCCAGTATTCTTGTCTGGAGAATCCCATGGACATAAGAGCCTGGTGGGCTGCCGTCTATGGGGTACACAGAGTTGGACACGACTGAAGCAACTTAGCAGCAGCAGCAGCAGCAGTGTTTTTTAAAACTGGAAGCAGTGTTTCCTATTGCCAGATGCTCAAGTACAGGCTCATTCCTCTTTGGGGTCTTGGGCTAGGGGTTCAAGCATGTGACAAGTGGTTTGCATTTGGCCATTTTAATTCCTAAGCTGACCTCACTGAGCATGGTGGGAATCTGGGGGCTCAGGGGAGAGACTGCTGAGACAATCTCCTAGGTAGTTGGTGGAGCCATCAAAGGAGGCAGCTGAGGAGGAAAGGCAGTGGGATCATGATCCGGAGGTGGGTGTAAGAATTTTCTCAGCCCAGCTCCGGACCTGGAGATGAGAGAAAAGGAGAAGCAGACACATTCCCCACTGTTGATGGGGATTAGAGGGGAAGGCAGATTTTAGTAGAAGGTACACATGGAGAAAAGTGTGATCACATAGGAGACTGTTTACAACAGAATGGAGATATAGGAAGTAGCTGAAGGAGGGTGGAGGGCTGTGCAGTGGGGGTGCTGTGGAAAGTTTGAGGGCCTGGAGCAGGTGGAGAACCTGAGACAGCATTCAGAAAGAATGAGAATTAAGAAATCAGGGGCTGACCACAGACAGAAAACAAACTGTGGTTACCAAAGCGGAGGGGGTGGGGGGGGGTGGGGGGGTGGAGGAATAAATTAGGAGTTTGGGATTAACATATTTACTGTATAGCACAGGGAACTATCCTCAGTATTTCACAATAACCTATAAGGGAAAGAATCTGAAAAGGAATACACACACACACACACACACACACATATATCTGAATCACTTTGCTGTATACCTGAAACCAACACAACATTGTAAATCAACAACACTTAAACTTTTTAAAAAGTTATAATCCTGGAGGGGGAATGATGAGCTATTGTTCAAAGGTACAAAGTTTCAGTTTTGCAAGATGGAAAGAGTTCTGGAAGAGTGGTTGCACAATATGAATACATCTAGACGGAGGGGGCAATGGCACCCCACTCCAGTACTCTTGCCTGGAAAATCCCATGGATGGAGGAGCCTGGTAGGCTGCAGTCCATGGGGTCGCTGAGGGTCGGACACGACTGAGCGACTTCACTTTCACGCATTGGAGAAGGAAATGGAAACCCACTCCAGTGTTCCTGCCTGGAGAATCCCAGGGACGGGGGAGCCTGGTGGGCTGCCATCTATGGGGTCGCACAGAGTCGGACACGACTGAAGTGACTTAGCAGTAGCAGTGCCACTGAACTGGACATTTAAAATGATAAGATGCTAAGTTTGATGTTATGGGCTTCCCCAGTGGCTCAGTGGTAAAGCATCCATGGGCTTCCCCAGTGGCTCAGTGGTAAAGAATCCATCTGCTATGCAGGAGCTGAAGGAGACATGGGTTCAATCCCTAGGTTAGGCAGATTCCCTGGAGGAGGGCATGGCAACCCACTCCAGCATTCTTGCCTGAGAATCCCATGGACAGAGGAGTCTGGTGGGTTACAGTCCATGGGGTAGCAAAGAGTCAGACATGACTGAAGCCACTGAGCACCCAAGCACACATAGCTCACCACAATTTTTTTTTAATTCCTTGAAAAAAGAGAAAGCATGGGTTGGAAGGCCACTTTGAGTGCCATGGAGGCAAAAAGGTAAGTGTTGAGAGCAGGATTTAGTCAACACGGGTGCATCCAGGACCCAGTCTTCCCTGCGTCCCAACCCTCACCTCCTCTCCTACCTCCAGTTCCCATTTCTGCACACTAGGATGCTGGGGCTCACTTTGTACCAGTTTGCACAGTGCTCTGAACTCTTGTGCTGTGTAAATTCCAGAACAGAAAGCTAGCTTCAGGGGCCTCCCTTCCTTCTGTTACAGGATTCACACTCGCTCTACACGGGTGACTTGCCGTTCCCCAGAAGGCTGACTCCCACTTGGCCATCTCTACTGGCCCCATTGCGATTCGACTTGAAACAAACATGGTCTCCACCATCATAAACACTAGACCTAAGGCAAATTTCTGTGCCTGAAGCACAGATTCTGAAACAAGAACTCACAAGTAAACAGGATTTTCAAATCACGAGAAATTTTGACTTAGTAATAACTGCTTTTTGTAGCAAGTAGGAGATGTTTGAGATCATCCGTCTCAGAAAGATCTCTAAACACTTTAACATAACCTTGATCGTCAAAATTCCTTGTGCAATGTGTGATTGCAAAATAGCTGAAGGCTTGCTGGAAACCATCAGTAGATGGCATGTAAAGAGAACTTGAATTTTCTTCTCACATTCGACGTGGAGCTCAATTCTTCTTAGCCATAGGGCAGCATTTGCCTTCTCTGCTAAATAGCCATTTTTGCTCATCACAGAATCTGAAATAAGATTACTTTGGGTACGACATGTAATGTAGTTATCTGAGACTTTAATACATTTTCTTTAAAGTACTATTTTTACAGATTGTTCCCGTCATTCTTATGGTCTCAAATTGTCTAGTTTAACAGTACAGACAGATTGTAGGAAGACCTTTTGTCATTTTAATTTTCTTCAAAAGCTGCTTACGTAAATACTTCACAAGGGCATTCTGTTCTATGTGTTGAGCAGGTGGGAATACTTGCTTGGCTGTTAGGGGAAAAAAATTAACATTTTTCTTCATGTTACTCTGCCACTGATAGAGCAAGGACAGTACAAAAAGTTACCTGTCTCTCTTCCATTCACGCTCTTTGCAGTGAAAGAAAGCCCTTTTCTCCCGTGTGTCCCATACTATGAACATTAATTGTAGCATGCTGTGTGCATTCTGCCCATCACTCTACACCCCCACCGCCTGCCTGGTGCTTGGCACTTGGTAGGTCTTGAGTAACATTGATTTATGTTGAGGGACTCCTAAGAGATCAGGTTCTACCCAGAGGATCTTCTCTGATTAATGGAGAAGCTATTTTCATTATTTGTTGTTGTTTAATCATTGAGTTGTGTCTGACACTTTTGTGACCCCATGGATTGCAGGCCAACAGCTCTCTCTGTCGATGGAATTTCCCAGGCAAGACTATGAAGTAGGGTGCCATTTCCTCTTCCAAGGGATCTTCCCCACCCAGGGATTGAACCCACATCTTCTGCATTGGCAGGCAGATTCTTTACCACTGAGCCACCGGGGAAGCCCATTTCATTATTAGATTTGTATGAAAACTGGACTCCTCATGAGACTTACAAGCAAGAAAAAGAATATTTATCCTCTTACACAGGTGGAGTCAGAGAGGCCTGACTTGGAATAAACCTAATAAATACCATCCCACATGAAGTGGCTTTGTTGGTCATTACTTTGAATCATCTTGGGACTGCTAGATGGGAACCCGAAGCTGCACATGTAGAAAGAGCCTAATAAGACAGATAACAGGGAAGCAGAAAATCTGATTAGACAGACAACCCGGTCTAATCAGAAAATAACCACATAGGCTGAACACAAACATGCTGCTCTCAGCTGTTTGCTGTCAGAAGCCGCTTCCCCTGGAGCTTTTTTTTTTTTTAAATCTTAATCTCCATCCATTTTCTTTCTCTCCCATTTTCTCTCTCGCTCAATATCCTGGTTTTAGGTTTCTAAGAGAGTTGGCCTGTGATCACTGTGATTCTGTTACAAGATGCAAACAGTCCTGGCTGTGTGCAGGGCTAAACAAGACATCTGTGTAAATATGTTTGGATTTGTCATCTTATCCCACTCCCCAGCCCACAGCCTTTGATAGGATTAACTGAAAGACTAGTGGCCAGGTAAATCTGCACTGGCTAAAACCTGTGCGAGCCCCCCGTGGGTTAATCAGACCATTATACTCAGGCCTGAGATCTGTGCTCTTCGGAGTGCAATGTGGGGGAGCATTCTCTTTGTGTGAAGTGGGTAGAATAACCAGGGATGAACACCACGTCTTTCATCACTGGGTCATTTTCTGAAATAAACCACATGCAATGTGATCCAGAAAAGCTGGGAAACAAGCTGAGCTATGCGTTAGACCATGGCTAGGGATGGGGGGCTTCCCAGGTGGCGCTAGTGGTAAAGAATCTGCCTGCCAATGCAGGAGACACGAGAGATGCAGGTTCCATCCCTGGGTTGGCAGGATCCCTGGAGGAGGAAATAGCACCCCACTCCAGTATCCTTGCCTGGCAATTCCATGAGTAGAGGAGTCTAGCAGGCTACAGTCCATGGGGCCGAAAAGAGTCAGACATGACTGAGTGACTGAGCACTCAGGAATGAGGAAGTGTTTGCTATCTAGCAGGTGCAGGGAGCCTCTAGTTCAGGTAAGAGGGGATAGGTTCACTAGCACAGGTGGGCCCTTCAACCCAGCTCCTTGCTGAGTGCCTCCTGCACCGCCATGGACAGAAGGGCACTGGATTTCCTGGCAGTTGAGTGAACTTGGGTCACAAATAACATCTTAATGCCTTATCAGGCATCTCTATAAATGCCCATCAAATAGGAGAACCGGCACGATGATCTAGATAAATCATAGCCCCAAACAAAGGTCTACTTCTTGCCATATCCGATTAACTGAGAGTTAGCTAAGAGCGATCAAGGGCCTAATTATCCGAGCAATTGTGTCTTCTTCAGGACACGCAAACGTGCTGACTCGAGGGCCTGTGTTCCAAGCTGCCCACCCAGGTCTGACCTTCTGTGCTACTTAGAGAGCTGACTGTGGCTGCCAGGAGAATGCTGTGATGGAGGGAATGATGACTCTTACAGCTACCATGTGCATCCTGACCTCACTCCCTGGGAGAGGATTTGTTGTGACTTCGGCCTCTTGATTGAAATCTTGTTTGCAGGACACATTCAGCTTTATTGGATCTGAAGCTTTTACCATTTCAAGGATTTTCTTTAAGAAAAAGAATATAAAATTGGATACAGGAGTTTCTAATAAAGTTAAATACTCCTACTCTGCAGTTTCATTCATAAGGATATACCCAAGAGAAGGTTAGCGTACGTCCATAAAAAGACAGTAAAAAGAATATTCGTAACAGCTTTACTCATGATAGAGCCAAACTGGAAATAATCCAAATGCCCATTAACAGCTGAATGCATAAACAGAAGAGATCTAGCCATACAATGGAATACTACTCAGCAGTAAAAGAATTAGAAATAGCTACTGGTACGTGTACTGACATGAATGAATTTGCATACATTCTGCTAAGCAAAAGAAGCCAGACAAGTGATTCCATTTGCAAGCATACCTTGTTTTATTCACTTTGCTTTATTGTGCTTTGCAAATATTGCATTTTTTACACATTAAAGGTTTGTGGTAACCCCCTGGGTCAGACAATTCTTTTGGTGCCATTTTTCTAACAGCCTTTGCTCATTTTGTGTCTTTGTGACACTTTAATAATTCTTGCAATATTTCAAACTTTTTAATTGTTTTATCTGTTATGGTGACAGTGATCTTTGATGTTACTCCTGCTGCTGCTGCTAAGTCGCTTCAGTCGTGTCCGACTCTGTGTGACCCCACAGACGGCAGCCCACCAGGCTCCCCCGTCCCTGGGATTCTCCAGGCAAGAACACCGGAGTGGGTTGCCATTTCCTTCTCCAATGCATGAAAGTGAAAAGTGAAAGTGAAGTCGCCCAGTCCTGTCCGACTCTTCACGATCCCATGGACTGCAGCCCACCAGGCTCCTCCATCCATGGGATTTCCCAGGGAAAAGTACTGGAGTGGGGTGCCATTGCCTTCTCTGGATGTTACTCCTACTGCTTGCAAAAGGCTCAGATGATGGGTAATATTTTCTAGCAATAAAGTATTTTAAACTAAGGAATGTACACTGTTTTTTTTCAGACATAATGCTGTTGCACATTCAGTAGACTGTAGCATAGGCTCAATGTACTTTTGTGTGTAGTGGGAGAGCAAAAAAGTCGTGTAACATTTTATTACAATGTTTGCTTTATCACAGTGGTCTGGAACTGAACCCTCAATATCTTCAAAGTCTTCCGGTATACGATGCTCTAGAAGAGGTAAAAAATAATTCATACGATGTGCTAGAAGAGGTTGAAAAATAATTCATGGCACTCTGTATTAGAATGGCTATATTATTTAGAATGCTAGAACTCTGGTGGAAGTATAAAATGGAATAGTCACCTTGTAAGATATTTTGACAATTTCTTGTAAAGTTAAATACATGCTTCCCACACAACCCAGCAATCCCACTCCTTATTTACCCAAGGGATAAGAAACCTCCGCTCACACAAAACTCTTACATGAATGTTTGTTGTTGTTGTTTAGTCGCTAAGTCGTGTCTGACTTTTTCCACCCCATGGATTGTAGGCCTCCAGACTCCTCTGTTGAAGAAGGCAATGGCACCCCACTCCAGTGTTCTTGCCTGGAGAATCCCACGGACAGAGGAGCCTGGTAGGCTGCAGTCCATGGGGTCACTAAGAGTCGGATACGACTGAGTGACTTCACTTTCACTTTTCCCTTTCATGCATTGGAGAAGGAAATGGCAACCCACTCCAGTGTTCTTGCCTGGAGAATCCCAGGGATGGAGAAGCCTGGTGGGCTGCCGTCTAGGGGGTCGCACAGAGTCGGACATGACTGATGTGACTTAGCAGCAGCAGCAGCAGCAGCAGGCTCCTCTGTGCATGGGATTTCCTGGGCAAGAATACTAGAGTGGATTGCTATTTCCTTCTCTAGGGGATTTTCCTGACTCAGGGATGGAACTCGTGTCTCCTGGTTTAGGCAGGTAGACTCTTTACTACTGAGCCACCTGGGAAGCCACACGAACGTTTATGGTGGTTTTATTCATAGTAGCCAAAAACTATAAACAACCCAAATGTCCCTCAGTGGGGAATGGATATACCATGGGACATGATTCAGCAATAAAAAAAGGAATGCATTGCCGATAGTTGCAACAAGGTGAGTGAAGTTTACATGCTGTATCTTAATGAAAGAAACCACATCCAAAAACAGATGTATGTGCTCCATGTTTCCATTTATATGAGATTCTAGAGAAAACAGATTAGTGGCTACAAGAGGCTGAAGATTCAGGGTGAGCTGGTTACAAAGACTAAGGGGAAAATTTTTGGAGAGACAAAAATGTTCTATATCTTGAACATTGTGGTGATGGTTACATGACTCTGTTCATTTATCAAAACTCACAGAATTGCAGCCTTGACTTTCTGGGTGATTATCCTTTAGCAGAAGGTGTATACATCATAGAAACCATGACAGAAACAGCCTTGTGAGGGGAAAAAAAAAATTAATGAATTAGATACACGGAAATATCCACAGGAGATTTAGCCACTAGCATTCACATCAAACTCTTTGCTGTATCTTTCACTCTCTGACTCTGAAGGCTGGCAACAGTAAATAGCTGTATCCTTTCTTTTTAAGAATTCTTCTCATGACTTGGCAGTCGGGACATCTGTTTATTAGATTAGGAAAATCATCCCTGTTGGCTGACAGAGACTTGACTCTAAGGGAGAGAATTCCTCTTACATGTCAGCTTAGACTAAGTTGAAGGAAGAAGCAGAACAAATATGCAATGGTTCACTGCAGTGGAAGTTAGCTAGCGCACAGATGGCTCTTCTGAACAAGAAGGGATGCTGCGAAAGAAGCTGAGGTGTGTTCCCCCAGTAAAGGGGGAAAATGGATTTTGGTGGCCAGTTAGCAGTCTCCTTTCACACACAAACCATCCAAAAAATTGAAAATTGTTACCTTCAGCTGCTTTGCTTATCAAGGATTTGGCTTACATCTGGGTAGCTATTTACATCTCTACTATTTTTTTTAATCAATGGTTTTGATAGAAAGATAAAGGATACGGGCAAAGAAGGTGTAAAATGTAAAGAGAATGTTGAGTAGTGAGAAATATTTTATGTAAGGGCTTCAGTGAGGCTGGTGAATTATTTGTGGGCTTCATGATGACATAGTTCTCTTTGTTTTCTACAATCATAACTCATTGATGGGGCTGAAAAATTATTGGTCCAGGCTAAATTTTTATTTGATGTGATACTTACTAGGTGAGTAAAGAACCATAAGGTTTAGCAGCTTTTTGAGTCGATCTGAATTTAGAGGGCAGAATAGGATGAAATCTTCCAGACAGTAAGATGCTAATCAGTGAGATCTTTCTAGGCTTTGCACAAGATTTGTAAAATGTGAAATGCATTTCACTTTGAGTGGACGTGCCTGGTGGCTCAGACGGTGAAGAATCTGCCTGCAATGCAGGAGACCTCGGTTCAATCCCTGGGTCGGGAAGATCCCTGGGAGAAGGGAATGCAAACCACTCCAGTATTCTTGCCTGGAAAATTCCATGGACAAAGGAACCTGGCGGGCTACAGTCCATGGGGTTGTGAAGAGTTGGACAAGACTGAGAGACTAACACTTTTAGTTTGAGTAAGGGGAAGGTTGTGGCACTGGGGGAAAAGTATCCGAAGGACTGTTACAGGTAGACCTAAACACACAGGCATTAATTTGGAACAATTCCAACAACAAATAGTGAGACTATTAAGTAAACAGGTATAGTTGCAATGAAAGACCAAGAAAATATAGGCCCTGTTAGCATGAGCAGTGGAAATAAAACATACAGAATTATCTTATCTTTGCATCAAAATATAGAAGTCTATACCAGTGGAAGGTGCTGGCTGCCAATCCGTGAGAAAGACTATGCTCCCGGGGATGTACAGGTAAGAACCAGTAAATAAGCAAGGAGAAAAATCATCTAGAATATGTATGTGAAGGTAAACTACAACAAAAGAAAGTAGAACTTTTTGGTCATTATGAGAAAGTGCTCAATACATATTTATTAAATAAATGCATACATGAATCAATTCCTATAAGGTGTGGAACACAGATCTATTAACCAAATACCGGAAACAGGGATTAAAGAGATAAATTTAGCACACTCACACAAAAAAAGAAGTACTTTACATAATAGTAAACCTCTTTCCTTAAGCAGCAGAACATGAAAAAATTAGTGGAAATGTAATAAATAAATCCATGGATAATATAGCCCTAATTCCCCAGTGGCTCAGTGGTGAAGAATCTGCCTGCCATGCAGGAGATGTGGGTTCGATCCCTGGGTTGGGAAGATCCTGTGGAGGAGGAAATGGAAACCCACTCCAGTGTTCTTGCCTGGAAAATCCCATGGACAGAGGAGCCTGGCGGGCTACAGTCCATGGGGTCCCAAAAAAGTCAGACAGGATTTAGCAACTAAACAAACAAAAAAATGGTTAAGGGAAGCAATGGGGTGTTGGAGGGTTATCTTTTGAGACCGCTGCTAAAATGTAATTAAGCTGGGGAAACTTCTCCAAAGTGTGCCTTTCTGCAAATTGTCCTTTGAGGTCACCATCAGAAAGAGATGATAGGACAAATGGCCCCTGTGCCCACTCTGCTTATTCCTTTATAAAAGCAAGTACTTAAAGTAAATCTGGACTTGAAAACCAGCGACTGCTTCTCTCAGCATTCCTGGCTTGGGCTGCCTGCTCGGAGAAGCAAGGGAGAGTCCTGTGATTGATGACCTCCGAGCTAAAAAGACATCTATGATAACGAAGGGGTGGGGCCGGTCAGGAAGTATCTGTGTGCCCATCTGTGTCACAAGAGAGTCCCAGGAATAATGGTGATGGAAATTCCCCCGCCTGGGGGGTGGAGGTGGGGTGGCGATTGATTCATGTTCAGAAGATTGAGAGTAAGTGCACTAGCTATTTTTGGTTGCTGTGTCTTTCTGGAGGAGAGAGCTGAGTGGGGAAGGAAGGAAGGAGGTGGATAAAAGGGAAACAGAAGGCACCAGGAACCCTCACCCCTCCCCCCGCCCCAATCACACCAAGCTTTTGCGCCAGAGTGCTGGTCCCTCGGGACAACGTGTGACTGTTTTTTCAAGCAGAAAAATGCACATGAGCCTCCCAGGAGCCCACACACCCGATGCCAAAGGATCACAGCCAGGGGAGGTCTGCATGGCATCCTGGAAGGGCCAGGGCAGGACTGGGAGGATAAAGGAATCAGCCTGCCTCTGTATGGCTCTGGCGACATCCTTTCAAATCCAGTTTCCGTTTGGATATCTCCTCTTTGATCTCTCAGTTGAAAAGTCTGGTCCCCACAATGCACAAATCCCTGGTGTTGGGAGATTGTGCGATGCATTCAAGTTCCTCTTTAGGGCACCTTGTTTCAGGACAAAGGTGTCAACAGTGACCGCCAGCAGGCCGACCCCTGGGTCTTCCTGGCATGAGCAAAGCTGTATCACTTCAACAGAAGCATCGCTTGGGTGCTATGTCATGTGGATAAAGGTGCTTTTCCTCTCCCCACTCTGGGGCTTATTTCTGCTTGTTCTCTGCCTTTCTCTTTGTGCACCTGTGTGTCTTTTCCTCTCCACCCCTCTGTCTGCCCTCTCTCTATTGCTCGTTCACACAGGATATTATTCAGTCTACAAAATGTAGCAACACATTTATTACCCCTGGGTAACTCCACAGACAATCAAGAAAATGCATTTCAGCATGATGAAATGTCATGAACAATGAATGTATAGCAAAATAAATTACTCTATAAATGAAAAGCATCTCACTAATGCAGAGTCCAAGAATTTTTGAAGGTAACAATTTACTTCAATTAGCAATGATTTAAAAAAAAAATCCACGAATCAAAACCTGATATTTATAAAGGGTTTCAGACTTGTGGAAGGCCATTATTTAGCAAGTGGGTTTGTTGAGAGGGAGGTGGGCCATCATCACTGAAATCCTGCTCATCCTTCATGTCCGGGTTAACCCCAGACCTGGATTGATGCTCTTGAGTTCTCATTATCCAGGTGCATAGCTTTATCTTGTACTTAGCACACCATTTGGGGATTGCTATTTCATGCATATGCCCCTCTGGCATCTATAGCCTGGTACCTGGTACAAGGCCCCTAAGATGGTGAATGATTAAAACATGTTTGAGAAATGAATAAATTAATAATTGATACTGACTCCAAAATCTTGATGGATCTCTGCAAGATGGCAGAGTGTAAAACAGTGTGTGGCTTTGTGCCTCCCTGTGATCTGATCGATGCTGGCCGGGTTAAGGGACCTGCAGGATAAACTAGCCATCACGGATTGCCTTTAGACAAGTCAACTTCACACAGGGTGGCTCTCAGAACCAACCTTTTACTGGGAGTTCATGATACCATCCTTGTAGCATTGGGTCATCTTCAAGTCTTTGCCTCTCCTTGAGGCCCTCTCTGCTTCCCATGGGGTGCCAGTGGTAAAGAACCCACCTGCCAATACAGGAGATTCAGGTTCAATCTCTGGGTTGGGAAGATCCCCTGGAGTAGGAAATGGCAACCCACACCAGTATTCTTGCCTGGGAAATCCCATGGACAGAGGAGCCTGGAAGGTTAAAGTCCATGGGGTGCTAAGAGTCAGACCTAACTGAACACACACGCATGCATGGGGCCCTCTCTGATAGCCCTATTTATAGCTGTACCTGCCCCAATCTACACCAGGATCCGTATACACCTCACCCTGCTCTTCACTTTCTTCTGTAGCTCGTATCTCCTTCTAATATATTATGTAACTTATTTATTCATTTTGTTTGTTGTTTATTGTTGGTCTTTCCCATTAGAATATAAAGCCCCACCATGTGCCTGGCACACAGTAGGCATTCAATAAATATGTGTTGAATGAATGAATGAACACTACTGTGTGGCACTGGCCAAGAGATATAAACTGGAGCCTAGAGCAATGGTTTTGTATGTATGCCCTTTGGAAACTACAGTTCCACTGAGATGTTTCTGGCTGAGGGAAACTGAAAGGAAGGCTAAGTGGGTAGGGTTTAGGGGATCTGTCCTTCATGCAACTGCTTTACTGTTTTACATAGTGAAGTTTTATTAAATATTTCTTTTGAGAAAGGAGTTTTACTGCTTTTAAGAAAACATGTTTGATTTCACTCTTTACCTCCCAAGGGGAAGCAGAGAGCTAAGACTTTTCATCCACTTGATCTGGGCTAAGTCACCTACTAGCTCAAGCTGCGATCTCCTTTTCCCCAGGCAACTAGACTGTGCTGCACCCATCAGGGAGAAGGCAATGGCACCCCACTCCAGTACTCTTGCCTGGAAAATCCCATGGACGGAGCAGCCTGGAAGGCTGCAGTCCATGGGGTCACTGAGGGTTGGACACGACTGAGTGACTTCACTTTCACTTTCACGCATTGGAGAAGGATATGGCAACCCACTCCAGTGTTCTTGCCTGGAGAATCCCAGGGACGGGAGAGCCTGGTGGACTGCTGTCTATGCAGTTGCACAGAGTCGGACACAACTGAAGCGATTTAGCAGCAGCAGCAGCAGCCATCAGAGCTCCAGTACTGGCAAGACAGAAGTTAGTCCTCTGGGGAGCCCCCTTGGAAAAGTGGGGTTGTTAGATGCATGTGCCAACACCTTCCTTCCCATAGATGAAGCTAGGAGTAATATAAACACACAATGAAATACTATTCAGCCTTTTTTTAAAAAAAAAAAAAAAAAGGAAATTCTGCAATATGTGACAACATGGACAGACTCTGAGGACATTATGCTAAATGAAATAAGCCAGTCAGAAAAGACAAATACTGCATGATTCCACTTATATAATATAGCTAACATAGTCAGACTCAGAATCAGAGTGGCATGGTGGTTTCCAGGGGCTTGGTGAGGGAGAAGCAGGGAGTTACTGGTCAACAGGTGTACGTTTAGTTATGCTAGATAAGAGAATTCTGGAGATCAGCTTTACAACATGGTACCTATGGTTAGCAATACTGGATTATACACTTAAATGTGTTCCAAGAGTAGATCTCATGTTAACTGTTCTGATCACAATTAATTCTTTTTAAAAAAAGGAACCATGTTTGAAACACTGATTTATAGCAAAATATATCTTTCTCAACCCAGAATACTCTCTGGAAGGACTGATGCTGAAACTCCCATACTTTGGCCCACTGATGCGAAGAGCCAACTCATTAGAAAAGACCCTGATACTGGGAAGGACTGAAGGCAGGAGGGGAAGGGGATGATAGAGGATGAGATGGTTGGATGGCATCACCGACTCAATAGAGATGAGCTTGAGCAAGCTCTGGAAGATGGTGAAGGACAGGGAAGCCTGGTGCTGTCCATGGGGTCACAAAGAGTTGGACATGACTGAGCAATTGAACAAATATCTCTTTCTGTATTTAAACAAAAATATACCCTGGAAGATCTTTATTTTATTATCTATACACCAAATTCTATGTAAGTAGAATAAGTTCTTAGTTATCGCTTATTAAGGTCTACCACAGGGTTTCTAAGCTTTTTCTACTCAAAATGTGTGGGTTCCTAGACAAGCAGCAATGGAGTTTTCATGGGAGCTTATGAGAAATTCAGAACCTCAGTGTTTTCAAAGAGGATTTATCAAGTTTTGGCTTTTCAGAAGCTTTGGTAGAATACATCTTTCTACTTAGGGAGGAAGCCAAAGCGAAAGTTAACAAATCTAAGGCCTTGTTATCTTAGCTACAAGTTCTTTGCTTATCACTTTTGCATCTCAACAATATTATATGGCACTAACACAAATAATAATATAATAAAAATCATGATAATACTGGTAATTTTTCTTTTTAGTGTATGGGTTTAAAAATTGGCTCTATTGTGGAAGACATGTGACCCCATTCATGTCGCCATTTGTTATTGAACTTAGAGAACCTTTGTGATACATGCCTTGACTATCTCAATGATTTCTAAATTTCTATGTTACAAGTTTCCTTTTTTAATTGTGTAGCACTAAAAATAGAATCGGTTATAGCTACATCATTAATAAATTATCAATAAAGTTGTCCTCTGTAAAAGAAAAAAAAAAAGAACAAAATGCAGAACCTCAGGCTACAATCCAGACCTACTGAGTATCTGCCTTTTAACAAGATCCCCAGGTGGTTCTAAGCCAACCCTAAGGATTGTGTTTCCAAGGCTGCAACTTCTTACTCTTCTTAGATGACGTGAGTGCAAGGCGCAGCTAGGCTTTTCTTGTGCTGTCTCTCTTCAGGTAGAGTTAGAAACACATAGGGCTGCTAACAAAGTTGGGGAGACAGAACAGGTAGTGGGGGAAGCAGGGTATGTGGACACCCTGCACTTGAGATAGTTAGACTTGAACAGCTGACTGCATGTCCAAGACTGGCTTGTTTGTCTAAAGAACAGAGAGAGAGTGCAAGTAATTGAAATATACCATATTCCTTGAACTCCATTTCAGCCAATACTTTCAACCTCTTCCTGTAATAAATCTACCATTGCTGCTAGCAAAGAGGCGAAATGAATGGAATTATGTTGCAGCTCCTTTCTCTGCTCCCTTGCCAAGCAGAATTACTAACAAGGGATGACAGATCTTGAAAATAAGTCACCAAAAACAAAGGGAGAGAAGTAAAAGAGGGAAAGAAGCAGAGGGCCTATATCATCCAAAAATATGATAACGAAATTATAGCCCCTGAAAAAGTAGGGTCTGACAGGAGATTAACTTGAAAAGCACACACAACCCAGAAGCCAAACTTTGTTATTATACTAATTGGAAAAACAAGTTTAGTGAGCTAGCTTAGATTTTATCCACTGTATTCTTTTAAGCTGAATGCAGTTAAACAGAAATATACTTTACTATTTCTTGAGCAATTGCAAGAGATTCTATAAAGACCTTTCAGCCCCATTTTACCTCCCCTGTAATTTAGGGTTGTGGTTCTTGATGAACGATTTGTCATCTTCCTATACGATTTTGATCTTATCATTCAGCAGCCCTGTAGGAGGGCACTTAAGGTGGTTTAGCTCTGAAACTACCCATTAAGAGATGAATAAAAAGTCAACAACATTATCCACATCATTAGCTTATGTAATAAAAAGTGATTAAATACAGCTAGCTTTCAAATGCATGTAAAATAGATCTAGTTGAAAGTATAAATTTTTATAATGTTTATGTTCTGCTTGGATTGAATTACCTTAAATAACAGAAAATTGCCATCCACCTCACTGATAACCATCAATACTGAAGTCATTATTGGATTATGAAAATTTTACAAAAATGATTGGACAATGCTGTAATTTACATTGTCAGTACTGCTGTACAGCTCATTGGACAACCACCTACCTGCTCCTGCTCCAAAACTGACCAGTTACATCTTCAGCAAACAGGAGCTAGAACATGAGCTTATAGGGTGCTGGAGGTGGGACTGGGATGTGTGAAAGAGGGAAGGATGCACTTATTATTTAAGAAATACATACATTTTGTATTACTAAAGATTTGGTAACGCAAATGTGAGTGTTTTCCTGATTTGATTTCAGGGACTATGAAAAATGATGGAGAATTCCCCTATTTGTTTCCACACTCCTGGGCTTCTCTGGGCGGAGGTTCTGGAGAAGGAGGACCCAGGGGAATATGGGTTTGAAAACTGCACCTCACAAACACCCCCACATGGTTGCATCATGTCTGATTACTGAAGCCACTTGAAAGGCCACCAGGTCTCAGTTCCCTAATCACCAGGAACTCCTTTGAACAGTCATAAGCCACATTCAACAACAGTCAGCATCGGTCACACCTCCTCATTCAAAGGTTGTGTCCAGATTTGGGTTTTGTAATGTCATCTATTTGTGATATATTTTCACTATGAAATTATATCAAATTTTCACAACCAACATTTTTTAGTCTTTATCCTTACTGATCTCTCAGTAACATTTAAACCATCTATCCTTGCTGATTACCCCTTTCTCTTTGAAACACTCTTTCCTTGGTGTTCATGATAGAGGATTATCCTGGCGTTCCTTCTTTTTTCCAACCAGTCCTTCTCTCTCTCTTTCTCTTACAGTGGCTCAATCAACTCAATATGAGCACTAAATGTTGGTGTTCTTCAAGTTCATTGTGGTCATTAGTCTATAGTTTCAGACTGATTCTGTTGGCTTCTCATTCTCTTTTTAATCAATCTCATTCACTCCCTGACTTTAATGACTGTCTACATGATAATGACTCCCAGGTTATTATCTTCAGCTCAGAGCTACCTATTAGGCAGCAGTCTTGTTCATACAACTTTCTTCTCAATAGCTCTGGTTGGATTTTGACAAACACCATTAATTCCCTCACAATGGGTTTCTTTTCTATTCCATTCAAAGGCATCACCATCCAATAAAAGAAAGCCAGAAAACAAGGCATATTCCTTGGCATCTGCCTCTCCCTCACCAGCCACATTCAATCCTCACCAACCATCCATTTTCAATCATCACCCACTTACCATTTCATCTCTGAAATCTCTCTCAAGTCTCCACCTATATGATCACTATCATAGTCCAAGTTTTCATCTTCCACCAGTATTATTTTGATTGAACCGTCTCCAAATCACTCCTCACACTATAGCTAGAGTGATCTTTTAAAAATACAAATCTAATCCCGACTTTTCCTGTTTGTGAGTTTCATATTGTTCTTTAGCTTAAGGACCATACATCCTTAACCCTGCCTACTCACCTCTGAAAATGCCTCCAGTCTTGTCTTTCCCCTCATTTACTTCTGTACTCTGCTGTGCTGGCCTTCTATTCCAGCTGTTCACATTATTTCAGCCTCCTTCTTTCTTCAGGCCTTTTTCCAAATAGTTTTTCTTCCTGGAATTCTGTTCTCTCCCTTGCTGCTTTCCCATAACATTTCTCAAGATTTTATCTTGGACTTGACTTCCCCTCTTTTCTCACTCAGAGCATTTAACCACTCCAAGTTTTCCAACAGTCATTTCTGTGTAGACAGTACCCCAATACACCGCTTTTAAAGTTGTGAATGAGCTCTTAAAACAACGAATATTTATAAAACAGCTAAATGTTTGGGAGGGATAGATCAGGAGTTTGGGATTGACATATTTATGCTACTATATTTAAAACAGATAACCAACAAGGACCTACTGGACATAGCACAAGGAACTCTGCTCAATATTCTGTAATAACCTAAATGGGAAAAGACTTTGAAAAAGGATAGATGCATGTGTATGTATACCTGAATCACTTTAGCGTACACCTGAAACTGACACAATATTGTTAATTAACTATGCTCCAATATAAAATAAAAATGTAAAATGTGCAGTTCAGTGGGGTTTTAGTATATTCACAGAGTTGGGCAGTCTTCATTTCTGATTTTACAACAATTTCATCACCTGCAAAAGAAACCTTACACCCATTAATAGACACTCCCCACCATTCCCTTCCCTGAAAACCACTAATTGACTGTCTCTGTGGAATTAGCTATTCTAGACACTTAAAATATGTAGAATCATACAACATATACCTTTTTGTGTCTGGCTTCTTTCATTTCACATAATGGTTTCAAGGTTCATTCATGTTGTAGCATGAATTAGTGTTTTATTCCTTTTTACAGCTGATTAATATTCCATTATACAGATATAGCATCTTTCTTTATCCATTCATCAGGTGATATATATTTGAATTTTTCCCAATTTAGGCTGTAATGAATGAAGCTGCTACAATATTCCTGTATAGATTTTTGTGTGGACATGCTTTTGTTTTAATTTTTATTTTTAATTGGAGGATAATTACTTTACAATATTGTCATGGTTTTTGCCATACATCAGTATGAATCTTGAACATGCTTTTCTATTCTTTTGATTATATTTCTATGAATGGAACTGCTGGGTCTTTTGAAACTTCTCCTTTCCACCTTTCTCCTTATTTTAGTTCTATCTGGATCAAATAAATAAGATAAATCTCTTTAATTAAAATAAACCTTCAATTTTGTCACTTTTAACCACATTGTGTTCAAAAATCCCTCGATGACTTCCCAACGCCCTCCATCGTGTGGTCCTTTCCTAATAATTTGGTCTGAATTCCAGCCAGTCTAGTGTAAAAGTTGACTTATTTATAAAGTCTTTCCTTAACAATTCCAACCACATCCCCGATTAAAACCATGGGGACCTTTTTTTAGATTCTTTTCCTGTATTAGAGAAGATTGCGTAGAGTTCCCCGTGCTATACGGTAGGTTCTTATTAGTTATCTATTTAATGTTAACATATAGTAGTATGTATATGTCAATCCCAATCTCCCAATTTATCCCTCCTCCCCTTTCCCCATTGGTAATCATAGGTTTGTTTTCTACATCTATGATTCTATTTCTGTTTTGTAAATAAGTTCATTTGTATGTTTATATGTAACTGATTCACTTTGTTGTACAGCAGAAACTAACACAACATTGTAAATCAACTATACTCCCATAAAATTAATTAAAAATATGAATTGTATTAATCCTTTTCTAGGACTTCCATGAGCACATCTATTTGCACTTGGATATAAGTCCCAGAACAATGTGGAAGTGCTAGAACAATCCACATAGTAGGTACTCAAGAAATGTGTACTGAATGAATAAAAAATATGTATAGATATTTGTTTTTATATCTCTTCCCTATGCATCCACTGAATTTATTCACCACTTATCAGGCACTAAACCTCATGAAGGAAAGTAGCGTATTTCAAACATCTTTGAATCACCTGCTGGTAACATGCTACCTGGCCTATATTGTTTTCAAAAAATAAATGTTGAGTGACTGAATCAATCACTCAATCAAAACCAAATTCCTATTCTTGTCTTTGGACACGCTTTGAATTTCCCCACTGCTTTGTCTTGGAGAGCAGTTTCTTATCTCTGGAGAAGAAACTCATCATCCCTCACTCCTAAGAGACTAATGTCAAATAATACTTCATCCATTATACCTTTTTCCCTCCCTTAGTCCAGTAAGAAATAGTCTCACACTCTTGTAGAACTTTATTAGTAATCCTCTCACAAAGAATCCTATCCTGCCTTCCCTCACGGATGTGTCTTTGAACTCCTCTTATCCAACACCTCTCCCAGCTAGCCCTTCCCTTAGTTACAAGCTACATAAGAAGAGGGGCTATACAGTTGACCCTTAACAACATGGGAGTGAAGCTGAAAATACAAGTATAACTTATAGTTAGCCCTCCATATATGAGGTATCTACTATTCAAAAAAATCCACATATAAGTGGACTGGCACAATTCAAACCCTCATTGTTCTAGCACAGTGCTTCACACATAAGTGAATACTTAAGGACTGAATCAGGAAAAAAAAAAGGTTATTGATTTTTAATCGATTGGTTGAACTTAAGAGGATATAATAGAACTCTGTTTTTTTCTACCTTGAATTTTCCCATTTCAGCTTATGTAACCATTAAACGAAAATCAAATAACCTTTGATTCCTCTCCTCTTTTTACCCACACATCAACCTATCAGCAAGTTCCACTGATTATGGTTCCACAGAAGATCCCGAATCCTCCATTTTTCTCTAGTACCTCGCTGTCACCCTTGTCCAAGTCACTGTCATCTCTTTCCTCAATTCCTGTGAAGATCTTACAGCTGGTCTCTTTACTTTCACTCTGGTAT
The DNA here is from genome assembly GCF_019923935.1 of Bubalus bubalis. Classification (NCBI taxonomy): domain Eukaryota; kingdom Metazoa; phylum Chordata; class Mammalia; order Artiodactyla; family Bovidae; genus Bubalus; species Bubalus bubalis. The sequence goes on along the minus strand of NC_059158.1, from coordinate 98,650,175 downwards.
TTCTACAAGACTGAATTTATATATTCATGCTACTATATATTTGTGAATTGATGTATTCATATTATGTTAAGTTTGAGCATTTAAGAATATATATCTGGCTTATGGTTTCCTCTTGGACTTGGATTAAACCCAAAGTCCTTTGCTTGGGTAGGGTCCCTAGGCTGGAGCTGATCCTCTCCAGAGTCCCATGTCCTCCCTAGCTCCCCCTTGCTCCATCTGCCAGCGACACTGGCCCAGAGTACAGTGGGAGTTGTATTTTACTTCCCATTCTGCTAAAAGCTATGTAACTTGGGACATGTCACTTTCTTTCTGGGACTCAGTCACCTATCTCTAAATTGAAGGGGATGACTGCTGCTAAGTCACTCCAGTCATGTCCGACTCTGTGCAACCCCATAGATGGCAGCCCACTAGACTCCGCTGTCCCTGGGATCCTCAAATAGTCCCTTTAATTTCATTATTTTCATAGTTCCTGAAGTCACTTGTTTCTACAGCCAGGATGGGTTATTAGTAGGAATCATTTCTAATACTGCTGCTGCTGCTGCTAAGTCACTTCAGTCATGTCCGACTCTGTGCTACCCCATAGACGGCAGCCCACCAGGCTCCCCCGTTCCTGGGATTCTCCAGGCAAGAACACTGGAGTGGGTTGCCATTTCCTTCTCCAATGCATGAAAGTGAAGAGTGAAAGTGAAGTCTCTCAGTCGTGTCCGACTCTTAGCGACCCCATGGACTGCAGCCTACCAGGCTCCTCCATCCATGGGATTTTCCAGGCAAGAGTACTGGGGTGGGGTGCCATCGCCTTCTCCGTCTAATACTTCTAGACAACAACAAAAAATACATGTCGGTAATGCGTTAATACAATTGTATGCTGTACCAATTTATTACGTTCAAACAAATACGTCTTCTGAGACCAGGAAGATGAAAGTGAGTGCTTCAGAAAGTATCTAAGTGTCTGAATTATCTTGCCTTCTTTTGAATAAATGAAGATTTCAGACAGCCCCTGAAGCGACTGCTGCTAGTTCATACATGCCGCGTTGATTTCTTTTGTTGATATATTTACCAGAATAAGTTTTTTTCTTTTATTAAATATTTTTTTTTTGGTTGGGAGGGAGGTGTATTCTCTTCCTATTGTTGTTGTAACAAACTACTACAAACCTGGCGGCTCAAAACAATACAAGTTTGTTACAGTTCTGGAGGGTGGAATGGGTGTCACCCTCTAGGGTGCTGGTTTCTAGGGAGGTTCTGTGGAGTGCTGAAGTTCCTCTGCTAAGGGGCTCCGTACAGGATTACGAGGGAATAGAAGAGATTTCAACACTCTCCCACTGCTCATCCAAGGCTAAATATAAGAATTATATTTGACCTCTTTATACTCCTGTGTAAGTATGCAAATAGAAGTTTGCAGGGCTAAACCTACCACCACCTGGAGGCAAAAGAAAGCAACAGGAAGATTTTGAGTAAGACAAAATCGGGTGCATTTTAGAAAAATCATTCTGAATCCAGACTACAGTTTTAGTCTCTGAGTTGGCTTAGTTATTGTCAACTGGCACCACATGTCTAGTCTCTCCTAAGGCTGTGAAATGGATTTCCCTTTAATCGCCTTCTCAGTAGTTACACATTAGTTGCTGATGAGAGGAAGCTGTGGTGATTTAACAGGCCAAGGTGAAGCACAAGTCAATACACTCGAAAGCTGCAGAGGTCACGGGGTGGTCCCACAGAGTTTCCAGGGACCTCCCCAGGAGTTCCCATTTCCTGGTCCTCTTCTGTGATCAGACCTATTGCTTCCCGGACTTCTGTGAACTCCAGCTTTTCTGCTTCAAGTTGAAGTGGTAACTTTCTCTCCAATTCTTCACCTACCTGCCCTTGCAGACCAATCTTCACTTTCTTGCTTCTCCCTCCTTCAAGTAAGTTGAAAATTGTCATGTTAAGTCCCTTAGGCCTGTAATTGTTGTAGTGTCCCTGACAGATGCAGACTGATACGTGATTATTCTTGTGTATCAAACAGTCCATGGCATGGGGAAGATCATTTTAGAAATTCTGTTTATATTTGTTGTAATCTTTCCACATCATGCCATTGCATGATACCCACAACGGTGAAAGAATAAGTAGACATCTTATAAATAAATCAATGTGCGTGTATTGAGGTGTGTGTTCAACTTTGTCATTCACAGTGGTGTGAAATCTTAAAAGTTGGAGAATATTGGTAAAATGGCCTTGAACTGAAATGAAAGTAGCTCAGTCGTCTCCGACTCTTTGTGACCCCATGGACTACACAGTCCAACGAATTCTGCAGGCCAGAATACTGGATTGGGTAGCCTTTCCCTTCTCCAGGGGATCTTCCCAACCCAGGGATCTAACACAGGTCTCCCACATTGCAGGCGGATTCTTCACCAACTGAGGGAAGACCAAATGGCCTTGGGAGAGAGACAAAACTGCAGGCAGAGGTTCAATCAGGAGGCTGCTGCAGAATTTATGAGGCTCTTAAGTGAGGTGGTGGCAGGGCAGTCCTGGATGTAAGTGGTATTTAGGATGTAAAAGAAATAGGAAGCGGTCACTAGCAGATTATCTTTGAGGAGGAAAGAGAAAGACGCTTCAAAGATGACTCCTAGCTTTGCAGCTTAGGGCTTCCCTGGTGGCTCAATAGTAAAGAATCTGCCTGCAGAGCAGAAGACAAGGGTTTGATTTCTGGGTTGGAAAGATCCCCTGGAGAAGGAAGTGGCAACCCATCCAGTATTCTTGTCTGGGAAATCCCAAGGACAGAGGAGTCTGGCGAGCTACATTCCATGGGGTCACAAAGAGTCAGACACAACTGACCAGCTAAACAACAACAGCAACAAGGTTTACAGCTTAGGTGCTTCCTTTCACAGAGCAAGAGCTGTTGGTTTCTTGGTTTATTTGCTTTTCCTCCCACTCTGCTCAACAATTGAGAAACACAATCCTACCGAAACTGAGTAGGATTCCCCTCAGGAATGTGAGAATGGTATAATAATAGGAAAACTGTCCCAAAGCATAGTGTACAGACGCTCTAAGTAAAAACACGATTGTGCTTGATTCAGCTAATTGTCCAATCCAAATTATGAGTTTCCCATTCCACTGTACAGTGCTGTTACTAGGAAATAGTGCCCAGATGGAGCCACATGACTAATTTTTGCCAGGGGAAAGTGGGTGATGGGGATGTGTGCCACCTCTGGGCCAAAGCTGTTTAGGAAGCTGGCAGGCTCCCTCCCCACTCTTCCCCTTTGATCAGAAGAATTTAGACAGCATCAAGGCCCTCTGACTTAGTGTTATATGACTGAGAAATAAGACTTCCACTGTGTTAGACTCCAAAATACATATTAGCTCAATTTGTCATAGCTGTTTGTAATGTTGTTTTTTTAGTTGCTAAGTTGCATTTGACTTTTTTGCAACCTCATGGATGGTAGTCCCCTGTCCATGGGATTTCTCCAGCAAGAAAACTGGAGTGGGTTGCCATTTTCTTCTCCAGGGGGTCTTTCTGGCCCAGGGATCGAACCCAGGTCTCCTGCTTGGAAAGTGAATTCTTTACCACTGATCCACCAGGGAAACCTCTACAGCAGTTTAGTCTACTTTAAATACTCTAAGTATTATCATAGGACCCCCAAAGCATGAAATATCAGTAAGTAATAATTGCTGATACAAACCTTTAAAAAAAAACAGATTAGTTACAGGCTTTCTTAATGTGGGGTTCATGTGTAGAATAAATTTAGTTAGAAAAATAATATTTTTATTTTCAGTAACATTCAACTGAAATTTGACATTTCTTTTCATTATGAATATAGGTAACAAATTAAGTATTATTAGAAGCTCTCTTGTCACAGATACAAAACACAGATCTTTTCCTATCACATTATAGTTGCTGCAAATATCTCATAATACTATTTACAGTCATCACTAATTCAAAATTATGGTATCTATTAGACCTGTGGCTAAATTTTGTAATTCAAAGCATTAATAAAAGCACATGTATTCTATCACAAGTTAAAAAACATTTTTATAAATGTATTTCAAAATAACAGATTTTTAATAGTATTTGTATTTGAAGCATTTAAAAACCTTATTTTTAAAAGTGACCCATAGCACGAAAAAAAGGTTAAGAATCCCTGAAACAAATGTCCTTAATTTAGCAATGAATATCTAATTTAGAACAATAGAGTTTCTGCTTCCAAACTTAATATTTCTAGTTTGAATACTAGCTATCATAAAAATATAGATAGAATTGTAACAGTTAAGAAAGAATATGGTAGTAATTTAGGCATCAGAATATTAATTAAATATTTTAATAAAATAATGTCAGGAGTAAAACAAACCTGTGCATGTTTGCATACGTGTGGGCATATGCATATGTGGGTCGGGAAGGTCCCCTGGAGGAGGGCATGGCAACCCGCTCCAGTATTTTTTCCTGGAGAATCCCATGGACAAAAGAGCTTGGCAAGCTACAGTCCATAGGATCACAAAGAGTTGACATGACTGAAGCGGCTGAGCACGCACATGCAAGTAAAGGTCTGTAATCTTTTTTATTGAGGACAACCATGGTCATTTATACCTGTTAAGACTACTTTTAGAATATTGTTTTCTAATTAATCCCTGTGATCATTTTATAAATAGAAAAATTCTTGTTAAGGTATTTACAATATTCTTCACTAAACCTTACAAGCAGGTGCTTATATTGAATAATATATGAATTATATATAAGTAAAGATATTCCACTTTATTCATGAATCATTATGGGGATTGCAATATTAAAGAGTTTTAATTTCATCTAAGTTTTGTAGTCAGTCTAAAAATAGTGCTCTTTTTCTAAAACCAGAACTCAAAAGCTTCTTGAACTTTTAGTTTCCAAAGGCAGTAGACCATACTCTGAACCACCTGCCATATAATCTTGTACCATCAAGTCTTTCCATTTATGACTTCTAAGTACCTAAAAATAATCACTTTTCAAAATCACTTTAAATGATATTTAAATCACTTTTGCATAATCAAGAGCCCTTCCTTCCAGTAAAGTATTCAATAGCTATTTCCAAAAGTGAGAAGCTTGACCAATTATTTTCACAAGGTAATCCAGTGTGAAAAATTGGGGCTTTCATATAAACAAGTCCTGAGGTTGGGATCTTAGTCCATTACTTAAAAGTTTTGTGATTCTAAATATTTTTTTTTTCTGAGTTTCAATTTCTTCCTCATGAATTGGAGATACCATCACCTACCCCATACTGTTTTTGTGAATATTAAATAAGATACTTATCTGAATTTCAACAGATTAATGTCTATGTAAAAAAATTGTTCATTCTAATGCCTTACTGACTTATAAATAGAATTATCACACAGTTTGAACTTTATAATGACTTAGAAAAATATGTGCATAGGAAACTTTTTGTGCCAGGGTAGAACTTTTTAAAACTTGGCTCTGCAAACATACCGTATCCATCATTATAAATACTGACAGTTTAAACATCTCTATTTTTTTTTTCTCACAGTGTATATATGTATATATCTAAATTTTTGAGACAGAATTCTGTTGGATCTGGTGTTTGTGTGTTGGGTTTTGAGGCACTCACTGCTCATCTAACTAAAGGGAAATGATTTAAAATGCCAATAAAAAGTTTCTGACAGATTTCCCTGGGCATGTAATGACAGATTAAATCTAAAGCAGTGAATTCTATGGTTACCTAAGTTAACACACTATCTGTGTATTAACAGCTAGTGGGAGTAGTCCTTTTATTTGCTTTGGATGTTATGAATTGTTTGTGATGGTTTTATTTTTCCTTCTCCAAAGTTGTGGTTAGATTAAGTACTAAAGTGTTCTGCCAAGCACATCTCCTTTTGAAGTGGCTTTATACTTCTAGGGAAATTCATTTGGGGGGTAATTTTTATTGTTTAGATGTTCACAAATTTTGCACACAGCGATTAGATAATAATAGCAGCTAAAATTTGCTGACCTTTTCCTTAGGGAATGGTAACAAATGACTTAAATACATTGTTTCTCCTAAACCAACAATCTTCCCATTAGATAGGTGTTATCAGAGACAGAAAGTAACTTGTCCACGGTTGGAAAACTTCTAAGTGGCAGAACTAAGATCCAAATCCTAACTTAGGTGTCTTCCAAAGCCTATTACTTAATAGCAATGATACTATAAAACTCTTTGATTTCCTAATAAGTGTCTGGATATCTGAACTCAATGATATTTCATGGCATGTTGTAATGCTGAGAATTTCAGAAGCCCAGACCTGGTGGGAACTTTTAAAATGAGCATGAAAATATTATAAGCCACTTGATTTCCTAGTGAAAGTGTTGGTTGCTCAGTCGTGTCCAACTCTTTGTGACCCCATGTACTGTACTTCCAGGCTCCTCTGTCCATGGAATTCTCCAGGCAAGAATACTGGAGTGGGTTGCCTTTCCCTTCTCCAGGGGATCTTCCCAACCCAGGTATTGAACCCGATTCTCCTGCATTGTGGGCAGATTCTTTACCGTCTGAACCACCAAACTCTGGGCGATTTCCTAGGAACAAATAGAAATGAAAATGACACATGATCAAATATCAAATTGCCATCAAATATCAAACATGAGAAAATAAGAGACAAGTAGAATATTGCTTCTGAAAGCTCTGGTGAGGAAGTCTGTCAGCATTATTCCCAATGAGGCTGAAAATCTTAGTCTTGATCCCACATCCAGCCACATCCCCTCCCCTGGACTATGGAAAGTCAGTGGGTTAAATTCTAATCTCAAATTCAGTAATAGAGTGTTTTCAATATTCAAGTAGGTTGAGTGAGGGACACACAGAATTTAATTCTGTATCTTCAATACTGACTGTTCTCTGAATGCTAGATTCCCACCTCTAAGTACTTGCTAGATGCTCCCATTTGGATGTTCACCACCATTTCGGCTTACTGTACCTAAATTGGAGGACCAGTTATAACCCACAAACTAGTACTTATTAATGAGACCTTCAGGACAGGCATTAGACTGTGGGGCCTGATTGCTTATGTTCCAGACCTGGCTGTCACTCATTATCTGTGTGTCTAAATATATCATCTAAGCTCTCTTTCCACTGCTAAGTTTCCCATCTGTGCAGTGGAAATAATATTTATTTCATGGGGTTGTTAAGAAGATTAAATAAATTATTACGTGTAAAGCACTTAGACAAGTGCTGGGCACATTGTAAGCACCATGGAAACGGTGGTGGTTATTACTACTCTGATTCTCCATCCTCTAGGCTGAAAATTACAGTCTTTATTTGGGTTGCTACATGTGGGAACAAGGTGAGAACAAGGTCAAGGGAGAAGTTAGCTTCCAACTGCTTTTGGTACTTCTTTTGGAATATTTATCCCATTTCAAAAGCTGCCATCTTTAGGCTTTCCTGATCACAATAGTAGTCTTCCTGTTGCCAGTTATGTCTCTCCTACAATTCATTCCCTATCCCACCAGATCTATCTGTTTGTGTTGATTTAACAGAATTATCCTCCTACTCAAAAAACTTGGTGTTTAATGCTACAGTATATAATGCAAATTCCTTACTCTGGGACAGAAAATCCTTTCAATCCAGCCCCAGCCTATTTTTTTAACCTCATCTCTCTGCTTCGCAGGTCAAAGAAGCTACAGGCAAACCAGTCCACTCAGTGCTATGTACTCTTCTTCACACAACATTTGCGGGGCCTGAATATCCTCTTCTCACTCTTCAAATCCTACCTGCACTCTTGGGTCAGCTCAAATTTTGTCTCCTCCGAAGACTCTAGACATGCCATAAGCGCTATGAATTGGAGCAGACATAAAGGGCAACAGAATAAAAAGTCAAAGTTTACTAATCCAGAGTGCACATGTATGGGGAGGATGATTAAGTAAAAAGCAAAGAAAAGGTATGGGTTTTTTTGGGAAATAGTCAGTGAATTATAAAATTTTAAAACTACTCAGTTATTTTCATATTTATATAGTGATACAAATAATGACTGAAGTAACTAGCAAAGGGCTTGCTTGCTGTAACCCAAGTATTTTAATAAATACATCTCATGTATAATTGACTGCTTGAAATTACTCTTCAAGATTAAATTAACAGCCCTCTCTATCTCCCTTGCCCATTCCACTATAACATGTTACTCTCCTAAGAAATCTTACATGCTCAAAAAAAAAAAGAAAAGTCAGTGGAAAAAACAGGAGTTTCAGATTTATAACATTGCTGAATAAGGAATTTCAACAATAAAGTTTACTTGCTTATAGCCATAGATGTATGGTTATAAAATATAGACATTACTGAGCAAATATAGTATTTTATTATATCAAAGATATCGGTCTTTCACTCTAGCATCAATGACAGACAGAACTTCTTACCATTCCTAGCATCTCTGATACGATAAATTAAGCAGAACTGCCCAAATAAACAGAGAAGGCAATGGCACCCCACTCCAGCACTCTTGCCTGGAAAATCCCATGAATGGAGGAGCCTGGTAGGCTGCAGTCCATGGGGTCGCTAAGAGTCGGACACGACTGAGCAACTTCACTTTCACTTTCCACTTTTATGCACTGGAGAAGGAAATGGCAACCCACTCCAGTGTTCTTGTCTGGAGAATCCCAGGGATGGGGGAGGCCTGGTGGGCTGCCGTCTATGGGGTCACACAGAGTCGGACACGATTGAAGCGACTTAGCAGCAGCAGCAGCCCAAATAAAGCAAGAATACTGTGAGCAACTTAGTTTACTCTTTGAGAATGGGGCCGGTTCCTAATTAAGATTACAAATAGATAATCATGTAATGCAAATTGATGTCATAAAATTCTGTTATACTTGAATATTCTTTTGTTCATAGAAAATAAAATAGTAATTTCAAAACTACCTAGCTGAATTATCAGTAATTGCCAGTTACAGAAGTAGTTCCAAAAACTAAAGACTCAAGAAATCTGGGTTTTAATGTGACCTTTGGCAAATCACTTAAGACTCTAAAGATCTGAGTTTTCTCATCTAAAAAAATAAAGGGTAGGATAGATGGTTTCAATATATCCCAAACACATCAATATTTCTATGCCTTTTTCTTTTCTTCCCTGTACAGCTATAAACTATTTATGTAAGGTTCTATTACTCACTTTTCATGACCTTAATGTTCAATGAAAGTGTCTATTCCCACATACCTTACTTTTCAAAGAACTAGAATATAAATTTTGAAATTTCTTTTATGATTCAAAAGACATTTTGGATTTTGATACTCTGTTCCAAATACTGCATAATAACATAAAAAATTCAATAGGCTCATTTTTTCATACTTTTTTCCTGTATTTTACAGTATTATATATTTTTAATGATTCTAAAACTATAATACATTACTACATTTCCAAAGCCTAACAGTTTACCCTTATTAAATTTTTTGCTTTAACAATATTTCAGAGATAAAGTCTCTTTTATTAAGAGACAGGAGACATCAAATAATTGTTTAACAAATGGAAATTAATACGAAATCTGAGACCATATCAGAACTTTTGGCTAAACTCAGCATTCCCTGACTACCGCAGGATTTCTTGGTTTGCCTTGCTGGTGAGTGTAAGTCGACTGCCTCACACCAAGTCTCATTGCTGCCCCTTCCTTTATGTATTGGCAGCTGGTGCCCTGCCCAGCTTTCTCTTCTGATCTAGCCACTATGTGCATTGTGACACACTGACACTTCTATAGGAACTCATAACCTAAAAAGGAAAAAATGATGTTTATAACTGTTTGACGACTGGACTAACTGCACTGGAGATTCAATTTCTGTTTTAAAGATAATATAATTAGCTTCACAGACCAAACAATGGCATGTGGGTAATAGCATTAGGAAAATAAAAAAGGCCAAAAAAGGAAGTCATTAACAACATACAGGAATCTTTCATTCTAAACAAAATAGTTTAAATTTCAAACTGGCAGAATTAATAAGGTAAGATATTCTTTACAGTATCAGAAATCCCAGGTGCTTTGCAAAACGAGAAGTCGCAAATTTGAGGAATTCTAGGTAATAAGATGGCGACACCTATTGTCCAAATTTTATCACTGCAAGCCTCTCATTTTAAAATGTCTATCAGCAGAGGGTTGAAAAATGTTGGTGAAGTCTCAGGGACAAAATCAGGGTTCTTACCCATGTGAGATATTCACATTGTGGATACATTTTAATGTAACATTTTAAATTAGATAAGCATACCTCACATATATAGCTATTTTGCTCTTAGAAGTTGTTTTGTCCACCAGGTGCATGTATGTGCATGTAGGTATCTATGTAAAAGGACACTCATTATTACATGAGCTCACTCTGCGCTATGAAATGCAAGAGCCCAGTGGAAAGGCCAACAGCTAAAGGCAACCCTGGACATCCAATAGCTTCTTCTGCTGGTTGGAATCACACCATCAAGGACCAACAATAGAGATCTACTATCAGAAATGACTGTAATTAAGTTGATTTTTACATCTAACATGAAATGTATTAACTTTAGTGCTTTTTCAGTTATCCTTCATAATAATCCTAATGTCAGAAAAGTGGCTATATTCTACAGAGTCTTTAACTTGTCAGTGAAAACAAATTTTAATTTAAAAATGGAAAACAGGATTAGTCTGAGAAGCGGGCCAGGAGTTCTGAGTGTATCTTGTCTTTTTCTTTATTGCCATATTCTAATTTGCTTGCCAGAACCTGTGTCAACTGCTATAAACAAAACTTCTAAAACAAAATCCATAAAACTTCCTATAGTCTCAATTTTAATACTAGTGGTATCACCATTGTAGATTCCTTGGCCAACTTTCGGTTTTTTTCCAATATGCTAAAACGATTTTTTGCCACTTGGAGACATAATTGTCTTGAATCAGTGTAGTTTTGGGCTTATTTGCATAAAAGTATTAATACACTGTGTGTTGAGCTACATTTGATTCTAAGGGAATTCTGTGAGTGAAAGTTGCTCAGTCATGCCTGATTCTTTGCAATCCCATGGACTATCTCAAGGCCAGAATACTGGAGTGGGTAGCCTTTCCCTTCTCCAGGGGATCTTCCCAACCCAGGGATCAAGCCCAGGTCTCCCACATTGCAGGCAAATTCTTTACCAGCTGAGTGACAAGGGAATTATAAATGGAGAATAAATCTAAGAGCCAAGTGCTCATCCATTTGAGATTAATTGCTTCTTTCAGGTCACTAATTCATACTCCAGTGTCCCAGTTGAGTTAATTTACCTCCCGTGAGTGACCCCTTGACTTTGCAAAGGTATTTTAATGCACCCAGGCTTAATACAGGATAAATCGTTATTACTTTAACCGAGTTACACTGCAATAAATATGGTTTCCCCTTCTCTTTCCCAGCTTGTTTACTCAGTGCCAGAACTAAGTCTTTCTTTTGACCCTACTGGTCATTTAACTCAGTTTGAACTGCTCCGAACCCAGTAATTTACAATTAAGATTGTGTGACATTAGAGATGGAATTTGTATTATTTAAAATAACTTTAACTAAGGGTAAATGGAATCACATGCTCTGTAAGCAAATTACAAATGGATCTCAAGCCTTCTATTATTAAATATGACTGTGGAGAATAAAATTCTTCCACAAAATATTGTTGATTCCAGTATTAAGGATCTAACTTAGTCACAGTTTCAAAATGAATAGGAGAAATAAGCAGTGAACAGCACCATGAACATTCAAAGGTAAAAACCTGAAATTGAAAAATGATGACAAGTCATGGAGGTTTAACCCTGCAAGTGCTGATTCTCCAGGATGCTCAAAGTTTGTACTCTTTTTCTATAAGAGTATGTATGTTTAAAAAATTCAGTTTGTAATTCTATTAAAATTCCTCTAAAGTCTCAACATTAAAAATATGTAGTGTTTGATAGCAGTGTTGTCATTCATGTAGAATAAAACAGAGGACTCAGGTAAATTCGATTTTCAAAAAAAAAAAAAAGCAAGTAACTTTTTAGTATAAGTACCATGCAATATTTGGGAGGTAGGCAGTGTATATTCATTAGGTACACTGTCCCTATTGCACAGAAATTGCAAAGCAGATTGAATTAATATGAAACTAATAGGGTAAAACCTCTGTCCAAAGTTTTTCAGTGAAAATGGACACAAAGTTCCAATTTGATCCCATGAAATCTGAATTACTGTTCTGAACCATTATTAAATTGGTTAGCGTTTATTTTACAATATCTATTACTGAACATCTGTGTTTAGTAATGCGCTGTGCTGAAGCACTCTTCCAGTAACAAAACTCAACCTTTAGCAGGAACTTTTTCACGAAGTTTGTAATAAGCATGGCTTTTTACTATTCAAATACTATTGAAAATTCAATTTATAGCAGAATGGCCTAGACTGTAAGTACAAAACAGTGTTTAAAAAGCTCAGTGCCTATTTTTGTATCATTAAATTGCTGTTTACTTAAAATACAGGAATATTGTTCCTTTAGACTAGAATGGGTAAGAAGTTGTAACTTAAATATAATTTTACACAAAACAAAGTTAAAGCAATTAGAGTCTCTTTTTATATAGGACAATAAGATCAAAGCAGAATATAGCATCGTGACCTTATCTGTATGTTTTCGTTTTAAAAAACCAAATTTAATGACTATGGCATTTCATGTAAATACACTACAATAAAATTCTAAGTATGACAAAAATGAAAAATTTCATGAAATAATCAAATACGATGAAACAACTGTTAGATCAATTAATAATTAAAGAGATAATCTACAAGGTTGACAGAATGTTAGGAACTCTAAAACTCTAAAATTAACTATCCAAGGATTAAGACATTCTTGGAAAATTCTTTAGGCTCTTGGCAAAATTGACCATGTTATAAAAAGTATAAAATGTCTAATATAAAGGTTTAAGAAAAGTGAAATGCTTGAAAACTTGGTTCTTCATTTATTCTAGAGACTAATGTACAGTGAAAATTATACCTATTTAAAAAGAAAAGCCATAATTTTGTTTCAGAGTTTCTCTGAGTTAACTATAAATTGTAATTCCTTCTTTAAAAGTAGATTCAATTTTCAGGGTATTTTTATGGTATCAGTTATCTTTGAAACAGGTTTTACTACTATCTTATATGAGTGGATTTGGTAGTATTTTTAATAAACTTTTGAAGTAAAATATGCATACAAAAAAGTGCACTTATCTGTATGAATTTGTACAATTAAACCACCCATGCAATCTGTACTCAAATTAAAAAAAAAAAAAAAAAAAGAACATCACCAATACCCCAGAAGTCTCCTTGTCCTTCCTTTCAGTCACTACGCTTCCCCTTACGAGGGAGGGCCTCACTCTGACTTCTAGCAGCAGTGTTGCTTTTATATGTCATATTAGTGGAATTATACAGTACACAGTTTGGTGTCTGGCTTCTTTCATCCTTATTAGTGTCATCACTTTGTTGCAAGTAGTCATAAACCATTCATTTTCATTATTATATAGCATCTCACTTTGTAAGTACACAATAGCTATATCCCTTTCAGTGCTACTGGGCATTTGAGCAGTGTCCTACTTCTGGTCATTATATATGGTGCTGGTATAGAGTTTGATGAGTATGTCTTTTGGTGAACAGATGTATGCATTTCTGTTGGATCTATACCTCAGAGAGGAATTGCTAGGTCCCGGATAAGAGCCTGGTAGGTTGCTAAGAGTCAGACACAACTGAGCGACCTCACTTTCACTTTTCTCTTTCAGGCATTGCAGAAGGAAATGGCAACCCACTCCAGTGTTCTTGTCTGGAGAATCCCAGGGACAGGGGAGTCTGGTGGGCTGCCGCCTATGGGGTTGCAGAGAGTCAGACACGACTGAAGCCAACTTAGCAGCAGCAGATAAGCTAAGCTAAGCTTTAGAACCAAAAAGTTTTCTGAAGTGTTTATATTACATTTTCCACCAATAAGTTGTAAGTACACTACATCTTTGCGATTTGGTATCTTAATTTTAGCCATTCTGAGGACCTGCAGTGATGTGATGTTGTGGATTTAATTTGTATTTCTGAGGATTAATGAAGCAGAGCACCTTTTCATGTTTATTAGTCACTTGGATTACTTTCTTTGTAGATGTTTGTCTTTTTTCTGTTGGGTTTTTTGAGGATTTTACATGTTCTTTATATATATATTTTGGAAACAAATCTCTTGTTGGATATATATCTGGATTGATGAAGATATACATATATACACACACACACACACAGACATATCTTAATTCTGTTGGTTGCCTTCTCCTTTAAGGTGATGTCTTTTGATGAACTAAGAAGTTCTTAATCCTAATATGTTTTCTTCCCTTGTATGGTCAGTGTTGCGTCCTGTTTTTTAAAAAAATCCTTACCTACTGCAAAGTGACAAAGATCTCTTTTCCCCTAAAACTTTGTCTAATCTTTCACATTTAGATTTGCAACTCATTTGGAAGTGATTTTTGTATAGTGTATGGTAAAAGCAAAAAATACATTCTTTCCTATATAATATCCAATTGACCCAGCAATAGGTATTGAAAAGATCATTCTTATAGAACAGTTTTATGGACTCTGTGAGAGAGGGAGAGGGTGGGAAGATTTGGGAGAATGGCATTGAAACATGTAAAATATCATGTATGAAACGAGTCGCCAGTCCAGGTTTGATGCACGATATTGGAGGCTTGGGGCTGGTGCACTGGGACGACCCAGAGGGATGGTATGGGGAGGGAGGAGGGAGGAGGGTTCAGGATGGGGAACACATGTATACCTGTGGCAGATTCATTTTGGTATTTGGCAAAACTAATACAATTATGTAAAATTTAAAAATAAAATAAAATTAAAAAAAAAAAAAAGAAAAGATCCTTCTTTTCTTACTGTACCGCAGTGTCACCTTTGTCATAAATCAAGTAACCACTAACATGCAGGTCGATTTCTTGGACTTTTTTTCCTCTTCATTGGTTTGTCCATCCTTGTGTCAATATCACTGCCTTAATTACTGTAGCTTTATAGTAGCAACATTAAGTGATTATAGCTTCCAATAATATGATCAGAAGGCAAATGCTCAAAGCCTGAATTTGAATCCTCTGAATAACTAAATTACGACTCTCATATATCCTACTGACACAAAAAAAGGAGGGAAAAGAATACTTATAAAAAAGTTTAAAATATCCTGGGTAGTTATGAGATGAGAATGTAGATCATTACTGCATTTTTAGTGTGGTGTTTATTAGGGAACTGGATGCCAACTTTTCAAGTATGGGAAGAAGACAACAAAAAATACAAAAGAACAAGTAGTAAATCCAAAATGGCATGGTATAAACCAAGTGCTCAACAAAGGAAGGGAAAGACAGGGTGGAGCAGTTAGCAAAGCCTTGGTAGAGGAAGAATCCATGAATTTGAACCCAATCAGGTCACTCTTAATGCAGAACATTAGAGACTTCATTTTTTGTTTCCTGTATCTCCTTAATGCATTAAATCCATGATCATATCCTGCTGTTATTTCTTTAAATGCTTCTTTAATCTCTATTGTTTTCAAAACAGACTTACGGTTTGAATCTTGACTATACATCTGAATCATCTGAGCAACTTTTAAAAAATGATGATGCTCAAGCCTCTCCACACTAACAGAACAATCTGTGAGTGTGGGGGTCAAATCATCAGTGTGTTTAAACACACTCCCACCTGATTCAAATGTAAAGCTGAAGTTGAGGACTGCTGAGTTAGTAGGTATATTCAATCAGTGGTTCTCAACTGTGGATACGATACTGTCACATAAAATAAAGGACATGTTGGTTAAATTTTTTTCAGGAAAAAAAAAAAAAAAAAGTGACCTTAGGGGAAACTTGGCCACTTTTAGAGAAATTTTTGTCATGACCAGGGGTTGCTACTGGCATCTAGAGGATGGAGGCCAAGGATGCTGCTGAACATCCTGTAACACACATGGACAGGACAAACAATTACCTGGTTCAAAATGTCAATAGCGCTGAAGTAGATAAATTCTGCTTTGGAATAAGAGAACCAGTCCTAAGAAGAGGAAATAGAGTCTGGAACTAAAAGCAGAACTTTGTTCAAATGTAAGGATTATATTGAGGGTACAAGTGACAGAAGCCCAAGAAATGAGTTTTAAACCTGAAGTTAGAGAACTACTGTGTAAAGTGTAAGATCTGTAATTGAATTTTTAGATACATTTCAGTAAATTTACAAAGAAATTCAGAGCATGCAGAGTTCAAGGGAGTGAACTCAGAAGTTTATCTATGAAATGTGGCAGCAGTATTAGTTAACCTGAAGTCAAATCCCGCAACTCTTTGATATTTTTAATCGCTTAATAAACTTCTTGATAGTATGAAGAGTCTCTCTATATGTATGTAAGTCACAGCCAAATTCCAGCACTGGGTCTTAATACTAGCTTGTGTAATCTGATAAATGTTCCTGTTTTTTCATTCTATTATAAAAGGATAGAGGTGGGTCAGGTGATCTGAAAGACCCCTTTCAGCATTTATCTTCTATAAATTCTTCTCAAAATGCACATTTCACAACAAAAACATATTTTCAGTGATAGGTCTAAAATCAATTTCAATGGCTCAGTCTTACTTTAAAAGGTAGCAAACTTCTGTTTAAGACAATAAATTTTACCAGTTCTTCCTTTACAGGGTCCTAATCAAACAAATGTGATGAAATTGATAACCTGCAATATTTTCTTATTGCAGTACATAAAAGTTAAACTATTTTCTACTAGGATTAGTAAGAATCCCTTGGATTATATATCCCAAAACTAAATCTGCTTAAAACATTTCAAGGAAAATAAAATTTTAACTGGCAGTTACTGCTTCTTAAAAGTTTTGTTTTTGCAAATCCTGTTACAAATCAAGATGAGAAAAGGAGCCCCACCACTCTTTACCCTACCCCTGATATAATCCAGTACACAGCCACAGCCATCAACAGGAAGTATGCTTTTCAACCAGTAGACGGCATTTCAAAACTGTTAAAGCAGAGGGTGAAATTTCAAGTGAACATGGCTTAAAGAATGGTGCAAGGTCAGAAATGCCTGAATAAGCAATACACACACTGAAATGAGTGCTGAAAGGCAGTGGACCAAATAATTCTTTTTGTGGAAGATGTCCTTTGCATTGTAGGGTATTTAGTAACATCTATGGCCTGTACCTACCAGATGCCTATAGCACTCACCCACTGCAAGCTGTAACAATCAAGAACTATCTCAACATTGCCAAATTTCCCCTGGGGGCAAAACTGTCCCAATTTACTATGCAAATGCTATTATGCAAACAGGCAATCTATAATTATGCACAGTAAGCAGGAATCTCACATTGCTGAGTGAAGGAAGCCAGAGTGAACATGGTATATATGATTTCATATATATATATTAAGCATCAAAACAGAAAATCAGCTTATACTGTACGAAATCAGGATAGTGGTTGTTTGTACGAGGGATAAGTAAGGGGAGGAAGTGCCTGAAAAGGAACAGGATGAGCCTCTGAGGTGCCAGTAATGTTTTGTATTGATCTAGGTCCTCCTTACATAGATGAAAATTTATTGAGCATTTATACTTAACAAAGTTTTGTTTTTTTTTTTTCCCCAAAACACTATGGGAGTCACTACTTTATCTTCTTTGTAATGAATGAGAACATTGTAGGTCTTACTCTGTGAATCGTAAGCAATCCTCATTATCAGGCTACATATTAATTAAGCAAAGAATTTTAAATGAAGTTATAAACTAAAGTTGGTCATCTTAATGTGTTCATTTAAAACAGGCCTTTAATTAAAAAAAATACAGAAAAATCCATTTCAAATAATTCATTTGGCAGAAGTTACTTGTTCTCCTGAGATTTATTTCTATTCCTATTGACAAAAGACAAATCAAAGATAATTCTGAGTTTACTACTAAGTCACTTCAGTTGTGTCCGACTCTGTGCAATCCCATAGATGGCAGCCCACCAGGCTCCCCCGTCCCTGGGATTCTCCAGGCAAGAACACTGGAGTGGGTTGCCATTTCCTTCTCCAATGCATGAAAGTGAAAAGTGAAAGTGAAGTCGCTCAGTTGTGTCCAACCCTCAGTGACCCCATGGACTGCAGCCTTCCAGGCTCCTCCGTCCATGGGATTTTCCAGGCAAGAGTACTGGAGTGGGGTGCCACTGCCTTCTCCAATTCTGAGTTTAAAATGTTGTAAAAACAAGTTCTGTCCCCCATGAGGCATTTCTGTAAACTACTGCAGTTTCTATCTGTTGTTAAAATTAGAGAAATAGACTTAGCAGCTGAGTCATAGTTTTGTCTGAGAATAAAACACTTATCTGTCTCGCCAAGGAGTTAAGAATTACTTTTTACTATTATATAAAGTTGAGACTCAAATTCTTTTATATGTAAACATGTAGTATTATTCTTATTCTTTTTCTGCACATACATTTCAAAGTAATACTCAGACTGGTACCAGGACACTTGACAAGTAATAAAGAAAAAAAAATTTTTTTAAGTTAAATCTACACTGAATCCAGAATTCTCAACTGCATTTATTTAAAAAAAGAAAAAAACTTTAAGAACTGTATTTTTAAAAGACTGCAAAAAAAAACCCAAAAAAACACATGTGATCACAGCCAAATGTATGATTTATTTTTGGAGAGGTATAATTAAAAGTGAGGTTTTCCCAATTAAGGGGAGAAGTAACAATATGAGATCATACCCTGGTTACATGTTAATTATCACATTTTGTACAATGTGGATGTGCTCAACATGTATTTAATGATAGTATGAGTATTTGAAATTTAAAAATTATAAACCACTTGCCAATATTGTAATCCATAATGTTGAAATAAATACCTATAACGGAGTAGGAAGCCCTTGACAATGCTTGTGGATCATCCCAAATGTTACAAGCAGAAGATCAAATTAATTGACCCTACTGCTAGTTTCCACTTAATTTCTTCATAATATGGCTGTCTGGTGTAGCATTAGTGAAGATACTCCCTACAACCACATGGGTACCCCAGAGACTGTGACGAATCACTTTACAGCAGCCAAGATCATCAACAGAGAATCCTAAATGTCGATAGCGTTCATCTGTCTCAAAAAGAGTGCTGTTTGTATATGGTCCAAAAAACTGGAAGAAATAAAAAATGATGTCATATTTTTATTAACAAGAAAGATAATGGAGTAATAATTTTTATGTAAACATGAACACAGATCTGTATAAATACTGCAAATATTTAAAAGGTCAAATAAGAAATAAAAGGGTCGCAATGTAACACCTAACTGCCCTAAAACCTCTCCCCTCAATACCTGGTATTCTGGAAATGTGAAATGAACGATCTAGCAGACTGCATGTCATCTAGAACCAAACGTATAACTTCACATGACCTTTAGAAATGAAATAAGTCTTAGGCAATCATCTCTGGTTCACTTTTGTAGTTTTTAAGATAAGAAAACTATAGCCCAGGGTATTTTTCATTTCTAGTACTCACTAAATCTTAACCTCAAGAAGAAACAATATATATTTCTATCTTAAGATTAAAATAAATTTTATTACTATTTGTAACTGAAAGACATACACAGAATTTAAAATGTGACATAGTGGCTCATTATTTTTTTTAAAGTATAGCTTTATAAATGTTAATTTCCAAAAAGTTACTTTAAAATATTTCTTTACCATCCAAATTTTCTTAATTCTAAAAATAACTTTCTTCCTTAATCAAACTACTGAATGCTAATTTTTAACTAACAGTAAGCACACTAATTCAATGTAATTCAAATAATGTCTATTAGTAAGGATGGAAAAAATAAAATTTGAAATTATTTTTAATAAAAAAATTTAAAGTGATGGAGAACTTTAACCAGGAGTGACAGAGGTCCCTCAAAGTTGTGAATTCAATTGATTCGTGGTACTTCTGTGCATAAAATTGTGAAGTTTTCAAGAAGTCCTAAATGATTTATTTTTACCTAGGCTATAATTGTAGAAAAATAATTCCTACTTCAAATTACATAATCTGGCTTTCAAAATGTATTTAATTACTCACTGCCAAACCAGATGATGGGTCAATAAAGTCAGCCCAATAGCCTTCAGCTCGGAGGGCATAGCAAATTTCCTTAGCACCGCTGATGAACTGCATAGAAAAAAAACACAAATACTATGCTCAAGATAGCATCACTACAGACTGTTTTATTTTTCAGTAAATTTTTAAAATAAATATCTTTTGCCTCAGATAGAGAACACAAGATTAATAAAAAATTAAAACTAATGATAAATTAGGACTTATAGTCAAGATTATTTTCACCAGTCTAAACGATTAATGGTTAATATAACACTTTCATTTTTTTTTAAGTCTAAATTGTACATTTTCTCTTCTAAATTATTTGTTTTAGGAATTATTTCTAATCACTTTTGTGCTATTAACTCCCAAATTTGTCAAGGATTATAAACTACAGTTGCTATTTTATATCACTATGGAAATTTCGAAATAAGGTAAGAAAGGGAAAACAAAGTAGTCATAATGAAAAGATCTGAACCATTCATTAATTTGAATGGAAGTTGTTTAAAAACAGGTACTTGTTTGTATGTCCTTCAAAAATACACCTATCCAGTCACATAGTCATGAAATATTTCTGACAAGGCACATGAAAATAAGATAAAAGGATAGATTGGGTACAGGGCTGAACAGCATACTTACTTTTCACTTATATGCTTCTCTATTTTTCTATGTAGTGTATAAATAATACAGACCATGTACATGCATTACCTATTCAAAATCCTGTGATGTTAACTCCTATGATGCAAAGACTAGCTCTACCAGAACTCTAAGCAGTGAAAAAGACAACAAATATTAGAACCAGATTAGAATGTTAAAAAAAAAAGGACAGACTGTAAGTGTTTAAAAACAAGGGCACAATTCCACTTCCAGTCATAATAGAGAAACAGTTACCAAATTTGCCACCTGCTGAAAACTATAAAAATGACTAAAATACATGATGCAACTGTTTTCAGACACTGAACAACAGGCAGACACAAAATTGTAGTCTTCAAGAGAAGGGAAACAAGTAAGGTGATCCCCATATATGCTCTAGCCTTCTGTCTGGGGACACTCTCCTGTTGCAGGACAAAGAAGTGGAGCCCAAGCAAAGTGACAGTGTCACTGAGCTGAGGCAGAGAAAGCAACAGGTCTGGACTGCTGAATCATCTGACTTTGTGGGGTAGGGTGCTGGAGAAGAGGGTGATGCACAACAGGGTTTCAAAGCAGTCTGTAGAACAGTCTTCCCTGGTTCAGTGGCCTCATGCTGAGCTGTGCAAACACAGGGTGAGATTCCTTGAGGTCTAGCAGAGTGCCAGCTGCAAGGCTGCAGCTGAATAGTGTTATTAGGGGTCATACAGTGCTGGGGAACATGAAGGGGTCATACAGTGCTGGGGAACATGAATTTCAGGCCCACCCCGAGTGATGAGACCTCACTGAGCATCTCTGGCATTCAGCTGGTTGAAAGTTCAAGCTAAAGTTAGGCACATGGGCCATACTCTAAATAAGGGATGAGGAAGTAATAGTCAGAGGGCCATCAAACTGAGTGGCTGCCTGTTTGTATAAATACAGTTTTGCTGAAATGAAGCCATGCCTATTCATTTATATATTGTCTATGGTTTCTTAGGGATTCCCTGGTGGCTCAGACGGTAAAGCATCTGCCCGCAATGCAGGAGACCCAGGTTTGATCCCTGGGTCAGGAAGATCCCCTGGAGAAGGAAATGGCAACCCACTCCAGTACTCTTGCCTAGAAAATTCCATGGATGGAGGAGCCTGGTGGGCTACAGACCATGCGGTCGCAAAGAGTTGGACATGACTGAGTGACTTCATTCACTTCACCTCGTATGGTTTCTTTAACAATACAAGGGTAAAACTGAGTAATTGAGAACCTATGACCTACAAAGCCTAAAAAGCTACCATCTGGCTCCTTAGAAAAAGTTTATTGATCCCTCCTATAGATATACAACCTAAACTAATCTATGTTCTCTAAAAACAGGCATATCTCATTTTTTGGACTTCATTGTACTTCGCAGATAACGTGGTTTTACAAGTTGCCTGTGGCAACCCTGTGTCCAGCAAGTCTATTGGTGACATTTTTCCAGTGACATTTGCTCACTTCATGTCTCTGTGTCACATTTTTGTAATTCTCTCAGTATTCCAAACTTTTTCATCTATTATTATATTTATGATGATCTGCAGTCACTGACCTTTACTGATGTTTTACTACTATGACTTATCGAAGGCTAAGATGATGGTCAGCATTTTTTAGCAACAAAGTATTTTAAAATTATGGTATGCATTTTTTAAGACATAATGCTATTACACATTTAATAGACTACAGTATAACATAAACATAACTTTTATATGCACTGGGAAGTGAAAAATATCCATGTGACTCACTTTATTGCCATATTAGCTTTATTGTGATGGAGCCGAACCAGCAATATCTCCAAGATATGCCTAAACTCTTGTAAACTAATGAAAAAATTTAAAAATACTGTATTCTTTAGGTTATCTATATAATATTTGCGCTTACTGCTGTATTTCATTAATCCTCGCAATTCTTAAAAAGCAGGAAAACTGAATATGGTCTAGAAAAGTCATTAAAATTATGTATCAATGTAATAAGACATACACAAAAACTACAAGGTGAACAAAACCATGTATTTAAATGTTTGCAAAGATTAAGAATGCCAAATGACCACAGAAAGAACCAGTTTAAACGTTTATCTTATTCTGCTCATCAGTAGGAAACACTGACATCTGCTGGAAAAAACTAGGATAGATTTAAACCACAAAAGGTAAAATATCTACTTGGACAGTAAAGTCATGTGTGATCCTAAAATAATCACTAACATATCTAAAATAGAAAGAGATGTTTTCTTTTCCATAAAAAATAAAACAGCTTTAGTCACTATAAAATTAAAAATCACATGAAAAAGTATAGTGCCATTTCAAAACCTGAAAATTGGTTATAGAAAACTGAGTTATATCTATACTGGGGTCAGTATCAAGTGAGGCTCAGAATCTTAGACGAATCAAAAAGTAGGACTTACAATGCAATGTACATGTGAGAGCAAACTCTCCAGCATCTAAATGATAGTGATGATAAACTACTCCTGGTCTTAATATATAAGCAGAAAATGTTTACTGAGTTATTGGATATTTAAATTTCAACTCATCAAATTCAGATCGTCTAAAAATCAGAGACAATGTCTTATGCCTCTCTATAACTTCTTTGTTAAGCATGTAACTTGCTCCTGACTTAATTACTACCTGGAATTTATTAGCAAAGCTATATTTGGGACATTTAAGTGTGAAGTCATTATCATAAAATACTTTGTTAAGTATGTAAACAATATTTTTATAAGTTGTGAGAACCATACATCCAACACTAAAGAAAACATTAAAAAACTCCCAATATTATTCTGCATGTAAATTAGTAAAGAGAATTTTTTCAACTGTAGTTAAGTAAGCTAATCTTAACTTGTCATACATACAAAGGAATCAAACTCATATAATTTCTAAATATGAGATTTTAAGTTACCACTTATTTCTCAGGTTGATAAAAATGAAAAATAATGCTAATATCCAGGGTAAGAGTAACAGCCTATATACTAGGATGATCTTTTTGGTGGACAAATTGACAGTATATATTATAACTTAAAATAAATATATCCCTTGACTTAGCAATTCCCTATTTAGGAATATGTAAGTATGGGCATAAAAATAAATGTACAAATATATTCACTGCCTATAAAAGCAAAAGTTTGATTTTCAACTTACAAAAGACTAAAAATTTTTTTAATAATTTAAAAAATTTATGGTTTACCCATGTAATCTAATATTATACAGATTTTACAAAGAATGAAATATAATCTATGTGAAATGTGAAGGAAAGGTGTCAAAACATATTTTCTAGTTAAAAGCAAAGGATGAGAAAAATGTGGGTATGTACAACTATTATATTATTATTGTACTGTACACTGTTTACACATTGAAGAAGGATTAGGTAATTTTCACTTTTTACTTGACATGCTTAAGAGACAGAAAGAGA
Organism: Bubalus bubalis; assembly: GCF_019923935.1. Classification (NCBI taxonomy): domain Eukaryota; kingdom Metazoa; phylum Chordata; class Mammalia; order Artiodactyla; family Bovidae; genus Bubalus; species Bubalus bubalis. Next base: position 98,626,212 of record NC_059158.1, on the reverse strand, counting down.
CATGGAGGGAGAGAACAGGATAAGAGAGGAGACAGGGATGGGTATGAAGAGTTAATTTTACATTTTTGTTGTTTACCGTATTTCCAAACTTCCTAAGACAGACATAAATTAAAAAAAAAACTGAGGAAGTACTGGACAGAATATAAATTTTTCAGATACTAAAACAAACAAACAAAAAAAAACCTGGCATTTTTATTTTCAGAAAACATGTACATTTTTTAAGTACTGACATACATTAGGAGAGAACTAATAATAGTAAGAAAAAACAGCCGTCATTTTAAAACAGTGTTTACTGGTGTTTAAATAAGATCATAAAACTAAACAGTCAGCAGTTGAAAGAATTACCTTTTCTAAGAGCACTTCTCTTTCATTTTCTACCTCCTCACTCCAAACAGTCATATCATTCTTAGTTTTCTGTGTTACGGTCAGAATCATTAGTTTGTTGGTGGCTACTTCTGGAAACAGTGATTCAAAATCTATAAATAAGAATAAAATTCCAGGAAAAAATTATTTGTTTTTTTTTGAAAAAAGAAACAGTGCATAAAACACTTTAGAAAAATGATGATTAAGTCAAATCATTATGGTACCAAGTTAGGTTTATAAATGCATATTGTTTTTTAAAAGGATGAACTAAATTTAGTTTTGGTTTACTTGGATGAACCAAAAATATACTGCCAACAATTCCAAAGAGTAAGTTGGGTTACATGTTGTTAGTCTTGGAATTAAAAAAAAAGTTTATTATTAAGCTTTTCCTCAGTAATCACCTGGGAGTAGGATGACTTTACGGAAAAAGTTAGTAAAACTTCTACTAATCCTGTCTAATGGCAGCATGAGGTCAGATGTCAGGGGACATTTGCTAGTCTTTTCCTTGGCCAGGCAATCATCATTTCCAGTGAGACATGTTAAGGAGTACATTTTTCAATATATTTAAATTAGTGACATAATCTGACACACACTAGTGTAAAAATGAATAAAGCACAACATACCTCTTCGCAGCAACTCTGGACATGTTTGGATTGCACATTCTACTTTGGCACTTTCAAAGTAAGTTTCTGCACTGTTAATTTCTTGTTCAACAGGTGCATCATTACCCTTTAGGGGAATAAGAAATATAGATAAACAAAATCTGGAGTTCAAATAAAATATCCTGCCCGTTATTAACCTGTTTGTAATAAAATAGAAAGCTTTTTCAATAATCTTAACCTAGCTGGTGATCAGGTAATAATCAGTGTATTCTTACATATTCAAACTTTTCTCTATGATGAATGTAATTTGAGAATTTTTTTAAAATGTTGAGTTAAAAAAAAAGGAATATATACCTACTGATATTCTAGACTTAATAGGAGTCGGTTAAAAAAGTTAAAAATGCCATGATTGTATCTTATAATGTTACCTCTTCTGATATTTTGTTATATCTGATTATCCTTTCTTTTGTTCTGTAAAATGGGCATTAAGTACACTAAATTACAAAACAACATGATTAAATATATAATCTCTCCAACAGGAAAAGCCTAGAGGCTCTTATTCAACTGAAATTTGATGGGTGTCTATTATACATCAGCCATTACAACAGGAGCAGACACTACAATGGTAAACATCCAGTCTTCACTCTCAGGTATATAAGGGTTAGTAGAAGAAAAATAGCATGAACAAATAAATGCAATCCAATATGAAAAGTGCTACAGAGTTGTGAAGGAAGTCTTCTGGAAGTATAAATGGGGAAGAAACTTGCTTTGTTGGGAGAAATCAGGAAAGGCTGAAATCACACTTGAGTTACATGTTATGGACAGAATACAGATTAAGAATCCCAAAGGAAAAAAAACAGTCTAGCAAGAAATAATAGTGCAAAGGCATGCAATGGTCAAAGAGAACGGTATAATTTTCAAAAAATGAAAAGTATGCTGTGATTACAATGTAGAAGGAATAGGAAATCGTGGGAGGTAAGGTGAGAAAAGGATCAAAACTATGGAAATCCATTTATGCCACATTATAAAATTTTGACTTTTATTTTAAATTAAATAATATTAATAAATTATCCTTATTTTACATATAAAGAAACAGTCTCAGAAAGGTAAAATAACTTTCTCAAGGTCAAAAAATTAATTATCAATAAATAAGAGTTAATCTTTGTATACAGACTTATCCTATCTCCACAGTCCATCCTACTATAATGCATCTAAAAACAGAGGTAAGATAAGGAGGTGCTGAACTCTAATACTATTAGTGAGAACTAAAGTGACACAAATTTAAGGGCTACTTTCAGAGATGAAAGCAATGTAATTGTCACTCTATATGGGGGAATGATGAAAAGAGGAGGCAAGGTTGTCACTGTAATCTTTACTTTTGGGAAGTGCGAGGATGACTAAATCACTTATACGACTGACAACATGGGAATAAAGACAAGTTTTGAGAGAAAAAAGGACTCATTCAGTACTAGACGTGTACTAGTCCTAATTTTGGTACTTCTGAGACATCCAGATAAAGATATTTGGCAAGTAATACAGAACCAGCAATGTCAGAAACAGAAAGTTAGGAAATACGAAGACAGAGCCTATGGAGAAAGCTGAGGACTTAAGTGACCAGGGAGCAAGTCAAAGGAAAAATGAAGAACAGACATTTGGGAAATATCATATAACTGGTGGACACAGGAGCCAAGAAGACTGAGAAGGAATTATCTGAGAGAAAAAGGGGAGGTCAACTGTGTCCCAGTGTTAGGTTACTGATATAACCCATAACTGTGAGGGATTATTACTTTTAATAATATCGTTTTGATCAAAATCTTCACCTGAAACTACACAGAAATATGAAAAATGGTAATGATGAGGGGTTTTGACAAACTCTGAAATGCATGTAACATCCCATTTGAGTGAACAAGGATGCAATACTAGTTTTAAAAACCGGTTCTAAAAAACTCATAAAAAACCTCTCAGGAACTGTTTTTACAAAACCTATTTAAAAATCCTACTTTTTAGTTTACTGTATCTGAAGAATTTTAGAGATCTCAAAATTTTTTTAAGTTTCTAAATGGTTAGAGGAATATAAAACTAGTTGGAATTTGGTTCATATATAGATTATAATTACTGTTTGTAAAAATGAAAAAAAGAAAATCTAAATTTCCAGTTAAAGAAATTAAGTTATTTATGTTTACAATAAATATTTATTAAAAAGATATTTTGAAGAATTAATTACCTAAGAGACTGCAATGTGAAAAATTATATAGCAAAACTAGGTATAGGACAATACCAAGGTTTTAAAAACTAGACATGCTTTTTCTGTATATACTGGACTTAAATAGATTTTTTTTTTTAACTTTTTCAATGAAAGTAATATGCTCATAGTTATCAGAAACATAGCTTTAATAATTAGAATACAGAATAAATGATACTAACAACATACCTGAAATTCATTCACATATTGTGCCATAATAAACTCATGTCTTTCACTTGATAAAGGTTCTGCTAGAACATCAGGTAAAGTTTTATGAACCTGGCTTTTCTTCTGTGATGCCGTCCCGTTGAGGTGACAGTCAAAACCTATGTTCCCAGGAAGCTGGAATCTCTGATCCTGAGGTCCAAATGGCCCCATAGTTTCATCAGGCCAAACTGTTCGAGAGCCTGAAGAGGAACAACAAAATGAACCATTTTTTTCTTACAACTTAAGTGCACTGGTAGACTGAAAGAATGTGAAAGAATGTTGTTCTTCCAATAAGGTTTTTTGTTTTTTTTTTTTTTGTTTTTACCTAAACAATAGATCTTTGAAGTTTGCTTTACTGGTTGAATATGTTAGCTGGTTTCATGTTATTTCCAAATCACTAGTTGAAGAAACCAGCTGCCAACTCATAGTTAATTTCCTTATAAGGGAACGGATTCAATAAAGTATTGTAATCCATACTATGTAATTCTTTTTTTTCTGGCTTTGCTGTGTGGCTTGTGGGATCTCTGTTCCCCAAAAAGGAACTGAACCCAGACCATGGCAGTGAAAGCCCGGAATCCTAACCATTAGACCATCAGGGAACCTCCGTACTATGAAATTCTTAACGGTCATTAGTAAATCTCTACAAATGGTGAAAGAAGTTCACAGGATAAATGACATTAAAAGAAAAAGCTAAATCCAAGAACAGTATACGTGACATTTATTTTACATGCTTATAATAATGCTTTAAATACAGAAAAAAAAAAAAACTTGAAAGTAAACCAGACTTAATAGTGGTTACCCTTGGGGTGCGTTGTGTATGTTAATTGCCCAGTCGTGTTCGATTCTTTGTGACCCCATGGACTGTAGCCCGCCAGGCTTCCCTGTCATGGGATTCTCGAGGCAAGAATACTGGAGTGGGTTGCCAGTTCCTTCTCTAGGGTATCTTCCTGACTCAGGGATCGAACTTGGGCCTCCCACCCTGCAGTCAGATTCTTTACCATCTGAGCCACCAGGTAACCCTTGGGGAGGGGCATTCAACTGCTGTTACCTGGTGGCACAAAACATTAATGGACTGGAAAAAATTCTGTACCAACCCAAAGTGACATAATGCCCTGTTTTACCAGTCACATGCATGAATATGGATCAAATACTTACAGAAGAATACACATTACTTTATTCCTATAAAATTAAAAAAAATCCTAACGTGAAAAATTAAAAAAGATCCAGAAAAAAGTAACTTAGAGAATCAAATGAAGAAATACTCAGGGTAGGAATTTTGTTCAGAGAAAGGAAAGGATGGCTGCAGACTTTAGTTGGCAATAAAAGTATTTATAAATATTCTGCCAGAACTAAGTGACTAAAAATGGTCATGTCATTACGGCTGCCCCTATGTGACGCCCATATCTCTCTTCCATACCTATGACAGACATTACCTATCAATTATGGAACTTTTCCCTACTGAACCCAGACACTGTCACATAATTCTCAACCCAAACACTCTAGCCCAGCACACATCTCAAACTATTAAGTATTTAAGAATCATCTGAGAACTTCTCAAAATGCAGATTCAGATTTACCACATCTGAAGTGGGGCTCAAAATTCGTTTCTAACCAGTCCCAGATGATGCTGATGCTACACCATGCCATGCTATACTGGTCTGCAGATCACAGAGTGATAAGGCTCTAGACAGCCACCAATGACCAACTGGAGTCAGTTCACAACCTAAAACTTACCAGCTGGTCTGAACAACATGGGTTTTATAGATTATTCAGATCTGGGTCTTCAAATAAATACTCAATATTAATATTGGATATGAGCATATTTTCAAATGTTTACTGGTCATTTAGGTTTTCTCTTACAGAAATAGCCTGTTAAAACTCATTTTTGAAATTTTTGTTTGGTTTTCTACTGGGTTGTTTTTTTCCTACTGATCTACAAAAATTCTTTATATAGTTCTTCCTAGGTATTCACAGGGCAGTGCTTCCTGGACCCTCATGGATATCAAAATCTGCATATGCTCAAGTCTTTATATAAAAAGGGTATAGTTCAACTGACCTTTGAGCAACTCAAGAGTTAGTTGTTCAAACCCTGCAGTCACAAATCTGAGTATAATTCATAGTCAGTTCTCTGCTTAGTCATTTCCACATCCTCAGAGTCAAGGAACCGAGAACTGTGTAGTACCGTAGTTAGTTATTATTGGAAAAAAACCCTGTGTATAAAACAGATATGCACAGCTCAAACCCATGATGTTCAAGAATGAACTGTATGTGCATATATGTAACCTATGTACATCCTCCTGTATACTTTAAATCATCTTCAGATTACCTATAATATCGAACACAAAGTAAATGATATGTAAATAATTGCTGGCACATGGCAAATTCAAGTTTTGCTATTTGGAACTTTCTGGAATTTCCCACCCCCTCAAATATTTTCAATCTCTGATTGGTTGAATCTGACGATGCAGAACCCATGGACAGGGAAGCCAAGCTGTATATTCACAATACAAACCCTTAACTATTCTGAGTGACAGACCTTTCATTTATGATAGATATATGTTTAGCCTTCAGATCAAGAAAACTGAGGAATAATCAGAGATGGGGTTAGAAAACTGAGGCAAGAAAACTAGGGGAGGCTTTGCATGCCCAAGTGAACTGACATTACACTGTAAGTAACGCACTGAATGAAGAAAGGATTCCATGGGC